>NC_071500.1:47500000-48125000 GCF_028408465.1 Anastrepha ludens | reverse complement strand
ATTAGAATATGAACACTTCTTCATCAGTAGAGGAAGAGTTTCTATTTTATATTTGGTTGGTAAATCTACACCAATTCTATACTGAAGCGATATTCAAGCATTAAAAAAGCATAGAAAAGGTGGAACGTATTTTTTCGCTTGCTTCACTATTACATACTACTCGCGTGGAACGCTTTCTGTCAACAAAGATGGAATTAACTTATAAACATTTCATGCAGGAGTGCATTGATCTACTTTTTTCGACTTTTGGCATTGAAACATTATATTGAGCTACTGCGAATTACTGGTACAAAGAGTTCCCACATGACCGTTGCTTCTTGCAGGATGAATTTCGTGAATGCTGTCCAAATACGGCTGTTATTCAAGAAACAATTGTTGCTGCGCGCCAATTGATAATGCATGATTGTCAAGTGATACATCGCTTTCAATGTTGCATAAGCATTTGGTCGTCAAGAAGATTTGTTTTGACGGTGGTTCGAAGTTCGAAACAGGTGACGTATATTGGATATACGCAT
Organism: Anastrepha ludens; assembly: GCF_028408465.1. Lineage (NCBI taxonomy): Eukaryota > Metazoa > Arthropoda > Insecta > Diptera > Tephritidae > Anastrepha > Anastrepha ludens. The sequence continues at coordinate 48,124,485 of NC_071500.1, read as the reverse complement.
TTGAGCCGAAAACAAAACAGTGTAGGTCTTTCAAGGAGAGCTTAATCCAACAAAAATTATTTGTGGAAGAAGCACCTCAAAGCAAATGGTCACCTGTTTTTTGGAAAATCTAGTCATGTCGCAAATGTACCACTAAATAAACTTAAAACAGTCAATTCTCTGTGGTACACAACCAGAAGTGTTAAGGAAAACCAACCGATGAAGAATAATCTTTCACTTTCGACGTTTTTCTACGCCTAAAGAGTCTTTTGAAGCCTTTATACAGCTCGTTTTTGAGGTACCCTCTTCTGAGTGGCAGAAGTGCTTTGAAAATTGGCTTAAGCGAATGCAGAAGTACATATAATATGTTGACTTCTAATGATAATATATTGAAACACAATAAAGCCATTTTCTTTATTATTTTGCTGTATTTTCATTATTGGGTGCCAAATGTATGAAAGCAACCATCGTATTCAACCATGACTTACCAGTTATGAATAACTTGAAAGACTAGTGACTACAATTCTGCAGCTTCAATTCAAAAAAAAGTATCTGAAAAGCTAGTGTTAAAAACCAGTTCTTAGTAAATGTAACTGCATTGATTTTAAGTTGCGTTGACTCCGCTGGAGTGAGCATTAGTACGTAACCTTGATGATACTCAGCTAATTATGTGATGACTTTTCACTAAGACTGCATTTTCGATTACCAATTGACTGCAGTGCCTACAAGACTTTAGTTTCTGTGACCAGGGAGAATGGACACAATCTTGAAACACAAACTTCGGAGGAAGATATATTATTTTTTTATGCATAGGTATGTATCTTTAGCGATAGCCATACTATAATTAGTGATGGCTTAATGTAATAGACTTCACTTCACCTGAGGCGCAGTCCATGAAAAAATAGAAGAAATTGCATGGCAGATGAACTTGCAAAGCAGGGCACGGAACCAGCGAATTCATTCGGAGTAGAAGGCAATAGTGTGCGATGGTAACTGGCCATAAAAAAACGAATCTGTTACGACTGAATGCAAAGCTGGTCAATAAAATGCTAATATGGCAACCCCGTTACTTTGACATTTTGCTTCTTACCATATTTTGCGCACCCTCATTTTCTCTCTCTTTTTTTCTTTGACTTTTTCGTGAACGGACGTGCCGCTGCAGCGATTTTGCCAACGTTCGTATAATTTGGTTTTAATTTAAATTCTCTCAACAGAACCACATACGAGAACAACAGCCGAAAGAGATCGTTGTCATTGCGTGATAAGCCACCAAAGTTTTGCTTTGGAATTATCTACTTTGAGCTACTGTCCCTGGTTCGATAATGAACTAGATTAAATAAGAAGTATGTAAAAGTAGTGTTCCATTGAGATAACACCAGATCATACATACATACATAATTGGCGCGTACACTTCTGTTAGGTGTTTGGCCGAGCTCCTCCTCCTATTTGTGGTGTGTGTCTTGATGATGTTCCACAAATGGAGGGACCTACAGTTTCAAGCCGATTCCGAACGGCAGATATTTTTATGAGCAGCTTTTTCATGGCAGAAATACACTCGGAGGTTTGCCATTGCCTGTCGAGGGGCGACCGCTATTAGAAAAATATTTTTATTAATTGTGCTTTCACCGAGATTCGAACAAACGACCTCTCTGTGAATTCCGAATGGTAAGCACGCACCAACCCATTCGGCTACGGCGGCCGCCTGATAACACCAGATCGTCCACATGTTTAACGACGCGTCAGATACACCAGGGCTTTAGTAGTAGTTATTATCAATTTATCGAGCATTTTTAAAATGTTCTTTGAGGTACAAAAATATGGTCACGCTGGTTACGTTTTTTTACCAATGGGGACCACTCTTTCAAGCGTGAAATTCAGACGCTACTTTCAAAAAAGACAAAAGCTATTGAACAAATCGGTGCATAATTAATTTAAATATGATAATCCTGATGGTGTTAATTTCATTGTTGATACTAAGCGGAAAAATATATAAATATTTATATGTAATAGAGAAGTGGTTTTGCTATGTATTGCTAATCCTATGGCGACCTTGAATTGGTTGGCATCTTTTCTTTTTCAAAAGCATTGCATGTCATTGTCCACTTAATTGTTATGTACACATACATACTTATATATATGCAGAACGTGCAAAAAGATGAATGCCAAGTATTTAAATCACTGTTGACAGGCACTGAAAGCAAACAATGTGAAAATAGTCACTTACTGCTGAATGAAAAACATCGAGCTAGACAGTAAAAATATGGAAAGTATCGCAAATATCGGGTGTTTATTCAGCTGCATGAGTTGGTACTATCGGTATCGATAACTATGGTTTGACAGCTGAAAATGGCAAACCATGTTGACTTTTTTGTTCATTAAGGTTTGGTCATCATGAGTCATTTAACGAAAGAATAACACTTCCAAATTGTGGAAAAAAATATATTTGTTATATCTGAAATGTCAATTCTTCGTATTTCTCAACTCGTTCGCCTTGTTTTCGATTACGCGGAAAACTTTACGTAGGTAACTTGGCTTACGTGCCTATAAAATACAGCTCTTGCCAAAATAGAAGCCAAATGAACATCGTTTGCGTCGCAACTCATTTTCTTTTGCGTTATCATTTTAAGTTCTCAAGCTTTTAAAAACACCCTTTACATATCTTACAATATTTATATACTGTATATAGGCTTATAGCTATTTATAAAAATATTTTTGCACATACTCGAATTTGCATGACTGCTGCCATGGGTATGAGTGCTGCTCTGCGCCGAGGAGACAAGGTTGGCAATGACAATAAAATGACATTATGCGCCCGGAATTTATGTATGCCATGTCCCTGATGCGATGCCAGCTGTTTAAAAAAGTATTGCGTACTCGTACGTATATGTATATGTATGTTTGTTTGTACGCATATGTTGGAAAAAACATCTTTATGAAGATGAATACCACTGCAAAGGCATTAAATATTTATAAGAAAGAGAGTCTTTTCCTATTATGACAACTTTTTTTACTTAAATATGTGTGTTTGTAGTCAACTATGAGTGAAATAAGAAAATACAGACAATTTTAATTTTTCAAATAATCATCATTTACCGGTTCGTTTTCCTACAACGAATTTATTGCAGTTCATATGCAAATGTGTTTGTAAAATACGCCAGCCGCAAAGGATTTGTTTCCTTGTCATTATATTCATTGTAGAAAAGTTTAAGCAGTTGCTGGGTTGATGTGGTTGCTGCGGTTATCGATTAGCATTGGTAAAACAAAAAACCATGATTTTCGTGCTAGATGAGAGTCATCTGACAGATATTGGTTTGTGTTCAGTTGTGGCTACAGATGTGTCTTTGTTCTTTCCTTTTGTTTCTAATATTATTTGTGTTGGTTGCCCATTGCCATTGCTAACCACACTAAAGCTTATTTTATAAACCAGCTTATTTTATAATGAAGGCTACAAACGGAAAAGAAATCGAAAAAGCGGTTGAAATTTCAACAAATTGACACGTGTGTGGCGCAGTTGGCAAACCGATCGGAAATTAATAAACAATTTTACCAACAATTTGCAATCGGTTGCGTGTGTTCGGCGAAGTTGACGATTTTCTCTTCGGGTTTTACAATCGAAAGAATAATCAGATGGCGCCTATCGTGGTACTGTTACTTGGTTCTCAGCGAATTTAACAATGAGTGACGTCATATTAGCACAATTGGTGATCAGTATGGCCAGATTACCATTCGTAACTTGATTTAGCATTCCTTTTTGTTATTATTCTCGGAGTTTTAGATCTTTCTTCATGACAATTTTCTAGCTTGTTCCAATGTGTTCCAAAATGTGATGCTTATAATTTTGTAAAATATACATTTTAGCACTGAATATTAGTTCAATAATTCCCTTAGTTTTATTAAGCTTTAATTTTGTTTTAACATCTGATCACATTACCCGCCGTTGCGGTTATTGTTGATGTTCTTCTCCTTCCAACAGTTACATATCTCTCTCTTTCTCGCTACTGCAGTGTTGCCTAGCTTTGATATATAAAACGCACTAAAATGCCCCTTTAAAGCAAATAAAATATTAAATTTTTATTGAATTAGTTAAAAAACTTTGTATGCGTGACAAATTGTCTTTCAAATGTGCGTTTTTTTTTTTAAATAAATGGATATGCACAATTTAATTTATTAGGTTTTTGTTAAGAGATACTCTTTTGCTAAGAAAACGACTTTTTTGCTGTATTTGCGTGCGTATTTACGTATGTGCGTCTTGATGTTGTTCCACACAAATGGAGGGACCTACAGTTTCAAGCCGACTCTGAACGGCAGATATTTTATGAGTAGCTTTTTCATGGCAGAAATACACTCGGAGGTTTGCCATTGCCTGCCGGGGGGCGACCGCTATTAGAAAAATGTTTTTCTTAATTTTGGTGTTTCACCGAGATTCGAACCTACGTTCTCTGAGTGGCAATTTAAGTTTGGGAAAAGGAAAAAGTCAGAGGAGGCTAAATCCGGTGAATACGGTGCTTCTTCGATGATATTTGTCGAGTTTTTGGTCAAAAAAGTGTTCCCAATGTGAGCATTGTGAGACGGTGCGTTATCATGGTGCAAGATCCATGAGTTTTCTTGCCGTTTTCTACACACATTCTCTCTCAAAAGTCGCATAACTTCCAAATAATATTCTTTATTTACCGTAGAATCATTTTGAATGAATTCCGAGTTCACGACAGCATGCCAATCAAAGAAAACGAGTAGCAGGACTTTTTATTTTGAGCGACTTTGACATGCTTTTTTGGGTTTCGGCTAATGTAGTTTTATTGGGTTTCAGCCGCCTGTTGACTGGTTTGCATGTCAAACAAGTATACCCACGTCTCATCACCTGTTATGATGCGCTGGATAAGCGTTGGATCCGAGTTCATTTGGTCAAGCATATCTTCAGCCACCTTCTTCCGATGAATTTTTGAAAGAAATTAAATTCCCTTCGAACGTGTCGAGCAGCCACGCGTCTCATGCCCAATTGATTGTGTAAAATGATGAGAACTGATTTGGGAGATACGTTAAGGTCACGGGCTACCTCCCTCAAACTTAAATGATGGTTTTCGAGCCCAATTTCCTTCACTTTGTCGACGTTTTCATACCAGATCGGGGCAAAGCGTCCACGACTTCTCGGTCCTCTGCAAAAGCCCTATACCACCCGTAAGTCCCTGTTTTTGATAAAGGGTACTCACCATAGTCTTTCTGCAACATTTTCAACGATTCGGCACAACGATTCCCTTTCAAAACACAAAATTTAAAACAAATTCTTTCTTCAATATTTTTTATCTATGGTGAAAATCGCAGAACACTCCTGCTGTTACTGATATAATTAAATGCCAAAAAAAGCTAATTGACAGATCGTGCTCAAACTCTGCGACACTATAGAGGGAGAGTTGTACCAACATTCCAGCAAAAAAAATGTAGACATATGTGTAATTCTCGATATTATTTTGACGGAATGTATATAGTCACATACGTATACTAACTACATGAATACATATGTATATAGCCACATATATTATATATATATATATACATAAGTATATAAACCTAATTATGCATTGAAAAGAGAGAGAGAAAGATTGAAGTTGTTTTAAATAAAATGAGTACTAATTTACAAATATGATTAAGAGAACCTAGCCTAAGTTTAATAAATATGTGTATTACCGTTAATTTACCTTTGTTACTATTTTAAGAAATAAAGAAGTTCTAGTTTTGATAAAGACACTGAAGAGACGTGTTTGAATCACAAAAAGTTATTATATGCGTACAACCAGACAGTATTTTTTATCGCGAAAATGATGAAAAAGTAACTTGAACTTCATCGCGGATATTACTGCTTTCTAATTTCCTTCGGGGATAACCTTTCCTCATAAGCGTTACACCCACACTGACTCACAAGCGGCACTACCGTGAGTGAGTCATCTGGAAGGCACAGAAGCGTAACGTAAAAGCATCTGTTTTTAATTTTAGCTTAAAGTAAGAAATTGCAAATACGTATAGAGATTATTTTTTTATTGTAATTTTATTTATATACACAAAAAAAATTAGCAGGCGTTAATCATCAGCGAAGGTTTAATATTTTTTTTATTTTTATTTGTTTTAAGTGTACTGATATAAAAATTTTGTAAACATAAAAAAACTGATTTTTAAAAAATACTTTTGTAAGATGAAGTGGAAAAAAATAAATAAACGCATAAAAAAAATTTCACAGCTACAAAATATATTAAAATAAAAATAAAAAATTAAAAAAATAACGGCGCTCCAAAAATATCACTTACTTCCTTTTATGAACAATTGTTGCAAACTTCACTTTTGTGCTCTACACATACATACATACATTTTGCTTTTATTGCAATTCGCACTTGTAGGCTTGGCCATTCCGCGTTTATTTTTAAAATATTCTTAAGTGCATTAATCTTTTAACTTAATTCCATACCGGGGATGATTGCATTCATTTACTTATTGGGCGGGCTGTGGAATTGAGTACGATGTAATAAAGGCTCATACATACATACATACATGTGGATATACATACATACATAGATGAAACGTAACAGGCAGTAATCGAATACAACAATAAAACATGCATTCAATTTCTCTTGCATTTTGGGAAGTCGGTAAAAAATGTTCATTGAAACTGTAAATGGCTTGAAAGTCAATACGTTCTTTTCATTGCTGGTTCTTCTACATGCATACATACATATATTTCTTACCAAGTACGATTTAAATGTTTATATCCGTTTAAATGCTTCGTTTGTAATAAATAAATTGTTAACACCAACTAACGTACATATTTCGATAGGAATAAAGCGTTAAAGTAGCAATAAAATAATAAATGGTTTTCTACCTTAAAGGGAATTCAAATGGCTTTATATCGCCTTTTTTACATACTTACATATATGGCAAGGCTTGAACGTTCCAAGAATTATTTAGGAAGTCTCTTGAAATATGTATATTTATGCCTTGATGGCTTTAATGCTTCGTACGCTTCAAAAATTTAGCATTTATATTTACGAGTGGTGAAACATGTCGGCCGTCTAACATTGTGGCACATATTTTCTAGCTATTAAACTGTTTCCATACTGTATTTAAAACTGAAAAGCAAAATGAATTAATTTATTTAATTCTGTTTTTGGGTTTTTTATCACTGGTATACTTTCTCATGCCGTACATACTAACCAGCATTTCAAACAAAACATTTCAACAAATTATGCGCTTTGTTGAATGTTGTTGACAGCTAAACGCTGTACTTGCAACATTTTCTTGCCATTCCCACTTCTTTCCTTTATCGCTAAGCTTTTTTCCCAGTGGGCAGATCATAGTGTCTCATAACCGTCTAGTCTGTGGTTAAAAATGCAAACTCTTCTTAATCATACGAGAAGGGAGTATTACTAATTTTCCAGCCTACATGTGAATTTTGTCGAGTTTTGATGAGCTGCTGGTCAGCTGCTCTCCGAAATTAAAACTGACAACTGTTTGGCTGAAAATTATAAATGTAATAGAATTTCGTGTAGTCATCGTTGTGCATGTTCACAAAGATTTTTTGTTTAATAAAGTAGCATTTGCCACAAATCCACTTTATTTACTTTTATTTTTGAAGTGAAAACTTCTTTAGAATCGTTGGGAGTGATTTGAGATTCGATGAAACGAAAAAGCGACACTACGAAGCGTTATATGTTGATATACGTATTTGTGTGTGGCTGCGTACTGCTGAGCCACATTAGTATAGTGAGTATTGTAGTATGTATACTACACTGCCTATTACTTGCTTTGGTGTTTAGTTCAAGCGTCATACGTATGTATGTTTGTATGTATGCTAGTACGTATGTGTGCGCGCATGCGTATTACGGAGCCACGGTGAGCGAGAAGGCATTATGTATACCTATACTACACTACCTAATACTTGCTTAGACCAAGCGTCCTACGAATGTTTGTGTGTATGTTAGTACGTCTGCGTAATATACGCGTTACGACGCTCATAATAGCAACCGCGTGTGCTATATTGCGTCCGTATTTTTATATTCGTAAATATTTTAATTTTTAAATATTTACCGCAATTGCAGGCGGTGTTGCAATATACCACAATCAAAATGACGGTGCTCGTATTGTAACTCCACAGATAGATCTGAATGCACAGCAACTAGAATCACTGTCTGTTCAGCTCTCTAAAGGGTGAGAAATATGTGCATGCGAAACCAGATAGAGCAATGGAAAAACAATTTTAATTGGGGCAATTTATATTTCACCGAATCAATCAATAAATAGCATCACGGAATTCATTCACGAAAATTTAATAAAGTATACACCAGAATTATCGCGGATACTTAGAAAAGATTACGATAAAGTTCCAATGATTTTAAGTGGCGATTTTAACGTAAATTTTGCATTGTACACAGCGGTTCCTTTAATTGACTTTCTCAATACAACATTCAATTTAAAAATGTGTAACAATCGCACTGAATCGACAACACGATCAAAAACAACAATTGATGCGGTATTTCAAAGATATGTTGACAACATCGAAACAAAAGCATTTGTATCATATTTTAGCTATCATAAGCCACTCGTATCATTTATTTGTTGAAATTGAAAACATTGAGGATGAGGATGAATAATAAAATGAAAAAAATAAAATATGAACTTTATAGCAATATTATAATGAACCTATAATTATCCCGCTCCTAATGCTGCTTTCGTCTCATTCTCTCTCAGTTTGTTTTACGGAAGGTTTCACTTCTATCGCGTCTAACCGTTAGACTGGTATTTTTTTAATTTACAAAACTTAGTTGATAATAAATTATGAAGTAAACTGAAACAAACGCAGCACTAGCAGCAGATACGACGAAGTAGGTCGGTATCCTTTGGAAATGTATATTTTTCTGTATATTTTTGTTAATAATGTCTTCTGTGGTGTCTTTTAAAAATAGAACAGGATCCTTGCTGTCAAGTGGTGATGCCTTTGAGAAGCGAGTTCTGCGCAGGACACCAGCAGGTGATGCATACTGGCTCTAGCTTGCCAGAACGGGTAGATGGTGGTTATAATACCCTGTAATAAGTGTGCGCTGGTATTTACGGTATGCATAATATGGAGACATCTGCATGGGGTAATGTGGTTGGTGGGTACCGATGATTAATAGGTAGTAGTTCGCCAGTAGGCTGTGCACGAGTCTCGTCCGAACTTGAGCAATTCTTACTTGCTTATGGGAGGTAGTCTAACTAGGCCGACTTCTTAAATCTTCAATTTTCTTTATCAAAGGAATATTCTCCATAGAGTTATACTATAAACGATCCAACGATGACCAACTTTGGCCTCTATAACGGGAATTATGGTCCATTAGACCAAACGATAATGACTTTACAGTAACTTCGGACGCTTAGTTGGCAAGATCTTATGCGTTCAATTGATTAATACCTGCGCCTGTCAATCGCGAATGTTGTCTGTCAGTTTTTTGTCGACAGGAACGACCGTTCTTATGAAAGGGGCATCATGGATTTTCAAAATGGCAAGAACTTACCAACGTAGAAGGCCAAAACTGTGCATATTTGACTCAAATTGGATGATTCTGATTGTACTACAGAGAGTCTTCAACGCCATGCAAAAGTAATGAGGTAATGAACTAATTTTACTTATTTTTAAAGTTATTCCATTTTTTTGGTAGCCCGTTCATCACGCTTCATCATATAGTGCCTGTAGCAGTGTTAGAAAACATGTCCTATTACATTTCGAAAAAAAAATGCTTAGTTGTGATTATACGATCGTATTGTAAAATTCGCTAAGTGCCGAGTCGCGATGCTTTTACGCTAGTTTAGGTTTTTTTTTACACTTTCCTATAAATGTTTCAGAAATTGCCCACATCCCGTGCTACACTGTGCAACATTAATTCTAACTCTTTTTCTCAACAGCAAATGTCACTTGCAACACTACAGCAGCGCATTATTGTTCATTGTTTTTTTATTATTTATTTATTATGTCGTGTAATGTTTATTAAGCGAAAGTTGTTGCTGTAGTAACTTTGAAATTTTCTTTTGTTTATACATCAAGAAAACATACACATTTTTGACATTTCGTTGTGCTGTTGTGTAAAAATTTAAATGTTTGCAACATGTTGTCGGTTCTTGCTGCTGACATCCAGCCTGTTTTTCTTTGTTCCATTGAGTGCAATATTCTAACATGTTTCCGGAATTCTTTTACACAACACTTTTATTTCAAAACATTAGTCGTTTCTAATGTTTACTAACTAAATTCATATATGTTTTTACATAAAATATGTACATATGTATTTATATGTGTGCATATGTAGGTCCAAACAAATACATAATGCAAAGCTCCAACTATGCACGCTCCAACCGTTGTATCAACATGAGCATGTTGGATGAACGGTTTTACCATGTATAGTAAGGTTGTACAATCGATTTTCATGTTGGTCCAATGGTGCATGAATTTTTGGTGAGTGACGTTTGCGGTGAGTTGGAATGTGTATATGCAGATTGTACAACCAGCTTTGTTAAATTTTTTTTACGCAGAAAAGACGATATCGTGCCTGCGTTTGTCGACTATGAAATTTTATATCCACTCAATCACACCTTAAATATTTGATACAGATTCAAGGCGATTCGCTTTCGACACCTGTCTTTAATCTACTTCTTCACTATGTGCTAAGAAATAGAGTCAAGTTTAGATATCTTCTTAGTCGCACAGAAATAGCAATCGCGTATGCGGACGAAATCGCAATAGTGGCAAGGCACAAAAGGTATCTCTTTGAAACCTTGTGCACCATTGGAAGTCGTGAAAAAGCAGTAGACTTTAGAATAAATGAAGGCGAAGGCAAAACTAAATATCTAAAGATCTCGCGCAGCAAAGAGAGACGAAATCCCGAAATCCCGAAAACATCGAAATCGGGTCATTTACCTTTGAGGTAGTGCAACACTTTAAATATTTGGGAGTGTTATTAAAAAAGAATATTGGTAGCAAACAAAGCAAATTACGCCCACAAAAAATTGCTGAATTCTAAACTGCTAACACGCCTCTACCAATCAATAATACTGCCGGTGCTGTCGTTTGGCTGCGCATGCTGGACAATGCCAAACAAACGCGAAAGAAGCTTAAGAGTGTTCGAGCGAAAAGTGCTGCGAAGGATGTTTGCTCCCATGCGCTGCAAGGATGGAACGTACCGAATATGCTGAGCTTATGCCTGGGAAAATATGTCGCTTAACACATTAAATCACAAAGGCTTCAATGGTTAGGACACAATGTGCGCATGGAAAAATTCTTTTTAACAACAAACTCCCTACCGACCCGAGCCCGAGGACGTTCAAGGCCAACCTGTCTTGACTAAGTCATAGCCGACCTGAAAAAGCTACGAGTTAGGAACTGGAAGTCTACTACAGGGTGGGCCATGTAAAAAAAAAAAATTAATTAATATTTTTTCAAAATTTTTTTTTTATTTTAAAGATTGAACATTGTCATTTATGAATAAAAATAATATCTTTCAAATGACTGCCACGACTAGCTTTACAGTAGGCCATTCGATCAATCTAATTTTTAAGCACATTTTCGATTGTTTGGGCTCCAATTTCATGAATGGCAACTTCAATTTCGTGTTTTAAAACATCAATTGTCTCTGGATGGTTCGCATAACATTTATCCTTAACGGCTCCCCACAAAAAATAGTCCAACGGGCTTAAATCACAGCTCCAAGGCGGCCAATTGATATCGGAATTTCGGCTGATTATTCGGTTTTCAAAAACGGTAGCCAAAAGTTCGAGTGTAACTTTGGCAGTTTGACAAGTTGCACCGTCCTGTTGAAACCAAATGTCGTCCATGTCATCCTCTTCAATTTTTGGAAACAAAAACTCGTAGAGCATGTCACTGCAACGCTCGCCATTTACTGTAACCGCGGAAGAAGAAGAAGACTCACCACTTTGGAAATAGGTTTTCAATATTTCCCAATTTTGTTCAAGGGTATAGCGTCCCATTTCGTAAATGTCAAACCTTTAAGTAAATTATGAACACATTGTCATTTGTGTTACCATTTTAAAAAATAGGTGTTTCAAAAAGCAAACGCTATATGTCCCACCCTGTATATTGATACGTACCGTGCAGATTGCAAGAGGATTGTGGACGAAGCTAAAGCTGACCCTGAGCTGTAAGCACTACATGATGACGACGATTATTTTGTAAAGTGTTTTATATTTCATAATATTTTACGGAAATGGAATAAGAGAGTATGCAGATATTTTATTTATTTTGTTTGCTTCATTTTTCAATACCAAATACAAAAAAAGTGTTCATTCATTTCATTCATTCAACAAAAAAAAAAGAAACAAAAACGTACGGAGAACTTAAAAAAGAGCAACTATTTATTTCTAATTTTTAATATTTTAAGGTATTTAGTACTTTGTTGTGTATCCTTTATAATCAATTATAGCTCAATTATAGCTTGAAGTCTACTTGGTGTGGAGTCAATAACTTTTTTTGTGAACGCTGGACTAATTTGATTCCACTCTTCCAGTATCGCCTTATTATGATCAGATATGTTATGGATATCACAGTTTCTTATATTTGCCTTCAAAACCGACCACAAATTTTGCACGAGTTCCAACAATGTGGCGGCATTTATAATATTATTTAATATATTAATCATGTTTGTGACTTGTGCTTGGGCTCGTAATCTTGATAAGGCGAAAGTCATCTTCAATGTAATGTTATTTTCTAGCGATTTGAACTACATTTCTTTGCTGAAGTTTTAAATTAACATATTTGTTCATTGATTCTTCGACAAAGCTCCAATTTCCAACTCCATTTGATGATGTCCAATTCATAACGTTGCAACCCCTGTGCTTTATAGAAGCTCGTAAACTTTGTGGTTTGATCTCCGTATTGGCCTCGTTTCATATAAAAGGTCTGGTCCAAATAAGTTTATTTTTACCTCATACGCAAAATGTAGAGTTGTCCAAAATGCTGGGGTCTTATTTAGATGGTCACGCCCAAACTGCAATCTCTTACTTCTATTTCTTACCCTTACGAAAGCTTTATTACGGGGTATTCTGCCATTTAAAGTTGCTTCCTTTAGTTCTCTTCTAACCGTTTCTGGATGGAAATTTTTTTTTGCTCTCGCTTCTGCTGCTCTACTATATTACTATTCCCATTTGTTGCATTTTTTGTGAGTTTTGACGATGCCGCTTTGAAAATATTATATAAGCAACAAAATATACTGTGCAGATTATGCGTATGGCTCCAGGATCGAGCATGGCTCCGTCTCTGGTGCTACGTGGAATCCAGCAGGACAAAACTGCAAAACCGATGAAGAGGCAGATCTATATGTGTCTGCAGCGACAGCCAAGCTGCGCTTATGGCATTAGATAGTCCCGCAACCACATCAGGGGTATTCGAGTCCTGTAAATCCAGACTAAACTGCCAGCATGATGCTAACGTGGGTCCCGGGACACGTGGGTATCGCGTCTAACGAGACCTCTGACTGGCACCACAAGATCTACTCAGATTTCTTCGGAGATCGGGTAGATTTAAAGAAAATTATAAGGGAATCCAAGTGTATGTAGTACAATGGACTTAATTAATGTCTGAGTGCTGCACTTGCTAGTTGTCCCAAGAAAAAAAAAAAAACAAAGAAAAAATGCGTATGGTTGAATACAACTCAGAAATTTGTTTTTTATAGGTTCTGAAGCCTTTCACATTTTATGTTAAACAATTCCATACATGACATATTGACGCTCTGACTATTTTTTACCGATTTGTTTTTTATGTGTTTTTTTGTGTGTCTTTAATTTGGAATATAGCGCTAAATAACACTTAACTTCATATCACATATCATATGTACGCTTACTAACAGAGGAATATTACTACTTCAGAGTTTTATTTGATTTTTTTTAATTCTGGGTATGGCTTAATATTTATTGGCTTCTACATAAATAGTGAGCGAGCAGCAACAGTGCGCAAATGCAAGTAAGCTGGATATTTCCAAGAACCAAGTGATCAATATAAGATTGGGGGAAAAAATTCTTTAGTTTTGCGTTAATGTTTTGCGTAAATGGTTTAAAATTGTTTTATGGTTAATCTTTAGCTTCTGCGTGAGGCTACGACTACTAGCATGACGGTCAACTTCGATTATTTGTGTGATTTAAATTTACTATCGGGTTGGTACGTGACTACCATTCGGAATTCAGAGAGAATCGAATCTCGGTGAAACACCAAAATAAAGAAAAGGTTTTTTAAAATAGCTGTCACTTCTCGGCAGGCAATGGCAAACCTCCGAGTATATTTCTGCCATGAAAAAGCGGAGTCGGCTTGAAATTGTAGGTCACTCCATTTGTGGAACAACATCAAGACGCACACCACAAATTGTAGGAGGAGCTCGGCCAAACACCCAATTATAAATAAGGCGTTTTTCAATAGGTGTGCCTCAACTTTTTTCCGATAGGGAGGGCGAACGACGCAATATTTTTTATTTGCATCTCGAAAAAATCACTTTTTGGTGCGGTTTACATGCCGGCGGCGTACTTGGCCCATATTTTTTCGTTGACGAGAACGATCGCCACGTTACTGTGAATGGAAATCGATACCGCGACATGATAAACGATTATTTTTGGCCGCAATTGAATGGTATGGGCTTAGACGACATGTGGTTTCAACAGGACGGGGCCACAAGCCACACAGCGCACGCTACAATTGATTTGTTGAAGAGTAAGTTCGATGAGCGAATTATTTCCAGAAATGGACCGGTCGAATGGCCGCCGCGCTCGTGTGATTTGACGCCTCTAGACTATTTTCTTTGGGGTTATGTGAAGTCATTGGTCTACAGTAACAAGCCGGCCACGATTTGTGAGCTCAGAGCCAATATAACGCGAAATTGCTGGAATTTCGGCCGATTTATGCAAAAGAGTGGTCGAAAATTGGGTTCAACGATTGGACTTCGTAAAACGTGCACGCGGTGGTCATGCAAAAGAAATCGAATATTATACTTAAATGTATATGTTTAAACTCGATAATAAAAAAAAATTAGTTAAAAAAGTCAAACCGTTTGTGTTTTATTCAAAAAAAAAGTTGAAGCGCTCTTACTAAAACACGCTTTATATATATATGTAGATAATATTTACTTCAAACAAAGCTTGTCTTTTAAAAGATGGAAGAATAGAGAGACCACAGAGATCTAAATTTTTACTGTTAAGGTTTCGCTCGCCGATAGTTTAATGCTTTTGAACCTTTTTTCATTTTCACGAATTTTAGCATGATAACACTAAATACATTGCGATGCAATTTTTGTAATCGGCTGTGTTGCTTGTTTTGATTTTTTCAAAAGTTTTTGATCAGAAAACTCATCTCGTTCTAAAAACCACTCTTTGCCCAAGCTCTCGTCTCTTATTATCTCGTTTTACTCATCAAATAAATTGTCTTCAATTAATATTGTTGAACAAATTTCACTTAATTCCTGCTTTCTACGAAATGTTCAGCACCACGAATATAAAAACAATAAATTTGGCTAACACGTTGTATACCGTATTGGAACGTGTATACTAAACAGCCATCCAACTCTTGTACCACGTGTTGGAGCGCGTACCTATATTCTACATAAGAGTTTTTCCATTATATTGTAACATTATGAATAGTTTCTTTTGCTAATTATTTATTAAGTTGGAACATATCGCACATCTATGTATATTCCTCCATTTACCATTCGTCATCTAATTTAGAATGCAATGCGTGTGGCGCATGCGCGTCTGGCCATCGCGCTTTACATCGTTTTATCACAATTTATTTGCAATCGCTTTTAATTGATTCATGCTATGCATACGATTCGCTCGCTGCTTACCATGCTGCTGATGGCTGCTTGTCTAGCGCGGTTTTGGGTTTTCCTCTTGCTCAATTGAAGGCGCGCACGCTTTTTCATAGTCTTTTTATATACCTATGTATGAGTATGCCTAGTACGAGCACATACGTGCATGTATGTATATCTATACTCTTCGGAAAACATTCATGTGCTTGTATATCACAGATGTGTTTGTATATCTATTGATTTGTGCAAGTGTTTGTGATGAGTGCATTAAATTTCCATTAAAATGTGAAAATATATTAGTTTTGTCGTCATTGTTGCTGGCGCTGATGTTATTGGTCGCACATTTTATTGTGTTGCACTGACGCAGCTGCAATGAATTGACACTTTGATGTGGGCCACAAGTTCAATGCTGTACCATCGCTATGGCCAATGAATTACTTTATTGATTTTATTTTGAAACTCCTAATAGTTGAATGAGCGTGGGTCGTAGGCGTGTACGCTTTTGGGAATATTTACAGAGGTACCTGTTGGGCTGTCATGTTTTTCCAATATTCATGCGAAAATATTGTCATCTAAAATTGAGTTTACAAACGTTTTTTATTACTACTACTAATTTGCATGTCAAAACATTCTGTTTTTTCAATTTTGCGAGTTATGTCGTGTTTTGAAAATTAAACGCATATCTATGTGTAATATGTCATTTTATTAAAATTTTATTCAAGTGGAAATGCGTAAACCAAATACAAATACATACATACAAACATACATATGTTAGTATATTACATAAATATACTATTTAATTTACGAAGTGCCCGGCTACTTTTAGGCTTGGCGTGCCATTTTGAGCAGAGAAATATTGGCATGCGAAGTAGCTATCACTCCTATTTATAAAGATTTTTGTTAGGTGGATTTAAAGCTAGTTATCGAAAATTTTTTTTAATCTTTCTGCACTGGTAATTTTGACAGAACGTAATGAATTTTATTTACGTTTTATGTTTGAAAAGCATAGGAAAATATTGGAAACTTATTTCCAAAGACGCTGTTGTGCCCAAACAGTGCACCGTCCACGACATAGTCCTGGAACATCGACTGGCCATCGATCTCAACAACTGACCTGCAGCTGTGTGAAGTAGCTTAACAAAGCACACCAGTAGATTTTTTTGTCTTGATAACCGGCGCTAGCTGGACACACCAAGTGAATTCCTTCTCTACCTGATCTTTCTAAGCCAAAAGAGGCTTGTCTCTTCTTCTGCTGCCACGAGCTGGTAACGCATCGAATCATTTTAAAGCCGGAGCATTGGTATTCATTTGGACGACATGACCCAGCCAGCATCATAGTCTGCGATATTCGCCTTCCAAAGAGCTTCCACAGAATCCTTTTCTCAAATACTCCAAGTGACGCCTGTGCCAAAAGCAACCTGAAACATCTTCTTGTTCTAAATCACGCTGCAATACCGGAACGTTTACTTGCATTTGCCTTCACTCCAATCCGCAACATTTTAGCTGAATCTGGACTTCCGAGCACAACTGAACGTGTCTACTACATGATAGTTGGGCTCATACATAAAACCTATTACTGATGCAATAGCAACGTCTACACTAATTTTTTCAATGCTATCGATCGAAAACGCCTCCCAAAGAAACTTTCGGTGCTACATCAAGCGCTTTTCCTGGTCAGGAAAATTAATCTTTTTGCTAAACCTACTCGGAAAGTTTATGGTAAATTCCGTTGCTACTTAGCGAATCCGAATTTGGTAAGGGCATTCGAAGCTACCGCAAGCAAAATACCCGCCCCACTATATACCAAATATCTTTCTGGACATAAACAGCAAGTAAACCACACATCGCTTAAACTGATGATGGATCAAAAAATAATATAAATTATACTATGCATTTTGTAGTAATTTGGATTTTATTTTCCCCTTCCTTTTTTTCAACTTTATTTGAAACGAAATAAGTATTTAAATAATTCACACACCTTAGAACTGTCTAAAATGCAGATATCAAGGCGAATCTACACAAGGTGAGTTCGTAGTAGCAGCTCATTTAATTTGGTAATTTCAATTTCAAAGTGCGCTGTTTCTTGGCTGTCGCCTTGCTTGCTTATTTACATTCTGATTGACATTTTGACACTCAAACCACCAACTTCCAAAAACAAAATTCATGCAAATATTGTCATTGCCTTAACGAACCCACCTAACATTTATTTATTTATTGTATTTATATAAAATTAGCTTCCAACATAAATCTTGTAAGCTATTTTGTGTTAGGAGCTATAGCAGCTAGGCCTTCAGCTCGATAATTTCATACATATAATATTTCTATTCTAAAATTTAGATAAATATTATTTTAGATCCTATGATAAAGATTGGTTATTTTAAAGAATTCAGTTATTAGAGTTATTGATTCTATAGATTCAATAGAAAGGACTGAGAGAAGTGAAATTGGGCTTGCGTTAGTAAATATTTGTTCTCTACAGGTGGCAGGCAGTGGGCAGTTTAAGAGAAGATGAGTAACTGTGACTATGATATCTGTGTTGCAAATACATTGTATGGGGTTTTGTGTTATTCATAAGATGGCCGTGAGTTATTTTCTTGTGTAATTTTCGTGTGTCCTAACCGAAGACATTCGAATTTTATAATGCCCAGTCGATCTTGTGTCTTCTTTTGGTTTTTTGTAGAAAGTCTGTTATATGGATCTTTGTGCAGTTTATATTTTTATACCAGTCACTGGTAAGGCTCCATTCCATAAGGTTCTGAATAAAAATTCGTCTAGGTAGATATAAATTGCTGTGAGGTTCGAATTTTCTACTCCAAATTTTTTCGGGAAAATTTTTCTCCGCAGGTGAGTAAGATTGCAGCATTTTCTTCTCAAGCAAAAATAAATTAGCGAGAATATTTGTGTTTGGGCTGTATAAATTTTTTTAACCGTCACACTGACAGTCGCATAGTGATTAAGGCATGATAACAACTCAATTTCATGACACGTACAATAATATAAGTATATATGTACTTGTATAAGTACATACACTTGCATGCAGTCTACTGGTACATGCGCATACGCAGCCATCCATGCAGCTGCATTGAATTGAGCAAACTTTAGATGAATTAAGCGGTTTGCAATTTAATTTATGCAGCTCACAAAAAACAAACCGGTCGACTGGCTAATAAAATTAATTGAAAATTCAAAAATGGCAAAACTACAACAAACTCATCAGCCGCTAAGCGCCACCAGCAATACATTGAAATAACGCCTCCTTCACACCAATCATATATGTATGTAGTATATGTACATATGTTTGTAGATACAAATATTCCACAGCTACTGACTTGCCGATGCTTGTCGACGATATACACAATAATAGCACAAATCACTCGCTGTCTGCTTTGTATGCATGAGAGTACTTGGATTTGCCTCCACTGCATGTGTATGCCTCGTGTATGCCTGTAATCTATACCAACTCTTTTGTATGAATGCCGATCTTATCTGGCAGATAACAGCAGCGTTGATCGCCTCATATATTTCGAAGTGTATGACTATATTGTCGAACTATGAAATACGCGCTCATATGCGTTGGCTCATTTGCATTTATGAAGGTAGTTACGCACAGTGTGATGAGCCTAAAACTGCTTGTGTTCAATAAAGTTAAGAGAAGAAACCTAGGAGAGTTGGTAGATATGGTCGCATAGTGCACGAACTTGTGTTTGAAAATTTTCCCATTCCCTCAAATTCTCAACTTATTCTTAAAAAAATGGCGTGGGCGCATATTTAACTCCTTTAAGTTTCTAGCAGTTTTAAGTTTTTGTATGCTTTTAGAAAGGAGACTGTTGGCAATTTTTAAATTAGTTATTAATTGCTTTTGAGCAAACAGTCAATTTGTGTAATTTAAGTATTTTGGACATTGTCGAAAATTATTTGAAAATTGGTTCATTATAAGTTTGCGTAAAATAAGAAGTATATTGGAAAAATTAAAAAAATAATTATTTTGAGAAAAAATATTTTTGAAAAAAAATTGTATTCTTCGTTAAAATATTTTAGAAGAAATAAAAAAAATTCTTGTTGGAAAAAATTGTACTTCTTCGTAAAATTGAGTATAATAAGAATTAAATTGAAAAAATTAACAAACAAAATAGTTTTGAGATTTAAAAATTTTGAAAAAAAAATTTAGAAAAAATTATATTTCCTTCTAATTTTTTTTAGAATATATATAAAAAATTCTTTTAGAAAAAAATTGTATATCTTCGGTAAAAATGTTAAGAAAAAACTTTTATTTTTATTCGTAGAAAATAGAAGAGTTGACCCAAGTCACGAGGCCCTAAACAAAATTTCTACAGAGGCTGACGATTCATGAATATTCTAGAATTAAGAAGAACAAGTGCTCTAGCGGTTTTGTTTTCCGGAAACCATAAGAAGAATTCTTCGTAATGCCAATTTTCATGGACGAACAGTTCGGAACTAACTATTTGTTTGTGCGCGAAAAATAAAAGCCAGATAACAGTTTGTTGAAAGTCATGTTGATGAGAGCGAAATCTTTTGGAATGGCGTTAGTTTTGTTCATGAAAGCAAATTTAATCTTTTTGATTCCGACAGCAGTAACCTAACATAGAAGAAGAACCTGTGGAACTCTGTAAAACCCGGAGGATATCATATTACGGCTTGGGGTTTTAGGTCATGAGCAGTGGTCGGAAACATAGCCTTATAGAGGAAACTATGGATAAATCTACTTACTTAAATTTATTGGAACGTACTCAAAAATTGTGTGTTTGGGATAGATTTCGATTCTTTCAAGATAACGGAACAGGAACTGTTTATATGTTCTTGAAACACAAGCAACCGCCAGGGCTTCAAAAAGACTTTACTAGAAGAGTGGAAGGAAATAACTCTCGAATGTATAAAAAAAACTCGTATGCTCTATGCAATCTCAGTATAAAGAAAAGTATATCCTACAAAATATCATATTAAATAGTAAAAATCTTCATAAAATTCATATCAATTATGAAGTCTACCTAAACACACGAAATAAGCTGTGAAGTTGATTTACGCTGTATTTTGTTCTTGTTGTAAATATATTTGTTAAATTTAAGTGACTTTGACGTCATTCATAATTTAAAAAAGTACTTGATTGAATGTTTATTTAAGTTTTTATGGCAATTAAAAATCTAAATTATTAAAACAATAAATATTAAATATAATTTATACAAAATCTTTCCTCCAGTTTCCTTGAAATAAGCTGTGAGCCACTGGAAGAGAAGGCTACTAATTAACAAGCAGCTGTATTTTCGATTGATGCACTGGCTGGAGAATGGAATCCATAAGGATGATTACCCAATCTTAATTGGCTATCTGCGTTAGCCGCATAGGTCCACAAATCATATTAAGAGATTAGTTCTTGTAAAGCTGAATAAGTTACTTATAAAGCATGTTTTTTTCATTGAGAAAAAACCGTTAGCGCTAGTTGTTGTGATTGTAATTACGTATAATAACTTATTTACCTTTTTGACGAATTTACAGTACCTGAGATAATATAAATTCGGTTTGGTCCACCTGAGATAATATACATTCGATTGTCTCAGAATTCTAATCGAGCAATACTGAAAAAAATCTTTTAATGAAATTTGGCGTTGCTAAAACAGCTCTTAGTATATTCACATTTACTCCTAGACTTGTGATGGACTTTCGCTAATCTCTACAGAAGATAGTTAAATTGAGCAAACTCACAACGCCTGGGTTTTAGCTCATAGGGGCATATTACATGTGATTTGAATTTGTAGGGTTACTCTACCTAGGCAGGACCAGGTAGATTCCTTCTCGAAAGTAAATAATTAATATATCATATACATTTGCAAACTGAGAGCTTTAGAACCTAAAATGATAATACGAAACAGAAATATTGTTGGAATGATTTTTTTTTTCATTATAATCTGGTACATAATTGGCATTTAATTTTTGATATGATATCGGCCAGCATAGCTCGATAGCGCTCATCAGCTCTTTCCTTATCTCGAAAGAAATAAGGACCGATGATTCTTTTTTTTCCAAATAAATTTCCACAATTTGTTGGTTGATGACTTACCAAACTTCACTGAATAGAAATGTTAACACAGTTTGGCATTCTCAGGCAGGTAAAATACACAGCAGGTAATATCAGGTAAATAGGCAGAAGCAAAATATAACTTGTTGGATTTTCAGACATAGAGTCGATATTAAATTAATCTAAAGATAATGTGACTGACGCAAAGTGCTGTAGTTACGAGCAGTTTTCTACGTACGACACATACAAATTTATGAATTCCTGAAGAAAATAAATTGTTGCATAAGCGATTAGGTCATATCAATCAGCAATGCCTTAAAGAAATAATACGAAAAGAAGCAGTACTGCGAATAACTAATGAAAAGTGTTTGATATATGTGCTGTTTTTTTCATAGGAAACAAAGGTACTAAATGTTCAGTGAAATACGAGACGAAAACAGGCATTTATTTGTTATTTTGTTTCATTCATAGGCGACTTCATGCAAGCGATTTTTTCTGTGATATTGAAATCGTCAGTTTTCTCCAAAATACATATTAGGAATT
Organism: Anastrepha ludens; assembly: GCF_028408465.1. Taxonomy (NCBI): domain Eukaryota; kingdom Metazoa; phylum Arthropoda; class Insecta; order Diptera; family Tephritidae; genus Anastrepha; species Anastrepha ludens. The sequence continues at coordinate 48,102,123 of NC_071500.1, read as the reverse complement.
TGAGTATATAGAAACGAACAGAAAGAGCAAACAAATTATAATATTATAAAATGAAAGTCACACATGGCGTATACGCCACAAACGATCGTGATGCGGAGAAATTTAATCTAAGCCATCCGTTTTGTGTAAGTGTGTGCACGTTTCATTCCGCACAAGTTGACTGAGGACTAAAAATTGCTCAGGATTCAACATTCGAAAAATCTCATTAAAGAGGCGGGAAAAAACGAAAACTTCCTTTCCAACAGTCTAACTGATGATGAAACGTGGTGTTTCTCACATGAACCTGAAACTAAGCGAATGGGAGGCTCCAGACGAGCCACCACCCAAAAAATCGCGCTTGGAGAAGTCAAAGATCAAGCCGTACTCATTTGTTTTTACGATCCCAATGCAATTTTCTATCTTGGCGATTTAAAACGTTTATTGCATCGCATTCATCGAATTCGCTCTGAATACTGCGAAGAAGGAAGCTGACGCTTATTGCATGATAATGCACCATCTCATCGATCCACCCTTGTGACTGATTTTTTGACAAGAAATCGCATTTTAACTATCAATCACCTACCGTATTCGCCTGACATGGCTCCCTATGACTTCTACTTATTCCGAAAATTGCATTTGGCCATGAAAGGAAAACGTTTTGGCCTTCCAAAAGTTTTGTACCGACATCCTGAAAAATATTCGGGTCAAACACTTTTTCGAAAAGTTTTTAGATCGTGCAAAGCAGTGTATGTATGCCAGAGGGGACTAGTTTGAATAAATAAACTTGAAGTTAACAGAACAAAGCCCCTGTCTCTTCTATTTCAGCTCGGTCTTGTTTATTTTGGACTTCACTTTGTGTGATATCCCTCTTCAAGCGTTAGTAAGTGGCGAATAGATGAAGCAACTGGTATAAATGAACATATTTTGGCAGCGCTGGAATATGTAGAGCTGCCTAAAATAACATTTGTTTGTAAGATAGCGAGTTATACAAGTTTTATGAGGTATAACCATACTTGCTAGCGGCGAATCTTTCTTGATAACTTTGTTGTTGCTTTCACATACAAATTTTACGTTAAGTGAGCCGAGCAGACAGAAAGCGATCAGAGAAGTAGCGAAGAGAAGAGGTCTGATATTTAGTCTAGACCTTAAAATGTCGTTTTAACTACCTAGAAGAAGATTACCGAGGTTGGAAAAGCTTAAACTGCGACAGTTTGTATGAATTTGGAAATCGGAGGCCAAATTAAAATTTGCGGATTATTATTATAATAGAAATTTAATTATTTCTTTACTTGTGATGGCCAAAATCGGAGGGTCCAATAAAAGTCTTATTTGAATTATACATGTTTTGATAGCTATTTACCGGCGTGCGAGAACATTATTAAATTGATCACGAATATATAAATATATATTGAACAATTAAATGTCTTACGAAAGAAGCGATAAGATTTTTCTCTGCTGAGGTATTTTGGTAAATACGTGAAATTCATTCACAAATATTTATAGTATGCTAAGTTGTGCTCTTCCATTTGTGCTTATGCTTCATCGCTTACATAATCAAAGAAGTAAATATTTAGCACAATTTAAATACTTTTGTCGTAAAAACCCTTTTGTATAAACATAAAGCAAAGCTCTCTGTATAATTCTTTACCAGTAGAAAACTAAAAGTTCGTGCAAGGCTATATTTTATAGAAAAGCATGTTTGTATCAACCGAAAAACGAAGCTTTAGAGGTCGAGTGACGTCACAACTCGTTAGCTGTTTTTGTTTATACTAGGCGAGGTCAAAAAGTTTTCGGAATAGAAGATTTCGTAAGAAGAAGTGGTATTTTCTTTTAACATTACTTGGTCACTCAATACAATTATAAATACTACCGTTATGTACGAATGAACAAATAAACGAGAAGGAAAATATTAACTAAGGGGTAAATTGAGTTTCGTTCCATTATAAGATTCCTAACTTTGCATGAAAAAACACTATGTGTTATTACGGAAAAGATGTAGTCTGCTTACGGAAGCTCTTGCTGAGGAAACAACTGTTTAATGAGCGACAGAGTCTATTTAAATAAGATAAATATGCTATTGGAAACTATTAGTGTTCAGGTTGGCTGATTAGGTTATCAAATTTTGTTGGAAAAGTAGGAAAAGTGGAAAAAAGTTAATGTGCACCAAGATTTCCATCCGTTTTTAACATAATACTCGTAGTCTATTATCATCTTTGCATGTTTGAAATCGGCGCGAGTTGGTTGCCGAGATTTCTATACAGCGAAAACCGGAATAAATACATACATACATATATATACCGCGTTATTATTGCGTTGAATCTTGTCTTCAGAACTATAAAGTTTGAGTCAACCAATAATCTACGCAATGCCATTAAACCTGCATTAAAAATGCGTTAGATCTTCAAGTTGTCAGAAGCGGCTGATAGGCTGATGGCTTGTTTATTTGAGATACATTTGTTGTTGGTTAACTATAAAGGACCAAAGAAAGGTTGTAGTATGAGAGAATGAACTTAAAGAAAACTTCTAGAAAAACTAAAATATGCCAGTTAGAAAAGAAGAATGAGAAAATCGTCCTTGAGATGTCCTCTTGCACGTTAATGCGTCCTTTCACAAGAGTCATGCTGTGTTGGTTACCTTACAAAAGCATCATTTCTATAAATTTCTCGTCATATTCGATCAGATTATAATTTATTTTTGAAAACAAAAAAATAATTACGAGTGAAAAAATTCATTGAAGTCATTTATTTCTGCATTTTGTGAAGTCCTTTACACACAGTTTTGGTTGATGATATGAGCTCATGTAAACATTATGAAATATCTGATATCTGTGCTAGGCATAAAGAAGAATATATAGAATATGAGAAAAAAACCATCTTTTGCTTTTCATAGCGCGAACTTTTCGAGCTATTTTGCTGGTTCTTTGGTACAACAATTTCTGATGTGATTTCATTTCATTTCATTTATTAAGTCTATGTTTACAAAATCTTACAGACTAGAGGCACAAAATTACTTAAATGTAATATCTAACGATAAGACTTAAAAGTAATCGGATTAGAATTTAGAGATGCCGTAGACATAACGTCATAGTCGTAACGATAGCCGTAGCCTCACCATTACAGCATTTGTCGATTAGTCATGTCGCAACCATAGACAACTGATATTGAAGTAAAACTAATGACAACATTTACATTTTGCAATAAAAGCACGGATAATTTTCCACTTCTTGTCACTAAGTCAATGAATTTTTCCTGGTTCATTTCTACAATAATATTCAAATTTTTATCGCAAATATCAAAACAAGTTTCAAGTATTTCGCAGCTGCTTACGGTTTCGGGGACAAACCAAAATTGAATAGATACATACGGCTACGGTTATGGTTACGGCGTTATGGTGCGGCATCTTTAATGGTTTGCAGTGATGCCCATATGTGTGATCAGAACAGCTGATTGCAGTGTTTATAATTATGGCTAAGGTAAAACGCCACTAATCGCAGATTTAGATATAAATAGAGATCTAGGAAGAGTAAAATTAAGATCAGGACTACTTAAAAATATTCTATTAATTTCTTTAAGAGTAATAGATGCTTAATCATAGATAGATGCTTAATTTAAGGATATTTTTACATGCAACGGAAAGTAAAAACGCAAAACTCTTTGGGGAATATTGAAGCTTATCTGCTTCAGACGATCTGAAGAATCAGTGATACCACAGACAATGCCATTAGATAAACATTAATGCGTGTACTTATATTATTAGTAGTTTTACATTTGTTAACATAGAACGAGCCCTATGAGACGGACGTGGCTCGTTGAAATGAAGAAACGCAGAGCAAATCGTCGAACTTTTTCAATCCTTTGGGAGTTAACAGTATGGAATTGATTCCAAATTACTGAGGGCTAATTCAACTCTCACCTCAGTAGAGACTTATAAAGTGTTTTCTAAGTGCAAGGATCTTTAAAGTTTCGCGCATAACCTCGGAGACCACTTAGGTATAATAAAACTAGTGCGAATAAGGGAGGAGAATCCTCGGCCAAACAAAGCACCCAGATACGAAAATTCATTTACCGCGGAAAGATGAGCTTAAAGCTTTAGTGAAAGTCATGTGGAAGCATTTTCTCATATCAGCGGCAATTTGTTTCTGTTACTCTATTCGCGCAGACTGTTCAAATCGCTTTGTAATAAGGAAATATCCGAGATACACGTAATTCTGCTCAAAATATCCAAATCTCATTTGCATAGAGCAGAAATTTAAGCACGAATGATAACGGAAAAAGAATGCTACTCAGAGATACGCCAGACGTGGCGTGTGATTTGATATCAAGAATTTCGACATATGCCGTTTGGTTAGAGAGTTAGGACTTTAAACAAAAAAGTATATTGAACGGAAATATAAATTTTTAAGCTTCAACATACTTGATGACTAGTTTTAAATGATGAAATACTAGGAGAATTCAGCCAGGTTGGTAACCGTAGAATGCCCACAGACAAAGCCATGTTGATACCGATAAATTATTTCTTTCACTACATTTTCAGAAAGCTGGCGAGTTTGGATAAAGGTTTATACTTTTAGCGAGGGAAAGACTGAAAATATATTTTCCGGGCACGTAAAGTGAAACTCTGCATTTCTCAAGTATAAACGAAGAGGAATTACATTTCCTGGTATCTGTTGTTAATAAATTAAAGTCTTTGTAATACATCTTAATAATCTTACTTGTCTCTAATATGTGTTTGCATATTACTAGCCTATTTTAACATACTTTATTCTATACAGCATTAGAACACTGTGCATAATACTAACACCACCATCGGTAACCACGTAATAAATTCACAATTTAGTTTCTTGACGCGTGGAACAGTAGCCGCCATGGCCTGGAGTTATAGCAACATAGCTGTAATTCTAGTATGACTGATACACAGTTACAAATTTTATCGTTCATTAGTATATGTACCGTAAATTTGCTTGCAGTAAAAAAAATTTACATATTTATGACAATCACTCATCATTTTCCAGCTGTCACCTTTATTGAAGCAAAGCCGGTTTTGTGCTCGAAAATTTATGAGATTTACATATACGTAAAACTTGCTTAAATGCGAGCATATTCGAAGTATATTAAAAAATGTTTGCTTTAAACTCAGCCGCAATCAACTAAAACTGGTTAATGCCACCTGTCGCATAAATCTTCAATCAGAGCTTAATTGTATGCACTACAGCTTGTGGCTCTCAATCGCATTGTTTGTGCGCAGCATTAGCTAGTAAAGTTCATTATGTCCCACTGGAGAGAATGGATTTCAAATGTGATGGCGCTAATTGGTTGATCGTGGGAGGTATATAAAAAAAATATCAAAATCGGAGTGGGAAAAACGAATGCAGCTTAAAAGCTGTCATCGGGAATGAAATAATAAAATATTAGTAGATTACAACAACAACCTCTCTTTTAATTGATTGACATTTTATGGCCAAACGATGAATGATATTTTCATGGGGTTCAGTTTAATTGAAATTAGAGTGCTTTCCCCTCGCAATTAAACAAAAAAAAACGTTTCAATTTTAATTAACTTTTTTATTGCTACAGCTGGGGAGTAGCTATTTATTTTTGTATTTACAGTAATGCAAGGGTTGTTAATAGCTCCTTTGTTTCGTGAATAACACAGAAACTATTATTAAATTAAAGCTTTGACCTTTTTTCTGTTTGTGTTTTTGTTTTGAAGAGGTTTCATCAAAATGTCAGAAACATCTGAAAGGTGCCGCCAAAGGATCGCGTTTATGTCATAACAAATACCTGCGTCCAGGGCCCTCTCCTGCAGGCCCCTCTCCTGCAGGCATATTAAGCCTATACGCCGTCGATAGTCCCAATTACTCCCACTGTGTCAATAGGTAGTTGGAAAAGTTCGTATATTATCGTGTTATATTAACCCATTACCGTCTTGTCTTCTGAGCGATATTGCAGTGAGTGTTTCACTCTAAAGTCTGTGCTTATCGTCGGTTGGTCACAAACCGCCCAACTTCACTGCTGCTTCTGCTGTACTAGAACTGTCGCTGCATCGCCTTGCGTTCCCAAGCTTTGACCTTCAACTTCCCCTATGTTCGTTAGCTAAGCGGTTTTGTTTTTAGTTTATTTGTAAAAAATATGTCATGTTCTCACATTGCGGCACACATAGGCCTAAAATGTCGACTCAGTGTGGCTATAAAACATGAATTGTAATAAATCTGTATTGGTAATAAATACACGCATAAGATAAACGCTGATGCAGCTCATATTTTTTATTATCTACTCAACTGGCGTTAAATGTCAGCTGCCACTGCAGTTTTAGTTTTTTTTTGGGTCGTATTTGCTAAATATAAAAAAAGAAGAAAAGGAAAATATAAATATGTAAGTCTATAATATAACCAAAAATTTAATGGTAAATACCAAAATAAGTAGAATATCTATCAAATCTGAATAAGATTCAGGCAATAAAAAAATTTCGATAATTCTGCAAATACTTACCAGTTAACATCTTTCCTTGCAAAATAACTTAATAAAAATTACAGTTTTTGTGATCAGCATTATGATAATATTATATATTTCGTATTTCCAAACAATATTTTTGGTATTTACATAACTTTATGAATATTATCAACACAAAAACAATAACACATATATAACCCTGCTCTTCAACAAATATCTCTAGGTGAAAAAACCCCTAGAGTAAAGGAGCAGACTAAGGTCTCGTGCTGGTTAGGAGGCTAAATTGGAGACTCACAGTTGCAGATAGCCTACGCAAAGCAATGATAGCGTTGTACTACTGAAGAAGGTTAATTAGGGAAAAATGGAGGACGGAACCTAGAATAATATATTACCTCTACACGGCGGTAATTAGGTCAATTCTCTACTATGGTATTGTAATGTGGTGGTACGCCATGGAGAAGGGTGTGAACATTAAAAGGGTTAACAATGCTCAAAGATTCGCATCTTTTCTCATAATCGGTGTAATGCGAACAACGCCATCGAAATCATTGTATGTGGCACAAAACCTCCTGCTAGTAGGTTTGCAGGCAAAGGATGATGCAAGCAGCTTGGCAGCAAGACTGACACTAATCCTAACTGGTATTTCGCAGCTCCTCCAAATAGTGTAATATGCTCTCACTCCTACAATTGACATTATAATGTTAACGACACTACCCTTAAGAGAAGAGTGGGAACTGCATATTGCAAGACAGGGCGAGTTCATCCATGTATACACAGATGGTTAAGGTGGGCGGAGGTGTATATTTCAAACATCTGGGGACCTACTTTAGTTTTCGGCTCCTCGACTACTACTGTGCTTTTCCAGGCTGAACTGATGACAATAATAAAAATCGTGACAATAGCACAGTGTGATGCGATACCTACAGATGATATCTAAAGTGTGATAGCTAGGCGGCGATAAAATCCCTCACAAAGCAGTCGATAACTTCTAAAGTAGCCTTTCTTAACCAGTAGGCTGAGTCATTTCATCCCAAACATGAGTTCCTGGCCATTGTAACACCGAGCGGAGCTAGGACCGATAAACTAGTGAGACCTTACGCCAAGTTGACTGATGAGTACACAGAAAATGACATAGGCATACCTTACAGACCTGTAAGCTACTTATTTCTGAAAAAATTATAAGAGCAGCGAATGAACGATAGCATAACGAATTCATCACCAGAATCTCTTAACAATTGTGGCCGGCTCTCAATACCAAACAGTACAGAATCTCTGCTAAACCAAAATATTTATTGAATTAGCACACTGCCCACTGTTTAATAGGCAGAAATGCCTAGAGCTTATGTAGGAGCTGCCTAAATGTGCCACTTACCTGCTCTATCCAGACTTTAGGTAGACAATTTGCTAACGAGTTGGAAGATCTCACTACTGTGGAAATCAGGGACTTCTAAAACTTTTGAAAAGTTTACAAAGTTTACATAATGGGATTTGAGCTTGAGTATGCCCTATAGTGGACAACCGCTAAAACTTATACTTATCGAACATAGTTTACCTATATTGACTATTCTCCATTAGTCCGTGCGTCTTAATTCTGAAATTAATTTCAGTAATTATCAGGACATAAGAAGCCAAGCAAATGCCGACGATGTTGCTTCGACTGTCGACTAATTGTTGGCGACGGACTACCAGTCGGAAGACCGCGTTCAGGCCGCCCTCCCAAAAGGTGGGCGGAAAGCTGGTTATTAACTGCAAAAGAAATTTAACATTAACTACATATGCCGCTAATATGCAATGATATATTGAACTGTGATACTATGTACTACTACTCTGTATGGCGAAACAACAACCAGAGTTCCAGTTTAAAAGTTAGTTTCGCTCTCCAAGTCGGATGTGCTGTCGGTACTGCTGTACAGCAACTTTAGCTGGAAAATCATCACCGCAAAAACTAGTCGCTTACAAGTTTTTGTCAACTGCAGTCTAAGGATTATATTCCGAATTTACTGGCCAAAAATACTGTGAAGAAGAAAGAAATGGAAGTGGATTGGTCACATCCACTTGGGAATGGAACCCACTCGCAGCGGGAGGAAGAGTGCCTGGCAAGCCAAGGGAATTTCTAGATCCGGAACAGTGGATCGTGAGACGGCTTAACTCGAGTTAAGCTGGAAGCAGGTGAAGGCGGTATCCAGTTATCGGACGAGATGGCCCCTAGGTGCTGCTGGTGCCCTATGTCCCCTAGAGGTTCGAGGAAACAATGATGATGATGACTACTACTACTATATAATGATTATAAGCTTATGTGTTTGTTTGTATCAAAAAGTTATTAAGTTAATATGTTAAAGAGTAAAGAACACCAGGAGAGCCTATAGTAAACATATATGAAGAAGAAGAAGTTAGTAGTTTTTAACCCGTGTAACACCATGAGACAAAGCACTGCCGTTTTTCTGCCAATCCTTTCTTCAAAGAATCGTGAACCCAACTCAGAGTTTCAAAAATAATGCGCCATTTATTTAAAAGTGGTGCTCGATTCTTAACTCTTAGTGGGAAAGCACGTTCTGGCTGCCGTCGGCTGTTGTGAAATTCATTAATATTGTTAGGCGAATGAAATAATAAGCATCAATGAGAATATATTTAAACAATCAAATAATTTCCAACTAATGACTACCCCGACAGCTGCAATAAAACTTAAAATGAATTTGAATGAATTGAACGCATTTTCCCTTTCATCTGTTTATCATCAATGAGAAAGCATGCGGCAACTCTTCTTGGGAGCAGTGAACGTGAAACACAATTGTAGCTTTGTAATACCATCCATTATGCCGTGAAATTTCCACATGTACAACAAATATTAGACATAAATTTTCTATGAACTTTGCAATATGCATCTGTTAACGAGCAAATGTATGTACGAATGTATGCTATATAGTTTCACTTTCAGTTGCTTGTTGTTTTAGTTATAAAATTTATTTATTTTTTTCAATGCGATTTTCACTTTTAATTACGAACTGCTTGCTCAAAATAGCTCCTTCCAACACAAATTTTTCACAAAAAAAAAAAGTAAAAACAATATATTTTCTTCGACAAATCGTGCGTCGTATCCACAAACAAACAAAAAAACACACAGCAGCTACATATATTGCTTGTATTTTTAGCCACTGTTGTTGAGGGCACACAACGTGGCGGCTATGGGGTCTGGATAGAAAAACCAATGCCGGAAATATTTGATAATACATATCAACGGCAAATTTAGTTTTGTTTTATTACTTTTCACTGTTTATACCCACGCGCACTTGTGCACAAGGGTATTATAATTACCTAAAACAACAATCTCATTATGCTTCTGGACCACTCCAGACACTACTCGAGCACGGGTCACTCGGCTTGAAAATTAGAAATTTAATAAAGTTTTTAGAGCCAGCTTTGAATTGAATAAACTTATACCTCAGCGATCGTACGTGACAGTAACAATTTATTCCGCTATTGGGTATGGGAATAAGTTTCCGTCCTTTCTTAGCTAATGATATGAATTATTTAAACAACTTAATAATACATGATATTATGTGAAGTATGTGCCATTGGAAACTACAACTTTACTCCATCTTTCAGGCAGCATACGGATTCCTCTGACGAAAAACTCGAGTTCTTTTGACTTGATCTATTCATTGAGCCAGTTTTAGATCAAGTGAACCGCTCTCCAATAAGGGCTGATCGGAACTGATGGCAGTTTGAAGGTGCAATGTCTGGGGAATACAGCGAGTGGGGCCAGATTTCCTAATTCAGTCCCTCTAAATATTTCTGGACCGATTGGATCCATTTTTTAACGTCTCTCGATATCTCTAGCCCATTCTCATCGCGTTCAAACGTTTACCGACGGTTGATCTGTCAACATCCAACTCTTTAGACATACCATCAAGGGTTCGTCATTCGTCTTCATCCAATAATTGGATTTTTTGGTGCCACTTCGCGATCTTTAGCACATCGAAATTGCCACTTTGAAAGCGTCGGAGTCATTCTTTACAATTTGTATTTGATTACTGGAAGTATGGATCAACATACGACACGTTCCAGCATCCCTTTTCTTTAAAAGGTAATAATGCAGCATGACTTCCCGCAAATGCTGTTTTTTCGGAACGAACGTATACATTTTTGACGTCAGATAAAAAATTATCTTTACGCTTCAAATGAATGCCAACTACTGCGATCGAGACCTCACATATACACCTTCAAATCACCAGTATATTGCTAGAGCGAACACAAAAACAATATCAGCAGCGACACCTCTTTTACGAGGAAACTTATTCCCGTATCAATATTGACCAATAACTTAGAGTGTTCCCAAATAATATTCATATTTAAGCCGATGATGTCAAATTGCATGTTAGTTGTCCTTTTGTGTATTAGTAACCTTATCAGAGACTTTGAAAACTTTAAGAACAAAATGAAATAACAAACTAAACAATTCTGTTATAAAATTTGTTGACCCTACAAAGAGCCTAGGAGTAATTTTCAACAGAACTCTGTCAACGAACCACATTTATTGTGCAGTTGGCAAAACCAATGGTATGATTCGATCATTATGGACCCCTCAGCACTATATATGAATATAATGTGGCGCAAAATTAATCACCCCAGCGGAAGATCTATACTTTTTGCAACTGGCGTCGAAGGTCAATCATATTTGACACCTGCGAACTGGGCAGCTGCAGTATACAAATACAAAATCAATAGAGCCCGTAAAGCTCAAATTATTCGAATTAATTAAATAAATAACTTGAGGTTAAGTGTTTCAAATGAATATATAAATAAATAACAGCCATCCCAGAAAAAATTTTATTGAAATGTGCGTAGGCATATAAATTTCGGTCCAGCCCGAATACAGCACTTCCTTGCTTATTTCAGATTCAAATCAACAAAAAATTGGCATTTTCAAGGCATATGCGCGGGGTTTCAGTTCTCCAAAACGTTTGCCGGTGCGTAAGTGCGTCTGCTTGTCACTATGGCTGGTGTGTGTATTTATATGCGTGTATGTACAGATGTGTATGCGGGCTTTTAAATTTATGCGCTCGTAAACTTTTTTACTCTCGCCGAGTTTTTATTATTATTTCTTTAATTATGATGTTTAGGCAAAACAATGCCAGGCAGCATCACGCAACATGTTGATAACAACCAGATATTTCGCAACAAAAATATATACATAATTAAATTTTCGGCTTCATAATAATTATTACCATATTTTATGGGCGCATTGTGAATTAAAATCTATGTCTATGGAAAACTATTTTTTTCTAATAAAAGTGTAAGAACAGACACTTTGTTTTTGTGTCACAGAATGTGAAATTTGAAATGACCTATTTTTTAATTAATATTTTTCTTATTCCACACATCAATTGGAAGTATCGAGCAATGAGTTACTGTAAATAATTTGCTTGGACATCTTAATTGAAGGATGGCTTTCAAAATTGAGTCTTAAGTGAATATGGTGTGACAACTTGTCAAGTAATCTTAGGACTGGAGCAATGCTTTTCCTAATCAGCTCTATTAAAAGCCCAGTTAAAATAATTAATAAGAATCTCTCTGTTGGACTATATCTATAGGATTGAAAAATTACTCATACAACTCCAATTTTTAAAATTGGGAATAGAAATGGCATCGCAAACTATAGACCTATTTTTAAAATTATTTGAGACGGTTATTAAGAAAAAATTGATTTTCTTTATGTCTAGACTTATAGACCGAATCGGCAGTGAGAGGTTACCTATTTGCTAACCATGGTTCTGATGGCCGCAGAAGGGAGTGGCAAAACGGGCTCTGGGCCAAAGAAGTTGGCCTCAGATCCCATCTTAGCTAAGGAGTCAGAAGTCTCGTTACCCGCGATACCCACGTGTCCCGGGACCCATGTTAGCATCAGGCTATTTTGTCTACCGACATAGTTCAGCCCGGATTTACAGGACTCAACTACCCTTGAAGTGGTTGGAGGGCAGTCTAAGGCCATGAGCGCAGCTTTACAGTCGCTGCGAACACATACAGATCTGCCTCTCCACCTGCTTTCCAAACCAAAGTTCGTTGCTGTTTGAACTGCTCCTTTTGCACCTTCACTTAAAACACAGATGCGTAAGTTCCAAGAGCAAAGTGTAGTTTTGTCTCGTTAGATTCCACGTAGACACCAGAGCCGGAATCAAGGGGCATGGATCGAAGTCCATTTCTTTCCTGTTGTCCAATGCCAAACAAGTGTCGTACCAATTCGCGTTGTTTTCAACCTGCAGATGGCCTTCAAGGTCTCTCCTTGGATGAAAATATCAAGTGGTGGTAGACCAGAGCATCTAAAGCTAGGCCTGAAGTAATCGGAAAAGCCCCGAGGCAACAGATTGCCACAGTTGTAGTCTGGATAAGGTCCTCCTAAATCCTACTTTCTCTCGTCTACTCATCCATACCAGAGATGCATAGGTGATAATAGGTCTTATCATAGCTGTGTAGGCTACTCTTAATACTAATTTTTGTTAATGATTTAACTTCAAGGAGCCTCTTTTCGAAATTTCTTCTCCACGCTGATTACTTTAAAATTTACTTCGCCATTTCGAATATTTTATTGCAATCTGTGGATTTTGTTTTGCATACGTTGGATGAAGGTAATGTAATTTTGAAATTGTAAATTGTATACCTTAAAATTGTGTACCGTAAATCCAAACCGGTCTTAGTGTTTGCTCCCTCCAATGAGATAACTTTTTTAATTTTAAGTCAAGATCTACGCCGATTTTCTTGACATGATCTTTCCAGCGCAGATTCGCACCGAGGTCTTTCGCCTCGCCGATGTAGGGGATTACCCGCACATTTTTTAGGGAAAACTCTATACTCATATGTGGTTGTTTAGCTTTATTCTCCATTTTGTAGCCCATTTAACAATAAGGTTAACAGCTACTTCTTGCTTACTTCAAGTATGGCAGAATCATCTGTAAATGTTGCAGTTAGTTGCTGATTTCCCAATGGTAGGTTGTGGGCGTATTAGAGATGTAGCAGACGACCCAAAATGCTTCCCTGTTGAAGGTCTGCGTTTATATTTAGAGACGAATATAGATTTGTTTTACACAAAATTATAGAAACAGTTTTTTTTTTCTAATAGCGGTTGCTCTTCGGCAGGCAATGGCGTACCTCCGAATGTATTTATGCCATAGAAGAGTTGCTTTAAAAACAAATATCTGCAGTTCGGAGTCTACTAAAACTGTAGGTGTCTCCATTTGTGGAACAACACCAAGACGCACACCCCAAATAGGAAAAGGAGCTCGGCCAAGTACCTAGAAGAAGAGTTCTCGCCAATTATTTTTTTATTTTTTATTCGAGACGTTTTAGACGTATTTTTTCAAACAGCTTTGACATTACTGATAATAGGGATATTGGCTTGCAAGATCATACTTCCTTGGGTGATTTACCAAGCTTAGGCATCGTGGCAACTTCGGTGAATTATCAATAAATAGATTCGTATCTACAGCTTAGGCTAGCTTGTTATATAATATTATATAAACTGGTCAAATAGATAATGGAACTATTTGACAGATTACGAAGCACTGCAGCTGTAATTAAATCAGATCCAGGATACTTTTTAAGCTTCATTTTATTTATATCCTTACGATCTTCTTCTGTTATAACTAAAGTAATAATAAATATATTCACCATACTCAGAGCAGTTTCTAATAGATTTTACTTCGTCAGTGCCTTCATTAAAACTGAAAGTTTTTGCTAATTGCTCAGTAAATATATTCGCTCGTTTTAGCTCGCTTGTTTTAGCCCAGTTTCTCTCTTCAATTTTTAGCGCTGTGCTGAATTGGTCTATTGAAAACCTTAGTAGCTTTTCACAAACAATACTCGGTGCTTTAGCTGGGAGCCCAGACAGAAAATGATTGAATTTAAATGTCACAACCTTTACTAACAAACAAATGGGCTGTCTGAATATCTTTGTAGACGAAAAAGTCAATTAAATCCCGTATTTTCTTTGTCTCCTATGGCCAGAAAGTCGGTTACGCAGTTGCAATTGAATTACAGCCTTCACCATGCATAGCTTCATACAATTCTCGTCCTTTGGTCGTAATGAGCCTTGAGCCCCATGCTGTGTGCTTCGTGTTAAAGCTGCCACCAATTAAAAAGCGACCTTGACTATTTAACTATTAAACTATTTAAAAGGGTCAAATACAATAAATAGTCCTCAGATTTCAGTTGGTGTCTGGGTGGACTGTAAAGAGCAATTAATTAGCAATTTGATTTAATTGAATTGAAATTTAAATTTTTGTTTACGTTTGATTGAAATATGCTAACTGCGGCAAGATAAATGCAACTTTTATAATTTATTTGGTGAGAAAAAAATTTAAAATAAACGGCCTATTTTATTAAAAATTTAATATTGCATATTTCTCATGGCGGCACTCCTATTATTTTCCGGCCAACTGTGTGTATATCTATCCTGATCCCTTTATGCTGTTACATATAACCGGTAAATAAAATGATAATACACTTGTGTGTACAAGTGCATGCGGGCATAACAAAAAAAAGGGGGAACAACAATGAGATTTATAGCAACTACTTACTACACTTGCCGGCCAGTGCCTTATCAGTGTTTACAGTGCAATGTAGAACTGTGCGTGTGCGTATGTAAATCGACTTTTACATGCAATATAAATAAATATTTTATGTGTATGTGCATATATGCAAATATGTAGATGCATCGTTGTCAAGTTACAACACTCTTCACTTATAATTAGTGTGCTCTCATATATTTAAATGCATGCCTATACACATGCATACACATGTGGGTATGTGTGCCTTCATATGTCAACTTTAAAAAAAAAACATTGTATTATTTTCACAACTTCATTAAGCAATACAATTTGTATGTATGTATTTATTATTTACAGTTGTAATCTCTGGTTTTAATCGGCCATATTTTCAATGACCGGCCGGCGACTTATGATTTCAATTAAGTCATTTATACTTATTAATGTTTATTTGTATGCACATGCACATCACATACGTATATAAATGTTACCCACATTTGATCGCCTGTTCTCTGTTTTTGTTCCTATTTAGGTTTTTGTGTTTTGGCTGACGCCAGTATGACAATGAACTACTTGTTACATTTTTATTGTCTGCCACTTACGCACTTACTTATAACTTATGCATTTACATATGCACGCTGATTCCATAATTATTCACATACGTACGTATGTATGTATGCATGCATATACTTAAGTGCTTGTGGAAATATAATATATTTTTTATATGCAGGTCTAGGAAAGTGGTCACTTTTCATAACTGGGTAAATGTACTCAAGTGAACTTTTACAGCTGAGTTCTTATGGCTTCACTGATCAATATTGGAATATGAAAGCAATAACAACAGAAATATTTCCCATAGAATGGAGTGCATGAATGCGTTTGGTATATTAAAAAAATGTAATTGGTTGCATTTCCCACGTCTTAAAATAAAAAGGTAAAATAAGCAAAATTAAAAATTACAATTAACTCATTAATTATTAGGTGCGTAATTAAGTTCTCGCTGTTTTTTTGATGAAAATACAACTTTATTCTGAAAAAAATGGTTAAAGTATTGCCCATCGCTGGGAACTACTGTTTCCCATCTTTCTGGTAGATCGCATATACCGTCGCGGTAAAACTGTTCATCTTTTGAGGCTATCCACGGATCAAGCCTTTTTTTGATGTCTTCATACGAATGAAACTGCTGGCGAGCTAGACCATGTGCCATCGATCGGAACGGGTGATAATCGGACGGCGCAATATCTGGAGAATATGGCGGGTGGGGTAGGATTTCCCATTTCAGTATTTCCAAGTTTGGCAATGTGTCATGCTGTAGAATTACTTGTTCATGCCTCTCCGCGTATTGCGGCCGCTTCTCGCGTAGTGCTAGGCTCAATCGCATAAATTGAAATCGATACCGATCCCCAGCAACACCAACTTGGTCCCGCCAAATACATAGCATAGCCTTCGCAGCGAGAATATTCGGCAGAGGAGACGACGTAGAAGCATGACCGAGCAGTCCCCATGACTTTCTTTTCTTTGGATTGTTGTAATGAATCCATTTTTCATCACCCGTCACGATGCGATGAAGAAAAGCCTTCCTTTTTTGCCGCTGGAGCAGTTGTTCACAGACGTTCAACATCCCTTCGTTTTAACTCATAAGAAACCTTAGTCCCTTGTTTTTGAATTATTCCCAAAGCATGCAATCGCTTGGAAATGGATTGACGGGTAACTCCTAATACTGAAGCAAGCTCTTCTTGCGTTTGACACGGATCCTCATCGAGCAATGCCTTCGAAGGTTTTTGGCCTTCCTTCACGCGGACGGTTGTCAACGTTAAAATCACTGTTTTTGAAGCGACGGAACCAATATCGGCACGTTGTTTAACTTAAAGTAGCATCTCCGTAAACTTTTTGTAGCTCTCGATGCGGTTCAGTCGCCGTTTTTTTCGAATGAAAGAGAAAATCAACACTTCCCGTAAGTTACGATTATTCGGCACAAAATCAGATATTTTCACAAAACCAAAAGTATACGACACCAAAAGAAAATCACTAGTGTGTCGAAGCAGTTTGTTTACCATATGTCTAAGCTTGGTGTGTGACGTTTAGGTCATGTTAGAATCGAATTGACAAACAGCCGGAACTTAGTTGCGCACCTAATATTATCCGCCGAAAAAGATGAGTATATCGACTGCATGAAAATATTTTTTTATGTCAAAAATAACTTGCATTTTACTCTGTTATTGTGTTTGAAAAAAAAAAATCACTCGCTCTTCAATTCGGTCTTTTCACACACTTGCATACAATTGAAGCTATTTCGAACTGTCACAAAATCATAGACAATTTTTTTTGCTTTTTATTATATATATATATATATATATTTACATATATATAAGTGGCACGTACACCCTGTTGGGCGAGCTCCTCCGCCTTTGTGTGGTGCGTCTTGTGGTTGTTGTTCAGCAAATGGAGATACCTACAGTTTCAAGTCGACACCGAGCGGCAGATATTTGGTTTTTTGTTTTTTATGAGTAGCTTTGTGATGGCGATAATACATTTGCCATAGCTGGCCGAGGGGCAGCCGCTATTAGAAAACACTTTTTCTTTATTTTGGTCTTTTACCGAGGTTCGAATCTACGTTCTCTCTAAATTCCGAATGGTAGCCACGCACCAACCCATTCGGCTACTACCGCCGGCGCGTTTTATTATTGCCAAATATATATTTTATGGACTAAAATAGTTTGAAATACTTTATAGTACTTAATTTGGAAATAAAATTGAATCAAAACTGCGGTACCATAGAAGAGCTCATAAGTGGTAAAGGGTTAAGTAAGGCTAAATTCGGTACGGACCGAACTTAATATACCTGCGCACGTTTTAGTAGAAATTAATTTGGGCCGGCAGCTAATTTTTTGAATCGGAATCAAACAAACTCAAATAATGAGAATCAAAGCTTGCAAAAAGAGGGCGTGGTCTTATCATCAAGGCGTGGCTTAATATAAATGATATTTAACTCGAGTTTAAATGTAGTGGGGAGCAATATTTATTTCAAGTTGGGACGAGTTTCTTCAGATCGTTATCGAGATGCAAGCATTTATCCATAAATGGGCATGATACCATCCATTTTTGAACATTTTCCCATAATTTTCTTTCATCGAATTTCTGTTCATTTGTATCAAATGGCAGAAATTTCGCTTCTTTTGTAAAAGTTAACATTATGTGGGAGGTGAGCGGGATTAATTATCGGTTTCGTCCACTTTCAATACCAGACTGCCTTGGACAAAGTGTAATATGTGTACCAAATTTCATTTAGATATATTAATTTTTCCTCGAGCTATTGCGGGTACGGACGGATAGACATGGCTAAGACAACTCCACTACGCATTCTGAACATTTTGGTATATACATAAGGGGTGACCAATGCAAATTGAAATAGAGCAATGAAAATTCAAGTCGATTGGGCATTCTTTATTATTTTTGTCTGGAACCATGCAAGACATTAATTTTTTAAAAATAATCCCTTTCAAATGTTGGCTGCAATTGCGCTGTAACTCAGCCATCCATTAACACCAATTTTGAATGACTCGCTGGAGGATTTTGTTTGGACGGTCGGTATCTCGTGAATAACTTTAGTAATTTTTACTTGATTTATTCACAAAATTACGAGACTTTACATACCCCCACAAATCAAAGTCCAAAGGTGTGATATTACACGATCCTCTTGTCCGAGGCGAGAGATAAATTGCTCACCGAAGCAACGATGTAGTAAATTCATTGTTTCACGAGCTGTATGGCAAGTAGCGCCGTTTTGTTGGAGCAAAATGTTGTGGAAATCATGAGCTTAAATTTCCGGCATCAAAAAGTCGTTTATCATAGCACCATAGCGTTTGCCATTTACTGTTACATTGGCACCAGCCTCGTCTTTGAGGGAATATAGACCCAAGATTCCTCCAGCCCATAAGCCGCACCAAACGGTTCTTTTTAATCGATGTAATGCCATTTCTTGAATGGCTTCGGGCCAAATACGGCAATTCTGCTTATGGAGGCAGTCATGAAGTCAAAAATGGGCCTTATCGATGAACATCTTAAGTTGCCCTCAGCGCGCGAAGATCGCTTTTCACAGAGGATTTGTAAACATTGTGGAGTCTTTCCATGATGAAATGCCAATGAATACTGAAGAAAAATTATGTCACGCTTGTTTTATCAAAGAAACCCTATTGGGAACCCTCTAAAGAACCCTCCAATCTGATCAACCTTTATATGCATCTATCTCGATTAGTTTTTACTGTTACATACGACAACAACAATTGGAAAAAGTACCTCTAGTCTGTTCCCCTTGTATATGTATTTCTACCATCTATATCGATTCCGTTATACTGTTACATGCAACCGTACATGAGGGTGTGCGAGTATAAAGGTACCAAAGATTCTGCAAATAGTCAATAATTGTACACTTACATAATAATAAATAAATAATTGGCGCGTACACTTCTGTTAGGTGTTTGGCCGAGCTCCTCCTCCTATTTGTGGTGTGCGTCTTGATGTTGTTCCACAAATGGAGGGACCTACAGTTTCAAGCCGACTCCGAACGGCAGATATTTTTATGAGGAGCTTTTTCATGGCAGAAATACACTCGGAGGTTTGCCATTGCCTGCCGAGGGGCGACCGCTATTAGAAAAATGTTTTTATTAATTTTGCCTTCACCGAGATTCGAACTAACGACCTCTCGGTGAATTCCGAATGGTAATCACGCACCAACCCATTCGGTTACGGCGGCCGAACATACATACATACATTTGTATAATATTATAATATTTTGCTAATTTCTTCAATCAAATCAACCAAACCTTCAATTCACATCGACTGAACTTATGGTGGTAAATAATGAGCGTTACAAAATGTCTGTCGGCAGAAGCAATGACGTACCAAGAGTATGGCAGGAGGCTTAAGCGCCCAGAAGCGTTTGTGTTCGGAAAAGGATAACACATTTTTTGGAAAAATATTAATATGAAAGCAAAATTGAAATTTATCATTGAACATGTCCTAGTATACGGCGGAAGTGCTTTACGCAATACTTTTACGTTTTTCTCTGAAAGTCCAGGTTTCCTCTTCAAGTCAAACTACGCCTATTGCCTTCCACCCAGCATACCATAAAAAAATAATAATGAAAAAATATTTTTTTTGCATTAATTCATGAAGTAAAATAATTTATAAAAGTACATTTACCACTTCTTTTAATTTGAGCAATAAATTTAGATGATTTCACTTTCAACCAAAAATTTGTGAATTTTGTTATCAACAACCCGCAACAAAAGCAGCTCAATTGGCTTTGGAAGTAACCCCTGTTAATACTCGGACAAATATTTTGTTTGATAGTCAAGCGGTTATTAAAGCAATTATGACTCCTTGAACTAACTCGAAATGTGTTCAACAATGCAGATCCAAAACCGGAAACGGGCAGTTCACAATTTACTGGATACTAGGACATAAAGAAATAGAAGGTAATGAGAGAGCCAATTATCTCGGGGAGGTATTTGCTTGCCGAGATTGAGCACAGCAGTAATATTCCCATTACTCTCCTTTCTGAAAACGGAACTAAGTGAGCAACAAGCACTGGAAATGCAATGAGGAGGTGCTTTCAGCGGTCTCTGCAAACATTTTTTTTTATAGAAATTTTTAATTTTACCAAAGTTCATTTAACCACGTTTCACTGTATTCTTTGTTAGATGTTTAGCCAAGCATCTCCTCCAATTTGCACATGACATTAAACCCATTAAATTAAAACAATAGGTGGCGGCAAAATGCTCAAAATTTTGTTTTTAATGGATATTTATTAGGATAATCATCTAAAAAGGCTATGGAAACTGGTTTTATACATTAGCAAAATTAAAAGCTAGCAATTTTTATGAGAAACAGGAATTTTCTACAATTTTTGCCATTATCTGCCAATATGTGATCACTATTAGAATTAAGTTAGAAGCACCTCCATAAAGAGCATAAAACCCGGCGCCAACACAATGGCAGGCAGGCGCAAACCCTCTCTCTTACAATCTCTATATGGCATACCATATAAAAACAACGTTAACAAGCGAAGCTAAGTAGCGGTGTTTCTGGAAGCCAACAAAGAAGTAAAAAAATAATGAAAAAGCAAGAAAAATGCAAAAAAAATTATTAAATTCACTATAATTCCAATAATGTCAGAAGACGATGAGGATAATCATTTTTCTTTGCTGTGAGGCAAGTTCATATGTAACTTTACGGTGAAATGCCAATAACAGTACCAAGAGCGCTTACATGTTGTAATGTGGATGATGTACGCGCATGCACACACAGTAAGCGTCCAAAGAAAATGTACACCACATATTATATTAACAAATTTTGACTATTTATTTGTTTATTTTTTAATTTCAGTTATTTTTTATAAAAACATAAGTAGTTCATACTACAGAGTTTGATTGAAAAGTAATGAGCCTTATTTTTTTAAGCAGTTTTATTAAACCTTTTGGTTTATACAACTAATATTCTTCAAAATAGGACCCTTGGGCGTCAATACACCGTTCGTAACAGTCCTTCCACTGCAGGAAACATTTTTTAAACTCATCCGCCGGAATTGCGTTCAATTCACAGTTTTTTGGATCACCTCGATGGAGTCGAAACCCCTCCCCTGTCAGCTTTCTGTTCAGGCGCGGGAACAAGAAGAAGTCCGGAAGGGGCGGGTCTGGGCTGTAGGGAGGGTGGGGAAGCACCGAAACCCCCATCTTGGCCAATGCAGAGGTGCAGAGGAAGGCGGTCTGTTTGCGTCGTCGAAGGCCTTCCAGATCGCTGTTCGTCTTCGACGTCCTCCCGGCCTTCCTTGAACGACTTGTGCCACCGTTTTACCTGGGCACTGGACAGAGATTGGTCCCTGTAAGCCTCCTTGAGTAGCCCAATGGTTTCAATACTCGTTTTGTTTAGCTTTTAACACACTTTTAAAATAGCTTTCATGCGCGGAGCGATGTTGACTGCACCGCTATTGCCAGCGAACTGGGACCGGTTTCTAGTGGAAGGGGAAGGTCCAACGATCATTTTCCCCCACCAGCCGATTCGGTTGATCGCTTGGCAGACGCTCCGCGCGGGAAGGCTCATTACTTTTCAATCAAACTCTGTACAACGCAAACATATAATACAGAGTTTCAAACTTTGTATAAAATATATTTTTTATATTATATAAAAAATCGACAAATTTTCCTAAAATTCTTAACCTTTTTAATTGGAATTTTTAGAAAAATTTAGGTCCACTGAAATTTTGTATAATAAATAAAGTGCAAGTTTCAAATGAGTCAAAATTCGCATTGATTTTTGAGTTTTTATTTTATTTTGCTGGCGGTTTTATGCATTTTCTTCATTTATCGCATGCGATTTTTTTTATTATTAGAGGAAAACAGTCAACACCATTAGAAATAAAAATTGTCGAAAATCAATGTGATTTTTGGGTTACCTGAAATTAACTATATTTTTATAAAAAAAATTCAAATCAAACAATTAATAAAGATGTAGTCAAAACTTGTCAATATACTCGCATAGCGTGCACTTTCTTTTGAAGCTGACAGTACATCCTTGAGTCTTCAAGTGTTTGCTTGTGTGGAAGTTATATATGTATATGTAAAGTACATGTATATGACTTTTTGCTTATCACCTTATCTTAAGTTATTCAGGAAACATGGCTGCATATACATTTGGATGTGCATACATAAGTATGCATGAGTGTATTGCAAAAGGCAACTAAAAAGATGAAAAGGTATGGTATGTTTTGCAGATATTTTGCGGTATTGCAGAGATGAGACTAATAGTCGCAAATGTGTCGGAAAAATAAACCCTCTCGGCTAGTAAGTAAATGAAGTTGACAATTTAGCGTGAAAAATAAGCCGCGCTGCAACACTAGTTGACGTTCATTATGCTGGGGATGCTGTTGAAACTGAAGTAGAAGTGATAGCCAAAGGCATCATAATACAATACATCGCTCAAATTTACGCACTAAACTTTTAAGCAGGACCAGCTAAAAGTCATAGCAGCCGGCGGCAACTTCCACTTACATTTGATTGCTTGCCAGAAGCAAGACACATGCTGTCTCATATTTATGTTTACATATATGTATGTATTTATGTATGTGGCACGTAGGCAAACACAAGAGGCCATAACATACGAAAAAACACACGCATAGAAAACATATGCACTTACTGCGTAATTGTGCGACGCAAGGTCTAAGAAGCTAAGTAGTCATTTGTGGGATCGTGCGTAGTTGCTGTATGCATGTTTGGCATGGTCCCATGGGAAAAGGTCATTTTACGAATGGCAAAAATGTGCTCCTTTGGTGTACTTTGTTGGTCGTTCCTTTGTTTTTTTTGGTGCGAGCGCTTTGTGGAGAGCTTTGGTCGCACCTGACCAAAGAAAATAAACAGTTTCGGGTAGTTAATACGTCCATTTGCTAAAAGGCTTGGGCCACATTAATAAAACCTCAACAGCTACTATGGGAATACTTATGAGAGGGTAGCTGTGGCTAGTGATTAGGAATAAAGATAACAGAAAAGTCAACGTGCATACTCGTAAAATACTGCGAACATTGCATTGCGTAATTGATTTCAATAGCAAATATATAAGGTCGGGGTTGCTGACAATGAAATTTTGCTATGAACATAGAAAATTAACGAGCCAGATGCTGTACATTTTGCTGTTATAATTAAGTTTTAGCAAATTACTGAATAAATGAAATTATTAAATTAATTAGCATACCAGCATATATGTATAAATATCTACATATATACACATTTTTTATACTTACCCTTACCTCTTTCGCCTATAATTTAAGTTCGCTCACTTTATTTCTATATCTATGCACTTACTTTTCTCGTTACTTCTATTACCTATCCTGCTTATTAACTTACTTATCCTTCCACTCACTGCTTTTCATTTCTCCTTTTCTACTTATTCTTAGACTTCAGTCGAAGAATATGAAACTTAAAAAACGCGAATTGCTACCATCAGCGTGTGCAGCTTATGATTGTTTTAGTTCACATTGCAGGCAAAAGCATTATGATTTTTTTTCTTCACAAAATAGTAACGGCTTTCTCAGTCATATGCCGCTTAAATTCCAGAATCAATCGGCGGCCGCCGTAGCCGAATGGGTTGGTGCGTGACTACCATTCGGAATTCACAGAGAGAACGTTGGTTCGAATCTCGGTGAAACACCAAAATTAAGAAAAACATTTTTCTAATAGCGGTCGCCCCTCGGCAGTCAATGGCAAACCTCCGAGTGTATTTCTGCCATGAAAAAGCTCCTCATAAAAAAGTATCTGCCATTCGGAGTCGGCTTGAAACTGTAGGTTCCTCCATTTGTGTAACAACATCAAGACGCACGCCACAAATAGGAGGAGGAGCTCGGCCAAATACCCAAAACGGGTGTACGCGCCAATTATATAATATATATATACAATATTAGAATTATCAGGATGTGTTGAGGGCAGTGCGAAAACATACAGAAAGTACGGTTGAGCATTGGTAGATTTTATGTGCTTCAAAAGGATCTGCCATTTCAAATTGTACACACTTTGTCTTTGACTTTACACAAATCTATCAATTATTACACAAAAAGATGAATGTTAGGTTAGGTTGAGGCCGCAAGTGGAACTTGAACTAATATTCCTATACGCAATGTGAACTAATAAAAACTTAGGAGATCCCTGATTTCTACTCTGCTGAGATCTTCCAACTCAGTAAAGAAAATGTAAATAATTTATGCTAATAAACACTTGATTTATTCCTAGTTATTAAAAGCAAATTAGACGCTACGTCCGACAAAATAGAAGACAAAATCAAGTGCACTCTTTATCGCAGCACGTGGGTCACTACTTTCCCAATGATTGCGTGGGAAGAAAGAAGAACTTACCGTTACCATTACAAGATGTTTTTTCTTATTTATTTATTACGAAAACGCAAACGAAAATTTGAAGAAAAGTGTACTAATAGTTTCCCAAACGTAGCAGTCACCCCTAAAACTCGAAGTAAAAAACGAAAAAAAAACATACGCGTTCGATATTTAAGTGACGAAACGAATTTGAACCGGCTACTTTTCAAAATTTGGGTGGCAGTCGCATAGGTTAGTGTGTAATCACTATTTCGAAGGGCACATATTTAAAACCCCGAACTGGAAACACCAATAGAACAGTTTTTTCTATGGCACTCGCTCCTCGGTAGACAAAAGCAAAAATGGGAGGAGCTCGACCAAATATAAAAAAAAGAGGTTCAGTGTCAATTATATATAAAAGGTGATCAGGTTGGGGGTACTTTTTCTAATAGGGTTTTTTTCAAACTAAATACATAATTTTTTTTTTCAGTATTCATCGGAATTTCTCCTTGGAAAGACTTATGCCTCATCAAGGTTTACGAAAATCTACGCTCTGTGAAAAGTGTTCATCGCGCGCTCAGGCCAACTTAAGGAGTTCATCGATGAGGCCCATTTTTGACTTAATGACTGCGACAATAAGCAAAATTGCCGTATTTGGGCTGAAGAACAACCCGAAGCCATTCAAGAAGAGCCATTACATCCTTTGAAAACAATCGTCTGATGTGGTCTATGGGCTGTAGGAATCATTGCTCCATATTTCTTAAAAGGCGAGGCTGATACCAATGTAACAGTGAATGGTGAACGCTATTACGGCATGACAAACGACTGTTTAATGCCGAAAATTGAATCTCGTGATCTCCACAACATTTGGTTACAACAAGACGACACTACGTGCCATACATCCTGTAAAACAATGGATTTACTGCGCCGTTTGCTGTCATTCCGGTGGACAATTTATCTCTCGTCTCGGACCAGTGGATTGACCACCGAAAGCGTGTGATATCATTCGAGACACCTTTGGGTTTTTACTTAAGTGGCTATGTAAAATTTAAATGTTTTGTAGATAAACCAGCTTCGATTGAGGCATATGAAGCCAACATTACTAAAGTTATTCACGAGATACCGATCGAAGTCTACCAGCGAGGCATTCAAAATTGGTGTTTATGGATGACCGAATGCCGAAGCAGTTGCGGCCAATATTTGAAAGGGATTATCTTTAAAAATAAATGTCTTGAATGGTTCCATACAAAAATAATAAAGGCTATCCATTTTCATTCTTTTATTTTAATTTAAAATCCGATGCCTCTAAATTGATCACCCTTTATATGTAATATGAGTGTTCTTAAAATCGACTAAAAATGTATGAATATGTATATATATATATATATTTTTATATATGAATATAACCCGAATTGGACTACAAATTTGATTTCTAGAAATAGTTATATGTATTGCCGGAGTCGTCATCTACTGTTTACACTTTTTAAAAACTTTTCATTAATGTATTTAGTTACGATATATTCCCAGTGTGAACCAAATCTGAGTAAATAAACAAAATCTATAAATTTCTTGATTCTACCGCGACTTGATAGTTTTGATGTTGTCCACAATATCTTACCAAATTATTAAAAGAATAAATACCAAATGATGGATGGCTCTTAGTGTTTGTCGCTCACTTCAATCCTTAAAAACTGAATTGTCGAAAAGAGTGAAGATTGAACTCGAAGAAATATAGATTTGTTGTTGTGTGGTGCTTTAACCCAGCTTCTAGTAAAAAAACTGTCTACCGTTGAGGAGTTAGTTATTCATTATTCGTTTTGAAAATAATCCAGCAATATATCTTGATATGTTGAGAACTTTGCGTAACTACGCTGAAGTATAAGCTTGTAACGATTTGCACCAATTTTCGGCATTTATATTATTAATAGCTCTACTTGGTTGTGCTAAAACGGGGGTAAGACATGCGTCAAAATTATTCATAAATATTAATCGCCATAAAAATTATTCACAAAACATGCGAAAATGTTGATCATTTCAGTTTTTGCGCTTTATAAAAAACAGAGATCGGATTCTACTAACTTTATATTCAAATTCATAGTAGCCATAGAGATCGTAGTTTTACCTCAATACCTACCTTTTCACACAAACATTCCTTTGTGGCCTATAATCAATAACGGAAGTTTTGAAAACTTTCTCAATGGCTTACTTAGTGATGCTTCCTTTGCTTTTATAGATAGGACACACGCGCTAATCAGTTGAGTGCTATTCAAGTACATATAAGTATATCAGCACATATGTACATACCTGTGCCAGCACATGCGAGTAGGTATACACACCGTAAGTATTCCAACGTTTATGTTCAGGTAGCTAAGCAGGAAACAGTTGACAATATCCTCCTTAATATGACAGTCACTTAGTTGAGTGGCCATATACTTATACATAAAACGTTCGGATCTAAGATATGTGTAAAGCAAACGGAAAGAATGAGAAATTTGTCAGTGAAGAAAAAAGTATACTGATGTGCGTCTGATTTTTTAGTCTCCAGCCGTATATATGTACTTATGCATATAAGGGCCTTTAAAAAGTGACGGCTCGATGTCAGTAGTGAGCAATTCTTAGTTGGTATCATTTTTGTATTTTTTATGTCATCTTTGGCATTTGTCAAGCAGACAGATGTACACTTTTGTAAGATAGAACAACGTGTTAAAATTATATAAATTTATTCTAAAAATGAAATTAAACAACATATCTCAAAATTCGTGATGTTTTGGTGGAAATGATCGTCCGCATGAGTCGATAGTTCAAAGGTTGGTGGAAAAATAGAAAGGTGGATAGAAAAGTGGCAGTCAGATCAAAAATAATATGGCTGCTGTAGCGCAAAGTGTATCTGATCAACCTTCAACATCTATATCTCGACGTTCCCAACAATTAGGTATTCATAAACCAACTGTCTGGCGAATTTGACCTGCCGATGCGCTCATGGTGGACATTTAAATGGTGCCAGTTTTCACATATAATTGCGAATGACCATATTTTGAATAAGATCTTTAAATAATCTTAGTTTTTATATGTTTTATCTAGGCGCGTTGTTTCAAACACCCTTTACTTGCATCTGTATGTATATAATGAATTTCCTTGCTTTTTGACATTCGCACAGTTTTCCTTTCTGTTTTTTCTGACAAGTATCAGACTAAGAGCGCATGCATTAAGGTGTGGAAATTTTCTCTCTTCGGTACTTGTTTGATAATATTTGAAATGTGCTGAAGTGTCTTCTTCTTTAACTTAATTGTATGACACACACAGATAATTGATTCCTTAAGAAATCCTTTCTTTTCATGTACTTATACCACATTGCACTTTTCTCTTTTTAAAACTCATCATCACCTACTTTTATATGTCTTGAATTTCCTTCGCATGGTACTGCTCAATTCCAGCTCTTTTTTAATTCTTTCCGTTCAACATCCCATTGTGATTCAATGTTGACAACCTCGTTAGTACTTTAGGAGTTTGTAATGATAGTTTTTATTTTTTTCTGCTTCAGACATACACAAAGTAGAAACTTACATAAGTATATGAAAATATTGCTGGTGGCGTATTAAGGCATATTTGGTGCATTTCACGCTAAATAGAATATGTCAAGGTCTAGCTTCTTATGCGCACTCCAAAGCTGTGCCATCCTCAAAATTTCTTAGCGCTGATAGTACAACTTTACTTGAGCGTTAATTGCAAATTTCGCTACGTAAAGTTTCACCAAAGAGCCAAAGAAAGTTAGGGTGCATGATCTATGAAGTTTTTAACGACACAATTAATTAAAGTCGGCTTGAACACAATTTCAAGACTTTTCCATCATATTCGGCTTGAACTCATTTACAGCATCTATGTTTCTTGACAGTAGAAGCTCTATTGGACTTGCGCGAATTTCCATGTAGTTCGTTCGTATCTTAAGACTTAACTTGAGTAAGAGGGGAATGAGGATAATATTTGGAATGCATTTGTAAATATACTACATAAGCGCTGTTGCATAGTTTCATTTAAGGACCAATTTTTTGGGACACTATAAATTACCTATAATTGTGATGAATCGCAAAGTAAAAGCAGTGCAGAGATGAGTTTTGTTTTACCAAAAGATAGAATTATTTTTTTTTTCTTACCTTTTTTTTTAGAACATAAATTCTCTTCGTATTCCGGTTTTTCCCCCCGAAACTGTATGCATTCGTAAAACTAGCTGCTGCAACCGAAAGATTTCGACTCTATCTACGAATTTCGGGTTTCCCAACAAACTATCAGCTTAGTATTTTCCGAAGATCTTCAAATTCAAACAAAAATTGAGGAGAAGCCGTCCTACATTTCGACAACGAAACGGTTCTGAGTCGAAAAATCACCTTAACTGGTGAGAGGTACTTTCATCTCGATAGTTATAAACTTATACGAATATATCAAATTGCTACTCCTACATAGCCGCAATTTGAAAAGATATTGAAGTTGAAAATATAATCTAGTACGGTATTCAGCAGGATAACGAAAATTTAACAGAACCTAAAATCTCTCTTTGGTGCAATAATCAGCCGTTTTGTCTTGGGAATGCCAATTATCCGTCGCAAAGCTATAATTTCACGAAGTTAGACTTTTTGGGAAGGTGGTCTACATATATGTAGTTGCTATACGATCAATAAAACGTCAACGATTGTTCCCAAGACAATCGAGTCCGTGTTATCGTAACGACCCCTAGAGGTGTCAAAGCAGAATTTTCCAAAAATCAATAGAATTCAGAAAGTGTGAACCGGCTCTTGGCGATTTTGAAGAATTCAGCTGATTTGCTAACCTTAAATGGGCACGAAAAAACTGAGATTGTGTTGGTGATATAAGAAAAAGTCAACTCAGCCGCCGCTGATATTATTTCGTAGCCGTCTGAACAACGACTTATTAGAAGAGCATAAGCGTGAAATGAGCGGGTACAAATCGGCTAAAAAAAAATGTTGGCATAAAAACTTAAGTGCTGGTGCTTTCGTTAAAAGTGATAGGTTCCAGGTGGAGATGAGTATCAAATAATTCCAAAACCCATAATTTAGACATTGTTGCCAAACATGATAGATTTCAAGGCTTGCTCTTTAACTATGGTGAAAGAGAAAATTGTGAGGAGAACTTTGTTTGGCACGTCACACACCGAATTCTGCACGATCATTTCACATGTATTCACACAATCGTCCAATCAGTCCTTGATCACATGGTAACGAAGTAACATGAGCGAAGACTAAGTTGGTTTTTTTTCGAATATCACTAACACAATCTTATCGTCAGCCGAAATCCGCACAATCATTTCACACATATTCACACACTCGTGACTCGTGTAATCAATCGTTGTTCAGACGGCGACGAAGTGTCATTGGATGATTTACCAACATTACAATATCACCAAAACAATTTTAATTGTTTTGTAAGTACGCCCCAAATGACGTCAGCCCATCAGCTGGTTCTGTCAAATTTTCTCAAAGCCGAATAACGGTTTGTTAAAGGGCTCACCCGTAAAATCTTTTCATCATAATTATTGTGCTCTCTGTACTCTAAATTACGCCTTTATGATGATTATCGGGCAATTTGTTACACATTTTTTGATAAAGCCTTCTTTCTCTTTAAGAAGATTTTTAATCCATCTCGAAAAAATATACTACGAGTGTAAGTCCCTGGCTCTACTTTTTTCGTTACAAATCAAAGGATTACTTTGTAAAAAATTATGTGCGGTATTCTTTCTGGCACCATTTTTATAGCTAAAGATCGACTACCAATCAATCGACTTTTGTCCATAAAAACAAAACAGCGTTGGCGAAAGATATCAATGTAATTTTGTGATTTTCTTTGCACCGTTTTGTGTGGAACGTGGTTATGAAAAATTTGTTTACGATTACACTTTATTTGCGAGCTTCTTTTGTGCTTCTACTCCGTTTGTTGGCATGCGTGTTTATCACACACCGCTTAAAAATACATTGACACCTTTCAGTGCCGGTAAGTCATTAGGCTTTCATGGTGCTTAGTTAACAGTAGCCGCCGTGGTTGTGTTAGCTTATGGGTGATTATCATTCGGTGGGTCGTAGTTGAAAGCTCCTTATGAACATGAAACGTGAAATTATAGAATATATATAGTTTTTAAAATAACGGTCACTCTTTGGTAGGCAATTGTGAGTCTGCTGACATTTAAAATTCTCGATACTCGAGCATCAAGAGACTTTGTTACTCTGATGTGGGTACCGGCACATGACGGGCACGAAGGGAATGAATTTGCGAACACTTTTGTGAAAAATGGTGCAAACACTCTCTTCTTTCTGCGGATAAATAACAGCTTCAAAATTGCCTTTCTAGGTGAGAGGGAACAGCGAGGAATAATAGAGTACTGGAGAACCCAAACGGCGGCATGCAGCAATCAAAAAGACTCATTGATCTAGAACATATAACGGTAGACCCTATCTTAAAACTCTGCTGAAATTACACAAAACTACACCTATTAACAGGACATTGCAAACTTTACTTGCCCCACAAAACAAATTGGTGTGGTAGAAACAACAGCAGATGTTCAATGCGACTGCCCAGTAGAAGCACGCCGCAGACTAAATGGCTCGTAGACATAATATCCTGATGCTAACATGGATCCCGGGACACGTGGATATGGGGGGTAAGGAGACCTCTTATGCTTTAGCTAGGATGCGCTCTGAGCGAAATTCTTTCACCCGGTGCCCGTGCTGTCACTCTTTTCTGCAGCCGTTAAAGCCACGGTTAGCAAACCGGTTACTTCAAACCACAAGTGAGCTTGGCAGGCTGAGAGAAGCTGCAGATGGACAAAACTGATGTTACCTGCCATATCCGACCGATGTCGCAAATCCTCCTGTCATTAAGTAGAAGGGACTGTAGGCAGCTGGTTGGGCTGATGAGGGCTTACCTTCTATAGGCGAAGTACATGGAAAAGGTAGGCATATCAGACAGTGCACTCTGCCCAGCATGTGGAGAGGAGGATGAGACGGCGCACATAGGGGTATTTAGTTAATCTAGCTGGCCAAAAACATTTGTTTGGGGTTTTGAGTTGCTAAGGATGGGAATAATACAAGCGTAATGTGAACGGTATAAATAATGTATTTTCTTTCAACTTCCATAAAAAAAAAGGAAAAAAAAAAAAACATGTTTACAATTTTACTAATTATTCAATCAATCAATACATAAATTAATCTCATCGTGACTTTCGGATTGAAGTGTGTCTGCTGGGTTTGGTGATGCAGATACAAGCATATCCAATGTTTCAGGAAGAAAAGAAGACTTCTTATTTTTCTGTATTACCCTTGAGGCACTAAAATAGGGATCTGAGCTTAAAAGAAGCCTATTGAAAATGTCTCTGTTACAGGACTCTCTAGAAAATTTTCTTGAGTAATCCTGTCTGTATGACCTAAAATGCTTATTGCGCGCTTCTGCTGCTTCTTCAGATAGTTGCCCTATGGGTAACAATGCATTTTTTATCATATCTGATCCGTGCACAAGTACTTTGTGAAGTGTGGGTGTCATTGGGTGCCACGGGTAAAGTTGCACGTATAAGCAAGCAGTTTCTTCTGCATATTTTTCATATTTTTCTAAATTTATATCGTATCCGCTCGAAATCGTTTCCAAAATCACTTTTAATCTATATATTAACTCGTAATCTATTCCTGTAATATCTGAGGATAGTTTTGGATCTTCAAAAAATCTCCTGCTGGTGTTGCCGTCATTTGTGTTTCCGAAGTTTGCTTTCGGCATGTCAACCAATAAGCCAGTTTCATTGCGAAACCTGGTCTGTATTTCGACTTTCTTATTCAACTCCATTTCTTTTTCTTCCGCTGATTTTCTCTGCCGGTACTTCTTCGCGGGCAATTTATACGATAGATGTAGAATGCTTTCAAAAAATCGTATTCTCGCATGTAAAATGGAAAGACCGAATTCAGTAGCATCCTTTGAAATTCTCCTTTTATCTTGTAAATTGTTGAATTCTTTGGAAACTTTCCCACAAATGTAGCAACGACTTGTGGATGTTGTGCCAGTAGCTGCGTTGCATACCTTTCCATCGACCATTGTCATTACAAATTGGGAATACACTAAAAACTTTTCTCCGTCAATATCCACCTCAGTCGCAACCAAATTACCAATGGAATTTTTAACATAATTGATCTCTTCGTTTGTAATATCAGTTGTCTCTTTTACGAAGCGAAATCTTATTGGACGACAAAATCGGGCAGATGAAGGTGTTGGATTTTCCCATAACACCTTTTGTTTGTCCGTGCCGCAAATTAATCGCACAGGTACAAAGCAGCTTTGAAAAATATTTGCATCAGAGTCAATCTCATCGTCTAGTTTTTGTTTGTATTGGGCTTGTTGGGATCCGTCGCAGCCCCATTTACATAACAATTTCAAAGTGTTCCGCTCTTATTTGTTTATTCTCAATAAGACTTCTTCTAAGAATTCTGATAAACGCTTGACAGTAATATCAATTAATGGTTGCAGTTGGGTTTCCGCGCAGGTACTCGTTACCGTGGTCGTTTCTGGAGGAGGATAACATTTCTTTTTGGCTTCTTGAATTAAGCTATAACAGGGAAAAAACTTCTTGTTTGTCTTTCTTATGATTTCATATCGTCCTCGTGTTAAATCTGCATCTATAAACATTTTTAAAGCTTCCATAGGGGTTAGACGCGATGATACTCCACACTTAGAGGTATCGAAAGCTTTTTTGTACTTCGTTGCACGAGTCGGGGAGCTTGTTATATCTTGGAGTACGCGGGAAGCATCACGTTTTCCAGATTTTCTTAATTCAACTTGTGCTGCGTGAATTAAAACACCATCTTCTACAATGGAGCGAATATCTTCGGTTTTCCTCCTTTTGCTCCTTTCGCTAGATTCACCAAATGATTTGCGAGGGCGACCTTGACGATTTGTAGTTGTGACTGGAATTTCGAAAGTACCTTCCAGCCAAAGATGGTTGTTTTTTAAGAAAACCTCTTCTTTTTTGTGCGCTTTAATCCACCTTTGCTTCAGTTCTGATTTAAGATGCGCAAAATTGTGTTTCAGTTTATTTAACTGACTTTCAGAAAGGTCGTCTTGAGTGAAAAGGTGGTCTCTTAAAAAACCCAACTTTTCTTCAAAATTACGTAAATTTTCATTCTTCATCTTATCGAAGAGTGATTTACGAGTCACTATTCTCACTCCAGAGGTACCCGCTGAACCTAAAATAAATTTTAAACATAAATTAATATTTCAATAATTTTGACTTTACAAGATAAATGTTCTCGGCATTAGTGTATCCGCGCTATTCCGCGGCTAATTCAATTATCATTTGATACTTAAGAATGCATATTTTTAACATGAATGTCGAAAAAAGCCGGATCTACCCCGATACTTAAACAAATACATCTTTGAAGAGAAAATTCTTTAAAAAAATCAACTAATTTTAGACATTATTTCTCGATAACTAAAAATATATTAAACAGAATCAAATTCTATTATTTAAATTACATTTGGATTGCTACATACCTGAAGTATTTGAATCCATTGCTTTTTTTAACCAGGTTAACACAGGAAACTGCAGTTTAGCTCACAATGGTAACGTTTTCTAAAAATCGCCGATAACTGACACAAGCTGCCTGTTCGATGATCAAGTACCGACTAAGGTTGCCAGGTAACGCGTAACGGGATAGGGGTGGGGACGGCGGCCTATTGTTCGTTGGAATGTCCCCTGCCTCAGATAGTCGAATGTCGTATCATTTCTTTAAGTTTGTTATATTGACTTTTGGCCGCGTAGATAATGAAAATACTCCTATGTGCGGCGGACCACTTTCTATCCTTCTGTCTGGCCTTCGCTCGAATCAGGCTTGAGGTCTTTGGCACTGATGTGTTAAGAAGCCACCATCTTGGCTCCTTGGCACCTCCAAGATCAGATTTCTTCGGAGGTCGGGAAGATTTAAAGAAAATTAAAAAGGGAACCTAAGTGCACTACAATGGACTTACTTAATATTGTCTCAGCGCTATACGTGCTAGTTGAACCAACTAAAAAAAATAAAAGGAAAAAACGTTATGGCCACATTTCTGTTTTTGCGAAATAAACTGCATCGAAATCTTTTGAAGATTTACCTAAGGCTTATATTAAGTGTTGCTTCAGAAGATCATTATTACTCGAGAAACCAGATATTTGAAAGATCGACTTATGCTTTCAAAATCTTGCAGTTCGCTAAGCGTAGTCCCATTGAAATACGGTTGTTTGGTGACTGCACGTCAATACTTTGAGCTCTCTGTTCGTTTATGGAATAATTAAAGCAATAAATTAAATGTAACAAAGAGAACTTGCGCTTCAGAAATGAATTGCTTTGCCGAATATTGCGAATGTACTCCACTTTGTATGCACTTTGAGTACTTTTTTCATCTTTTCTTTAATACATTTTACCACTTCAAATTTTTAGGTACTACTACTGCTTTTTTATTCCTAATGTAATTGTAATTGTGTTGCTAATTTTGTAATCTAGGATTTAAATAGAATTTGGAATCTATTCTTAAGATCACCCATTGTAAAAATAGCCCATGGATGCATGTTTGACATAAATAAAAATAATAGAAAATTAAAAAATAAATGAATTTTCCATAGATGTAACTCAAATTTGTAGATACAGTTAAAGTAACTGAAAATTACTTCTTATTTCAGATAAAAATATCCTTAAATTTATGACTTATTTTAATGTGAGAAAACAAATTTGTTTGTCACCAATTAAAATCACATTTCTTTAGGCTTGCTGCACACTACATTCAAGTCCATGGACGACTAGATTTATATCACCACTCACTATTAAAGCAAATATATTTTCTTTTAGGATATATTGCAAAATTTATCATTTTAAATTTATTTATTTATTTTCAATTTTAACACACATGAAAGCAGTATGCACATATTTATGTTATGTTGCTTCAAAATTGTATATCAAATCAATGAAATCAATATTTACCAATAAAATATTCAATCGAAAATCGTTTCTAATTTATTTTCAGCCACACAAGCAACAAGCAACAACAACAAGCAACAAGAACTACGAGCAAGTGCTATTGTGTCGGATAACCATTTGGCTGGAAAGAAATTGAAAATATAAGTGAATAAGTTGAAATTCATTGAAAGCTGTTAAAAAGCAGATAACTTCTAAAAGTGAATTGCAACCAAAGGTATGATAGAAGAAGCTTTGCTGTACATGGATTTGTATATCCACTGGAGTTTACGACAATACTAGAAAAGTAATTTGTTGGTACACATACCACTCAACATTTTAGCCTAAATCATTTCTACAAGTATTTAAGTGTAAAGTGGCTTTGAAAAATATTGCCGAGGCAAACGCCTAAACGCCAAAACATATGCAACGTTCATGTATATGAGGTTGGTAGAATGTGTTGGGCTAAACGGTGTGTGAGTGTGTGCGGGCAAGTGAAACTACACGCTGTGAGCTACCTACGAGGATTGCCTTTTATATTTTGCGCCTCATACAGAAAATGAAAATGGAAATGATATTATGGTTTTTCAAAATATTCTCCTTGGAAGTCAATGTATTTCTGCATTCACTTAAAACAAATTTTCAAAGCACTTTTGCCACTGAGAAGTGGATACCTCCAAACCAAGGGTGCAATAGCTTCTTCAGGCATTAAAAAACGTTTACTTCACATTTAACTTTTAATGTCCTGTACAAACAGAAACCATTAGGTGCCAAATCTGTTATCTGGTCAATCTTTTGAATGCCCAAAAGCTCACTTTTAGGAGAATTACCGCAAGTTTCTGGCAAACAAATGATTGTGTACCACGCAGAATTGAATGTTCAAAATTTCTTTAGTGATACAGTTGCGACATGACCAGATTTTCCGCGAAAATAGGCGTCTATTTGCTTTGAAGCGCTTATACCGCGAAGAACTTTTGTTAGATGAAGTTTGTCTTGGAACATCCATACTGTCGATAGCTGTTTTCCGACTTAAACACAAGATTCATCACGTCATGTGATGTCGTAGGCGGCTGAATTTCTTCAACATTTTTCTACCAGTCCACATACAGTCGGACCCTTTTTTGGCAAATTGTCAAATTTTGCAATATCCAACGAAAACAAATCTTTTTGACGACCAAAAGTATGCAATATAGAATGTGTGCTCGTCCCACTAATACCTAAGGATGTCTTTATCTCGCGATATGTCACTTGTCGATCGTGCGCTCTCAGTTGATGCACATCATCGATTGTTTCTAGCACAACAACTCGTCCCCTTAGTATTAAAATAGCCTATAAATTTTTTGATGTTTTGAGAAAATGAATTTCAAACTTTTTGTCGAAAGTAGTTCTCACTCAAATCTCGTTATGTCTGTAAATATTTATTATTTTTTGACTGACGTTTTGACCCACTTTGTGGAACTAGAATTTGACAAAATTTTGACCACATATAAAATCGACGATGGAGAATCCAAAAATTCAATAAAAAAATAATAGCCTATGAGCACATAGGCTATTGTTATACTAAGGGGACGAACTGTTCTTGGACGGTCTTCGCGAAATTCATCCTGGAAGGATCAAACGTCACGTTGCCACTCGTTGTGCCAGTGGTTCACAGTGACCAAATGATGACAAAGTAAGTTGCTCAATGCACTTCTGTCTCGATAATTCACGTCGAAATTTGTTATAAATCATGGCACGAAAATTTTCACGAGTTACTTCCATCATTTAGACGAGATGTGTTTTTCAACCGCCTGAAAAAAGAACAAATAAGCTTGTACTTGGAAAATTTATGTAACTGTATGCTAAAAAATATGGAATTTTTGGATAAAAATAACGAATTACAGCTCATATCCTGTAATTTTGCGAGGGTACAAAATATAGAACACAACCCTCGTACTAGTAGTGGATATGCGCGAGAGGTTCTTCTCGTACTCTTATATAAATATGTACGCGTGTGCACATTTACTATTCTTATTTGCGGTTATACGAACACATAAGCATTGCAAAAAAATGATTAATGAGCTATAGGCCTAATGCTATATAAATCAAAAGAAAAGTGAGACAACTTTATAGGCTAAAACAGTCGGTATGTAAAGCAGCATCTGTGTAATAGTGGGCAGGACATGTGGGGCTTATGGGTAACTCTATCAGTGATAGTAAGGGTATGCTTTGAATTAGGCGGACATGTTTGTGCTATTTGTTATACCAGCGGCGCGTTTCGTGTATTTACCGCTAGATATTTGAGTCTTTGTCGTGACGTATAATCCATTTTGGCTGTTTCGCGGCGCATAGCAATTATTTAAAAAAAGGGTTGAGCTGGAAATTTTCGGCATATGGTATGGTTGTGATAAGCGGCAACTAGGCGGATATTAAATTTGCGGTTTGCGATGACAATTTAATGCTAAAATCAGTTCTTATTTATTGGAAGCTGATTTAAGGCTCTACTTTAAATTTAAAGCGATTTAAGCGTAGTACCAAAAATTATGTGACAAGTTGGGAAGTTGAATATAGCTTTACATGCGAGTAAACTGCGAAATATGTAATTTTGCAAATATTGTATTAGTTCAAGTCAGACTTGAATCGACTGGTATTTGATAGAGGTTTTATTTTTTATTTTTTGTGGTATCCAAAAGTTCATGCAGTCTAAATTTTCAATATTCATATTGCTTTTTAATTTACGTTTGTATCTACACATATTTTTATAGGTATATGAGAGAAAGCGGCACGAGTTCTGAAATAACTGAAAGTATAATATTTATCTGTTTTGAACAGTGGAATAATCCCAATGAGTAGAAGAGAGTTGTGTATTGAATGTATTAATAAAAAGTTGTACATGAAATCAGCACCACTCTAGTTGTATAGTTGCTACATCAATATGAAAAATGTTCTTGAAGTGACACATATATTTGAAAGTTTTAACGCCTTTCGCTTAAAGCTATAAAAAAGTAGTTCTCAGAAAAAGCTAAACCAATAAATGCCAAAGTTTTCAAATAATTTTCTAAACATAATTTTAGGAATTAAATGAAAATATATTTCACGTATTAACAAAGTCTCACATTTGCATCAAAAGTGATTGCTTCTGTTTGTTTTCTGATATTTAAAAGCAGTCATTTTGTAAAGGATTTATATTTGTAGATTAAATACTGGTCCAAATGTTATATTAGCACATTTTTTTGTTCTTATCTGTTTTGGGTGATCTATTCCTGATATTTATTGCTTCGCATAAAAAATAATTTTTACGTTGAAAAATTAAAAGTTTTGCATGAAATGCTTTTGAAAAACAATTTTTTTTCTGCGTCGCACTATGGGTAATCCTTTAGTACCATTGCCTTATTTTCAAAGTAATCCAATACTTCTTTTAATCTTCCAAATATTTTTCTGAAGCCGATTTTGCCGACTGCGAATTATTATAATAAAGAGAATATCGCCTCAATCGTCTCAAAATGGTGAACTAGTGAAATAAGAAACTGGTGACAGGAACTGGAAAAATAATAGGCGCGGACACTTCTGCTCCGGGTTTGGCCGATCTCCTGCTCCTATTTTTGGCGCGCGTCTTGATGTTGTTCCGACTCCGAACGGCAAATAGTTTTTATGAAGAGCTTTTTATGGCCGAAATACACTTGGAGGTTTACTATTGCCTGCCGAAGGGCGGCCGCTATTAGAAAAAAATTGTATTTCATTTTTGGTCTTTCACCGACATTTGAACCTACGTCCTGAATTCCGAATGGTAGTCACGCACCAACCCATTCAGCTACGGTGGCCGGTTAAATAGTCTCGCATAATATGAGATGTGTAATTCGGTAGATTGTTGTGGTGAATAAATCACAATTCTGCCCATTTGCAGGTACATTTTCCCTCGGATAAGATGCTCACATAATTCATCTTATTTTATGTTTGGCCTGCAGAAAAGAACTAAAGATTTGGATTTAACGACTCCAAAAAAAAAAAGGATCAACAAAACCTCAATCTTGGATGGACTTTGTCATAGTTTTAATGTTTCGCAAAGCTCTTCGAAATTTTAAAAGCCTCCTATGCCGAAAACATTTTTAGACGAAAAATAGTAGAAAGCCGGAAAAAGTTTAAGACGTCGAAAAAAGAAACAAGTTGATATTTCAGTACATCCAGTATGTTATGTGCAGCTGGTCCTTTTTTTGGAAGAGCAATGAATGTAAGTGACTCTCTTTTAGGATTAAAAGAAGTTTAACCCAGGAGTGCCAATGCTAATTTGTTATTTACTATACTTACCATAGAATTTTTCGGTTCTTCTTTTAATATATTTTTATTAAAATTCAGCGAGAACTGACAGTTCGTTTGCGAGTGAAGTGCGTGAGTTCGAAGAGTCCAAAGACATGGTATTTTTAAGCCAAACGTCCTCGCAAAGAGTGTAAGTAAATCTTCTTTATACTTTTGTTGTCAATAAAAAAGTGTTTTAATTTGTTTAAAAACACTTTTCTTATCAAAATTTGCCAATAGCTCTGGGGTGGTGTTCATAAATTTGAGCAGCTTCTCATATGACAACCAATGTTGCTAGCAACTTTTCACGGTAATCAAGGCTGTGAAGTTAGCACTGGCCTTAAGCCGAGAGAAAAAGTTGCTAAAAAGCAGATTGAATCGACTAATACGAGGTAATGCAATGATATTTTCACATATACTCGTTAGATTAGATTAGATTAGATTCGATTTGTGGGGGGCTGGACAAGTCCAAGCACTCAGTCAGTAGACCATTGTACTACACCCGGATAGATATCAGTAGAAGGAATAGAGATAGGAAAGATAAAAGGTGGATGGTAAAAACGGATAAATTAGTTTGACGTCGCTCTTCCACAAATCTCTTGGATTCATTGATGAACTTTAAGAGATCCAGAAGAGGAAGAGTATGAATTTAGTCCATACACAGTATATCGCAAGCCAATATCCTAAGTCTGATTCTGGAAAATGCAGGACAGCTACAGAGAAAATGCTTTGCAGTGTCGTCATCTTCAAGACAGGATAGGCATATCAGGCTGTCCACGACCCCCATGATAGCCATATGCTGACCACAGATGTTGTTCCCTGTGATTACACCCACCAGTACTCTCAGGTCCTTCCTGCTGAGTTGTCGGAGAAAGATCGCTGTTTTCCTGTTTGGTTTTTTCACAAAGCACTTGTCAACTCTGCACGAGTTCAACCAGACTAACGACCTCTGTGGGTAGACCTCATGAAGTCCTCAATCCATAATGGAATCGATGCGGAATTGACACCTAGAAAGTGCTCAGGGCCTAGTGGCATACTTGCAGAGTCTTCATTTGCCAATTTATTAGCTAACTCGTTCCCTACAATAGCACAATGTCCAGGCACCCAAATAAGATTAATTTTGTTGTGTTTTGCAACACTGTTCAGTTTTGTCTTACATTCACCGACTAATTTCGAAGAGCAGCGTGAGTTAGCAATGGCTTTCAGTGCAGCTTGACTGCCACTACAAATTCCAATACTGTTGCCCCGCCACTTTTTCTCAATTAGCCAGTACGCCACATTCAAGATGGCATACACTTCCGTAAGAAATACCGTGGCCATCTGTCCTGTGGCATAGGAGTACTTAGTGTCTTCGTCTAAGTACCATCCAGATCCGCTTCCATCACTGGTTTTGGATCCATCGGCGTAGAAAGTGTGCTGTTATCCCGTTAATAGGTTCTCTGAACTTAACCATTGATCTCTGTCATCGAGAACAGTGTGCACCGCTCTGACAACTGGTGGTATATCTGACTGTGGCCAGTGCTTACTTCCTGAACTCTATATAACTATGGTCCGATAGGGAATCTTTATCGAGTACTTTCAAACCAGTGATATGATCTCATATTTTATAGTTAGATAATAACATACCAATCACTTCCTGCCTTCTACTAGTCACAAAAGTCGGACTGGTGCCAACGTTCTGTATGACCAAGCGAGATGACAGAATGAAGTCCATGAGTTCATGCCCCCTGAAGTTACATTTTGTGCTACCCCAGAGTGTGTTCTGTGAATTTGCGTCACATCCCACAATTAGACCTAATCCCATGGATTCAGCATATCTTACAACATATACTCGTACAACAAGATAACATCGGCAACTGAGATGACACGAAATTTGAAAGTGATCGGCAAAGTGAGAGAAAAACTATGCTGCGAAATATAAACTGTGATGGTCGAATCGACTAACATTAGTTCTCTATGGTTACGCAGTTTTTTGATATTTTAAGATTTCGGCATACAACTTTTAAGGTCTTGTTTTCGCATTCTTTGATTACGGAATTTTTTCATTATTTTTTCTTTGACATTTTTAATTTCAAATTTCTACTTATATACATAACTAAATAAAATGAAGTTCAGTTGAGAAAAGTAGCCGCACGCACTTACACATACACTTATAAACTACTTGTATAAGTATTTCCCCTTTTCTGAAACCCCAAACAAAGTTCAATATCTATTATAGTTGCACTCCATATTCCACTTCGATAATTACAACCGTCAGCAATTGCGCTTTTCCAAAGGTCTATGAAATTTCACAATAGTTAATTTAATGCAGAAACAGAAACCATAAAATTTATCCTAATCAAAGCTTAAGTAAAAATAAAGTTGTGAAAATTCAATTTAAAATTATCGCACTATCGCATAATCCACAACTGATGCTTATTGTGAGTGATTAATCAATTTAGATGCAAAACGGCGAAATAAAAAAGGATTAAATTTATCTACAATAAAATAATTAATTTCAGTTGTCGTGTTTGTGCCCGAGCTTTAATTTATAAATTCTGGAAATTTCAAAGTTTTAAATTGCAACCAAATTCATACAAAACCAACAAAAAAGTAGAAAAGCGATCAGTGGAAATAAATTACTAAGTGAATTAAAACAAACAGCCAACCAGCAACACTTGGTTGCAAACAATTTACATTAGCATATACTGAGTACTGTTAAAACAACAACTTGGATAATAAAACAACAACAATATATACCAGCAGCAATTTACAATTGTGCAATTGATATCGCTTTGATGCCAATTAGCCAGATTGCCAGCTAAAACGCTGCCTGACTAACAGCCTCTGTGGAGCCACTTAACAGCAAACAAAACTATAAAGTAAATACAAGAAAAAACAACGAGAGTAGTCCAAATAAAAACAGCAACTTCAACTTCAATATGGATAGAGTAATTTTCGCCAGCTCAGCTATTTGGTGAGTAACCAAAATCATTGAATTTACACCTCTTTAATTATTGTGGCAATTAAGTACACTAAGACCCAAAAGTTTTAACTAAAAAGCAATTGATAAAATTTGTGTTAGTGAAGGTTCAATTTTTAATTGAGGTTTATATAAATCTTATAAATTATATTTAGACAGTTTAAAACATATAAGTTTCCATACTTCAGAAAAAAATTTAAGATTTTCATAACAGGTACTTGTTAAATAATTAGTTACTTTTTATATTAAATTTAATTGGATCCTTTTTTGACAAAAATTAGTAATAGCCTTTAGCGATTTTTAAAATAATTATTTTCTGCTCCTTTAATGATAAATTGGTACACTTGTGACTCTATTTAGCACTTCAACATCCCCCAAAAATCTTTTCTTTATAGGTTTTTACAGTGATCATATTAATTCTTTATTTGTTTATAAGCCATGTCGAGTTGACTTGTCAGTGTATTTTTTTTCAATCGAAAGAGCCGATTATCGTGTAGAGCGATAAAATGTTTTGTTTTTGAAGATTTATCAGCAACATAGAGTCTGTCTAATGGAACCGTGACTGGAAAATTTTAAACAGCCTCATTCTCCATTGCGAATGAATGGTCAGACGAACGAATCGTCTCCAGACGATTTAGTTAACCACTGACATTCCCTTCTTTGTTCGCCAACGCTTACGTTATAGCAGGATGGGAGTTCGATTCAGCATTTGTCATATATTTACGTAGTTACTATAACAAAAACAGTATTATTTTCGAAGACTTTTTCTTTTTTAAGCTAAGTTTTGGATATTTGGCAGTGTTGGTCTGCGTAATTTATATACTTATTTCTTTATAAATATAAACGTTTCTTTACAAAGGCGTTTTCTTGTTTCCATTATTCGCGTTTTTAGGCCTATGGATGTTATTGTTGATAGTGTAGATGTTTGTGGCTCTTGGTGTAGGTCATGGCATTGTTGGCTATAGTAAAATTACTGTTGTTTGAATTTGACATTACTCTTCGTTGTTTTGTCTATTATTCATCAGAGGGAATGCCATTTTCTTACGTTATAGCCTCAACTATTTCAGTCTGATTTTTATTTTCGAATTGCGGTATACAAATAGGCGAACGATAGGACTCTGACACGAAACGAACCTTCGTTTCTGAATAGGGAATGATGGGGCAATTGTGCCATTTGTTAGTTTTGTGAAAAATTTAGACGTCGAAA
Source organism: Anastrepha ludens (assembly GCF_028408465.1). NCBI lineage: Eukaryota > Metazoa > Arthropoda > Insecta > Diptera > Tephritidae > Anastrepha > Anastrepha ludens. The sequence goes on along the minus strand of NC_071500.1, from coordinate 48,057,894 downwards.
ACGTTCATAAATAAATGAGTGCAACGGTAAACCGAAGTTAAGACCGTTGACGACTTACCTGAACGAGGTCAAAAATTCCCTCCAAACCAAGATCAAGAGAACATTAATTTTTTCGAGACAATTCCGAATTTATCGTCGCGTGAAGTTGAAGCAGCTTTAAGGAAAAATAGTGTTAATGTATGCAAAGGCATGATGCGAGGACGTATACGTGCTGAATACCGCAAATCTCGGAGTAAATTGAAAAAAGACTTGCATGGACAAAGGCAAATTCAGAACATAATTGGGCAAACGTAAGATTCACAGACGAATCTTGCTTTTGGGCGAATAATTGCATACGTCGGTCATGGTGTACTGAGGATAATCGACAACTTCAACTGCAATCGAACTGTTAAGCATCCAATTAAGTTTTATATTTGGGGCTATTTATCCGCAAAATGAATTGACCTTCATAGTCGTCTGATGACAACTTGATTGATATACTATTTTGCGGCCGCCGTAGCCGAATGGGTTGGTGCGTGACTACCATTTGAAGAAATGAAGAAAAAGTGTTTTCAGACTATGGCAAACCTCCGACTGTATTTGTGCCAAGAAAAAGCTCCTTCACTACATCCACATCTCGGTATAGTTCTTATAGTTCGCTGTTCCATCGGATACGGAACTCATTCGCAGCTATGCGAAGGGCACTAAAGATTTTTCGGAGAATTTTTGTCTCGAACGCTCCCAGTGCTCTTTCATCAGTTGTCGTCATCGTTCAAGTTTCTGCCAGTTGTGTCAAGTGCAAGCCCGTTGTGTCTAGGCGCACCATATGGCTTACTGATTTAGTTTTCCTGACCAGCATTAACCGACCGGGCTATATACTCATATGTATTTATGTATGTATGCATGTACATATGTATAAAAAATATGCGATTCCTCACATTGATTTTTGGTCTCAAGAGCCTATTACTGAATGCGATACCTCTTCTATATATGAATTAAATGCTTTCTTGCATATATTGTGGTGTTGTTTTTAATGTTGTTTCATTCAAATAGTTTTCATATTAAAACAAAACATGTTTTGAAAGTTGAGTTACCCAACATGAAACCTATGCTAGGCTGAAAGCTTATGTTGCTGTCATAATGCGCCCAACAACACAGTATCGTGCAAGTTATAAAAGTGTTCACGAAGTTATGACCCATCGTAAACTATTAAACCAAACTGATTAGAAATCAGTAATTAATTTCTTCATTGTTGGTAGTGGCTGCAATGCCATGAAAAAATGTGTGGCTGGAAATATGAAAAAGTGGAAAATATCATTATACTTAAATGCATACTTTTTTAGCTCACTGTATACCTGCACACTGTATACCTGAGTAAAATGGGTATCTTTCATTAAAAATGTGTTAATATTGGCTTAAGTTTGTGTTAGGCTATTTTGCCTTTCAAAAATCAAATAACCTTTGGATTGTTGGTTTATTACAATCATAACTGCATAGTACGATTTCATTGTTAGTTCCTTTGAGTGAAGGCTTAGTAAACACTAAAGCAAATTTTTACAATTTTGAAAGCTTATTCAGAAGTTCAAATTAATAGTAGAAAAAAATATTAAATTTCACTCCAGTGATAGATATGCACATATATCATATATATGCATTTGTATCTACAATAATTCCAGCTGAAATATTTGTTGCATTTTAAGCAATGAATGAATAATGAATTAATGACTCGTGCATACTTACATACAAATACGGTTCCCCAACTCATGATGTGATAGTCGAACTCTCTTCATAGGTTAGGACTAAATTTCCGTCTGTCCATCTGATGTTACATGCTTGAACTCTCTCTGCCTATGATGTCGATTGAATTTATTTTAATTGTAGGTATTTTAATTTAAGGGGTTCAAGCACTAAGACGGCAATACAATGGCAAACCCAGGCATAAATATGTTATAACTAGTATGCAAACCCAACCATAACTTCTATTATTCTTCTTGATTGGCGCGATAACCGCTTAAGCAGTTTTAGCCGAGTTTAACATACCAATTGAAGACAAGTTCTTCTCCACCGAAACTTTCCAACACAAAAGAGACAGTTTTTTCCTTCCAGCTGGTAACGCAGCGAATATCTCACAGCCGGAACGTTTGTATCCATTCGAATGACATGACCTAGCCAATAGAGTCTCCGGATCTTTATTCGCAGCATGCCGCCTCTGTATCTATGTCGCCGTAAAGCTCATACAGCTCATTATCCCATCGCCTGCCAACTGCAAGGTTCCAAAAATCTTCTACAGATTCACTCTCAAAAACAATCCAATGGAGGTCTCAGCGCTCTATCAGATACACTTTATATTTTACTGGCTTGACGTACATAAAATACCTCGAAGAATTGTGGGAACCTCGTTTTGAAAGCTTCAAGTATTACTGAGCATAGTCCAATTTATTTATGAAAATTAAATCAAATTTGTTCACAAAAATTTGGAACCAAAAAAGTATATTCTTTAAGTATATTTTAACCTTAAAATATTCAATTACAAAAACGAGCTCCACAGATATATCACTTTGAAAAATCTCTTTGAAAATTCATCTCATAAATCTCAAAATTATTAATCAATTGTAAATTTTTTTCAGTATTCACATTCTACCTCTGTGGTAGTAAATAAATGCAACAACTACTTTTCAGAACAGACCTTAAAATATTTAGGAGTTGTGGATGTCAGAAAATTGCCTTAAAAGCATGTGGCGAACCATTTTCGTTTTATTGTGCCTTTTAGCGTACCATGACGTGGTCGGCATCACTGCTTTGGCAAATTTAAGCCAGGACAAACATTTCTACTGAAGTTTTAATGTGAGATAAAAAGATATATGGTCGGCGTTAAAAATATGTAAAAAGTATTTTACCATAATACATTCCCGTTGTGTTATAATTAGTAAAGAATTATTGACGTATTAGTTGAAGGCAAAATTTTTAAGAATTTTTTAAATTAAAATTCGGTATATTCAAAAGCTAAGCAAGTATGACACAGTGTCAGTTTGGGTAAACTCTATCGTTTGGTTTGCTCGACAATTCAAGAATTCTAATTCTGAATTTTCTTGACAAAGAAATCGTTGTAATCGGATACTTACTTTAAGAGACTTACTTTACAAGCATCAATATTAATATGTAATTTATTTTAAGTATTTATTACCTTAGTTTAGTTTTTCCCAAAAAATGATTGCAAGACTCGTTTTCTGCAGGAGCTGGCCCTCTTAAGCAAAGTTACTCAAATTTAGTAATATTGATAAACCGAAATTTTAGAAAGCGAGCGGTGTCGCATCCATTTTCCCGTTATATGACTTAATAATACTTGACTTTAACTTAACTTGCTCTCCATCTCCTCTAGATCCGACATAAATACATATTATTGAGATCGGACTAAATTTTCATCCATCCATGTGACGTTACAAGCTTTAACTCTCATTGTCTATGAGATTGTCTTAATCGCAAAAATTAACAGACAGCTCGAATAAAATTATACTAAAATCTACCTGGGCATCTAATCTAACTGCACCATTTCAAGGCGAGTTTAGTCCTAGTTTACTTTTACGAAATTTATTTTTTTCATCATAGAAACTAGGGCAAATTTTCTTTTTACTATGTAGTCATTGCATCATAAGTCTGGCGATAAAACACTACTATTTTCCGCTGTCTGCTTTTTTTTTTGTTTTTTTGGTTGTTAGAAATGAAGTATTTAATTGTAAAAATATGTATATCACCTTTAAGAGATTTGTAATTTCGTTCGAATCTCATCTTTCCAGTGCAGACATTTGGCTGTTCTTTGTAATCGCTGTATATACTTTAAAGTCTTCTTAACTTCTTCTACTCGTATCTATATAATCTCGCTGTAACAGAATTTCTTTATTTTCGATGTAAAACCGGCAGCGATTAGCATTCAAATGATTGTGTCTCTTTTGTCGGCGGAAAATTCAACAAACGATGCCTTGAATGGAACTAAGTAATGTATAATTGCAGTGGCAGATCACTATCGTACGCACGACATAAGTATGTGCATACATACGCACGCACACGCACACATACTCGTACATTCCAAATAAACCTGCATACGCTTCTACTTTAGCTTAGCGTAAAGCGAAATTAACATTTAAAGTGGTTAGCGGCTTTTTGTTGTTTACATTGATTTCGGAACTTTCCTATCGTTGCTGCGCTTTTATCTTCTTTTCCATGGTTGAAGTGACAGCCAAAATTAGATGCGTTTTGGCTGGAACATTTTTTTTGTTTCACTCACAATGGATGTAGTGCCGAAACGCGGCAGCCATTATTGGCATTCAAGTGCTGCCAAAGAGTGTTGTTGTCTAGTTGGAGAACATTTAAGGATTCATTGGAATTTGCTGCATGACTAAGGTGAGGGGAAGAATACTGAAGCAGTGGCTTTCATTAGTCATTTTGCCAAGCTGTGTGATGAATACGTACTTTGGCATCGATACAGAATGCCGGGCGTATTGTTTGGTACATTAGTGCATGAGAGATAAGAGCATTTGACGTTTTTTATATGACATTGACATATAATTAGTTACCTTCCATACTTTAACATATTATTCCGCAAACTACGTAAGCACTACCAGTTTTTACGAACTGTAGGGATATATAATACAATCATTTCAAAATCTGTATTTATTTAACAAATTTCACAGAGTGTTTCCACTACGCCATACTCAGTTCTAGCATTGCAAATAAGGAAAATTTTGACCTAACACACAGATTATCAACCAAATATCAACACCAACGGCGTAAAATGCTAATCAGTGCGTTCAGTCACCATATTTGTTCACGCCTCTCTTAATAATTCATCGTCGCCGCCAGTTCGTAGCGTTTTTACCGAATACTTTTATTTAAACAAAAAACAATAATTATTTCAATAAGTTAATTATTTATATATTCCCCATTGCTGTTTAAAACCTCTTCCCACCTCTCGACCAATTTGTTGATGCCGTTCCCCTAAAAATCACCTGGTCTGGTGTCTAAGAAGTTGTGGATCCAGGTTTTAAGAACCTCTTTGTTATCGAAGGTTTGACAGGAAAAGTTAGGGAAAAGAAGGTAATAGGTCGGTGTATGGTCCGAGAATACGACGGATGCTGAGGGAACTCCCATTCCAACTCTTGAAGTGCGACTTTGATTACTTGTGCAACATGGGACCTGTCATTTCGTGAAGGAGTATGGTTAGACCATGTCGATCAGGTATTTTCACTTGAATGGACAATGAAGAGCTCCTTGATCACCATGGCATTCTTTTCGAGCATTTCCTTGGCAACCATGCCCTCCTAGTCCACCAACCACATATTGTGATCTTCTTTGTTTTTTTCGTTGAGCTCGCGAGAAACATAACGACAGAAAAAAGTACAGATTTTCGGACTCAGCGAAACGTTTTGTGGGAAATTGGACGCTTCCATTCTTGGGTAAAACAGTTATTAGTTACTCATAAACCTGTTTTAGGTGTTTTTTCCAAACAATTTTTTGGGATGGGAAATAGGATTGTAATACGCTGGCACTTTAAAGTTTAATATTTTTGGGGAAAATTTCACTAGGTTTGGTTGGTTCAATGTGCATATTTGAACATAACATAAAGCTAAAGGAATTCTGCTATGAAACTTTCAGAGAAAATTGGGCATAGTCTCAGTTTTTAATGAAAAAACAAAATAAGAAAAATCTGAGAAGGGGTGTTTTCCTTAAAGACCAAAAAGCAGTTTCCCAGCAAAATTTCTATTGATAGTACATTTATCCCAAAAAAACAAAAAGGTTTATAAAAATCTTGAAATAAATCTGAAAATAACTTTTTTTCTAATTCATACTTCTGGCTTATACTTGAGCCTACAAATTAACCAATTTTTTCAGAAATATTCAAGACCATGCACAGAATGCTTGGATATTTTAACATGGAATCACTCATCTGCATGCAGAATCTGCTATGGCAGAATATGTCGAGTGCTTAAACCGCCTATGAATTTCGTTCCTGCGGCTCTAATTAGTTTTTGGTACATCATAAATCATGGCCCCAAGTGCCTAGATTTTTTTAAATATTCAAAGCAAATCAAGTTGGTGATTACAGAGAAAAACTTTAGACTGTTCTGCTCGCATTAGGATAACCCAAAGGAGAGGACTGTCGTTTCTCTTGACTGCCCAAGTCCCCAAATAAGTGGTTCACCACAATCGAAATGACACTATTTTCAAATATATCGGATATCAATGTATTCGAAAATATTAGACAATTTCACGTTTGTTGTTGCAGTAGTGCAAGCACCCACATGCAAATGCGTACACGTACTTGCGTAGCTGTGTATGTATGCACCCAAAAAAGTGCACTTGTGCATTAAACTTTATGCGGCAGCAGTTTTTGTTTATGCAACGATTGCCCTATTTTTAAAAATAGCACAGATCGACTCCAGACGTTTGTACACACGAGCATAAGCCTACTGAGGCGAAATATTTTCCACTACGCGCAAAACATTGAGAAAATATCTTCAGCAAATTGGTGACGCTTTGAAAAGCCAAACAATAGATTTCTTCTTCAATACAGTCGTACAAGTAAAAAAAAAGGAAAATGAATATGGTTTTTCGTGCTACTAAAGCTCAACTAAAAATATTCCCATTCTGTGATGTGAAAATTTCATTTTGGAATAGAAAGGAAATATGAAAGAAAATAAGCTCATCGTGTGTCAGTACTAAATGCCTCTGAAAAAACCCAAACTTATTGGAAAGCAAAATAAGATGTTAATTTATTATATTCAAATAAGCGTCTTTGCGGTGGAATAGCCCCAACTTCACGGAGAGCCAAAAAAGGTCCAATGCACAAATCAAACATTTAAAGTAATGATGATTTTTTTCTTTCGTGGGCAGAGTGGCTTTAATGTCTTTGGACTAGCATTTAACATATTTCTGTTATAGCTAGCGAGGACGCCTCCTTTTAAAAAGGATCACCGAAGAGGAACGGAAAATACCAGACCCGGGTGCCCAGCCGAAGGTATTAAAAAAGGTGTCCAACGGAGGGCGAAAATCGACAAAGAGATGGTGAGTGTCGATGTTTATTTCGCTAGTGTTTTTCTAGGCCCTGCTGATTGTTAATTTTCCATGTCTAAAGTTTCACTGAATAGGTGCAATTAGTTGGTTGATGGCTTCAGCTTTCTGCGCTTGTACTACCGATTCCTTATGAGGAATGGTTAGAATGCTAGTTTCACAAGATTGCTGGATCACTTTTTTATGGTTTGGGCAAGGAGCACACTTAAATTCCGATCGATAGGCAAGCATTCATGCAGCTATATTTTAATAGAAGGATGTACTATTGCTATTCGCACTTCGTCATGGTCGGGACGCGGTACGACAGTACCGTCGTCAACGATTGGTGAGATCGGGAGTATTTCTCAGCCATATCTATTTAGCAGGAGCAGCTCTTGAAACAGGGTCTCAACTGAGGCTTTGTTTTATTTTTCATTGTTTTACGTGGCGGGTCCCAAGTTCAACCCACAGCGTCACTCTTTGGGATTTAAACTTCTTATACATATTTTTATAGTGAGCAGCTTGCTCTTAGACAGGCCCAGCTTAATGAATTCTTAAACCGAAAAGCTTCACTTTTTTCTCTCGTGTCCTATGTCTCCACGGGTTGGCTACCGCATCTCACACAAAGATTGCTCACGATGCGAAGGGGGTAAGGATCAGGTGGACGCAAGAGTCGGGATGGAGCATATTCGCATAACTATAACTGTATAGCCAGGGGTACCACTATATCCCATTGCACTCCAGAAGGCTTATGATCTAATAAAAAATATATTTTCCTGATATCAACTATTTCTGATTGGATGATGATGCGGAAACAATCTCCGGAAATTAAATTAGATGGACTTCTATTCATTGATATAATTTAACCAACTTGTTGTATATTATCTCTTATCCCTCCCAAAAACTTTCAATGGTGCGCAATTATGCACATACAATTTTTTAAAGAAAAAACATTAATAATGGAAACACCTTCTTTGCATTTTTCCGTAAGCCTACATTGATTTATAAGTGTGTGTAATACTCTGCTTCACAGCAATGTTATAAATACTTAGTTCTCACTTATAGAATGTTTCGAATTCTTGTTTACGTATACCATAATTTAAGTATCTTCTGATTGTATGTGGCATCGCAAGAAATCGTAAGAGTTTATTCGCATATTTGAAATGTTTTTTTTTTGTTCTTTCCGGCGGCGGTTGAACTTTTACTCTAATTTAGCAGTTGTTTTCCTTCTGCTCCTACGCAATGGTCCGCTGCCAAATCAGTATAGTCGCTGCCACCTCAACGAACTATTATATATTAGATATTTTCTAAATAACTTTTTTCACCTCTTAGCACTTTTTGGCTGCGTTGATGTACTACCGCAACCACTTTTGGCAACCATCAGCAGACGCCAACCACCGGCCGGAGGCATTGCCATCAACGCGCTCACTATGACAAATATGAATTGCAAATCTGTAAACTTGGCGCTTAGCCAGCAATTTTGAATTCACTCAGAAATTGTCATTATTCATTAATGCGAGTGCTATGTGTGTATGTGAGTATGTACGTGCAAATCTGTTTGGATGCTTCTACAAATTTGTGGAAAGGGAAATATTTTATTTATGTACTTACACTTACACCAGACTAAGTACTGTGCAAGCATTACTTTTTTCTCCAACGAAAACGTACTACGTTTCAAGACCTGCATTTATGTGTGCAGTGCCGGATTTACACAAAATGCCGCCCTGTGCACCATGAAGAATGCCGCCTTAATTTTTTAAATTTGTGTGTGCGTGTTTGTATTATAGTACAGAAAATAGTCGTTACACAATAAACAGAAAATGAACGTTCTGCGCTGCAGTTTGTTGACGCTAATGTGTTAAGGTAGGAGTCTGGTAACTTATTTTGAAAATTTCGAATTTCGGTTTTTTACATATTTTGAAAGTGCGATATATTGGTAATATACTGTACAAATTTTAGACCGAAATTCGAAATATTGACGAAATTATAGCACCTACATGAGAGCGGCTCGTACTTGCGCGCGCTAAGCCGCTAAAACTTTAAACGCGTTTTTCTCAAAACAACGTTTTTCCGGATGGCCGTCGTGAAAACAAATTTTCTATCTAACGGATTGAGCTGAAATTTAGATTTAATTTAATTTATTTCGTCCCTAACTTTCCATTTTTTAGTCCGATTTCCACTTCAAAAAAAAAGCCATTTTCTTACGAAGTAAGAATTGTTAGTATGTTATTGTTAATATGTTATTTTTTGTCAAAATCATTTGATCTTACTACCGGCCAGAACGACAAACATACTGATTAATAAGCAATTTGGTTTTTCTGTTTCAGATGACCACAAGTGACGAAATCACGCCGGCCAGCCACTATAGCTCTTTTTTTTGCCGCTTGCTGCAGTGTACAAAAATAGTATCAAAACATTAAAAAAAAAAAGTTTTTTGTACACCTTCTGATACCTTTAATAACATATCAGAAAATCAAACCGATTGAATTTTATTTTCCCTTCCAAATAATGTCCCAAACATGCCCTTAAAAAACGTGTAAGTTACCAGACTACTATTCGATATGCTATCTCCACATTTGGAAACTCAGTGTTTAACTCGTTCGTCCGCAGAAGGTTCAGAAGGTCGGATGGCGAGTTACGTTCTATTTTTCGTTCAGAACAGTACGCGTGAAAGTGAATCATTTCGTCAGTGAATGAAATCTCAAGGTCTGAAGTATAAGCTTATCTCAAATATTCCGATCTTTCACGAAGCTCTTTGAAATTCAAACCTCAAAAATCAGTAATCACTGAAAATTTCTCGTATAATCTTTCATATGCTTGGGTTCTCTTTCTCAATTCTGAATCAACGTTGTCTAGTATGATATTGAAGGTATTTCTCGAAAATTATCGCTTCCTGTCAACTGAACTTCCCCATCTCTTGATTCGTCAGCTTGTAACTTTCTTCTTCTTTTTCTCGAAACAGTCGTCTGATATTCTTGACTCTCTGACATGTTCAACGCTTCTTTTCCATAAACTTCAAATTGCATTCGTGTATCTGCTACTACTTTTATTAGTTCACGATAGTCATTAACTACATCAGTAATGTTGATTTCAACTTTCTGTAATCTTTTACTAACCGCGAGGAATCGTGATAGTAAAAAATGCCAAAGAATGTGCATGAATGTTATCTCAAGTCTTTAGTTGAATAATCAGTACTCTAGCTTCTTGTCGCGTTATAGCATTCTCACTTACATCTTCCTTGAATAAGATCGGAGTTTGAATGATTTTGCCATAGTAGTCAAAGATAGTAGACAAAATATTTTGTTACATCAATACGGTTATCTATGTATTATTAAGAACATATGCTAATAAAAAAGCATTTGAATGCTTTTACTGTATGCACCTGCTTTCTAACCTTGTTTTAGAAGGACTGTCGGTTTTTAACAATTTAATATACAAAATCGAATGAGTGATCAATTTTTTCCTGCGCCACATTTGCGCTAACCGGACTCTCTCCAACTTCGAAATATTTTTGTTATTGCGAATAAAATCAATTTTTATGCCCTAGAGAAGTCAATGAATAAAATCGCTCTGGCGGGTATTGTGGGCCACGTATTATATAACCATAGATAACGATTATTTCTGCGTGCACGAAGGTTTCTGAAGATTGAATTGCGAACAAACTAATTCTCACTCACTTTTTGTCACTCGAATCACACAGTAATGCATTCGAGAGATTTTACGTAATTTAAATAAAAATGTTATTTTATACATTAAAACCATGACGTTTTTCAATAAAAGGTTTGGTTTCCCACAATTTCCGACACTGTCGGGTAATGTGGGCCAAAACACTTTTTTTTAGGAACGTATAATTAACGTTCAGAAATTAACTTTGTTAGAAATTAATTCGAGATGAGCTTCTTATTTTGTCCATAAGCGTTTTCCCTAAGGTGGCCCCTAATACCCGCCGCTCCTCGAGTATACATATTTTCTTTTTTCAATTTTCTTCTCCAAGTTTTGCCGCCCTTCTAGAATCTGCCGCCCTGTGCGCAGGCACCGTTGGCACTTAGTGTAAATCCGCCACTGTATGTGTACATGCGTGTGTTGGTGTACGCACAGGGTGGTCCATATAGGGGTTTTTTGATTAAATTAAAAGTTATTTTATGTAGGGAACACTTCTCGAGCCTGCTAAATAGTGATAGATGCGCATGTTATAGAGAATGTGAAGATCCCGATACCTCAATGGCTGACGACGGAATTGTCGTTCCGCTCCCGACCATGACAAGGTGAGAATAGCGATAACGTGGCTAAAGAACAACAAAGCCGCGGGCGCCAACGGGCTGGCGGCTAAACTATTCAAACATGACGGCGAGGAGCTGGTAAGGTGCATGCATCAGCTTCTATGCAAAATATGGTCGGATGAAAGCATGCCTGCCGATTGGAATTTAAGTGTGCTCTGCCCAATTCATAAGAAGGGTGATTCTGCAATCTGGGCCAATTACCGCGGGATTAGTCTTCTAAATGTTGCCCATAAGGTTTTAGCGTATTGTGTGAACGGCTGAAGACCACCATAACCAACTGATTGGACCTTATCAGTGTGGCCTTAGACCTAGAAAGTCTACCATCGACCCAATATTTACAATACGCCAAATCTTGGAAAATACCCATGAGAGGAGAATCGACACTCACATTCTTTTCGTCGACTATCAAAGCTGCTTTCGACAGCACGAAAAGGAATTATCTGTATGCCGCGATGTCTGAATTTGGTATCCCCACAAAATTAATACGGCTTTGCAAAATGACGTTGCTTAGCACCAGCAGCGCCGTCAGAATTGGGAAGGACCTCTCCGAGCCGTTTGATACCAAACGAGGTTTCATACATGGTGACTCGCTAACCTAAAGTTGGAGAACATCGTACGAGCCGCAGAACTTAATCGCTCAGGCACAATATTTTATAAGAGCGTACAATTATTGGCGTATGCCGATGATATTGACATTATCGGCCTTAACAACCGCGCTGTTAGTTCTGCCTTTTCCAAACTGGATAAAGAGGCAAAGCGAATGGGTTTGGTGGTGAACGAGGACAAAACTAAGTGCCTCCTGTCTTCAAACAAACAGTCGGCGCACTTGCGTATCGGCACCCATGTCACTGTTTATTTAGGAACCAGCATAAACACCGATAACAATATCAGCCTTGAACTCTAATGTAGAATCTCTCTTGCCAACAAGTGCTACTTTGGACGAAGTAGGCAACTGAACAAAACTAACACTCTACAAAACTCTCATCATATTCGTCCTAACGTATGGAGCAGAAGCGTGGACGATGACAACATCCGATGAAGCGACACTTGGAGTGCTTGTGAGAAAGATTCTGCGTAAGATTTTTGGACCTTTGCACGTTGACAACGGCGAATATCGCAGGCGATGGAACGATTAGCTGTATGAGCTTTACGATGACATAGTCATAGCGCAGCGAATAAAGATCCAGCGGTTACGCTGGCTGAGTCATGTTGTCCGAATGGATACAAACGCTCCGGCTCTGAAAGTATGCGATGCGGTACCAGCTAGTGGTAGGAGAGGAAAAGAAAGATCTCCTCTACATTGGAGAGATCAGTTGGAGAAGGACTTGACTTCAACGACTGGCGCGCTTTATTAAACTCGACCAGAATCGCGTAAGCGGTTATCGCGCCAATTAAGAAGAAGAAGAAATGCTACTTTAACAGTTGCAGTGGAACAATGGCCGCTGTGAATCTTGACATGAAGTCAGTAGCATGACTCCGCGGAAGGAAATGAACCGATTTAAGCTTAAACAAGGCGAGGAAATATTGCAGACTTGTTTCCAAAGTCAGTGTTTTATAGCCAAAATATTGCGTTTATTTAAAAGAAGTTAACATCTTTAAATATCCTCTTTATCAATTTGACCTTTTTTCCTTAAGAAACTCATTTTCATATCGGCCTTCTTTATTTTCAAATGGCAGGTTACATAGTTATGATAAATGGTCGTTTGTGGCCGGAAATTTAAGACGTGCATTTGTACGATTTTCGCTTTCAACGCCTACCACAGAGTTTATGTCACAATTAGTCTTTTACGCATCAAAATCGGTAGTCGTTTTGTGAGACATCACGGCGATGTCAATTGGGCATCCCGGAGTTGCGCTTTGATGTCATTAGGAATTTTTCGAGTGGATTCATTAACGTTTCAACCCTTCAAGGCCTTGGAAAACTATGTTAACAGGATTACCTGGTGCAAAGCCCGCTTATGGAGCCACGTAAACGAAAACGTGTCCTATAAATAATGCCAAAGCTTGCTCTTACGAATAAATCAATAATGCACCAAAAAAAGTATTTTCAGTTAATTGTTTTTGAATTTTTAAAGAGAAAGATATGAACCACCCTGTACAGATTCGCTTGCCTATTTTCAATGTAATTTTATAATGGATGGGCATGGAAATAAGCTTTTGGATTAATGTTAAGCAGTTGGCATACAAATTAATGAAAAAGTAATATCGCACAATATTGACTGATTCAGATCGATTATCCCTCCGCTTTTTGTTGTGCTTATAGACATTATTTACCCTACATATCTGCGTTGCTTTCCAATAACACTGCCCTGCAAATTTCAATTTTTCTGATGCGAATAAGATGTGACCTAGTGTTCCCGAAGGGAATTTTCGCGCTGAGCACGAATCCGAGTTCAAAAATTTTCCATCTCGTCAGGTTTTCGAGAAAAAGGGGGTTGAACCCCCTAAAAATAGCGTATGTTCGCATGCACCCTTAGAGTAGGGGGTGTACTTATGTCTACGGGGGTAGGGGGGTTTGAATTCGATTTTTTTTATTTCTTTTTAAATGGAATGTTTGACTTCAGATGTGTAATCAGCGACACTAAATACCTTAGGAACACTGCACTTTTCATTATATCTTATCTTGGGTGTAGATAAGTTCCTATGTTCATTTTTTTCTCTACCCCCGTAGACATAAGTACACCCCCTACTCTAAGGGTGCATGCGAACAATTTGGGGTTGGGCTTATTTCAAAGAGCAAAGTTCAACCTTCAATTACTGACAATAACGAAGATCGTAGCACGTTAGGGTTCTGCTCCACAATTTTTGAAAAATGGCCAAATACGCTATTTTTAGGGGTTTCAACCCCCTTTTTCTCGAAAACCTGACGTGATGGAAAATTTTTGAACTCGGATTCGTGCTTAGCGCGAAAATTCCCTTCGGGATCACTAGGTCCCATCTTATTCGCAAAACCGATTCAGGGCAGTGTAATTTTAATGAGAAACATTTTCATAGCTTGTAGGGTTTAGTCCGTTCTGCGGCATATTTACCAGGTCTAATGCCACACTGATAAGGACCAAGCAGGTAATTGATGACGGGACTCAGTTCATATGGTACTGTCGATGAAATCTTATAAGCGGTTTTGAAAAGGAAAGGCTTATATGGTAAACAAACTTCTTATGGATTGATTAGAGTACGCTTACCATTTGTTATATCAAAGAGCCCTTACGCACCTGGAAGTCAATTCTCGTTTTACGAAGTGGTGAAATGATAATATTTTTCACCTTTTCATGTCAAATGCGATTCTGTTTTTATTTTAAAATTATATTGACCGTAAAAATTTCTTTTCACAATATTTATGTATGTGTTTTTTCATAAAAATTCTTTGAAGTAGAAAAAAAAAGTAATAATGAATTCAAAACTTATTTCAAAGAAGCGTGGATTTCGCAAATTTTAAGTAAGAATTATGCGTACATATGTATGTACATATATACATGATATTGTTGTTTTTGTTGCAATTGCTTGAGTGGCTGGATTTACCAGACTTCTCCGTCTTCTTGGTTGGGACGATAAAGGCTTAAGCGATTTCAGTTAGAGTTTAGCAAAGCGCGCCGATATTTCTTTGAGCTACTTAGTTGTGTTTAACTAAGCTTAGAATTTCTTTAAACCAGAAAACCAGTAATCTTGCTTTTGACAATGTCGAACAATTGTAAACCAGTGAATATGAGTTTTCTTCTCCATAACTAGGGCATAAGTTGTTGTGTGGTATGTTTTATGCATTATTATCAAGCTGTGCCTCCCTGGGCATTGCACAGGTTGGTAGGACCTTTCATCTTCTACTTACAATGATCGTATAGTGAGACTCCGTCTTAGTCCTGCTGAAGGGAATTTCTACTGTTTCTGCTTCAGTTCAGCTTAAGAAGTATCTTAACCTAATAAACTCAAATAATGGTGCGATTTAGGCTATGAAAAAAAAATTTATTTACTTGGATTTTTTTTTAACTTCCTGTAATAAAAAGATAGTAAATGGACCACGAGATCCAAAACCATTATCGGATATGGAGGAACGCATTGTTAAAATTGGTTTTCCAATATCCGATGATGGAGGCTATGAATGTGAAGCCGAACTGATTTAAGAAGCCAGAGAAAAACTTACTTAGTAAACACGTCGTAGTTTACTTTGGGCTTTTACTTCAGGTCAACAAAGCTGTCCTGCTCCTGTTATTGTCAGAAGAATGATGAGGAAACCACGATCTCGAAAATCTGGATCTCATTCGGAAAGACTTTTCGAGCTAGAAAAAAAGGAAATACTATATATGAAATTCCATTTGTGGAACAACATCAAGACGCACACCACAAATAGGAGGAGGAGCTCGACCGAACACCCAAAAAGGGTGAACATGCCAATTTTATATATATATACAAGACAAAAAAGCAATATATTGGAACCACGATAGAAATTTCTGGAGCAAAGCTATATGAATAAAAAAAGCTCCAGTAAAAAGTTATTTTTTATTCAAAAACACTATTCATGGGGTTTTTGAGATGTTGGCCCAAATTAAGGAAGACCCCAATTTGTTCGTAATTCGCAAAGGAATTTAATTACTTACGAATGAGGTAATTCGCTCTCAAATTTTCTATGGCGCATTATGTAAGCGGAGATAGCCGCTGAAAGCAGTGGAACGGTTGCTTACTTCTATAAATGCTGTAAATATCTACTCCGACAGCCAAGCGGCAATTGGGGCCTGGGGCACATCGAAATTAGCCGGGGAATACTTAACTTCTCGCTCGACTGCATCTGAATATTTCGAGATTAGACTCATCTGGGTTCTCGGTCGCAGGGGCATAGATGGAAACTTCAGGGCTGATGACTGGCTTCATCGCAATACGAGAGGATTGGGATCCTCTTGAGAAGCTGTGGTCTGCTCCTGAAAAGACTGGCCTTGTCTCAACTCAGCGATCGCTTTACTAGTACGCAAACGTTCAAGTCGCGAGATACTTCTGGTCATGGGCAGATCGGAGGCGCTCGAGGTAACTTCTAAGGCTAGCAAAGCCGCAGCTCTCTAATTTGGTAGGTATCCTTACCGGGCATTGCCTGTTAGGTGTCTATGCGGAGAGACTTGGGATTGCTTCAAGTCCTTTCTGCAGAAGCTTTCTGGACGATGAAATTCAATCATCTCGGCACCTTCTTCACCCACTTGGTGAACTTCTTTTAGTTTCTTTTCCTTCTGTTTTTCCCCCCATTCTATGTAATTCGAAGGGTGATTGGGATTTGAATTACGAATGAGAGAGCGAATTACAAGCCGTGGGAGCAAAGCAAGTGATGGAAAAGGAGTATTTTCTCTACTACTGGTTAGCTGCAAATAAAAAATAATAAAAAAAAACTGATGAAGCTGATGCCACAGAAAAAATTATTAAATTTTGTTTGCCGTGATTTTGCCAGTTTACAAAAATTTGTTTTTCAAATAAGTCAGCATTTGAGGCAAAACATCTTTTATCTGTGTTAAGTCAGAGTCTTCTTACAATAATTATTGTAGCTACTTTGTATGAAATGATGAAATGTCCAATGTTATTGCAAGACTTTCTACTTGATTTAACTCGATTAGCCAGTGCTAAATTTTTTTTAATTCGTGCTTTACGAATTTGAAAACCAATATTTTGTTTAATAAAAAATAACAAAAATAATTGTAAAGAGTGGAGTTTTATAGCACTCGCAATTGGTTTTTGTGGGTCCTATTGTAAAATATTCCAGAACCCGACTCTTCAATGCCAAATGAAATCACCATTTCAATTCATCATTCGGTTAAGTTTAAAAAGAAAATGGATACAATTTTAAAAATATTATACGTTGCGTACCATCACTGAACCGAACCTGCTTTTTTGTAATTTTGAATAAAACTTCGTTATGGCCACAAATAACGATGACCGATGATCCCCTCCATAACCTTGATTAATACTGAAAAGCTCAAAAACCGTTCAATGAACCTTAAATACAGAATACAGTAAATAAAAGGACATAAATTGGCGGCTATGCCAAATTCACCGGCAACCACCGAAATAAGATGAGGTGAAAACACGTAACAGTCAAATGGCATGCAAAATTATTAAACCGAAAAGCACAAGTTATGAGAATACGCACAAAGTGTTGCCTTCAACAAACATGACACACCTTCGCATTGTGATGTCACCTAAAAAACAAAAACAAAACCAAAAGAACACAGGAACCCAGCAAAGAACATTCGCACAGTAAGTAGCAGACAGCAAACGTGCCAGCAGCATTCGGCAGTGCAACATTAGCGAAGCAAAAGCAAAATGAAATGAAATAAAACAAAAAAAGCATTAAATGCTTTAAAAAAGCGCATTTCGTTGAACTCATTTAAACGGCAACATGTTGCACATGATTGCGTTGCAGCACAGAAAAAGTATATGTATATGTGTGCAAGTATGTAAGTGCACAATTGTGGGTGTGTATATGTGTGGGCCAGTGGAACGCAACGTCGCTTGTCAAGTGCAGTGCTGTAGACTGAAAGACTTAAGCGACAGACAGAAAGAAGACTGTTGAGGGTGAATACAGTTTATGTGTATATACATACATATGTACAGTAACGGACAAAAAAAGAGGACACTTAGTTGGAGTGACTTTAAGTTCATGCAATATTAGCAAATCAAATTATATTAACCGACTGGCTTGGTGTGTGACTATCATTCAAAAGTTCACAAGTTCGAAACCCCGGGCACGAAACACTAAATGATAGAAAAAGTTTTCCTAGTTCTCTTTTCGAGTGTAATTTTGGTATGAAAAGGCTCCTTATAAAAAACCAACTGTCCTTCAAAGGCAGCATAAAACTGTAGGTCGGCAAAGGCTGAAAGGCAGCTACAATTAAACGCTTCTTGTTATTTTCATATACACACTGTAGATAAAATTAGAAACCTCAAAAATACAAAATTAACTGAAGTTGATAAGGCTTTGCAATCCCTAAATTTAAATATACACAAAATTCGTGAGAAATAAGTTTAACAGAAACTATGTACTATCGACAATTTTCTTCAAAATATGCGAATACCGGATCATGAAAACCCAAAGCTCGTTCTGGACGAAAAATACCAGCCTTAAGAATGACCAGTTCAAAGCATCTGAAGGCATAAGAGTGAATTTCAACAAATAAATGCAATTCCAACGAACAGACAAACTTTACGGTGACGTCTCCTAGAAGCCAAACGAAAAAACTATAGCTAAAATGCGGCAAAAGTGATAAATTGCACAAAACATGGACTAACGGAACGTCAGGCAGAAGGGGGAGAGAGAAAGTGGTTTCTAATAGCGGTCGCCCCTAGGCAGGCAATGGCAAACCTCCGGTTGTATTTCTGCCATGAAATAGCTCCTCATAAAAATATCTGCCGTTCGGATTCGGCTTGAAACTGTAGGTCCCTCCATTTGCGGAACACCACAAATAGGAGCAGGAGCTCGACCAAACTGCCAGAAAGGGTGTACCCGCCAATTGTATATATTAGCACAAGGAAGAAAGGACTGGCACCTTTTGTTGAACTCGGTCAAAATCTCTTAAGCGGTTATCGCGCTAATCAAGCACAAGAACCAGCTACATAACAAAAATCGATAAGACAATATCAGCTGTTTGGGTTAACGAATCGATTATCGCAACCTAGACGCCAACAATTTTCATGCAATTAGCTCAGCCGAGAAAATAAGAGTTGGTAATTTTCATTGAAAAGGTGAAATTACATTATCGAAAAGTTATGAAAGAAATCCAAAATAAGTCTTTCGAATATTTGACTTACGATTTGTTGCGTGGAGAGGAGGAAGTGATCCCTCAAACAATAGATCGACGTTTGCTCCGCGATATGGACAATCCTTTCCATTTGGAAAAATTATTTCGGTTAACTCCAGACCTGCTTCAGTACCGAATTTCTCAGCTTGACAGTCAATTTAGAAGAATAATGAAAATTGCGGATAACTAGGAAGATACTACAGACTTTATCAGAGCTTGGCCAACCAATTGAAGACGTATGTTATATTGGTATCTAGGTATAAATTCTACGATCGCTGTAGCGGCCACCGTAGCCTGATGGGTTGGTGTGTGACTACCATTCGAAACTGAAAGTCCCTCCATTTGTGGATCAACATCAAGACGTACACCACAAATATTGTAGGAGGAGGAGCTCGGCTCAAGGGTGTACGTGCCAATTATTTATATATAATTAATTCCATGCCCGAACGAATAAAACCCGTTATAAAAAGCAAGAGTGAACTACAAAATTTGAATTCAAAATGTTTTGCCCCACCTTTAGTCCAAAAAAGAAAAAAATTCAATCTATTTTTATGGTTACGCGTTTAGTTTTAAAAACATTTTTTTGTAAAAACCTCGAGGGAAATAAAAATATCACATATCACCTAATTTGGTTTCTAATAAATGTCAAAAAATGTATCCTCCTCCGAAATATATTTTTATGTTGGTAATATTTGTATACTCGTAAAACCACTTCAATCACAAATTTTGTTAAACAATCGACTGTTCTTAAATAAACCCGAATAGTTATGAATTTTTAAGGTGTGGTATTTCTTTGTTCGCTACTGTACATGTAATGCAGGACGTGGTATGCTCGAGCGAAAATGTGTATGTAGTTGATGAAGACGAGCAGTGTCTGCTTCACTAGACTCAGAGAAACACTTGAAGAAATGATACTTGCAGTTATGAGTATACGAACGAGTTTTTACAATATTGGCTGTATGTTATTCACGCAGTTGCTGTTGTTGTTGATGTTGATGATGCGCGTACGGTGATTACAGCGATGATGAAGGCTCTGATAGGCGACAACGTAGATGGAAGTCGTGCACTATTCATATAAGGGGCGAAAATTATTTAGTACAAAAGCAACAACAGCAACAACTACATTTAAAAATAATGTGCATTACAGTTTCTTTATGTATTTTACTTTTAATTCTATATTTTTCATGCTGCTAGTAAAGTGGCACAAACAATGAGTGGCAACGGCGATGCCATCACCCGAATATAGAAGTGGCAAAACCACCAACTTAAACACACGCACATGTTCATGTACATGTGTTAATATAGGTAAATTATGGCGACAAGGGAGGTTGGAATATTGTGCCACACACATACATACATACCATATAATTATAAGCGAAAATAAGCTGAACTGAATTTTTGACAGTGGCAAGTGATAGCGTTAATAAAGCTGAAAATATTAGAGCAGCTATTTTGGTGAAAAACTGTCAGTTGCTTTTGCTGCTGTGCCGAATGATTCATGCAACATGTTTCGTGCAACCGCTAAAATGCGGCAAAGATAACTCACGCATATTACGCCAGACATACACATAATACACTTAATACCCAGTAGAATATGGGAACTTCTTCCTAGAATGTACTCTGTTGCAACATTGCATGAATCCGTAGTACAGCTAACACACATACCTATATGCATGGTTTTGTGTACCCTTTACGTCGACATGGCTTTGAACGTATGAGCCTTACACAAAAGCAGTAGTTGCTGTGTTGATTCATTGTTGAGGTTTTTTTTTCACTAAGCTTTGCTGTTCGATAAGGGAACCTAATTTTTTTTGTTATGTTAGTACATTCTCAATATGAACGTATGTAAAATTTCATTTCACTTAGTACCGCCGAGTCATAGTATTTTCTAAAATAGAAAAAATCAAGTAACGTGCAGTGATTGAATTTTTATTTGTGGAAGGCTCAAAAGCTAAGGAAATTTATGTACGAATGTTGAAAGTGTATAAGGCCATCAGTATTTTCGCCTTCAATTAGTATAGTAGAAAGATGGGTTTCTGAATTTAAGAGTGGTCGTACAAGCTTTGAATGCGATCCCCGTCAAGGTCGTCCAAAAACAGCAACAGCACCAGAAATCTTAGAAAACATGTGGGACATCATATTGGAAAATTGTCGAGTGACTGAATTGACTAGATTTAGTAGAAGCTCTAGGAATCTCATTGGGCAGTGTAAGCAATATCTTGACTAAAGAATCGAGTTTCAGGAAGCTGTGTGCTGTGAACGAAATCACATTCGAGTGCAACTTTCTCTACAACATTTAAAGCATTTTCGAAAGGATAAAGTGGATTTTGTGATGAAGACTATGGAGGAGACTTGGGTCTATCACCATGATCGTGAATTAAAACAAGAGGCTAAAGAGCGGTGTGACCCTGGTTCTTTGGTTCTGATACGAGTTCGTGTCCAGAAGTCGGCCAAGAAGGTGTCGGAATCAATTTTTGGGGTATCAATAAGGCCAGCTGAAAGAAAAAAATCACGTTAAACAAACCCAGTTTCCAAAAGAAAAAAATGCTTCTTTATCAAAACAATGCAACGTGTCACAAGAGCTAAAATCGTTGCTTTTAACGACCTCTTCCCACCTCTCTACCAAATTGTTGATGGCGTTCCGCCAATAATCGCCTGGTCCGAAAGAAAGTTGTTGTGTCAGTGTTAAAGACCTCATTGTTATCGAAGGTAAAGCCGTTCATATGGTTTGTCAGGGAGCAGAAAATATGGTAGTCAGTCGTGGCAAGGTCCGGAGGATGCAGCGGATGCTGAAGGGCCTCCCATTTGAGCTCTTAAATTGAGGCTTTGATGAGTTTTACAACATAGGGCCTCTCGTTGCCGTGAAGGGGTATGGTTTGACCATATCTATCAGGCCTTTTCAGTAGAATAGCCTCATTCATACTGTTTAGCTGGGCTTCTTGTTGACCGTGGCATTTTTTTCGAGCGTTTTCCAGGGAGTCGCGCATCTCCTGGAGCCACCCACTACTTTCTTTGCTTCGTATTGACGTATAGGCACCATTTCTCATTTCCATTGACGATTCGGTACAAAAAGCGCTGTTTATGACCGCGAGTTGCTCGATGGCCCGGGAGATGCTGAGTAGCAATTTGAAGGCGACTTTCTTTGTTTTTTTCGATCAGCTCGTGTGCCACCCAAGCTCCCAGTTTTTCGATAAGTCCCACTGAATGAATGTGATTGAGAAACGTTTTATGACCGCAGTTAGTTTTTTCTGCCAATGCACGACTGGTTTGGCGACCGTTCTTCTTAAAAAGTAATTTGAGACATTCTTGAGGTCTCTATGTATGCCGTCATTGGTTATGTACCAGACTGCGTTTGTGATTGTCCTTAAGATTTTTGATTGTAGCCGTTGCATTATTTTTAAGGTTTGATTTGCTTGCTGTTCCCTATAGTTCGATGCTATATTGGAGGTTTACCAGTTTTGTATAGTAGATTATCAATTTATTGTATAACAAAGTGAAAGACGCGAGTCGTTTCGTAGTGGCCAGTAGAGTTGTCTGAAGCGGTTTTTGAGTTCATTTCTCTTTTGAAGTATACATATGCTCGTTCCAGGTGAGTTTTGTATCATATTTAATGTCTTTATTATTTATAGTCAATATTTGGCTGGGTCATGTCGTCCGAATGGATACAAACGCTCCGGCCTTGAAAGTATTCGATGCGGTACCAGCTGGTGGTAGCAGAGGAAGAGGAAGGCCTCCTCTGCGTTGGAAAGATCAGGTGGAGAAGGACTTGGTTTCACTTGGGGTGTCCAACTGGCGCCGGTTAGCACGAGAAAGAAACGACTGGCGCGCTTTGTTAAACTCGGCCAAAATCGCGTAAGCGGTTATAGCGCCAATTAAGAAGAAGAAGAAGTTTTATCTGTATAGTTTTATCCATGTATTGAACGAAGTCATCGTTGATTTAAGTAGCTGTTGTAGTTTTCTTGTGACATCTTGTTTGTGTTTGTTATATGTCATTAAAATTTTGTCATCAGCAAAGGTTGCAATCAAGCTATTATCACTTGAACAGAGTATATCATTTGTATAGAAGTGGCCCAGACCGCTTCTTTGTGGTATACCTGCTTCCATACGTAGTACATCTGAGCATTCATCCATACAAATATATTAAGGTAACTAATAATAAGTTTCTGTTCCGACTGAACCTAGCGCTTCCTTACTTGTTTCTATTAAAATTCAATAAAATCTATTTCCTCTTACCTTTTCTGTATGCTACAAGCGCCGTTTTGCGGCATGAAGCACTGCAGTCAATTTTTTGTCACAAAAACATTGCTTTTGTTTTGTTTTTATTATTTCAGTCGCATACGACTGCTGCAACGTCCCAACAGCTTAGCGGTGCACCGATACGCCGGCGCTAGCCATTTATGGTTTTTATTTGTACTTATACATAAGTGCGGGTATATAGTAGGTATATGTGGTTGTTTGGCATAGCAGCTTAAGTCGAAACGAAAGTTTGGATATATAGTCAGTCGCCTCTGTTTATTTTTTTTTTGCTTGCTTGTTCCAGTATGCAATCTTAACATACATTTTCCGTATAAATCTGTAGAAGAAATAACGCTAATAAATAAGAAATGCATATATATATACATGCAAACGGTTAGAGAAGTTAAGAAAATAATTTCACTTTTAATTTAAGTCGACTTAAGCTTTTTTACTATGGTACGAGTATATCATCACAGATGTGTATGTAAGTACATCTATGCATCTACTTACATATATAGAGGACTGTCTTACTTTTAGTCCTAGTTTTCAATGAGTTGCTTTTTATTCGCTTAAGTCAAGTTTTGCTAAGAATACACGTCTGTACCAGTGCTGTGGCAATATCAACATGTATGTACAGTACAGTAGGTATGTATAAATTGCCTTGTGTGTTCCTTCGCGTATACATAGATAGGATGCATAAAAGTTATGCATACAATAATATTTTTTGCTACTACTTAGCTGCATGTCATGGTCGGTATAATCACAAAATCACTGTGACATATTTTGATTCCTGCCCACTATTGTGTGGCATTTCGTCGTTGATATGTTTCTTTTTTGCCGCATAAATACGTTTGAAGTGAAATGCTTGAAAATGAAAAGACAAGAATATCTTGTGGAAAAATGCACATCTCAAAATAGAAGAAGTTTTGCAATGTTGCTTTTTTGGCTTTCACTTCACGTATGTATATAAATCCTACGGTATGTTGCTTGAATTTGAGCTACTTCGGCTTGTGTATAGGGTACTCTCTCCTAATGGACACCTCTCTTAAGCGGACATTATTTTCTGTACATACCACAACTCCTTAAGAATTTTTTGAAATTTATTTCTCTTGCGCGAACAGCCCTCCCATAAAAAATTATTAACTTTTCTTTTACACTTTTCTCATAACCGGACACCTCCCAAAACCGGACAAATTTTTAAGTCCCTTAGGTAGAGAGTAGGTAGAGTACATCATATATTGGTACAATAAACATTTGTCTATGTCGCGTGTCGGCAGACCTTTGAGTCGGAAGAGTAAAATTTATAATTTACAAAATTTCAAAGGTCTGCAAAAAATCCATTATTTTCCTGGTAGATGTCTGTGGTGATCGATATTTCGTAAGATATCGAGCAAACAATTTAAAGTGTATGCTCGTTGTCAAGATAACATTTCACATTAAAAAAATTCTTTTGCTACTTTTTTTTTCTTGTTCGATTCAGTTGTGAGTCACTGGTTGTTAACAATGGAAGTCAACAAAGAGAAAATTCGGTACATTTTACAGTTTTTCTTTGATAAAGACGAAAATGCAAGCCAACTCGCTGAAATTGTGAGTGGTGCGGATAATGGAACAGCTAATTATATGCAATTTTGGGGTCCCCGATTCTGTTCAGAAACTTTTAATGTTAAAGATAATATCGAAAATATTGATAAAATCACAGAAATAATCGAAGGTATAGGTATGTTAGTAGCATCGTTCAGGAGCTAAAGACCGACCATAAAACATTTTAACAGTTAGTATTAAAAAATTAAAAAAGAATGAAACAATTACTTTTACTTTACTTGTAATACGTCTGCGTCTGCGTAGACTCTAAAGCTCTAATCCCGAGATACATCCCAGCTTCTCATATTGTAGAGTTCTTAAACATTTAATTCGGGTTCTAGCTAATGCAGAGCAAGAACATAGAAGTTGTTCTACAGTTTCCCTCTCTTCTAGTTTATTCCAAAATCTGCAATTATCATTGTTTGTAAATCCCATCTTGTATGCGTGTGCCGCTAGCAAATTGTGACCTGTCAGCATATCTACGATAGTTCTGCTTTCTTTTCTAGACAGAGCTAGTACGAATCGGACGTATTTATCTGCACTCTGTATATCCATGATTTTCGCGGTTTTGCAAGTGACTGGATTATTTCACCTCCTATCCATCGGTATTTTCATGTCCGTATTTAAAGGTTTCAGTATGTCGTTTTCTTGTTCGAATTGTGTGTAAACAACGCTTTTGGCAATCTCATCTACTGGGTTGCCCATATTCGACGGACCCATGTGTTTTTGTTTTAATCTTTGGGCCCATTACAATCGACGAGGCTTGTCCGCAGGCAACGTCTTTGCCAGATGGGTCCGTCGATTATGGGCAACCCTGTGCAATTCCGTTTCCTGCAATGCCCTAATGTCCGGGTACCCAATAGATATGCAACCGTCTGCCTGCGGCTAATCTCTCTATAGCTTGCCTGCTTTTTAGAACGTTTTTAGATTAAATTTCATATATGCGTAAAGCTTTTATCGCCGCTTGGCTGTCAACATATATACTTATTTCGGAGTTGCTTGATGTCTTTGCGAATTTTATTTCCGCAGCCTTACCTACATCGAAGACTTCTGATGCCTAGCTTTGCGCAATAGATCCCCGCTCCTACTTCGACCAACATTTTCGAGCCATCGGTAAACTTAATTTCTCTTTTCCTTCCTTCTTATTCGAGTGCTGTTCGGAGTTTCTTCACCCAATTACATTTTGGAGCATATGTCTGTCTTGACTCTGTAATTTATGCCTATTGAGCTATGTCCGAATGTTTCACGTATGAATTCGCCTGTTGCGCTTAGTCTTACGGTAGATTGAGCTGCCAGACATTCCGCCGGTCAATCGGTGACAGGTTGAGTATTCTTTCAAGCGCTGTCGAGGGAGTAGTTCTCAATGCATCTTTGGTGCAAAGTGCAACATGACGTTGCATACTTTCGGAAGGTTTTTTTATATGTTAGTTTTAGCACAGTCCACTACACCAGAACATACTATGTATAGCTGAGCAGCACCAGTACTTACATAATAGCAGGAGATAGACCCCATGTAACTCTTTTCACATGCATATAGTGTGTTACTGGCCTCTCTAATATATTGTACTTCCATCATAGTTTAGGTTTTTAGGAGTCAGTTCAACGACGTTTAGCTTCTGGGAGTGCCAATAGGGGAACTTGTGCTTTCTAGTAAAAAGTATCTTATCAATATTATCAGCATTTATCCCCAGACCTGTCTGTGTTGCCCATTCGTGCACAGTTGCGAGTGTATTATTCATTGTGTCACTCACGGTGTTTAGGTATTTGCCTTTCACTACTATGGTTATGTCATCTGCATATGCCGTACCTTCAAACTAATACTTTTACTTTACTAACAACACTAACTTTTACTTCAGTAACAAATAATTGAGCAAACAATATCA
Source organism: Anastrepha ludens (assembly GCF_028408465.1). Taxonomy (NCBI): domain Eukaryota; kingdom Metazoa; phylum Arthropoda; class Insecta; order Diptera; family Tephritidae; genus Anastrepha; species Anastrepha ludens. The sequence goes on along the minus strand of NC_071500.1, from coordinate 48,031,125 downwards.
GTTGGAGCGTTGGCTTTGCATGGCTTTAAAAGGTTTGGATAAATTTTGCTCATGACTTAAGTTTCAAACACGACTCTAAAGTTTGTTAGTTAGCTTCTTACTTTACTTTTCATTATATTCATGCAAGAGAACGCTGCTCGCACGAATATGTTGATCCGAAGGTAGTCAGCACTCCAAATGCTAAAGTAATTCGTGTCAACAGTTGCACTGGTTTTATCGCAAAATTAAGTAAGCTCTGAATATCGTCTGCAAATAAAAATTAATTTTTCTTCAGAGCTACCATTTCTTCTACCAAAACATGAGCTGGGTGTCCGTTTCCTAGCAGTTTTAGATTCTGCTCATATAATCACTGTGATAAAGTAAAATTTTTTCAATTATTTCTTATTCTCCAATTCAGGGTGACTAATGCCTCTTTCACTTAAGAATGTTTTTATTTCAAACCTTTGTAAAGCCATCGCACTTTATTTTGAGTTTAAGTTCTTTACAGTCAGCGACGACAAGAGGCTGAGAGATAGCATCGGTGCGTAATTCTTGTTAATCGAATCAGAATGATTTTGAAATGTGTTTTTTTTTAATTGATGAAATAAATAATATTTGCGTACGGAACTAAGGAGCAGCAGCTTTACATCCAAGCCGCAGGTTGCCGACCTCTGATCTATGTACTCATATATCTCAATTTAAAATTTGCCTTCCACATTATCAAATTGGGTACGCTTTACTTCATAGCATTGAATTAATTAAAATGCAATCGGCTGCTTCTAAATGTTTTTATTTGTGGTCATTTATTGGCATCGCACATTAAGCGGTTGGTAAATGAAAGAAGCTTCCGCTTTCAAAGCTATCTAATTCGTTACTAATTAACACATTTTTCTTATTTCGACCCACATTTTACATACAGTGAAGCCTCCCTTGGGCGGACACTCACCGTTAGTCAACTTTATAACTTATTTTAGAAATTTTTATTTTTTTAATTAGTTGTGTATAATATTATATTTCTTATTTGATTAAAATATATTAATATTACAGGTATATAATTCAAACAAAAACGTGTATGTACTTTTTCAAAGGTGCATATTTATTTTAAAGTAATAATAGTAATAGAAACAAAAATGTTTCATTTCAGTCAATAAATTATGAAAAACTAAATATATCAGATTGGCTTTGGTGTTCCATATTTTTTTTAAATTTAACAAAGCTGTAAAGTCGCTGCTGCAAAATTGATTTAAGCTTGAAACTGCATTCAAAGCCGTTTCGTTTGAGAAAATTCCAATAGACTCTTCGGTAATACTCTCAGCGCCAGTACTACAATATTATTGTCAATAGTTCCCATGTTTTTATCAGTAACAAAATCCAACCCGAAATCTACGTTTTCGGTAAAGGTCTGAAACTATCGATAATACTGGTTTTCGACTTTCGCGCATCCATCGATAGTTTTTAGGACTATCTATAGTATTCATTAGTATCTAATTTACGCTCCTCAGTTTTCGTTCAGCCATCAAATCTGCAGTTATTCACTCCAACTGAACCCAAAAAAACTGCAGTGAAATTTTGGCAATTTCTATTTTCAGCCTATTTTTTGACGAAATTCAAACATTTCTTTACAGGTACATACATATAATTTTGCTTATTGGCATCTCTTAGAAAATTTAATAACAACTATTGCAACTGTGCCATTTGTGCTTCAATCGTTCGCGGCAAATCGGTTTTAAGCAATAATTTCGGCTTATTTTTAAAATGGATAAATAACAAAAAAGTAGCGAAAGATAAGCATAAACGGAAAAATTTCTTGAAAAGGATTCCGATGAATGCATTGAAGTGAAGCACAGCGAATTTCAGAAGAAGAAGGGATTCTCAAAAGCTAGAACGCTTGATATTATGTAATTCATATTCATCTACTATTAAAAATCTCGTATTCAGGTTTGGACGTTTTTTGTAAAATCTCAAGACAAAAATTGTCCACACCAGTGGAATCCGAGTGAATGTTCAGTAAGGCTGGCCTTATAATAATGGACAGTAGATCCAGATTAAAACCTAAACATGCGGATGGCGTATTTTTAAATAAAAATAGGTGGGTGGTGCTCTAAACTGCTTTCCACAAATATATTCTTATTTGCACTATCGATGATTTATCGATCTACTAGATCTACTGTCCGATAGTTAATCGATGGTTAATCAAAAACTTACCCACAAAATCGATGGTGCCCTATATTGATAGTTTCAGATTTCTATTTTTCGTTCCATGTATTATTTTCTATTGTTATACATTGTTATAATATCAGAATTTGAATTAGATTCCCCAAGGGTTTTTGATAAATCAAATAACGCGTTGCTAATGGCAAGCCATCTTCGGGCTCGAATCCAGTTGACATATCTAGGTAAACCCTGCATTTTAGGAACTTTTCTCCGCTTGAATCTTCGCCTAGACCTTTTTTACGAGATACGATATATTGCCTCCCAGACCTTTATAGTTTTTAGTCGAGCTAGTCTCTAAGCTTACTAAGATATGCTTAACTCAAAGGTTTCAATAATAAATTTAAAAACTTGGAATCACTCCTTGATCTAGAGGCTGGAAAACTGAAATCATATTACTAGGTAAAAACATTATTTTTATATAGTGTTCTTTAAATCACGAAAGCTCGGGCTAAATTTTTTTTTCGACATTACATTACAAAAATACATAGACTCAATGGTGAGCGGCGAGCACTTATTTGAGGACGATTTAATCTTTATTATTTTTTTGTGGAAGCATTCATGACATTTACTTTTTGAAGATAATCCTTTTAAAATTTTGGTCGCAATTGCGCCGTAATTCAGCCATCCGTAAGCACAAGTTTTGATGACTTGCTGGAGGACTTCGGTCGGTATCTCATGAATAACTTTAGTAATGTTGGCTTCCAATGCCTCAATCGAAGCTGGTTTATCCACAAGGCATTTAGACTTTACATACCCCCACAAATAAAACTCCAAAGGTGTGATATCACATGATCTTGGCGGCCAATCCACTGGTGCGAGACGAGAGTTAAATTGCCCAATTGAACAAGCCTATCTTGTCGGCTTACTCAAATTGTGGACGCTCATAAATGCATCGGGAAAATCTCGAAATTTTGTGCCTTTGCTGTTTCAGTAATTTAAGGCATTTTAATATTTTAAGCATTTATGTATTACACATACGCACATACTTATGTACGGCTTAGGATTAAAGCTACAAAATTTATTACAGCTGTGTCATAAATTTCCTTAAAAAACAAAAATTTAGACACTCGTTTGACCTGATTATACATACATACCTATGCAAACGTTAGAAAACTCGAAAAGTTGCATCATACCAAAAACTAGTATAAATATTTTATCCAATAAGTGACGCATGACACAAGGAATAATATTTCATTAGGGTGTGTGTGTGTAGTATCTATCGATAAGCATTAAATTTTAGACGAATTAATCGCAAATACTACTGAGTAAAGAAAGGAATTCGCGAATTCGTGCAATTAAATTCATATGGAAAAATACATAGCTTTGCATACAATTTCAATTAATGTGCAAGCGGACAGACAAACAACAAGACGAACATTTCGCGGCGTAATATTCAAAATTTGTGCACGCATGCGCAAAATTCGTCAGCAGTGACGGCGACGACGGCGATGGCGTTGGCAAAGACACGTATCTGGCATGCATTTGCTGGTGACTGCCTACAGATATGAATGAGTTTGTAGATACGCACTTTGCTGCACGTTCGCATGCGTGCCACAAATGTGTCGCACACTGTTGTGGGCACCGCAAGCATGTAAAGTGCACATTTGCGCGCGTTCGCTCGACTAATTACAGCAAATGAACGCCAATCAGCCGGCCCGTAAGCTCAGGCGACCATGCGACGCTCGAACCTGCCCGGCTGTCAGTCGTGCATGCTTGCAATAAATATACACACTTGTGCAGTCACACGGACAAACTGCGGATGAACAAAACAAAAAACAAAACTCGATGCAAAACTAGCAAAACTATGTAACAGCCTGAATGGTTGAATGCCGTTGAAGTTTTTCGTATTTGCTTGAATGTTGCCTGCTTTGTTTTGCTGTCATTTCTTAGCACATTTTGAGGTTTTGAAAATATTGAATTTGCGCGCCCAGCACCCATATGCGTTGCATATGCAGCAGCTTAAGCGCAATGATTAATGTGGCTGGCAGGCAATGAAAGCCAGTCTTGCTTACTGAACGTCTGAACTATTGGCTGTCTTTGTAAATACATAAAAGTGTATTTTTCATAACGTGCTGCAATTTGTTTTCAACGGGCAGCTAATGTTGGTTCGAGGCGTCGCCACGGACCTGGCGATACGTGTGGTTACAAATAATTTTACTTTTGTACCTTGGCACTAAAGTCAACTGAGAATTGATTAATGTTGTTTGCGAGAATGCTTGAGCCGCCGATTTGCAATGCGAATAAGTGAGAAGAAACAACGAATTTAAGGGCAAAATAAGTTAATTTAAAATATATCTTCATATTTGTCAATCGACTTGTAGTAGTCTGACCTCCGTTCAATTTGTATAACATCTCACTAAATTGGCGTTTTTTCCAACAAAATAGCAAAGCCGTCAAAAGATAGCTTGCTGACTTTTACGATTTGAGGTAACAAGAGGTAGAAAACACATGGATGGCACTACCGAAGTATCGATGCGTTGATCTTTTTACATTTTCCGCAAACATCGATGGTTGGTAGCGACTATCAATGTTTTCTTAGTATACCTCTCCGACGCCACCCGAACCGAAACTTCGCAGGCAATATATTCTTCTTGTCTTTGAAACAAGATTATTACAAAAGTTAAATAGGATGTTGTTATATTAGCGAAACAGCATTTGGAAAATCTAAATTAGTCAGAGAAATGCGATTCTCTCTCGTTTTGGAAGGCTTCGTTTATGATACCTGACAAACAGGCAGCTAAACCATATTTATGCATCCCAGCATCCTACTGAGCAAATTATTTCTGATCGGTATATGCATCTCAAGCCGTCGACAAATTAAAATCATAAAAAAGTTTGAAGATTTTTAATGTAAAGCATTTGATATATTTTTTTAATATTTCTTCGTTAACCCAATGAATAAAAATTATACATTTTTTTAATTTTAATCATGAATACCGTTATCTGTTTGCTTTGCAACAAGCTAACATGAATGCTTCTCCATCTCTAGAGGTAACATTTTGAATTGATATGTAGTTTCATCGAGGGTACAATAATAAAAAAGGCAATGAAAATCCAGTTGTGTCGGCCGACGCATTGTTCTGCAGTTGTATGCGTTTACGAGATGAAGCTATTACATAACAAAATTGACACCTTAAAATACTATAATTTGATAATGTATGTGAACATTTATCTTCCAACATATTTTCCTCTACTTCTACCATGCGAATTTTCCCTTGTTCTATGGAGTGCTTGCAGATTTCTTTAATTAGGTGCTTCAGAATTTCTTCGCCTTACCTTTCACAGCTTTAAATCTTCTTTTTTTTGAATGATTTGAAAGATTTCAAACTCGGAAGCAGATAGAAATTGGTCAATGAGAGATGTTCGAGTGAATTGGTTGGTCAAATATTGCAATGCTGTAGGCAGGTAGGTGAAATGGTTGAAGTAGTACTCTGGCGCTCCCCAAGTAGCACTAAAGCACCGTTTTGATACCATCATCGGAGGCCTCCAGCAAGCATATACATATCTACAGTCAGCGAGAGCCTCTTGATGTATGATGTAAATGTCAACCCTAGCTTTTCTGCGTGTGTGCCGATCGTGGTATGTGGGGTACTTGGCTGGAAATCTGCTATATGATTCATCGAACAAAAAAAAAAAATCAGCTCTAATGCGAATGCAGGCTTCGGCTAATTAGTTGGCGGCCGCTAGTCCTTGGCCTTAGTCCTTAATCCTTAGTCTTCAAAGATCCGTTTATTTCGGGCTAGTATTGATTGAGCCCATTAGCTGGAGCTTGGAAAGTTGGTAGAGTATGCATCCGCACAACCAAGTGGGCAGTGCTGCGGTTAAGATTCCAGTATTTTGTGTGATAGTTTGGCTGCTGGAGTGATAATATAGTTTTTGATAATATAAATCTAAAAGTTGCAATTGTATACTGACTCACTTTCATATATTCCCCAAATTACTTTTCCTAAACCGGCTGCAGGCATACAACCCTAAACCATTATAAGCGTTTTTCAGTAAGAGCGCTTAAACTTTTTTTCTTGAATAAAACACAAATGGTTTGACTTTTTTAACTAATTTTTTTTTTATTATCGAGTTTGAACATATATATTTAAGTATGAAATTCGATTTCTTTTGCATGATCACCGCGTGCACGTTTTACGAAGTCCAATCGTTGAACCCAATTTTCGATCACTCTTTTGCATAAATCGGCCAAAATTCCAGCAATTTCGCGTTCAATATTGGCTCTGAGTTCATAAATCGTCGCCGGCTTGTTACTGTAGACCAATGACATCACATAACCCCAAAACGGGACGACTTGTTAAATGGACCGTAAAATGGCCGTAATGCTCTTAAAGTAGCAGCAACAGAGCGATTATTTTCATAAAAAATTTGCACGATTTGCAATCGTTGCTCAAGTGTGTAGCGTTCCATGATGAAATGTATACTAATGAAGTTTACAAATGACAAGCGAAAAATAAAAAATATTGCGTCGTTCGCCCTCCCTATCGGAAAAAAGTTGAAGCGCACCTATTGAAAAACGCCTTACTATGTGTACCCCCTTCATAATTTCAAGTGGCTCTAAGAGTCTCTTTATTAAGATTTGCATTCTTCTTCAGGCAAACTTAAGACATAGACTTAGCACCGGAAGTATGTTGGATTAAAACTCGTCAGAATATATGATCCCAAGCCTTTAAATATGCTCCTTAGCGAACTTTAATTTAGTTAAATTGATTTAACCATGCGTTTGAGGGATTAAAATAACAAACAATTATTTGAATATTTTTCTTTGTGCTAATTATGAATTTGAAGAAGGAGATTTTGACGAAGTTCAAATGAAATTAAATCTTTTGTATATGAAGTCCGAGGAATAACCGAAAACAGTTTTCAAGTCATTGAACTATGCAGAAAAGCTACACTACCGAATAAAACTAATTTATTAACCAACTCTTCTCACAATAACTTGCGAGAATGAATAATTCCTTTTATTACTTTGCGGGCTCAAAACATATTTAAGAATTACGATGTCACAAGAGCGGCTAAATGGAGCAGCCCACCCTTATATCTACAGCATGGATATGTGTGCATATTTTTGAGTTTTTTTCCCTTTTATAACAATAAAATATTTTCAGATAATGCATAAATATTTACGTATTTTACATATTTATCATATATGTATACATAAATATGTGAAGGGATTTTGTAGGTTGTGAAGAATTTTTCGATTATGCAGTTTTGTAGCGAATTCAATGTAATGTAAGTAATATAAAGTAAGTGTAATAAATTTATATTCAAAAGCCTTTCTTTAAATAAATAAATGAATGAGAAAGCGAGCAATTTATTTTAAATAATCAAATTAAATTTAATAAATCACTTATTTGTATTCTCCTTTACATGTTGGCCTAGTGCCACCACCTTTAATGAAATCGCCTTGGGTTATTCATTGATCTGATTGATTTAAAAAGCATTGATAAACTTGATTCGTGTATTCTGATAAAATGACGCAGGCGTGACGTCTGAGTTTCTAGCGTTTCTTGTATAAAAACGAAAATAGCAGAGTCGATGGAGGCCATTAAGGAGAATTCGCTGAAGGAGCTGAAGAAGATCTCTTCAAAGCGTTTAAAAGGTTCTTTGATGACTGTACTAATGTTGGCATATGTGTATTGCTTCGAATGGGGTCTATTTTGAAGACGACAAAATAAATTTTGATGATTAAACAACTATTTTGCGTTTTATGGAACAATTCCCGTATTTTTTTTATAGAATGTATGTTGTTGTTTCAGAGTTATAAACATTTGACTTAATCGGCGAGCACATTCACTTTTTGTCATTGAGGTCTGCTATAGCGAAGACTGACGGTGGCGTTAATCGAAATTAAGGAGCTAATGTGGATTGACAACTATACATAGCTCTCATAATTTAAGCGGATTGGGGAATTTTTGAAGGCAACATTGCCAGAAAATGACAGTTAATAGCTAATGTGAATGACACATAATGACACTTTTAAGGAGGAGAACAAGAAATACTGGATGAAATGCTAGTTTGCACTCACTAGTTCGAAATTATTGTATATTAATTGTTTTCGGGGTTTTTTTTAAATAAATAATTGTTGCTTAGTAGCAGGGCTACTAATACCCGGTCCATCTTTTACTGAAAAACTATCCAATAAGCAAGTCAGCTATTCTCTAATTCGCGTAACAATAATCTGTCACACTACAATTCTAATCAGAATTAACCTGCTCGGCAATCCCGATTAGCGCTGCCGTATGTCTAATAAATCATTGCGTAAGTAAAGTAATTATTATTTACTCACTGATACAACTCAGCGGCATCGACTGCCCAGCGTTTTTCAACAGACATACATACAGATGTGCATACATGTATGATGATAATGCACTCGCTATCGCTGTCTACGTTTTATGCGTATTTGATGCGTTGGCAGTCGTTGATTGGTCCATCGAAGGTTTTTTATCTTTCTGTCAGGTCTGGTTCGGCACAAATAATTAATTTTTTTCTTAAATATAATTCAACTTAAGTTCAATAGGAAATACAAATTGCGGTGTTTCTTTTTTTAAAGTAAATCAAATGGCCGGGCCAGAAAGTATACTGTTAGGTGGAAGCGAGGCATAGGCAAAAGGTTGTTAAATTGGGTTTTTTTTCAGGATCGTTTGACTAAATATAAGTAGTCTTCGACCTCGTTTTTAAACTTCAACAGATGTCTTCTGTAAGTAAGTAAGTTCTTCTTATAAAATAAATAATCATAACAGTCCCTGAGTCACAAGGTTCATTAAATTTAATAAAAAATAATTTGCTGTGGTGACATTGGGTTGCGCTATCAAATCTCACGAGCCATTAGGCGCAAATAAATTAACTACTATCCTCAGTTCCTCCACTCTCTCTGATGGACAGAACGATTAAAATGATCAATAGGCATCCTTCTCTTCTTGGGTTAATTGGTTCTTGTAAAATGTAAGCTTTGAGTAAGTAATAAAATAGAGTAGAGTCACGTAAAAGTAAGCTGCGATGACAGCGTTACTTAAGGTGAAATGGTAGTAAGTAGAAGTTTTCTTAAATTTTTTTGTATTGGCATTGCAGTGAAATGTTGCTTTTATAAAAGTTAATAAAAATCAGAAAACATTATCTTCATAGAACTAGGCTTAATTAAATTTGGAAAAATAAACTGTATTAATAAATTTCAAATATCAAATATTTAAAAGGAACTGGACAAAAATGTTAACTGAAGTACACGAATGTGCTCTGCACTGGTACATATGTACATATATAGATGGCTCGAAGGCACGAGAAGTCATAGGCGCTGACATATATGACTAAGGAGTAAGAGTTAAGGCTAAAAGAGGTTAGCTAGCACCAAACTATGGGATTACGAAAAGGCGAAAGAGGTTTAAAAACTCAATACCCTTTTCAAGGATAATCTAAGAATGCTCGCGGGCTTAAGATTTAAGATATTGGTTCTCACTTCCTTCCTACGCCTGCTGATGTAGCAGGCCTTGATATCAGAAATCTGATGAACTTCATCAGCAGCATAAGAGAAAGATAAAATGGTTGGCTATCAATAAAAACATCAGCGTTAACCAAATTAGTTTCGAACCTTCTCTCAATGTTACGAAGAGAAGAATACAGTAAATTTTGAGTGAAGATTCTAATTTAAAATATCAAAGCAGACCGGCTAAACCTAATAATTTATCCTTTAATATTATTTTTGCCCCATATATCTATTTCCTTTTACGCCTTTGAAAATTAATAAATTTTTGCACGTTTTGACGTTTGCTTTCTACCCTTATGCAGAAAGGAAGAAAGATTGAACCTCTGATTATTTTATTACAAAAAAAAATTGTTTATATATATTCCCACATAGGTATTTCGCTTAGTGTAGGCGCACTTGTTGCAACTTATATATGTAGTTGCGGTGTAGTACATAAAATTTGAAGTGCATACTATAAGTATTACAACTACAGCAACAAAAAATTGTTGAAACCTTTGCGTTTTCAAGGGCCGAGCGCCAGCAATAAAATTCTTGAAATTAATGCGTAATTATCTCATTTTATTGTTGTTGTTAGTGGTGCAATTCTTTTACTGTGCAATCGCGTTGAAGTATTATATTTCATATTTGAAAATCATAAAAGTGGAATGATTTAATAATGCAGACATTAATTTCTTATTTTCGTCGAGAGTTCCGTTAAATGCGTTGGAGCTGCATACCTACAAATGAATAGTGATTTATTTTCAGTGTTGGTGCGATGCAATTAAAAATCATGCAAATATAATAACAATTCCTGAAGAAATATTAAAGGTACTTTATTTTGTGAAACTTATGTAAAATAAAAAATGATTAAGCTGCGGTTTATATATAGTTTCTATTACTTATATAGATATTTTTAAATGACGTATGCCAATATACCAGGTGGCGCAAAATTAATCATCCCATCGAAAGATTTGTATTTTTTTCAAATGTCGTTGTACATCATTCATAAATGACTCTGGTGAATTAGACAGCTGCATCAAACAAACATATAAGCAACGCTTAAAAGTTAAAATAAAATTTTCCATCACTCAAAATAATTTTGTTTTTAATTAGTTCAAATTTATTCAAAAATATAATTTGATGATAAATTTGCGCCACCTTGTCTATTGTACGTGCATAATCTAGGTGTACATGTTTCCATACACAAATGTAGTTGGAAAACTTTTTGTTATTCACTTAGAAGTTAACTGCTGATTTTTATTTTGTCAATTTGCTTCTGATTGAAATGCTAATTAGCTGCATTCAGCCTCAGTACTTTAACATTTTGTAAATGAATCATTTTGCTTTAACCTCAATTCTTTGCAAATCTGTGTCAGCAATTCAATTTGTTTTGCATTTTATATAAATATTACGTATTCATGACGATAAGAGTTGGAATAAAATATATATTTTACTGGCCACACATATTGCGCCTATTTATATTTCGCTTTCTGTGTAATTACTATTGAGTTAATGCTATTGATACGTTTTCTTTGGTAAGCCAGTTGAATCACTCGATTACGCATTTTCAAGTGATTCCCTAGAAAAAATATTTTCATTCAAACTGTCTAACAAAATTAGTAGGTTATATTTGAAGCATATTTTTCTTCTTCTTGATTGGCGCCATAACTGCTTAAGCGATTTTGGCCGAGTTTAATAAAGCGCGCCAGCCGTTTCTCTCTTGTGCTGGCCGGAGCCAGTGGGACACACCAAGTGAAGCCAAGTCCTTCTCCACCTGATGTTTCCAACGCTAAGGAGGCCTTCATCTTCTTCTGTTACCTCGGGGTGGTGCCTACGAGCCGGAGCGCTTGTATCCATTTGAACGAGTCTATACTACCGTAAGGCTTATACATTTCATTCTTCCATCGCCTGAGATACTCGCCATCGCCAGCGTGCAAAGGTCCACAAATCTTTCGCAGAATTTGTCTTTCAAACACTCTAAGGGGCGCTTCATAGGATATTGTCATCGTCCAAACTTACGGTAGGAAGGTAATGATGAGCGTCTAATAAAGTGAAACTGAGAGAGAGAGAGAGATCTTTACTACTGAAATTGAAATTTGAAAAGGTCGAGCCAAGGAGTACCACGAGATTTGGTGCCTCCTTAAAGACTCAGGCTAAAAAGCCCATTGTATTTAAAGCTGTCGAAAGGGGGAGATAGTCAAGATGGGAAGGAGAAAAGTATCAAAGAAAGAGATAGAGATAGAGATAGTTAGTCCTGTGAGAATTTTCCAGATTCTTTAGCAAATCTGTAAATATCCTCCAGTTTAAGGGAACGAATATTACTCATTCTCACGACATCGGAACCCAAAATTCGTAGACGTGCTCTAGCAAAGGCAGAACACTCACTGAGAAAGTTCTCAGTGCTATCCGCCTCCTCCAAGCACGACAGGCAGATTGGGTCCTCAATGATTCCAATGGTGGTCATATGCTGACCCCATGGGTTGTGTCCTGTTATGATACCGACCATCAACCGAACGTCTTTCCTTCCAAGTTTTAGTAGAAAGTTTGACAGTTTTCTGTTCGGACTTGTCACAAAACACTTTGCAGTTCTGCAGCGTTCTAGACCGGACCATCGCTCTTAATATAGATTGCCTACATAATCACTAATCCAATTCATGATACCTGCGGAACTGATTCCCATTATTGGCTCTGGCCCTTGACCAATTCATCGGCAGTTTTATTTCCTTGAACTCCGGAGTGTCCTGGAACCCATATAAGTACAAGCCTGTTTTGTCTTGCGACAGAATTAAGCTTCTTCTTACATTCTTGAACAATCTTTGAGGTTTGCTTCGCGATCTCCAGGGCCTTCAGAGCAGCCTGACTGTCACTGAAAACTCCAATCTTTACTACTACTTAGTCCAAGGTAGGTACTACTCTTGTTGGCAAGGTAGATTCTCCGTTGGATTTCAAGGCTAACATTATTATTGGTGTTGATGCTGGTTCTTAAATAAACAAAGCCCTTTACTAATTCAAAATCATGATCGTGAAGTGTGGATGCCCATTCGCAGATGAGTCAACTGTTTGTTTGATGAAGTCTTGTGTATGTATTCAATATATGTATGTGTATTCAATTAAAGACTCGGTTGAATAAGCGGAAAATTGGTTAACGGATGCATACCGTCAGTCTTTTTGAATATTTATGTGACACCTAGATATCTAGATATGGACTTGAAAATCATCGGTGAATAGAGAGATGTACTGAGTGAGGGACCTATGATTTGGCCAAGCACTGTGAGGCTGCAAAAAGAATTGTTTCATTTGAAGGGGAAAGACGAAAAATGTGTGCTCCATGCCTTGCTGTGACGTTTGGTGCGTCGCATGTGTTATACATATTAGCGTATTGGCGCATCGCCGGCAAACTCCTGTCTTCAAACACGAGTTGGCTACGTCAAGCCGTCATGCTCGTGTACTTGTCCATCTAAAATATATTCGAGTTTGTGGATAAGTGCTAATTTCTTATCATTATATGTGCGTTCGAATCCTACAGAGGTTCCTGTTGTCATACACACGAAGTTTCCAGCCCTGTTATGGCTTTTGATGTTGTGATCAACAAAGGACATGTCACGCCACTACACTTTTTTAACCAAGAATTTCAAGTAAATTCTGCTGCATATAGAAAAGAGGTTAAAGAAACAGTAATGAAAACCTGGATTCATAGTCTACGCGGCTAACTCTTTCAGCAAGACTCGAATCCTTCACATAAAGCGATGGTAACACAAGATTGAATGTCTAAAAATTTTCATGACCAAGTTTATGACCACCTAAAGCTGTAATTAGTGGCACTGTAGCCATAATGCCATAGGCGTAACCATAACCGCAACATTACAGCAACTGGCAATTAGTCATGCCGTAGCCATAAACAGATATTGAAGTAGAATTAGAGACAACATTTGCATTAAAACATGAACAATTTTCCACCAAGTCAATTAATTATTCATTGTTCATTTCTAATACTCAAATTTTTATCGTAAATAACAAAACACATTTCAAGTATTTCACAGCTGCTTACGGTTACGTGGTAAAACCAAAACTCAACAGGTACATACGGCTACGGTTGTGGTTACGGCGTTATGGTACGGCACCTATAATTGTTTACAGTGATGCCCAAGTTGCTTGCTACGGTTACGGTTATTGCTATGGTACGGCACCACTAATTGCAGCTTTACTCCCCAGACCTTAATTCCTTGAATTACTAAGTATGGCACTTAGTTGAGAGCAGCTTTACTCCCCAGACCTTAATTCCTTGAATTACTAAGTATGGCCCTCAGTTGAGAGTGAAATCAATGAGGATGCTTACTCATAATGCCATTTTCTCTTTAAAGGTTCCAATTAATACCGTTATGGTCAATATGAATAAGGAGCATTTGATTGGGGCCAGCAATCGTTTCCGGATTCAAATCGTGGAGGCTGTTAATGTTGTGTAAAAATTCATTAAATTTTGTTCAATAAAAGCTAATCAGTTTTACAACTTGACGTCCTTATTAAAGATATTGCTTTTGCATAATTTTTTTGTAAAATAAAAGTAAGTACCTGTTTTTCAAAAGTCCGCCAATTTGTTATTTTTCAAAAAAATTTCCCATTGTAGTATCTTCCAGAAGCATCTGCCTAAAGAGTAATAATCAGTTTAACTTTTTCGTTCCAGATGTCCTAAAGAGCCAAAATCCTGTTGACAAGCGGCCTATCATTTTTTTAAGACGCTTACCTTGGTGCCAACCTACTACAAAAAAATATGTAAAAAAAAAAAAATTGTTTTTGTTTGTATAATATTTGATGTCAATAATAACATACTGTAAAATCAAAACGATCGCATTTTATTGCCTTATAAAAAAACTTCCTAAAAAATATCTATAAAAAATGAGTATTTGACCTTGAGTGATGAAAATCTTTATTTTGATCTTTACGTGCACCATTGTTCGTCTGTCTGTATACTGCAGCTGACTACTTCAAATGATTGGTCACAAGTTTCAAATATGATTGACGTACCGCAAAAAATTAGCAAAATTACAAATCTTCCGATAGGATGACTAATTTTGCGGCACCTTGTTTATATTATATTTAAGTTTCCGACATACAACCATTCGACACTTACAACAGCTATTTGAATACTCCATACAAGTCCGGACAAATCTTCTACTTCTTAGTATTGCAATTGAAATTCATTTTCCTTTAATAAGAGATATTTACATGCAATAAGAATTTGCAGGCCGCCATTAGGAAAACGGGATATATATTCAAATTTGTCGTTTGCAGGACTTGTTGATTTAACATTAAAATCCATTCAATTCAATTTGGTGCCATTCGTATTATTCTCTGTGATTTAGCTACGCATGCATATGTATGTATAAATGTATAAATGTAAAACTAAAAAACTTCAAACAAATAGTCTGGTGGATTTGCCTAATTCCACAATCCCACCAGTTCGCTGATATGGTGAATGCTTTCAGGCACTCGTAACCGCCTATTTATTTTCCCAAATATTTCTCAAATGCGTGCAACCATTTTCATGCTACATCGTGCATATACTTACGTATATATGTATATGTGTGAGTGTATCACGTAAATTGTTGGAATAAAGTGGCGTAAAAAAGTGGCAAAATGCAAATGAACGAACGATAATGCAAACGGTGGAGTTACAGCGGGGGTGGGGTTAAATGTCAAGTACTTAGCTTAGCGGTAGTTAGTTGAGAGTATGCATACATATGTACATATACATATATATTTTGTTATAAGTATATATATATATATAAATTCCCACATACTTACAACTACAAGACATTTGGCATTGAGTTTTCAAAACAAATTGTTATAAATGTGTACATTGTTGTTGTTATACAACTCAATTTCGTTTTCGGCCTGCTACTTTGCAGCGCACGCCCGCTCACATACACATAAATACATACTTCTCCACGGCGTTCCTAATCCCTTGAATGCGTAAAATAAATTTAGCTACTCCAGCTTGGCAACGTCGCACGACACAGTGGCACACATTTGCATCACATTCGCACGCCTGGCGACACTAACAACAATCACAAGCCAATCGACAGCATCCCATGTCAGAGTGCATTGCCCCTAAGCTATATTATGTAGAGCCGATTTGTTATAAAATTTTATTTGCCTAAAGTAAATTTGGTTTTTGCTGTGGGTAATTTATTTTATTTTTGCAATTTCTAGACAGTGTTTTTTTCTTCCGTTTTGTTTTCCATATTGGAACATTATTCGTTGTTGTAAACTTGCCTTGCGATTTTCTTTTCCACTTTGCCGCCTTGTAATCGTTTTTATTTTGATTATTTTACATTCCTTTTGCTTTGCGCACCAAATATAGTGAAAATGATTTGCATTTTTACTGTTTGCTGTTTTTTTTGTATGTGCATGAGTTGTTTTGTTTGGCTATGTAATGGGTGGTCCAAATACAAATGTATATTTTTGAATCATTTGTTTTTTAACTTTCACAGTTTTTCTGTTCAAAATTTTGACTGGGTTAGTATTGAAAAAAAAAAAAAAAAACAAGATTAGGCATATTGAAGTGGAACTTTGGCAATAGATGACCGTCACGTAATTTCGATGGTACTACGAGGGAGAGAGGTGAGAAAGTGTCAAAAAACACAATACACGTTTTTTAGACAAAACTAAAGGGTTTTTCAATTGGCGCGGGTCGATTTTGGCGCCCTGTGGCAGCCATTTTGTTTTGGTGACATCTGTCAAATCTTTTGTTTATTATTCAGTTGTGCATTGCGCCCATTTTTCGGTAGACGTGGTGGCCCTTCCAATTTCTTATGGCCCATATTGAACCATATGGACCTAGACGACATGTGGTTCCAGCAGGACGGCGCTACGTGCCACAGAGCAAACGCCATTTTTGTGCCATTTCAACATCTACCCGCCCTTATTGAAAAACCCTTTATAATCAAAAATTCGGTCATATTAATGTGAACATTGCAAATTGCAATATAATAGAATAGGAAATAGAAGGAAAATTGTTTTTTCTTAACACAAAAAATATAAACGGACTTTTAAAATGACGCCAGCTTAACAACTGATATTGTCAAATTCATCTTCTGCATTATCTTAACCCTGAGTCAGACGCCTATTTTCGTTGAAGGAAGAGAATCGCTTAAACTTAAAATTTTTTTACCTCCTGTATTTCTTGTACGTCAGTTTAGGTAGCCGCCGTATCATGCGGTGTACTAAGTTTCGAATCTTCGTGCATGAAATACCAAAATGAAGAAAAAGATTTTTCCAAACAGCGGTCAGACAATAGCAAACCTCTGTATTGAAAAAGCTTCTCACAAAAAATATCTCCCGTTCGGAGTCGACCTAAAACTGAAAACAAAGTCAAAACGCACATCATACGTATGAGGATAAGCTTGGCTAAACACCTAACAAAAGGAATTTTGTTGTTGTAACATCACGAAACATATCCCATACATTTTTGGGGTGTGCTACTGAAGTGACAGCTCGTGGTAGGACTTCCGGTCGGGTCGTTCCAGTAACATAAAACCGGCTGTCGAGAAAACCCAGCTTTGTAATTTTTGGCCAGTAGTCTACAGACCCAATCCCGGTCCTTGTACGGTGCAAACCAATGCACTACTACTACGCTGGCTCATAGGATGCAGTTAAATCCGAAAACATCTACACGTCTGCAATCTCAACAACTCAATATATTTAGGCACCAGCCCAATGAATATTTTACAAAAATATTTCAAATTTTCTACTTTGTTACCGCTTCTCAGGCTCAACCTTTCAGTAATTCACAGTGAATGTCGACATTGGCAGGAAATAATTGGCTCAAAGGTTAAGTTAAAAAAGGCTGCATTTGAGAATCAGAAAACCTACGAGTTATTGCCGAGAAGTTAACGAATTTGGAGAAACTGGCAGTTTTTTGCACATTTTGTAGTATTACCATCATTCGAAAATATTATCGGGACACCATTTAGATTACAAAGCAAAGACTATTAACTATAAATGATCTTTGGTTTCAACAAGATGCCAAAATTCTTGTTATAACCCCGTTTGGCCGTTTCTGAGTTCCGGTACAATTTTGTTCGCGTTCGTTCTTTTCTGAGCTTAACTTCAAAATGGTTGATTTTTTTTAGACTACAGTTACCTAGAAAAAGTTGCATAGTTGAAAAACACAATAAAACACAGTTTGAAATAAAGTGAAAAAACTCATAATATAATATATTATTTAACCCTCTGTTAGGCACCCTGGACTATCCAGACTTTTTCGACGTGAATTTACCTTATTTCTATTACAGCTGACGACTTGAGCTTTCAGGTAGCTTCCTAAAGTATAATTTTCAATCGATATATCCTTTTAAAAAACATTCTCTAATAGGACGAAAAAAAGGTATCCAATGGAGGGTTAATTTGTTTCCGGAATGTAACGGAGTCAAATGGACCCATATGACAGAGAGTTACAATTTTAAATCAAAATGAAAAATAAATTTGCTTACTTTATTCAGTATTTTCCATTTCCTATCACAACTATTCACTTTTTTGATTTTTTATTACTTTTGCAGCCACGGCGGAAGATAATTTCGGCCCTTTCGAATGCGTGCATAAAAATACCGCCTCCAAACCGGCTTCAATTTCCGGCATAAAAAAGTCATGTATCATGGCGCAGTCGTCATTCACTGTTACATTGGCGTCATTTGTCAAAAAACCGGAAATTACCTCCAATCTGATCACCCTTTATAAGTAATGTCTTTTTCATCAGAGGCTGTTCGATTTGTTTTAATTATTGAGTTTGAGATTTCTAAAGGTTTTGTAAAAAAACAATTGTCAGTCATCAGATTTCTTTTACCTATTTTCATGTAATAATCTTTCGATTATATTGCACCAATCATCCAAACATTTTTTAATGGAATTAGACTCTGATTGACTAATATACTTTCTTGTACTTTAATTTTGATAAGACGTTGCTAAAAGGCAAGCAGTGTTCAGAACCAAACTTTTTCAGACCGGTAGTCTCCAGCTGGCCCAAAAGTCCGCCGTTCATTAATATTTGAGTCAAATCGACTCAAAAAAAAAAAAAAAATATATGCAAAACTCTAGCATGTTTTTCGAGTTTTTGCTTTGTTGGAACGAAATATATTATATTATAAGTAGTTATTATTCAATGCCCACACAAATTTTGTCGCTTTGTGGAGTTAATCTTTATAATTCAGAAAGCTATGGTTATACTAAGAGCTTTGATACTTAAATTTAAGATTTTTCAAAAAGTGGAGTTCAGCGATTTGTGCGCTGAACGGGTCAAATATGTTTGCTATCTACAAAGATGAAGTTTTGCTTGTCCGGGTAATCTCTGGAACTACTAAACCGATTCTGAAAATTCTTTATTTTATATAAAGCTACGGAAATCTCTAGTGCCTAGCTGATCTATGCTTTTTCTTTTAATTTTATATTTATTACCTCCAGTATTCAAAAATGTTACAATCTCTTGGCAGCAGATATGCATAAGTGTCCAATTCGTTATTTAATGAAATTTTGTTTCCATATTTTTATGTATATAGTAAATCATTATATAATATATATATATTAATTGGGGCTTACTAGTCTTTCTGGGTGTTTGGCCAAGCTCCTCCTCTTAATAGTGTTACTCCTCTTGATTTTTTCCACAAATGGTGGGACTTACACTTTTATGCCACCTCCGAGCGGCAGATGGTTTTTTATGAAGAGCTTTTTCATGGAAGAGATTCAATCAGAGGTTGGCCATTGCCTGCTAGAGAGCTTTCGAACCTGTGCACTTCCGAATGCTATCAAGTAAATTATGTCAAAGGCTGTTTTGAATTTTTTCTGAAGGAATAAAATTAAGAATTTTTCGACCGAAATTCGATCTTTTTTTGCTGAGCTTTTGTGGTCGAACAAGACCCAAACCGAAGTTCGGTAGTTTTCGAAATGAAATAAACAAAGAAAAGAGTTTTAAAAACTGACTTATTTTTACTTTATTTTACGTGATACTTTATCGTTGCAGAAAAGGTTATTATATAGATTATCATCTTAGATAAAATAATGTGTACGCTTGAAGATGAACATGGCTTTCATATTATTTTATATTAGAGACATGTAATCTTATAGGGTGTAATAAGTCTATGTAAGCCGCGTAAACATTTTTTTCCAACAATTGAAAGCTTTAACGAATTCTAAAGCGTTACAACGTGGGGTACGTTTAATCTACTTTCACAATGTTCCTCCAATGCGGTCGATCTTGAGCTTTTGCTTCGTAGTTACCAATTCCAAAATCTTTGAGATAGTTTTCCACTGCGTCTATCCATCAGTTCCTTGATCTGTTGATCTTGTTTGCCGTTCCCGCCCATTAGCTTCCTTGTCACGCATTTCTTCGCGGTACACTCAGCAGTCAAACTGGTAACGTGACCTAACCATTTTATGTGCTGTGCTTCGACAAATAGCACAGTTGTCTCGTTCTGAGTAAGACCAATATGTTTCGGGCAATGTTTACCTGGTATTTGATAGTTTATAACAAAGCTGTATTACTTATCCCCTAATAAATTTAGTTATTTTGTTTTTGATGCTTTTTGGAAAAAAAAACATTTTCTCTCTGGATCACCCTTTATTTATTTACGTATGTTTGTTTATTGCATATTGACATTGCGTAAATATTTTTGATTACTTTTATTATTTTGTCAACTTATTATTTTGGACATTTTGTTTATCTCTGTATTCTAACTTATGCCTCTTGCGCTTTTATGTTAAGCTAAATTTATATTTGCATGGTAAATATTTTCGTAATCCACTTGGCTTGGTTTGGCTGGGTTAGTGCATTCAAATGATTTCAAATTTGTCAAACAATTCTGACATAGAAAACACACTCGCCTTCACATGTGAGAATGTATGCATACATATTTACATATATATTCTTAGTTATAAATATGTGCGGGAAATGTAGGGAATGTTTTAGTCAATTGAAAAGGAGTTTTGCTTCTATGTAATGTGGTTATTGAACCTATAATGATATGATTTGAGAAAAATTATTTATTATTTATTTATTCATTAATATTTATTTTGTCCCCTTCAAAGTAATCCCCATGATATCGTCCCCTTAGTATTAAAATAGCCTATAAATTTTTTGATGTTTTGAGAAAATAATTTCAAACTTTTTGTCGAAAGTAGCTCTCACTCAAATCTCGTTATGTCTGTAAATATTTATTATTTTTTGACTGACGTTTTGACCCACTTTGTGGAACTAAAATTTGACAAAATTTTGACCACATATAAAATCGACGATGGAGAATCCAAAAATTCAATAAAAAAATAAGAGCCTATGAGCACATAGGCTATTGTTATACTAAGGGGACGATATATTATGTACTTGTGCGAATGTTTTTTCCAATCTTTGAAGCACTTCAAAAAATCATTTTTTTTCTCGTCAATCGTAGCGTAGCGTCGTCCTTTCATGGGCCTTTTCAGTTTCGGGAACAAGAACAAGTCACAGGGCCAGATCTAGGGAATACGGTGGCTGTGGCATCATTAGTGTGTGGTTTTTAGCCAAAAAGTCACAAGCAACGATGTGTGAGCAGGGGCGTTATCGTGATGCAAGAGCCAATTTTTGTTCTTCCACAAATCCGGGGTTTCTGGCAGATTACGCAAGTGGCGCATAACTTGCGGTAATATTCCTTATTGACCGTTTTACCCAGTGGCAAGAACTCATGATGCACAACGCCCCTGTAATCGAAGAAAACGGTAAGCAAAACTTTTACATTCGACCGAACTTGGCGCACTTTTTTCAGTCTTGGTTCGCGTGGCAGCTTCCATTGACCCACGTCATAACCATAAACCCACGATTCGTCACCAGTGGAGCAAATTTGGGTCGTCGTGAACAGAGTCCAACATCTCATTAGCAATGTTCATGCGATGCTGCTTTTGATCGAAATTGAGCAGTTTTGGTACGAATTTTGCGGCGACCCGTCTTATGTCCAAATCATTGAAAAAAATCGAATAGCACGAGCCAATCGATATGTTTAGGTCCTCAGCAGCTTCTCTAACGGTGATTGGACGATTTCCCAATGCCATTTTCTTCACATCATCAATTTTTTCGTCTGTTGTTGAAGTACTCGGGCATCAGGCACAGGCACGCTTTTGGTCGTTCATATCTTCTCGACCTTCTGAGAACATTTTGTACCACCGATAAACGTTGCTTTCATCTAAAGTAGCTTCTCCGTATGACACAAACAACATTCGGTATGCATCTGTGAACTTAATTTCGTTTTTCACACAAAATTTGATACCAGTTCTTTGATCCATTTTTTTGAATAGGTAAAAATCGAGGACGAGCCGTAACACGTGCAAGCAAAGCAACTGTCAACAATTAACTGAACATTGAAAATGGCCGACCTTGTTGGCATAAAAGAGAGACATGTGTACCAACATATCGCCACAAAAAAATCGAAATTCGAATATACGTATCCTGCGAAAATTCAAAATTCGCGATGCAAGAAAAACGCACCTCGTAGTTGCATCAAATGCTAAAATAATCAACTTAGAGTATGGCCCAAATTATACTAAGGTGTATTTAGCATCACTTGTAGAACCTTTTCCATATAAATACAAATTCTGCACCTCTAAATCGGTAGCAGGTGGGCTTTCCACATTTGTGTGGGTACCACTTGCAGACTGTATTCCTCGTGGGCTTAAATTTACGTTTACCCCAAAATTCCCTTATACCCCAAGGAGGCCCTGAGCTTCATTCGGGACAAAAGAAATTTATGATTATGATGTATTTAGCATCAATTTGTTTCGATATTTAGAAAAATTGAGAAAAAGCCTTAGAATTGCCATTTTCCATTTCCTTATATATTTGTAAAGATATAATATAATTGGCGCTTATACCATTTGTGGTGCGCATCTCGATATTTATCCTCAAATGGAGCCACCTACAGTTTTATGCCGCCCATGAACGGCAGATAGTTTTAAGAACAAGTATTTTCTTGCAATGAAATGCACTCGGAGGTTTGCTATTGCCGACCGAGAGGCGACCGCTATTAGAAAAACTTTTTTATAATTTGATGTTTCATACCCAGAGCTTGGAATCCGGTTAATACTGTTTTGTAGTCACGTACCAATGCATTCGCCTACGGCGTTCACCGTTGCGTAGAATATCGTTTTTTTATTTTTCGTGACCGATCAAAGTGGAGGCTGTACCGACCGGTCGATTCTTGTTGACAAAAACTTGATACGCTGTAAGTTACATACTTTTATTAGGTCAGAAACTATGTTTTCGGGTTGGAAAATATTTACTGAAGTTTATGTATGTCTGGAGTTCATTTCTTTTACAGTTTGGAAAACTCTGAATATTAATATCTAACCGAATATTGTTTTTAATATATCGATCATCATTTCTTGATGTTAAGCTTAAAATTCCACTTTGGTCGTATGCACAGAAAGAAATGGACCCGAAGAAAGTGCCATGTCTATTTGCCTTTGCTTAGGCACTGAGTAAGCGTCCGATAAACGCACTTGAAAATCTTTAAAATTTCTAAAAATGAAAAGTTGCATGTTACAAATCCACAGTTGTGTCGCCAATACCATCTTAAAATTCACGTTGTCGAGTGATTAAATTATCAACTTTATGTGACAGAACAATTTTCTTGGCTATCTCACTCTTATTGAACATTGGGGGAGAATTCACTGTTCGTATCGACTTAAGGGAATCAAATTTAATGTTTCCAACCGAAATATCCGTCGGTTTGAAATTTTTAGATATGACTTAAATAAAACGGAATTAAGTGCAAATGAATTTGAGCGTTTATTAGATCATCCAATTCTAATCCATAGTTCTCCAAACCATAGTTTAATTTGCCTGTGAGAATTAAATTCATTCACATGAAGAAAGGAAATTAAAATATATTTAATTAAGCCAACAATGGTTGTTATATTTTTACACAAAAAAAAAAGAAAAAAAACCTGAAAATGATAAAAATTAACCTGGGACTATTATTATTTAGGTTTAAGTTCTTAAAAAATTTCACAAATTTTCTTTGATTAAGCAATATACCACATATCATACAGGCATTACATACTTGCATGCACTCAACTGCATCTGTGGAGGTTGATCAAAATAAATTAAAGCACAGACTTCTAATAGAGAAACGAACTGAGGAAATCAAATGCGGAAGACCAAAAACGAACAATTTCATGTTTGCCTTATAAGTAGCGGATGCTGTACGCTTTTGTTAGGAAATTACTGAAAATATTTGCAACAAAAATCGAGTTGTCTATTAGGAGTTTCCCAAATACCCACTATAACAAATCTCTTAGTGGCATCTGCAATTTAGCATCAAATTAGATTTCTCATGTGCAATACACTTGCTGCAAACTTTACCTTTTCACCATTCAGTTTGATTTGATGCTGCACCAATTCACTCTGCTGCGTAGTCTCATAGGATACCTAGTAGACTAACTTCCACTAAAAGCAGCAATCAGCCGGAGAAGGTCATGACTAGCCTGTGAAAAAAAAAATGCCAATGCAACGACAATGCAAAATTGAACTTGATATGGGGAATGCAGAGTAGAGAGGCAAAGCGTGGTATTGGAATGACAGGCAATGAAGGGAGCTCAGTTAGTGTACGAATATGTATGATTGAGCCAGAAAATATTGTTCAAGTTAAAGTCGAAAATGAATACGTAAAATAAGTAAGGAAGTGCTGAATTCAGTCCGGACAGAACCTGACAAATTGATAAAGGGAATATTGTTGGCTTTTTGACGGAGTTGGTCATCCCATTTTGGGTATGGACCTTGATGCTTTTTCATAAATGAAGGCACCTACGGTTCTATCTTGCCTCCGAAGAGCAGATTACTTTTATGAGAAGGTTTTTCATAGCAGAAGTACACTCGGAGGCTTGCCATTGCCTGCCGAGGGAAGACCACTGTTAGAATTTTTCTTTTCACCATTTGGTGTTTCTTGCCCGTTGTTTCGAGCTGAGGCACTACCGAATGGTAGTCACCCACCAACGCTCTCGGCTACTGCGGCACCATTTTAGTTAAATTTAAATATTATATTTATATATAATTGTCGCTCACACCCTTTCTGGGTGTTATACCGAGCTCCTTCTCCTATTTGTGGCGTGCGTCTTGATGTTGTTCTAAAAATGGAGGGAGCTACAGTTTTAAACCTGTTTCGAACGGCAAATATTTTTTATGAGGATTTCTTTTGGGACAGAAATGCTCTAGGAGGCTTGACATTGCTTACCGAGGGGCGTCCGTTATTAGAAAAAACTTTTTCTTCATTTTGATATTTCACGACTTTTCTCGCCATTCTGAACATTTATAATATTGTACATAGTACTTATACCTATGCTAATATCTATTTATATCGATTCCCCTATGCGGCTACATACAACCGTTATTTGAACAAAATTAGAATACCCTTTTGCACAAATGCGCGCGGGTATAACAATTATTATGTCCCATATGTATGTATGCGTAAAAGCGGCTATACATTTTTTTGCCAACGCCTCCTTCTCGCCTGACCGGTCATGTGGCAGATGCAACAAGCATGAAATATTTACAGAAATTGATATCATCATTCACATAGTCAACATCTGTATCAGCTAAAAGCTTTATTTAACCAACGGTAGCAACAGATCTGTCAGCAGAAAAAGAAATTGCAGCATCTGTGTGCTTGTGTGGGTGTATCATTTTTTTTTCTTTCTTAACATCAACGGCTTGAGTGCTTTCGATTTTTGAATCATGCCCTGAGCATTGAACTGCCCGAAAGTTTTTCTTTCTCCTCCGAAGCTCTGTCTGCTGATTTTACTGTCTGTATGCTTGTCTAGCAAGCAATAAGTTAGTCAATTGGTTTGCTATGCCATGCATTTATACCAAAGCCACTGCTTCAGAGTGCAAGTGGCAAGGAAGTTAAAAAAAAAAACGGCAAAATCACCCACAATCACGTTGGACTAAGATGAGTGAGTAAGCAGTGAAGTGGAACTGGTATTGCGGCAGTCGACTGTGGCAGTAGCACTTACAGTTGGTCCGGTGAACGCCCCAGCATCTCAGCTGTGCTCAGCATCAGATTGCCGTCTTAAATTTTGCCGCACTGCTGCACATTCTTATGGACTCTTCAAAATGTTGTCCTCACTTTGCTCCTTTCACAATGCTGCAGCAATCATTGTGCTCTTCTATTTGTACTGCATTTGGTATTTCCTTTCGTTTTTATGTTTTCATTTTTCGTTCTCTCCTATACATACATAGGTATGTGCCAGTTCGTGTAGGTGAATCTGTTACTGCTGTAGACTTCATTGGCGTTGGTGTTATCAGTGCATTCTTATCGAATGGCAGCTAAAATTGACTACATTGACTACTACAATTGCCGTGACAACAGCCATTGCAGTGGTTAAGTGTTCCTGCAGCAATTGCTGTTGAAATCTATTTATTTACTTATTTCGCATTTTTTATTATTTGACATGCAGCTTTGGAGTGTAGTGAAAGTTCATTCGGAATTAAATTTATCAAAACTCTCGGTGTGTTCGTTAAAGCAGTATTATAGTTGCACTACACGATTGACGATAGCAAGGAAGCCTTGTGGAAGTATCTATTTGAATACAAATTATTTGAATTATTTATTTAAATCCAAATGTTACTGAAAGATATTTTTGCACCTTATCTGCATATTGCGATCGTGCTTATTATTTGCGAAATAAAACAGAAAAAAATATCTCAAAGAAATAGTGTCCTTATAATCTAAGAACCCAATAATCGAATAGCCAGGTGACCATTAAATAAATAAATCATTATATGGAAATTGACTGAATAAACTAACAGATAAAATAGTCACAAGAGCTTGTCCACTTGCAGGAGTGCTAAGATCACAATCGTACGCGATGTATACTATGGTATGGGAGTAAGTTTCCGTCCTTTCTAAGCCAAAGTTTCGAATCATTCAAACAATTAAATAATATATGCTATTTTGTGAAGTATGTGCCATGGGAAGCTACAACTTTACTCCATTTTTCCTCTGACGAAAAATTCGAGTCCTTTCGACTTGATCTATTCATTGAGCCAGTTTGCGATGCGCTCGTAAGAAGTGAACCGCTCTCCAATAAGAGCTGCCTCCATTGATCAGAACAAATGGTAGTTTGAAGGTGCAATGTCTGGGTAATACGGTGGGTGGGGCAAGATTTCCCAATTCAGTCCCTCTAAATGCTTTTGTATATCTGGATCAATTTAGCAACGAGTGGCCTGTCGTTTAATGTAGCAAAATAAGTTTGTTATGTCTACCGTCCCATTCCAATACTTTTTTTAGAGCTCGATTCGAACGTACTAGCTGCAGTAGGAAACGATCGCCAGTGATGGTTTTAGATGGTTTAAAGAGTTCAGAGTTCATAGATGAAACTCTTCTGATTCCACTAGATGCTCAAGATAACCATACATTTAATACAAACTCACTTCGAATGGAAGCTTATTTTTCTCCAGTGGGAGGAGAAACCTCCAATTCCCCTGCTTATTGACAATACCCCTCTTCTCTTCTAGCTTATAACTATTAATCCTTAGCCCGTCTTAGCTTCAGGATTTCAAAAACGTATAAAAAACTACCAATTAATTTTTTTATAAGGGGTTAAGGGTAGCCAGAATTAAAAAAATGGATTTTTTGCATTTTCTTAAAGTATAATATATTAAAGTTATTGTGTGAAAGTTTGAAGTGAATCCGACAAAGACTTTTCGAAGCATTCGAGTGCAAGTAGCTAGCAGCAGCTGCAAGCAACCGACGTATGAAAGTGGTAGACAAGCGAGTTAGCGATAACACTCGAGAAGGTAGAATGCTACGTACAGCAAATCGATATTTTGGAAGCTGTTACGACAGGTGAAGAACTATTATATGGCCCAGGAATAATGACACAGTGTAAGTAATTAACTAATTGGTATAACTCTAGATAAATCGATAGGAAAACTTCAAATGCGTTTTTCTCAAAACAAGGTTTTTTGAACTGGTAATCACTGTAACTTAAAAACCGCTTGGTATATTTCAATACAATTTATACTGCTTTCGAAAACATAAAAAACTCGTGCTTGATCGAAGGTTTTTTTTTTAAAAACCTCGATTTGTTTTATACAATAAATTTTCGGTTTTTTTTTCGAAAATCTGAATAATATTTCCTGAGGCCGTTAATTTAAAAAAAAGCTTCGATCCGGCGCAAGATTATCTATTAATAAAACTAGTTTCTGTCCGATTGATTTTAGATAAATCTCTAAGGACTTATGATGATCACCGCAGGGGACTTCTGGAGAAAAGGGCTACACACAAACAGCGATAACTTTTACAATTATTAATTTTTTTTTTTAATTTTGCTAAAGTCAAGTCGCAGCATGATGTATTAATGCTATGTTTTTATTTTTGTAAAATAAAGCTATTAACTAGCAACAAATTATTATTGAATATCATCATTTTTTCGGGCCTCTGACATCCCCTAACCCTATAAGTACTCATTTATATGTAAGTACTTATATTATATGTATGTGCTATCCATCTTCGTCTATTGATCTTACCAAACATCCCAAACTGGCTTTAAATGCGGCATTGGCAATATGTCAAATAAAGTGCAGAAATAAATTTAAATTTAAATTTACTGCAATAACACTTACCATAAATTTCCATTATTTGACAAGCGTTTGGTTAATGGAAATACCAATAAATGTGGCAAGAAAAAGGCAGCCACAAAAAAGCAATAAAAATGAATTGTTTAATGAAGTCCGAACAGTCAAAGCAAATGTGAAGCACAAGAAATATGCGTAAACCGAGAAGTCAAAACCATTAATAATTGACACAATTGAATAATGAAGTCAATGTGACAACGGCGACAACAATAGCAATAACAACAAATCGTGTTGAGCAATGAAGTGACAAAACATCAAAGATCATCAACAAAAAGACTAGTGGAGTTATTGTTGTTGTCGCTATGTAATGGGTGTGTTTGTACAAGCGAAAGATAGAAGTACGAGTAAACGTAGGTATGTGTGCGTTGAATATTGGTTACGACTGACAACATATTGTCTGACTGAGTTTGCCTGTCATTTGGCAGTTGTTTGGCTTGGCGTCTTCTTTGTATGTTTGTGGATACATATGTATGCATGTAAAAGAATGCAGAAATATTTATGTATTATATATTTTAAAATTATTATCTCAAAGAAAAGATATCCTTCAGCTGTTTGAAGGTTGTTGCTTCGAAACTCTTTGGAAATTGTAGAAATATCAATAGTTATGGACTAGAAATTCTTTTTACCAACTCAGATTTTCCAATATGCTAACAGTTTTTACATTGACTCATTTTGTATAAGAGGTATCTGAGCGAAAAGGATCACCCAAAACTATATGGGCCGCCGAAGACGAGTAGATTTGTTCGCACCATATAACAAATGTCCGACACTGTTTTTTTGTATGGAATTAAACATCCAACACCAACTTAGCAAACAAAAAAAGAAAATTGTCAAAAACCAACGCGATTAGCCACTTAAACTTGCAGTTTATTATAATAAAGTTCAATTAGCTATAAAACTGCATACCCGAAATTTTTCTGAAAATTCGGATTAAAAAGTTTGAAAATTTTATGAAAATTTGTAAAGTTTTTGTTCCAGAAAAAAGTCAATAACCTTGATGATTTAGTAATATAAAAAAGTCAAAAATGCCTTTTTTTTACTTTCAACAGCTGTTTTGCGAAAACTACGACTTCCATTGACACGAATTATATATTGTCATGTAGATTATATGTGTGCCTTTCGAAATTTATGCACTTCAAAGAAATGGCGCGCACTGTTTTCGAGATTGCAGGTAATAACTGCACTATTGCCCAAAAAACAGGTTTTTTGGGAATATATCGGAAACCGTTCTTTGAAAAAAAAAAAAAAAAAAATAATAATTTTTGGTTTCAGCGACCTCAAATTAGTCTAAAAAACGCGTTTTGGTCGAGGACCATTTTCGAAAGTGAAAATTCGTAAACTAGTGTTATATTTTCATACAAAAACTATTACATTTAAATAAGAAACAAAGATATTGTTAGTGAGTTAGTTATTCAAGGCAGTATATAAATGTATGCAAGAAATTTTTATGATAATGAAAATGTCCTCATTGTCTTTTTTGCCTCTTTTATAACAAAATACGCCATTATTGCCTTAAAATCTTATAAGGAAAGAAGTATTCTTTTAAACCATCAATAATTTATTAAAATCAAACTTCAGAACTTTGAATAAAAAAACTACATCTATAATATTAAAAACTGATGCAAATAACTACTATATAGGGCTAGCATATATGGGGCTAAATGTGAACACTACTATTTAAATGAATATTAAATTATTTAAGAAATATCGAACTACAATTCTCCATTTATCTTCTTCGATTTCTGCATCGAACCTCAACTTAAAAGTTGATAAAACAAAATCACTATAAAGTCATCGATTATTCGATCTTTAATTTTGTCGTTTCAAAATAACATATCCCTAATACTAGAATATATCTATAAAATAGTAAACTCTTCTAAAACTTTCATGAAATAAAGTTTACCTTGCAGAATTCGGATGGCGATGAAATAGGCGCGTTCGCACGAGATAAGTTGAAGTCAGCGAAATATTCATAAAGTTTTATTTAGTTACGGGAAGATTTGTTTCTGAAACGTTATCTGTTCATACAAATAATGATTATTCAACCAATCTTTCATAAAAGCTATACATATATCGTAGCAGAGGTGGGGCAGATGCACACAAATTATGCCTCCAACTCATACTCCACAAGACGAGTAGGCCAAATACTTACTAAAAATTAAGGCCATAATATCTCTGAATTTCCATCTTTTCAGTTTCTATTTATATTGGGAGGCACCAAATTACCAGATTACGTCGTAGCATTTTGATACTTATGAATTAGACAGTTAAAAATGAAGCGCGCAAAAGTCAAACTGAAGATTTCTAAATATTACTCAAAATCATTTCTTTTTATTTGGTAAAAAAGTTATTCAAAAAATAAAATTGATGATTAGTTTGGTGTCACTTTGTACTAATGTTGCTGCTCTTATGGTCACAGGTTTGGTTGGGTGGTGTGAATACCGATTCAGCAAGAGCTTTGTTCATGGCAGATCCCCTTTTGCCAGTTCATCTGTTTCTTCGTTACCTTCAACGTTCCGATGTCCCTGGGACCCAAATTAAGGTTTCCCGGTGGTCTAGAGCTAGAAAATTTAGGGTATTTTCAGGATTTTTTTACAATAACAAATGAAAAACTATACTTAAATTTTTTAGGCCTTTTGTTTAACTTCTTTTACATACAAAAATTAAAAACATTTTTTTTAATTTTAATAAATTTAAAAATAACGCTGAAGTTGGCCCTCCCGAAAAATTGGATCGGTGTTATCCATTTTGGCTCTTCTATTTATCTGAAACACAAAAACCAAAAAAATTATTAATCAGTATGACTGTAGCTATGTATGTCCCGTACTAGAATAACAAAAAAAAACTATCAAACATTTTACAAAATGGCGCGGGTTTGAATTAGACACTCTAAATATCGGGTATTTTTTCCAGTTTTTTAATAAAAAAATACGAAATAATTGAAATAATAATATGATTCTAGTAAGGGCAATAGTCATTGATGTTTTGAACAACATTTCAAAATTTCAGACGATTCGGTTGAATAGTTTTTTTTTTTGACAACACCAGGCCGAAAAAGCCGCTTCCAGATAAATGAGTTTAAAGTTTGAGGAACAGGAGTGCGCAGGCGGGTCTCTACCTAGTTAATGGGAAATTTCCGTATGAGAATTTCACAGTACATTCTTAGGAGTCTAAACTTTCGAAATATCGAAAAAACTAAAAATTGATTTTTTTTTTAATTTCTAGACAACCGGGTGCCCTTAAGGTAACATTATGGTTTTTATTCAAGGTGGTAAGGTTGTTGCTTCTTCGTTTCACTAGTTTAGAGGTGGTTGTAGTCGAATCCAGCACTTGGATTGCAGCTTGGCTATCCTAAAGAAAAGCGATATTGTTCTTTCAAGAAAAATGTACGATTAGTAACTTAAAATCTTCCCCAATTGCCAGCACTTCCGCCTGAACGGCAATGCAAGCATTAGAAAGACGTACAGGTTTTTCAATTTCAAGTCTATGGGAATAGATGTATACCTGTCTATGGGAATATATGTATACTATCCATTTCGGAGCCATCTGTATAGACTGTAGTCTCCAAGTTGTTCAGCGAGAACACCAATTCTATTGCTCTTGAGATCATCATCAGCATACGCCTCCATTTCTAACCCACCTCCATTAAGTTTTATTAAGATTTTGCTAATCCCACGTAACCACAGAAGTGGAGATAATCCTCCTCCCTGTGGAATATCCCTATGGACCCTCTTAGTTATGTTGATATTACCCATATTCTCTTTGGCGATGCTGATTTCTAGCATAGATATGATAATAATACAATTTTCCACATTGTAAGTCTATTAGTGCCTTTTGAATTTCTCTGCAAATAGCGAGGTAACCCGAGGAAATTTAATGTATTATCAAATTCATATCATCTGACCTTTTCTTTGCCTAAATCGGCTTTTATTAAGATTCTTAATTTAGTAATAATTTTTCAGTAAATCATCATCATTATTCCTTCGTCTTCGTTGCAGAGCATAGAGCCAAAGTAAAATTTTTCCGTTTTGGCCGATTCCCGGATATATTTTTCACTTGTTGCCCGGTCATTGTTTTGTCTACGGCTTTGTATTCCTCTTCAATGCAGCGTCGCCAAGAGCTCCTAGGTCTGCCTCTTCTGTGCTGCTCTTGCGGGTTCCAGTCCAGCGCTTGTCTGCTGATATGATTATACCTTCTGCTCAAATATGAACGAGACGTTATCAATAAAACGGTCCGCGGATGACAAATGGCAAAAATAATTTTTTAGTTTTTTGGTAGGACTGTTATAAGCTTACATGGCAAAATTCAGCTTACATGACAAATAGGAACGAGACGTTAACAATAAAACGGTCCGCGGATAACATATGGCAAAAATAAATTTTTTGTTGGATGGAAGGACTGTTATAAGCTTACATGGCAAATTTCAGCGTGATATGTCACATAGTTTGTTTTCTGTGCTACTGTAAACAAGTCAAGCTCGAGTGTGTTCTTCGAATTTAACGATGGAAATTCAAGTTGAACAAAGAATTTGTTTGAAATTTTGTTATTCCATTTTGTTATTATTTTATTTCGGCTTCAGACGCCTTAAAAATGTTGCAGACAACCTATGGGGACTCTGCTCTATCGCGTGCATGTGTTTTCCAGTGATACAAATCGTTCAAAGAGGGCCGTACATCGGTTGAAAACTTGCCTTATGAACGTCGTCCAGCAACGACGAAAACATCGGAAAAGTAAAGGAAATTGTGCTTGAAAATCGCACAAGTCGCAAAATCGGTTAACGCTGAATATTATTTAGAAGTTTTAAAGCGTTTGCGCGAGAACATTCGACTTAAAAGGAAGGAATTGTGGGACAACAAGTCATGGTTCTTGCATCACGATAATGCACCAGCTCACACATCACGTCTTGTTCGCGATTATTTGAACAAAAATAATGTTAATATTGTTCCGCAAGCACCGTATTCGCCTGATATGGCTCTATGTGACTTTTTCCTGTTTCCCAAGCTCAAGTTGCCGCTCCGTGGAAAACATTTTGAGACAATTGAAGTCATAAAAGAGAATTCGAAGAACACACTCGAGATTGACTTGTTTACAGTAGCACAAAAAACAAACTATGTGACATATCACGCTGAAATTTGCCATGTAAGCTTATAACAGTCCTTCCATCCAACAAAAAATTTATTTTTGCCATATGTCATCCGCGGACCGTTTTATTGTTAACGTCTCGTTCCTATTTGAGCAGAAGGTATACTTAAATATAATTGCAGCTTACACTCTTTATTGGTTGTTTGCTCGAGTTAGTCCTCCTATTTGTGGTGGTGCCACTGCCTGCCGCTATTAAAAACACGTATTCTTTCATTTGGTTTTTCATGTCTAGTGTTTCGAACCCGCGCACTATCGAATGGCATTTAGGCATATTCGGCAATAGATAAACATTACGTCGAAACCATATTATTGACGAGTTAAAACATATTCACGCATCTGGCATTTATAACCCATTGAAGTCAAATTCGAAACCTTAAATGGACTTAAACGAAATGAGTTATTAAGCTAATTAAAAAAAAAACCTTAAATAATTTTGATCAGGTGTTGAAAAACGTATTTTTCCATTGAGTTAAAAAAAAACTCGTAAGGTGCCCGTCACATTTTTGAGCTAAATTTATGACTATGTCATTTTCCATGTTTGAATTAATTTCTAAACTTTTTATTCCAATTGTAAGCAAACATAATCAATGCCTATAAGCTTTTTACCAGACATAAGTAATGCATTTTATTGTTGAACTCCGTTAGTTTGCTTGCAGTTTGGGTACCTCAACCGAAGCTACCTGTTGCATATAAAGTTTTCTGTGGTCACTCAGCAGCGCTTCATTATTATTTCGTATGTGAGTTTGAGTGAATTTCACTACTGATATTTTTATTCATTCTTTGAATTTTTACCTGCCTGTGGCGTCTGTGCATCGGTCAAATGAATGCAAGTGCAATTTGTTGTCTGCTATCGTTCGTATGATGTGACAGCAACAACAACAATACCAATAATATTATTTCTCTGTCGATATTGAAAATTATTGTTGCTGCAATATTAACAATAAGAAAAACAACGCTGTGCTATGGTTTGTTGTAATGCAAATCAGTTCAATGCTGACTTAACGTTAATCAATTATTCACTAGCTGCATTCAAATGCACATTTTTGCTTGTTTGAGTGTTGCCATTTGGTTATGCAAATAAATGGTTTTAGAACGGAATATTGGTTTGCAAATTTCTTCCTGTTCACAAAGTTATTATGAATGAATGAGCTTCTCAAATATTATATATATGTATTTATGTACCTCTAAATTAAAATACAATTGCACTCGAATTATTGGAAGCCTGCTAGGGAAAATCAAACGCATATTTACTTAAATTTGAATTTTGGAACGCAAAGCCATACATCTAAATTTATTATATGTACAAAATATGCAAACTATACATATATAAGTTTTATAATTGTTGCAAATGCCGCAGTACGCCAATCATATTGGCACTACGAAATTAGACAGCAGCACTAAGCCAATAGGCCAGCGATGAAGCGCGTAAAGTTCAAAATTCATATTTCCAACACTCAAAATCATGTTTTATATTTAGTTAAAAAGCTATTTAAAAACAAAATTTTCCATCACCTTCTATTATTTCACTCTATGTGAAAGTGCGTTAGTCTCATGACCTTTTTCGACTTCTTGTTAATGTTAAGATTACGAAATAGCTAGATACAGTGAAGCACTAAAATCTACATACAGCAGCATATTGCATTATTTCCCAGGAGGGGTACAATAATTGAAAAAATGTTGATGTAGTTGTTTTCGGAATTCATATTTATTCATAAATTTACAAAAACCAAACTATTTCACTTGCTTTATAACAACTTGCTTGCTTATGAACAAAACAACAAAGAACGGTATGACAAAAGTTTACATATATTTACCGTTCTTCGAAAATTTCAAGTGATAAATCGTCGTTGCTATTACATTTGTACATACATATGATAATTCGTTTAAATTCGTATGAAAAGAAAAAGCGACCCTGCCGCCCAGGAACCTTTTTAGAAATGATGTAAGCTCTATTTTAAGGGAAATGGAGAATATATTGGGAATACGTTTCCACCTTCGTAAAATAAGTGTCGCTGCTGATACTATTTTTTTGTTGGTAATACCTACTTGGTATACTGGTGATTTGTGTTGTTGTTGTGTATATGTGAGGTCTCGATCGCAGTAGCTGACATTCGTTTGAAGCATACAAATCCTTTTTTATCTGACGTCAAAAATGTATACGTTCGTTCCAGCATTTGCGGGAAGTCATGCTGCATTATTACCTTATAAAGAATCGCGAAGAGGCACTGATTCGAAATTCGAAGATACTCAACTACATCAATTATTGGATGGAGACGCATGTCGAACTATTGGTAATATGTCCAAAGAGTTGAATGTTGACAGATCAACCGTCGGTAAACGTTTGCGCGCGATGGGAATGGTCCAGACAGCAGGTAACTGAGTGCCACATCAATTGAAGGAGAGAGATATCGAGAGGTTTCATCCACTGTCAGATATCAATGCAAAAATTCTGTTTTTTTATGTTTAAACATGGCCACATACTGCTCAGAATCATTAACACGTTCTTGTTTTTGGTCGACAGTGAGCAAACGCGGCCTCCACTTTTAACAGAGCTTTTTCATAGTTAAATGCTCATGCCACGTTCTTTTGATATCTTTATGATGCCAGTTAACTCACGCAACTTCACTTTTCGATCATTCAAAACGATTTTGTGAGTTTCTGGTGTTACCACCTCATTTGGACGTCCACTACGTTGTGCATCATCGATGTCTCTACGAAAACCATCATTTTATTATTGTTTCTGATAGAGCGGAGCCCCCATAACACTTATCAAACCATTGCTTGAAACACGAAATTCTTTTTGATCTGTTGTTTTTGTTGTAACAAAAGTAGCGTCCCTCTTAGCACAACAACTCTCGAAGTAATGAATAGAATATGATATTTTAACAGCTGTCTTTTTAAGGTTAGTACTAACTGAGGAGGATTTCTCTACAATTGACGAGTTCCTTCTTTAGGATTGATATATTGATTTCCTTTAATCAGAGAGCTCACTTGGAAGCAATTATATTTGCCAAATTGCCCTAAAGGCAATAGGTTGTGCAAAATATTTAGTGCCCCGGTAGTCCTAAGGGCCTCGCAGATGCCAAGACTGA
The DNA here is from genome assembly GCF_028408465.1 of Anastrepha ludens. NCBI lineage: Eukaryota > Metazoa > Arthropoda > Insecta > Diptera > Tephritidae > Anastrepha > Anastrepha ludens. Next base: position 47,994,587 of record NC_071500.1, on the reverse strand, counting down.
CCATTCTTTCAGCATGTTCCATAGTCTTTTTGAATATATTTCTTATCTAAAGCCGGACGTCATACTAGTATACCGTAGGTTAGAATTTGCTATTAGTACTATCGCAGTCTAAAGCAAGTGTACAATTTTTTTGTGTTTTTTTCCTTGTTCACTCCACTCGGGAGCACAGGGCCTCGACAAGACTTGTATTGAGTTGGTTTCGTTAAGTTTCTATTTTATTTTTGACAGGGTAGATGATTAGCCGGCCGCTACCAGTCCTAAGTAGTGGGAGTGCTCACCTATCGTTGCTTAGGAACAACGCCTTCTTACTGCTTGGAGCGCCATCTGTGTTTCACATTTTTCTGCCAGAAGCATCGCACAGATGATTGAGGACTTCGCTAAATTTTGTGTGTCTGCGCTATTACCTTGGTTGCACGCTTACTCTTGCTGGCGCCACTGAAGCAATGTGTAACCGTGTGTTTTTCTTTGTTTGTTTTAGCAGCCGCAGTGCAAATAATGCGCTGACTATTGTGCGGGGGAATGATGTCTTTTTTTGTTTTTTTGTTTTTTTGGAAACAGGGAAAGTAGGTAAATTTGGAGAAGTGTGAGGACCGTGCTTTACGTTGGATTCGAACCCACAATCTCTGGAATGGCAGGCTAGTGCACTTACGCTAGGCTACCGAGGCCGCCAGTGTACAATAAAAAGGGAAATACCCCGATTTAATCCGATTAATCTTTTGGAAGGGTAGAGTGCTCTTGTCGCTCTTCTAACTCTATCCTGGACATTAGACATCCATCGGAGTTTTCTAATGCAGCGGGCTTCATCACTAAACGATATAATAAGTTGCATCTAATTTGGCCAAGAATACACTCATAACGGAGATATAAAACGCATTAAAATGCCACCACAAGACATTTACCATGTAATTCTTAAATCTCTTAATACTCCAAACGTTTGTTTTTGAAATTTTCACAAATTTATAATTAGGTGACAAGTTTATTATAATGGCAATTAATGAAAGTCATACGTACACGCACACACACACGCCGTTTAGGGATTTCACAACAGAATTTGTTTCGTAAATAACATTATATCGAAAAGTTCATTAAATATTTAGTTATGCGCGTCAGTTACAATTAAAGTTACCAAACACGAAAACCGCGCGAAGAAGCACTAAAAGCGGCAGCATCTGTGGACGCACACTTGTACATACTTACATACATACAGTCAATGTCAAAAGAAAGTGTACAAACATGAACTGTAATAATAAGGGCTTTCTTTATACGTATGCTGGGTAATTTTAAAAAACATTTTATATTTTTTTGAAATGATATTTCATACCATAAGAATTTATGGAAAAACAAAAACAAAATTCTTACAACAAAAAAAGTTGTGAACTAAAAATCGAAAATACTTCATATATTAGGTGCCAAAAGAAAGTGTACAAATCATCGACCACGTGTTTGCCAGATAACGGACTTGGAAAGGAACCGTTACATAGTTCCGTCTATTGTGAGAGTCATCGTATACGATTCATTTAAAGTCTTTGCTTAGTCGCAATCGGTAGTTGCTTTGAAAAAAAAAATCGCAATGAAAAAACAAACGTCTTTGGATATTCGGGAGATTGTGATAAAATATCACAAGGAAGGCAAAACCTTGCGCGAAATCGGTGGTATTATTAACAGAAGCTATAATACTGTAAAAAAAATTATTGACAAGAAACAAAAGTATGGTAAGCTGGAAAATCGTCCAAAATCCGGCAGACCAAGGCGACTAAATGTTGCTGAAATAAGGTCGGTTGTGAGAAGTGTGAAAATAAATCCGTCAGAAAGTGCTATAAAATTCTCCAAAAATATTTCACAAACGTCTGGAAAGCCGGTTAGTGCTAGCACAATTCGTCGAGCATTGTATGCGAACGGTCACTATGGTCGAGTTCCGCGGAAAAAACCTCTTATCTCGAAAACCAATCAAATAAAGCGATTAAACTTTGCTAAAAAGTACCAGTATAACGGCGTTTCATTTTGGAATAACGTACTATTTAGCGACGAAAGCAAATTTGAGGTGTTCGGCAAGAAAAAAGCAACAAAAATTTGGCGAACCAGAAATACGGCACTTGCAGAAGGTAATGTAGTATCCACTGTGAAGCATGGGGGTGGCTCGGTGATGGTGTGGGGGTGTATGGCCGCTGGCGGGGTAGGTAATTTGACATTCATAGAAAGCACTATGAATAAAATAGACTATCTCAACATATTGAAGAATAACCTGCGCCCTAGTGTCGAAAAATTGAGCTTGGGTCGGTCTTGGATATTTCAACAAGACAACGACCCTAAGCACACTGCGAAAGTTGTCAAAGAATGGATGCTATATCACGTACTCAAGCAATTAGATCACCCTCCCCAGTCACCGGATCTCAACCCCATTGAGCATCTGTGGGAGCATCTAGACAGACAAATCCGAAAAAAACCATTACTAATAAGGATATGCTCAAAGCCGCGATTTCTGAAGAATGGCAGAAAATTGCACCAGAAGTGACTGCAAACCTTGTTAATTCTATGCCACGACGTTTGCAAGCAGTGATAAAGGGAAATGGAAAGCATACAAAATACTGAATATGCATCCTGCTCTTCTGTACGCTTTCATTTGACGCCTAAACTATGAAGTATATAAGATTTTTCGTTCATAACTTTTTTCGTTGTAATAATTTTGTTTATGTTTTTGTATAAACTCGAATAGTATTAAATATGAATTAAAAAAATGTAATATGTTTCTTTGTATCACCCACTTTGAATAAAGCTAATATTAATACATTCCAAGTTTGTACACTTTCTTTTGACATTGACTGTAGGTATAAACGCATATTTTATCAACATACTGACACAAAAACAAAACGATTAGAAACTATATTAATACGAATTAATTAGTGTTTAACTTGTAATTCACATTGAAATGGAAAAGTCAGAAAGTGACATAAACTTCTTAAACAACAAATACAATGGTATATATGGTTGTATGTGCGCATATTCAATGCAAATAACGATCCGGAGTGTGTCAAGTCGACAAAGCGCAACACAGTGTGGCGAATGCGGTCATAATTAGTAAACACAAGAGTGGTGCCGTGGAAAAGTTTTTTATGTGGATTGAAAGGAAAAGGATATTAGGAAAATCTCAAAATTTTATTAAATATGTTTAATTAGTTCATTATGCATCACCAAATATACAGTTTCAAGTAACACTTTTGCATTTTATTTTGTTTCTGTCTATCACACACTGCACATTTTGTGTCATTTTAGTTGACGAATCGATGAGCAAATGCCACGATATTATGATTCACTAATAAAAGGCTCTGTAAAGTTTGGCAAATGATTTCGGATGCTATTTAATCCATTGATGCAATTTGGAAGTAAGGGGGGGAAAAAGGGCTTTTCTGAAAAGATAGTAAAAAATTTAAAAAAGGTCGATAATTATTTATTTTTATTTTTAACTTAGCCATTCCCGAAAATTTGTCCCATGCATATATATACATACATGTATATGTATATATATATATATATGTTTATATTATATATATTGGCAATGGTTGTGATTGGCATCTAGTCGTATATAACCCACTTACCGAGTTACTATGTTTCCCCGATTTGCTATGATTTTTTTCACTTTTAGAAAGATGAATATCCTAAATCCAAAAGCTGGTAGTTTGATAAATAATTGTTATAAGCAAAACCATACAAAAATTAAATAGTAATAGTAATTTAGTATTTTCAACTTAATTGTTGTATTTGAACCCAAATTCGGTACATTTGACAAATTTTTTGACAACTTATGAACAATAAGTCGCCCACAAAAAAAGATACAATATTTTTCCCATTCTTGAAAAGCCTACAGTCACTCACACCTTGTTTGATACAGATACGTTTTCTTTTGTAAAGGGTTCTAAATTTCACAATATTTTGTGAAAATGGAGAAACATCTTATTTATTTTGCTTTATTTACTTTCTCAACATAAGACACAAAGCACTGTCCTCTTATTTTATTGTAGTGCTCGAAAAACCTTTCTGCCGCAACGTCACAAAAAATTGTAGCTGTATCAATCAAGGTTTGAGTGAATGTATGTTAATCCATATATTAATTTTGGATAATCCCTGTGACTAATAAATTGTTTTTGTTGGGTATTCCAACTTCTTAATCTGCCCGTCAGAAATTCCATCTCGGACTCTTTCCAGCAATGCAAAATTTTGTTAGGCAACGGATGAGCATCGCTAGACAAGTTCGCCCTATTCCTATCTAGCCCGATCTTGGTACACATTTTTCGTTTGACCCTCCCGAAAAATTGGATCTGGACGGTGTTGTCCACTTTGGCTCTTCTATTTATCTGACACACAAAAACCAAAAAAATTATTAATCAGTATGACTGTAGCTATGTTCCGTACTAGGATAAAGAAAAAAAAAAATACAAAATGACGCGGTTTTGAATCTGACACTCTAAAAATCGGGTATTTTTTTCAGTTTTTTAGTCAAAAAAAATACGAAATAATTGAAATACTAATATGATTTTAGTACGGGCGATAGCCATTGATGTTTTGAACAACATTTTAAAATTTCAGACGATTCGGTTGAATAGTTTTTTTTTTCTGACTACACCACTCCGAAAAAGTCGTTTCCAGTTAATGAGTTTAAAGTATGAGGAACAGGAGCGCGCGGGCAGATCTCTACCTAGTTAATGGGCTGTAAAAGCTATAATATTGGAAATTTCCGCGTGAAAATTTCACAGTATATTCTTAAGAGTCTATACATTCGAAATATCGAAAAAACCAAAAATCGATTTTTTGAAATTTCTAGAATATTTAAGTTTTTTTATGGTGATTGCATACATAGATATGCGCAAAATTTAATTGTGTCGTACTATTCATGAAGAATTAATTGTAAGGCAATAGGTTACGAGATATGCGGCATTTTATGGTTACCATGGAGGTTGTCAACTGCTTAATTAATTCATTTTTTTACTATATAACATTTTCCTTCTTTTATAAGTCAAAGTAGATCTTATGCGAAGTTTTACTAAAATCGGAGCATGTTGACTATTTTTGACCGCCGTTTATGTGGGGACGTCACACTGTGTGCCGCTAACTAGACTGCGGAAAAATTGAAACTGACAAACTATGAGCAGATGCCATGAAAGACAGGCGACCACGAGTGCATACACTTACTTACATGCAGATGGATATGTGTATGTACGTGGAAGCCACATAGCTTTCAAATGTGACATCAATAGTGGTTCGCGGTCATATGCTAATGTACGACTTGCAGTACTTGCAACTTCTTCAAATTTTCTACGCCAACTTTTTTGTAGTTGTTTTGTCTTGCATTATTATTGGTGTGGTGTTGTATTCACTACATAAGTGTCACCACATCAGTTGGTAATGACTGGTAGCGATTTTCTTATTTTTCATTTTCTTTGGTATCTGACCATTTAAAGTCAGCGACTATTTTTATCATTTCGAAATATCAACTTTACGACAGTAACAGTTGGAGTAATAATTTTCTCGGGGTTGTCTTCTTAGTTTTTCTGTTTTTCTTTACACTATCGGAAGTGTTAATTGCTCAGTTTAATGAGTTTTAATTTATATGCTGACAGTGGCAATTTATGATCGCACTTGCCCTTCAAATTTAGAAGCCACTCACAATATCTCTATACAAATAAGTAAGTATTCACGCATGTAGATAAAATTGCTTTTATGCATTTTGCAACAAAATTCACTTATTTCGAACTAGTACGGATCTTATGAATTTAAAATCATTACTAGTTCGTGTTTTTTCATATATCCGTAAAATCAGTTTTAATGAATAAAATTCTAAATAACAAAACAGCTGACACAAAAGGGATTTGACGTGTGGTTCTTCGTTTATATTATCGGTTCATCCAATGCAAAGCTTGATACAATTTTTTATCGAAACATATCAGTTGACAATGTAAGTTTACAGAGATGACGATAATAATAAAAATAATTGGCGCTTGCACTCTTTGTTGGGTGTTTGACCGAGCTCTTTCTCCTACTTGTGACGTGCGTCTTGATGTTTCCCTACAAATGGAGTGGCTTGAATATACACTCGGAAGGGTTGCAATTATTTGTCAAGGGATGACCGCTGGAAGAGAAAACTATGTTTTGTCATTTGGTGCTTCATATCCGGGGTTCCAACCTCCGAATGGATATGATGATATCATGATTTTTTTTACCGGAGTTCATGAGTGGTATGCACGATTAAAAAGTAATCTTTTTGAAATTGAGTATTTCTAAAAATTCAATATGTAACCCTGTGACCGAACAAAACACAAATTGGCTATTGAAAATATTGTCCGCCATTTTTTCGCGCAAATTGGTTAACGGCGAACCAAAACTGGAATATTAGGCTTCTTTTATTCGCTATTTCTTTGCTTCAAAGTAATCCTTCAAAGTAAGATATTATGCACTTGTGCCAACGTTTTTTCCAATCTTCGAAGCATTTCAAAAAATTATTTTTTATCTTGTTCAGCTCTTCCTTCGATGGCGTCTTTATCTCATCAGTCGTAGCGTAGCGTCGTCCTTTCATGGGCCTCTGAATCGAAACTGAGTAACAAGAAAAAGTCACAGGGGGCCGGATCTGAGGAATACGGTGGCTGTGGCATCATTAGTGTGTTGTTTTTGGCCAAAAAGTCGCGCACAAGCAACGATGTGTGAGCAGGGGCGTTATCGTGATGCAAGAGCCAATTGTTATTCTTCCACAAAGAAGACAAGCCGAAGCACGTGCAAGCAAAACAGCTGTCAACAATTAACTGAACATTCAAAATGGGCGAACTCGTCGGCATGAGTGAGAGACATGAGTACCAACATATCGCCGCAAAAAATCGAAATTCGAATATACGCGGACTTTTTGACTAAACGCCGGATTATATGGTAATTAAATTAATAACCACTTTCCTTCTGCGCTCGATTTGGTACCTTGTGACCTTCATATCTTCAGTAAAGTAAAAACTATACAAAAGGTTCTAATTAAAGTGGCTGAATTAGGTTTATTTTGAATAAAAAAAAACAGATCTTCCAAAAACATAAAGTAGTTCTTGTTTCCTGCTATATAACATTACGAAAAAATTCTTACTTTTTAAAATCCTATCAATGTAAAATTGTTCATGTATTATTACTACTTAAAGTTATTATATTACAATAAAGTTTTCCACATTGTTTAGCCACCTCATATATGTACATATCTAATACATATTATGTATGTATGTTTTATAAACCAAATGAATCGAATGAAATGATATTTAGCTGTAGCTTCTGCTATCACTTAAACATTTGCAAACATATTTGCGCGTGTCGAAGATCAAAGAAATATTCAATGTTCAAACTGTTAGATGAAGAAAAACTGCTGGATGCATGCGCGTAATTGTGTTTGTACATTATTAAAATATTATGTTTAACTTCAATTGTGTACGTATGTATGTTAAAAGAGCATACAATTTATTGAAGCAAGAAATTGTGGTAAAATAATTTGAATGAAAATATTTCTAAAATAGATGGCTTTGTTTGTATAAATAAATAATTTTTTGAGTAGCTAGTAAATATTGCATGCAAAGTAAACATTATTGACCAATCCAACTCATCCCAATGACCTATGCGACTGAGTGTGTCCCTTAGTAGTCAAACGCTTGAACCTAACTTAGACGTTTTGAATTCATCATCGCCATAGCGAAAGTATTTCTTTGTTTTAAATTGGCTAATTGTTTCTGATTGAAAGTTTATTATATTGTTTGATAATAAATGTGAATTTAATTCTAAAAATACTGAAATTAATTTCTATTAAAGTGACTTTATGATTCCAATTTAATAAATTAATTAAATTATAATTGAATAAAGTTTAAGTTAAAATAATCAATCAATTTTGATTTGAATAACTTGTTTACTAAATGCAAAAAAAATATATACATATATATTTTGAGTGACGAAAGTCTTTATTTGTACCTTTATAACTTTTTCTGTTAAGTGGAAAAGTTGATATCCGCAAGTGGCTGACGACAGAGTTGATATGTAAGTATTTACATTTGTGCGCGTTTTATCGCGTTTTTCATGACATTACAGACTTACAGCTGGATATCCCGAATTCCGAATTCTTACCTAATTTAAGCTTAAATGACTGGACTATATAGCTTTACTGCTCTAAGTGCGGCTAAGTGTAATGGTTATTACAAGATGATAATGAAGCAAAGACACAGGAGCGGATTCAATCATCCCTTCAAACGAGTTGTGGAATGGGAAATGCCAATCGACTAATTTACATACCCATGTGTATATATATAAATATATACATATAATACACATGCATGCTTGATATTTAGCTTTAAATTTTACGCCAAAATGTAACTTTTTGCATTAATAATGGTGTTGAAGTGAGTCCAATGGAGTTCAAGCAGTTACTGTACTTAAAGTTTCGGATATTTTATGTTATATTATGGACCTGAAAGTATTAAAAATTGAATGAAAGTTAAAAGTAAGTATTCTGCTACAATATGAAAAATAGAAAAAAATGTTCGTAAAACGTCTGCTCGCTAGAAACATTTTCACTCCCTGCCTTCTACCTTGTCCTTCGACGACAGCAGGTTGTTAGAGGAAGTGTTAGACTGAAAACGCTTTGATCGTATTAATGTAGCATAAGAAGTATTTCAACAAACGGACTGTCGGATGCATCTTTGAAAGGATTTTAGGCAAAGCTTCTCTTGAAATCTTTGTCACGCATTTGATATTGTTTTGGATCTATTATTTCAAAAGAAAAACAGTTTTTTCCTTGTGAAAGTTTAGAGGTGTATACGAGAAAATATTAGTTTGGAGAAAAAGAAACCCATTAGTTTCTGGGTAGATGGCTCTAGTGATCGATATCTCGTAAAGTATTGATCAAACAATTTAAAGTTTATGCTCGTTGTCAAGGTGAAATTTTGCACTAAAAAATTATTTTGCTGCTTTTTGTCGTTCCATTCAGTTATGAGTTACGGGGTGTTAACAATGGAAGCCAATATTGAGAAAATTCGGTATATTTTACAATTTTTCTTTGATTAAGACGAAAATGCAAGCCAGGCTGCTGAAAGTGTGACAGCTATATTAATTACGTGCATTTTTGGTTTCGTCGATTTAAAGAAATTGTCGATAATGTCAAACATAGCGATAAAACCACAGAAATAATCGAAATTGACTGGCAAGTCAGTAGCCGTAGCATCGGCCGGCTGCTAAAATACTATAGTTTTAAGCTAATAGAAATAATATTTTGTTGTTTCAAATATGCAGTGGGCCTACTTCTACTCTATCATGCACAATTACAGTATTACTACGGTGAATGCCCTTTTGTGTATTTTCTTATTTAATGCCTTTATTTTTAATGGCTTTCAGTTTTTATTTTATCTGCTTGCCGCCAAACTGGTTGCACTTTAGGGCTGCCGTATACAATTCTATCATATTGATTTTTTATTCTTACATATGTATTCCGCCAAACCAACATGGCCGCCACAACGTGTTAACAGCGATCCGCCGTACCTATGCGAAAACCCTACACACTGTTTTGTGTTATAGGTGACAATATTATTTTGGTTAATTAAAATTCGAGCTAATAAATATTTAAAGTCATTTGTCATGCATTTATAATTTCCTGCCAACAAATACTCGTATTGAACTTCCAATTCAAAATGAGTAATGTGGTAAATATTTTCATTGTTTTAACTGGCACTTGTCAAAATATTTGTTTCCATGACATAATCTGATGATGTCAATCAGTCCAATTAAAATAGGATTTATTACATTCTACACAAATTTGCTTTTTAGTCAAACACTACGGGTGTGCTTGTGTAAAGGGAGCTGGATTTGTTTTTTTAATTTTGCTATTTTAAATCTCTTTAAATTTAAATATTTGTAAAATGAAATCACCGTAGTTTTTATTGAAAAAAAGTTTTACAAAGCAGTAATTCCCAAAATTATCAAAATAAGTAGATAAGCGTTAATTTAGAATAAGCCGCTTTAATGTTAATGCTCGCAATTGCCTGCATCCATCGCCAGGGTCACTTCTCGCTTACGCAATTTCCGAGACAAGGATGATGAAGTACTCCACTCATCGATTATTTATTCAGTAAATGTACCAAGATGACTTCAGTGCTTGGTAGAAATAGCCACGTAAGCCTTCCAAGATGATAAAACTACTGTCGTACATTTAATTTTTCAATATGATGTATTACAAATAAATATAAGACACCAAAGGTTTATTCTGTCTTTGTACGAAAGATGTTTTCTGATCAACTTTTTTGTAACAAAAATGGAATTTAGAAATATATTGACAATTAGGATGCTTCCGTTGCTCGAGATTTCGGACTGTATGCCACGCTCAACCAAACTCGCCAGCAAATAAGTAACAGTAATTTCTTTTCTCGAAAAAAATGTCACCTATGTTGACATTACGAAAATATTGTCATACTACCTGTGAAAATGCTTCGTACTTCTTATGAGAGCAGAACATGAAAAATACAACATTCCGAAAAATTGTAAATTGAATATAACAAACTATTTTTTATAACTATTAACTGCAACTAAATATTTGGGCAAACTCGTGTGCACAGGTAATCAAAAATCAACTAAACAACTCTCACCCGACTTTTTGTACATAGAGGTTAGAAAATATCACGTGGTCAGAGTATTACAGTTTGAGAAAAGAAAGCTGTGACACAAAAAGTAATACATGCATACTTATATGCTCCGTTTCGACTAATAATCAGCGAGCACGATGGTTGTCGGCTTTACCTAAATAAATTTTACGTATCGTACTATCTTTAAAGGTGCTAAAGTTAGTGGGGTAAGTTGCAAAAAGTTTAAATTATTTGAGATTCTGTCTTAGGTTGAGATTCTTCTTAGTGCAAAATCTTGAGATCTTCTGCAATATTTATTCATGTCAGTTATTTTCCTCTGTGCTCTTAAGGCAAAATAAAATTTTATAGTAACATCGTCCATCCGATTGTTACTCATATTTTAGTAAATTATTTGCTTTATTGCCTAAGCGATTTTGACCGAGTTTAACAAAGCAAACGAGAGAGAAACGACTCTCGTGCTAACCGTCGCCAGTTGGACACATCAAGTAATGATAAGTCCCTCTCCACCTATTCTTTCTAACGCCTTCCTCATCATCTGCTACCATCAGCTGGTATCGAATCGAATACTTTCAGAACCGAAGCGTTTGCATTCATTTGGGCGAGATGATCTAGCTAGCGCAACCTCTGGATCCTGTCCTTTCGGTTGTTAAAACGCGTTCTAAGTAATAGCCTTTTGACTAAATCAAACAGAAAAAAGAAACTCTGGGGGCAATATCAAGTGAATTCGATGGCTGTTGGATAGTATTTCTTTCGATCTTGTTCAAAAATTTATGGACAATGATTTTCCCATAAATATTTTCTTTTTTTGTCAAATTGCTTCACGTAAACGTCTCATAATGACAAAATAATAGTCCTTATTAACCTAATGTTGCGGTTATTGATCAAGTTTTCTTTCACTTTAAGGATGTTTTTATCATTTTTTCATGTCGACGACCTGCCACTACGTTCGTCATCCTCATTGAACTCACGATCTCCTCTGAAGCGTTTGTGCCACTCTTCAACTGCTGTTTTCCTTAGAGTGTCATTAGTAAAATAGTTTCCCAATATTTCGAAAGTTTGTTTCATATTTTGATTTATTATCTCAACCGCTCGATTTTTGTTGCCAGTCCGTTCGCGAACTTTTGTGTTATGTCTGCCCTTCTATGTTAAGATCAAATTATTTATGCCAACTTGACATTAAATTTTTGATATTAGATTATTTTCTAACATAATTTGTACTTGGTTTAACTGCAGGCTTTTCTATATGATTCCTAAAACTAAGATATAAGGAACAGATTATTGCACATCTAACTCCTTTGTACTAGGACCAATACATTTTGAAACATTTACTCAGTTATTTTGTAGGTCATCGCGTTTGCAAGTAGACGGCATTGACTCTTGCGGCTAGTTTAGTTAAAGCGGAGGTGTAATAATCATTGGGATCAACCACAATAATTTTGGATATACAGGGTCCGGCATCTGCAGTGTACCCAATTAAAAATGCCATAAATTTAATTTGGAAAATTAGTTTTATTCAATTCAAAGTAAAAAATGTGTAAAAATAATACAAAATTAAGACTGAGTTTATTTTTGCTAGATATGTCTACCTTTTGCCTTGAGAATAAACCATCGGATTCGCGTCTGGTGAATTAGAGAGCCGGTGTGTGGGCGCTTCGAAGTTCGGAATGTTGTTTTTTCGCCATTCTTCGTTCACTCAAGCTTTGTAAGACGGTGCCAAGTCCTGTTGAAACGACCTTGGTCTACCACTGGAATTTTTGTCTGCCCACGGCTTCAAAGCAACCTGCAGAATACTTTCCCGATAATATTTCGCATTTACCTTGACGTCAGAAAACACAGTGTTCGAAAATTCACTCTCTCAAGTCTGACTTGTTCCTGCTTGGGTGTGAGATCATGCGCCTTTTGGATCTTATATGACTTGACTTTTAGATCATTTTTCAGTACGCAGTGGATCCTATGATCAGCTATTTTCAGTGCTTTCGTCATTTGATTGGCATTTTCGTCAGGGATTTCGCTCAAGTCCCTTCTTCACTTTTTGAACCATTTCACGTGACGCTGCAGTCTTTTGATGACTACCTCCATGACGTTTCGTGATGCTAGATACCAGTATCATTGCCACACATAATGATGCGATAAACAAAAACTTTATTTACTTTTGGGTGCTCGAGCTCACGAACAATCGCTGGTTGTGATTTTCCAGCCAAATATATTGCAAACATACTATTCCGCTGTAAATCCATTACAGATTTTCTTTTTTCGCGTTTGCTCGCGACAAAATGCGTCCACGCACTTGTAAACATTACTCTGGACTGTGATTTATTCAAATAACAGACAGCTGACGCCCTGGACCCTGTAATGTAATAGAAAATTCTAAATCGAAACTAGTAGGAGATTTTAAACTGCTTTGAGTGATATAAATTTTGATTTTGACCTTTACGAGCTCCATTGCTTGTCTGTTTGTATACTGCAGCTGTCTACTTCATAAGAGTCAAATATGATTGACGTACGACACCATTCCCAAAAATGTTAAGTCTTCCGATAGGATGATTAATTTTGTGCCAAACACTTACGTGTAGAAAGCGAGTGATTGCAATATCTATCTAGAAATGAAGAGACATGTAGTTATCATCGCTATATGTGCAGATCGTACCGATTTAGAAATCTCTAACCTTTAGAGAAAAATAAATTTAAAACTTAAAAATTTAAACTTTATGACGCAGCCATATTTAACTGTCAGATTTGGTTTAAATCTTATTTATGATTTTTATTAATTAATAACAGAACAAATCGGAACCTAGAACTAAAATTTAGCAAAAAGTAGATGTACTCGTACGAGCAAGAATATATTTTTTAAATAATCTTTAATATCGAATATTTCGTAAACGGTTACGTTTTGGACATCATGTCGAATAACTGAATTAATCAGAAATGACCTCAATAGTAATGTGCTTTGGTATATAGGTAATCGTGTATATTTCCACATAATTTTTATTCTTATAATTGGTAATTGGATTTGTTCCCAAATTAAACGCAGTTTTATAAAATAATGATTGTAGACTACAATCTTCGGTTCCGCCTACTTTGTGTGGCTGTAAGCGCTATTGCCTTAGATCCGGGTGAAGGAAGGTTAATAAGTAGAAAATGCCAAGTCAATTTAAGCTGGTTTGTCAATTATTCACAGACAATGTGTGTGTATTTTGGTATTGAAATTTTAGCAAAATTTCGGCACTCCTAGCATTAAATTTTATTGTTGCTTGGAACAATCAATATTCGCTACTGACATTTTCAATTAGGCAGATCTCATTAAGATATTTTAGTACACAATTCCAAACATTTACACTACCAAATCTATATTTGCTAATTTGCCGCCCCGCAATGACTAGGCTGAGCACAAACCCAGTAAAAATTTAGAATCAAATCGCCAACAAACGCGGGGAAATGCACAAAGGAAAGGATTAGCATCTATGTGAAGTAGACGCAGTTATACACATACTTACATACGTATGAAAGTTTGAAGCCATAAGCCAAATCATAACACACAGAAACTCATGCGAAGAGTAGAAATGTGGCAGCTCATCTGGGATTATATCCAACAACAATGGCCATACCAGCTAAACAAAAACACTAGGAGCTAATATCATGCGTGCATATACATACATATGTGGTAACATATGAACATGCGTACATACACACGTATGCAGATATGAACGAGTATGTTGGTTTAATTGTAGTTGCGCAAACCACTTTTGAACAATTACATCGCTTGGCATAAATGGTGGCAGTAAATAAACTTCAATACATGTGACATAAGGATACATATGTACATACCTAGATACATACTTAAATAGCAAAATAAGTACAACAACAAAAGCAGTAGGTGACAAGCGCATCAAAGTGGTTGCCGAGAATTTGGATCAGCTCGTTTGGATAAAAATATCATGTGAGGCCTTCCATATGTATGTGTTAGTATATGGAGTTCTGTGAAGCGTGTGGTGCGCGGAAGTGCATGTATTGATGCCCTAAACCGCACATCACATCAACGTCATTGTCATTAGCATCAAAATGGAAATTTCGCATGCCAGTCCATCAGAGGTGGCCGCACTGATTGGCTACACACTTGTCGTGCGTGTGGTCCGAAGTGTGATGCAAAACGTTTTTCGATGTATTAAAGAAGTGTCAGCTGTAATGAATTTAAATAAAATTTATTGTATTGCAATTTATTGAAAGTTAGATTAATTAAATTAATTTGATGTCAAGGAAGAAATGTTGACCATTTTTTCAATTTATTTCGATGATGATTAACATTGTCAGGCCAATATAACCAAGATAAACTACGGCGCTGTTTAGTTTGATAATTCATGTCTATTTCGAAGGGAATTTCACTATTCCGCCATTACTGAAGTGCTCGTCCATATTGTTCTCTTGAAGACAGTATTTTACCAATGACACAAGCTATCAAATGCTCTGAAAGAGGTTTAACGCTTGGTGTCAGGCCTCGATTATACAGAGTATGTGATACAACCTCCTATCCACGATCTCAGTGCTTTGGCATTTCGTTAGAAATATGTGTGATCTGGTGTTGTGCTGATGGCTATGTTTTTTTTTGTAGTGTATGTAGTTAATTGCTTCCACCTTCTTCACATTTGCCAATTATGGTCAGTTGTTGACTGGAGAGATCGGAATTAAGTATCGCGCAATGCGCGTAACTCATAGTGGATGATCTCCTTCCATTCACAATAAATAAGCAGAAAAATCTTAATCCGAATTATTTTTATTGGTCAACCTTACAGTTCAAGATTGATTTTTAGCTAATTTTCATTACTTGAACAATAGGTCCAAATCGCTCCCTGGCAATAATTGCTCCTATGTTCATCCTACTCTATTGTTGTTGTTGTGGTTGTTGTTGAAGTTGTTCTACTGAAATAGTCTTAATTAGCAACTAGCGCCGTTTTACTACCACTGATCACGTGTGATGACTTTTTGCTGTTATTTTATTTTCCATTTCAGAAAATCCAATATAACAAACAAAAGTTAACTTTGTATCCTTATGTCTGAGAATTCATCAATTTGCTATAGGAAAGACTTACCGAAAGTACGAAGTCTTGCTCAAGCTAGACCTAAACATTCCTGACAGCTTCTGCAGATGGGATTGAGAGAAAGGTTAAGCCTGGCTGCACGATTTCCTACCGTTCAGTGACCTATAAGGGTTGCAGTGTTACGTGAGATGCTTGGGCGAAAGCATCCTAATAGATAATTCATCCTTTGGATTTTGTACGACGGCCATGCTTTTCTTGTTGTAGTGCATGTAGTTAATTGCTGCCACCTTCTTTCGTCTAAATCATAGTGGTGTGAAGTAATGGATGTTTTTATTGTGTTGAATGGGGTAGCAACTCCAACCGCCTCTAGCTTATCTGCTATCTCATTGCCCTCTATATTTCAATGACCGGGAAGGCATACCAGAGTAATTTTAAGTCACAATCCAGCTCAAGTATAACCATAATATAATATTATCGACACTTATTTTATTATAATACTTTATTACATTCGGTATGCAATACCAAATGCATTTACCGGAAATTGTTAAATCTTTAACCTTCGTCTAAGATTATACAAGGTGGGTCGAAATAAATCATAGAATTTATTTTCTAGAATACGTTTTTTTGAAATAAAGAAACAAAAATGCATTTGAGTGACGAAAATCTTTATGTTGACATTTATGCGCTTCACTGCTTGTCTGTTTTGTATACTGCAGCTGTCTACTTCACCAGTGTCAAATGTGATTGACACGTCATTTGCAAAAATTATAAATCTTCCGGCTACTATAGAAATATATTTGGCGAGTGCATCTTTTTTAGGTATTCGCCCGAGCTCCTCCTCCTATTTGTGGCGTGCATTTTGATGTTGTCCACAAATGATAAGAGTGACCGATTTCGCGCCACCTTGTACAGTATCATAATTTCAAACCATTATGATGCTGATGCTCCCATTCGTGTTGTAATGCGATTAATATTAGCTTTTGCACATATACACAAACGCATATATGTATACAGTCATACAAATTGCTTCTTTACACCAGCAAGTTACAGTTCATCGTCTGGATGGCTTAACTTTTCGCTCTTTGAATCCTTTTGTTAATATTACCTTTCCCACAATTCAACATAGTTTGTGGCTTCAATGGATTAAATATATACAAAGAGACAACATTGTGTTAACGGTTGTTTCACTCAGATTTAAGTGACCACAATAGCTATACATATATCTGTAATATAAATGTACATACACATATTGATAATGAAATTGCCTTTATTGATATTCTATGCAAGATTGTAGAATGCAAAATGCACTGAAAGAAGAAAACAATTTGCAGTTTTAACATTAACTTGAATATGCCTCACTGGCGCATACAACAAATAAACAATACTTTTTACACCCCTCCATATATCCTACCGATTTATATATTTAAGTATTTTAATAATCTTCAGTACAAGTTAGTTAGTTACAGACTGGGCAAAAATATAGAGAAAAACAAGCCAAATTGGGCAACTAAAATATTAGCAATCAGTACAAACTTAGTATTAATTTTTTTACAAAATTATATCTATAGAAAGCGAATCATGGAGCCTGGATTTAGTTAACGAATTATAGTCCCGAAGTGCGCGAGAAACAGTTGCATTACTCCTAAATTAAGTTTTGAAGTTGTCCCCATAAAAAGGGTAAAAATTGCGAATAATTCTTTGTGGGGCATTAAAGCTTATCTGCTCTAGAAGATCTTTACAGTCGACTATGCCATTAACAACACTGAAAATAAAGTGAAAGAACTGCCCTTCTCTTTTCTAGAGATTTTACATTTATAAGCTTAAGCCAAGAATTATAGGATGGGAGAGGAGCCTCAAATCGTAGGGAATGTAATACTTTCACGAGAAATATTTTTTTAACGCGCTCAACTAAATTTATTGAAAGTTGGAGGTAAGGTCTCTAGATGATAACAGCGTCTCTAAATAAGAACGAATAAGAGCCGTAAATAGCAGTTTCATGTATACAAATCAGTAAATTCAGATGCATTGCTTCAAATGAAGCCTAGAATCGAGAACGATTTTGAAAAAATAAAATTAATGTGACCACTACAGCAAAAATTCGCATCGACTATAACTCCAAGATCCTCAAACTCTGTTACGCTTTGTCGTACATTATTGGTTGGTATGTGTTAGAAATGAACTGACGCCTCGGAATTTTTTTTAATATTCAAAGACAGGCGCGACCCCTAACAGCATTGAAGAAGATTGCCCAAGTCGGGTTGAAGCTTCTGAGCACTGAGTCCTTAACTTAAGGGAAAATTTGTAAATCATCCGCGAAGAGTAAAAAAATTGGAAAAGATGAAACATTTGCTTTTTTATTGATAAAAACGACAAAAAGAACGGGTCCTTAGATGGGGGACACCTGAAATAGCAACAAAGTACTTCTATAAAACACCATCGATTTTACTACGCATCGTCTGTCCGTCAAACTTGATCTAAGCTATTGCAGAAAGTTGGAGTGAAAGCCCAAGCAAGCCAACTTTTTGCTAGAATCTAGCGTCTTAACTAGAATCCCGCGTGACAGTTTGCAAATGCCTTAGAGAAGTCAGTGTAAATGCAATCAACGTGAAGTCCTTTGGAAAACGATGCTGTACGGAATTCACTAAAAATACAAGATTAGTAGCTGTAGAGCGGCCAGTTACAAAACCATGTTCCTTTGGGTTAATTAAACATTTAGCCGCAAAATAAATTTTGTACTTTACAATTCATTCAAATAGTTTAGCGATGTTTGATAGCTTAGATTTTTTTATTCTTTGTTCACTCCTCTCGGGAGCATAGGACCTCGTCAAGACTTTTCCATTTTACATGGTTCTGTGCTGTTGTTTTTGTACCGTCCCATGAGATGTCGGCATCTGCTATTTCGCGCAGCATCAACCTTCTCCAAGTGTTTTTTGGTGGACTGCTCCCTTGCGGGTTCCAGTCAAGTGCCATCCTCGTGATGCTATCTGGTGGTTTTCTCAGTGTGTGACCTATCCATCGCCACTTTCTGCATTTAATTTGCCAAAGAATGGGTTTCTCGTTCGTCAACCTCCATAGTGCGTCGTTACTGACGGAGTTTGGCCAGAATATTCTGATTAGGTATCGGCCATAATAACAAAAATCGTTTTTTCTCCCGCTTTTAAAAAAGTGTGATAATATATTAGTAAATTTCCATTCATTGGAGAAAGTGCTCGTAGATAAACATTTGTTAAAAATTTAATACAAAAAGAATAAAAATGTATAATCTCAAGAGGAATTGCCAACGCTAGACGATTATTGAGAAAAATAACTTAAATACCTTCAGCATCTGTATGTGACGAGGCTGGGAGAGAAAGCATCGCCTTGGAAGTGTCAACAGAGTAGATGTGCAAATTGCCAAAATTTGGAAATGAAGATATCTCAGATGAAAGGTAAGGAGACGCATCATCACCCGAGACATAATTTGACATAAAAAAGTGTGCATATTAGAAACTATACTGGTTTTTCTTCTAAATTGCCTCTGGGACTGTCTTTTAATTACACAGGCCAACAAAATCTCGCTTTTTTACAGCTTTTAAAACGGCTATGGGTGTTTCTTGATGGTTTTTTATGCTGACAACGAATATGACCTTGAAAATGCTCCAGCACGTCAGGATTTTTGGCAATTTGAGGTTAAAAAGTCAAAAAATGCAGATTTTGGCCATTTTTAAAATTTTTTTTTTGGGCAAGGTAAAGTTTCTTTTTAATTTTCCACAACGGCATCGCAAAGTACTAGTCTTCAGCTTTAAAATCCATTTTTTTTAAATATTTTTGCGATTAATATAAAAAAAGTTATACTATTTTGAATTCGCCCTTACAGGGTTAGAGAGTTAGAAAGGTTGAATTTGCATATCTAAAAGTCTCCAATTCAAAATAGAATAACTTTTTTTATATTAATCGTAAAAATATTTAAAAAAATGGATTTTAAAGCTGAGGACTAGTACTTTGCGATGCCGTTGTGGAAAATTAAAAAGAAACTTCACCTTGCCCAAAAAAAAATTAAAAAAATGGCCAAAATCTGTATTTTTTGACTTTTTAACCTCAAATTGCCAAAAATCTTGACGTGCTGGAGCATTTTCAAGGTCATATTCGTTTTCAGCATAAAAAAACTTAAAACCTTAGTTAAAATTATCGAAAAAGTTTTTTGGTTGTTGGCCTGTGTTATCACTATAGTTAAAATAGAAAAATCACTATACACCATTCAGTTAATACCTTGCCACTTATCTGAGAAAATCAGTTCTTTCTATTCAAATGGCGTTCTCAATCTCGAAAGTGGCTCTTTGGTCAGTATCTTGTAGTCTTCGTCTATACATTTTCGTTCTCGCCTTTTATGAACTTTGCCTTTATACTTTCTACTCTCTGCGCCATGCGTTACAAAGAGCAATTCGCATTCGATACAGTTTTCATGACCCTTATACATATATCTAGCTTGACCGTCCAGTTGTATTACTTCTATTAGAGTGATTTCATTTGCAGAGTCAAATTATTAGTTTTCTTTGGCATCGATATAGGTATAGTAAAACCATCGATATACTTGCAAAGCCCGGCAAAGCTCTGTCTGATGAGAATTCAACCATTGTCGTAAAGCTCATACAGCTCATCATTCCATCGCCTGCCAACGTGCAAAGATCCAAAAATCTTCCGCTCTTTATCTCAAACGTTTCTGCGCCATACATTAGGACGGGCATGATGAGAGGCTTGTGGAGTGTTAGTTTTGTTCGTCGAGAGAGGTCTTTACTACTCATAATTACTACCTCACAGATTCTTAATTTGCGAAATGTTTAGCTACTAGAACCTTGAACTTTTTTTTAATTTGTTAGCATTCAATGGCGTCATAAAGGGTGTTTGTGGCGCGAGTATAAATACAAAATTGTGAACTGTAGTTTGATGCAATTTAACAACCACCATCCCATCTTCCCTATAGTTTTTAAAATTTCGAAATTTGAAAATAGCATTCGTCATCAAAAAATAAAGGCAAAAACCATAATAAAGCTTTAAGGCTTTAAATAAGTAACTGAAAGAGTAGTTGAATTACTGATAATAAAATCTCGGAAGATATAGGCTATCAACTTTTCACTCCAAAGCTTCGTGACACCGCTGCTCCGTCGAGTGTAGTGAAGTTTAATATGAAGCCTCAAAGTCTGCTTCACAGTTCGTTTGTGCCGTAGTTATTTCCAAATACAGTAGGATGTTCGCATAGTTAAATCGCAACGTACCCGGTCGACAATGCATTCTTAGTAGATAATAATAATAAAATAAATTCAAATCTAATAATAATTTTTTTTATTATTTAGTTGTTTATTGTGACACATTTGTGTAGAGTATACACAGCGTGTTGACTTCGGTTGATTTAACCTTAAATATTATGTGTATGTTGTGCACAAGCAAATGAAAGAAAATTTACTCATTGAAAAAAGTATGCAAAGCAGTTCAGTTAAGTACAAAGCCAGAGAGAAGTCCTCCGACGAGCGTGCGTCTAATTGCAGTTGCATATTTGTACTTTTTCAATACTTACATTGGGCATCATATATCAATTTTTGTCCTTCTAAGCACATAAGTGTATTTATATTGAATTTTTGCAAAGTGAATTGATATTCTTAACTTATGACTGCTCTTCACCCCCCTTGAGAGCTTCAGATGAAATTCAAGTAGATGTCGGAAAACCCATTTGGTGTTGGTCATAGTTGTGGTTTCGAATGCAACAAATCAATGTGAATGAGTGTTTCTCTTGTAATTACTGATAGTTTTTGTTGTAACACAAGTACACACACTTGCACTTGTCTGGCATAAATTGTCTGCGACTTGAGCTATGTACAATGCGGGTAGTTTCAAATAACAACCAACTGACCGACCATCGACCACCAACTGCCAGCCAACCAACCAACCAACAATAACAAACACGAAATACACTTCAATACACACCCATACTCGTATACTACATATTTTTGGGGTACCAAAACGCTGAAGTCAATTTGTAACACCACAAACGGATAGTCAACTACCATTGACTAGCATACCACATTCTGGTACATTTGGTAGTGAGCGATAGACAGAATGTATTCTCCAAATCCGAAACGACTAAATGGGTTTAGTTACTTGACGCGGCAGCAAGCGACAAAAGGACGAATGGGCTGGGTGTTTGTGTGGGCAATTGACTGAGTCGGAAATTTACACTCTATACTCGTATGTATGCATGTGTGAGTAAACACACATAGAATATGCGCCTATGCATTTTGGGGTTTCACAAGCGGGAGTACTTGTTGTTGTTGTTGCTATTATTGTTACAGCCGGTGATGGGGTGCTGCATATTCTAGCGTGTGCCTGCTATACTCAATTGTGGTTTTATACTTTGTATGCTACGAGCGTTATGGGCAATTAATTGCGCTTCTGCTACAAGTTTACACCAGCACTAATTCAGCTGCATATATATGAGTATATATATATAACTATGTGTGGTATATCCTTGCAGGGAATTTTACTGGAGCGCTTCTCATGAATTTATAACCACTCAAAGTTCGATATTTGTCATTTGCATATACAGTTTGCCCAGAAAGTATTTTAACAAGAGCTAAAAATTGTTTTTCGTTTTGGTTTATTGAAATAATTTTTATTTTTTTTTATTGCTTCTTTACTAGATTTATCAAATGCAATGATTAAGACTGTTTAACAGTTTCATGGACAAAAATTGTTCTTAGTTCCACAGAATCTATTCTCAATGGCAAGACAAGTTTCTTAAATGCTAAGAAAGTATTCTTACAATTTCCCTTTACATATCGTCCTTCTTATGCCTGAAATATGAATGCGTAAAAATAAAAATGTTGGAAAACTAAGTCTAAAAATGTATTGCTCTCTTAAAATTAGAAAATTTGGCTTCTGATATATAAATGTATTTGTGATTGCCTTGTATGTAAGCTGTTCTGGGGTTTACAAAGAACTTCTAAAGGTTAATCGAGTCAACCCATTAACTAAGTTTAACCAACCTCATTCCCGTCTGTAAGTGCGCATGAATTTGCATTTGGTTTATCTCTCTTTTTGCCGGCAGGTCGCTGGATCTCTAAAATGACTTATGAAATGGTAAGCTTAAAGCGTGGACTGAGTGCTTACTACAGAAATGATGAATGTGAAATCTTATCGCATCAGCAAGCTCTTCTTAGAAAGAGAACCACGCCGGTTTTCGCTAGCAAACCTTACCTAGCATCCAAGAATGATAGAAATAAGATTGCGCCCATCAGAGAGAGCTTGTCGTCATATTGGTGTAGTTGCATGAGAGAGTTGTGAAAATGCGAACGAAAATGTAAGAACAAGAAGAACTTACACAGGAATAAATTTCACAAGTGCTACGTCACACCCACAACGATTCTGTCAAACTTGTTCAGAGCAAAGTAGCGATACCACGTTTGTCACCACCTTATTATTATCTCCATCATGAATAGCTTCAAACCTGCAACTTGTGTTGAACGCTCATTTTCGAGAGAGATTTAGCCAGAATTCTGCTCAAAATTTAAGGGATCCTGCAGTTTTTCGTGTTGTATTTGTTTCAGAGCTAATATATTTTTCAAAAATAAACTCTACTGGTGGATCGCTGACGATGTAAGGAGCTAAGAGTATACTTGGAAAGATCTATATCCACTTCCCATCAACATGTATGAATTCCGAAGAGCACGTAAGGTTACTTTCGTATATATTGATGCCATTTTTCTATGTGCATTCTGGCGAAAATCTTGTATTTCACCAAGATAATGCGGTTTGGCCGTCATTCTCTAGATCTCAATATCATGGCCAATGTGTAGGCTGCATTAGTTCGAACTGTTGGTTGCTCAAAGTGGTGATTTATACAGAATCCTACTAGCGCTTCTGCAGCATTTTGTTGCCACATCCTCGCTACCAACTTGTTTAACTGTTATTTACATCGGGGCGTTATATCCAGTCTGTGGGGTTTAAAAACCTTATTAGGTTAATAACGACTAAGCCAGACAGTTGTTAACATTCTGTCTTTCCATAGGGCAGGGCATTCAAAGAGGGAATGGAAGATTGTTTCTTTTTTCTCTGGATGTACAACTTTGACAGTGTGTGATGTGGGGGATACCCATTTTGGCTGCTTGTTCCCCAACAGATCAAAAGCCAGTTATGGCTACCGTGAGTCTCCGCCGTACCGTCGTTTCATGTTTATCAATGTCGACGATGGCTTGAGGTTGTATGTGGACCATAACGTTTTGCTAATTTTGCATTTCGTCTGATCTTTCCATCTACAATCTGCGGTTCGGAGGTATTTTAGGGAAATTGTACTCTTGACTGCACCTAATGGTGTGAATACTGGTACTGCAAGAACGCTATTCATGGCAGATCCACCTCTTGCCAGTTAATCTGCTTTTTTATTACCTTCAATATTCCGCTGTCCCGGGACCCTGGTTAAGGTAACTTTATGGTTTTCAGTCAAGGTGGTAAGTCTATTCCTACTTTGTTACACCTTTTTAGAGGTTGTTGTAGCCGAACCCAGTACCGGGATTGCAGCGTGGCTATCCGAAAGAATAGCGATATTGCCCTTAAAGGAAAACTCTGCAATTAGTAACCTACAGGTTTCCGCAATTACCAGTACTTCGGCCTGAAAGATACTGAAGGCATTAGAAAGAAGTATATATTTTTCAACTAGTAAGTCTGTGAGAATATATACCTGCTCTATCACCACCATCCATTTTAGAGCCATCTGTATAGACTGAAGCGTCGAGGTTGTTTAGTGAGAATTCATTACTCCATTCCTCCTCAGATGGAAAGAGAGTGGCAGAAATCCTATTGAATGTTACCGTCGACGATGTAGTCAGTGCTCTCCGAGGTGTACTGAGCTTGTCGCAATAATAGGCTGGCATGACGTTTTTCTTTCCAGCGATCCATTTTATTTAGCCTAAATGCATTCATGACTTCATCTTCTTGAGGTAGATCTTGGTGGAGAAAAAAACAATAATGGAACTCCTTTAGCACGCAACTACTTAGCAAAAGTTATTTAATTCAATGTCGAACAGGATCTTGGCAGTTTTTGAAGGAATGGAAATACCACACATAACTCGGGATAGCAAATAAAGAATATTTTAAAATAGTCCCCAAATCACGTTTATAATTTTGCAACAGTTTCATTCTCTTGCTGCCTAATACAAATGTTGTTGGTTTTGTTGCTTATTATTATGACTGGTATCTCATTACTTGCGCAAACAGTGCATGCAAAAATATTTCCTCTAAGACACAATAAAAAATATGAGTAAGATTATTGTCCGCTTGCAATTAAGCTAAAATTGAACGGGTTTTGTATACTAGGGATTTGCAAAGGAAAGTGATTGTAAAAATGTTTCATTCAAACACCACAAAATAATTATACTAAATTAAAGTAAAAACAAGTTTTAATAATCCATCAATTTACTTACCAAAGAAGGCATAAAAAATAATATTTTCCCATGTGAAAAAAATTCCGTGCTTTTGCCGTTTGCTTTTGATAGAGCTAAACATTAGACTGGCTAGTGTTCTATCGATCGAAAAATCAGAATTTTTTTTGGTCACAAATAATACCATAATCTTGCCTCAACCAGCGTACTCATCGAATTTGGTCTCTTGTAATTTTTTTATTTTTTTCCGTAACAGAAAATACCTATGAAGCGATGGAAATTTGCTACAATTGTGGCGAAAAAGTGGGAAGAGTTCAGGTTTAACCAAAGCGCCTTCTGGCCAGAGGTGATCCGAGAAATAGAAAAGGCGTTGGCAAAAGTCGAGGGGGATTACTTTGAAGGGGACAAAATAGGTATAGATGAATAAATAAATGTTTTACGAGAAAAATAAATTGACCTTACTTTTCGATAAAGATAAACCGAACATACCTATACCTCTAGCAACTTCTGTATATGCTACTAATAAACAAACTCACCACAAAATCTGCCAACGTGCTATGGACTCAGCCCCTGATATGTGCAATAAGAAAGATGGCGTCGCCAAAATGGAACATGGGCCGTACAAACCGACTGGAAGGACGTGGGGAATCTTTTTGGGGTTCTAAAAGGGCACTGTCTTACAGGCAGGTATACCAGCAGACTGCGAGCAACCTATAACGACTACTGCAGAAGCTGTAACGACATTGGAGAAGAAGTTACTATAGAACACTTTTTATGCAGGTATGCACCTGGGCCTGGCTCTGAATAGAAGAAGGTTCAATATTACAGGAAAAAGTGGTTGAAATAATTTGGCGGAAAGTAGCAGATTTAAAACTAACAAGAATTGTTATATAAAGTCACAGGTTGCTTCAATGAGGACAGTGTTGAGTGAGGAGAGGGGACAGCACTGGTGGTATGTCAATGGGCCTACAGCAGCCCTAGCTCAATAGTGTCAATTGGCAACCCCTTTACCTACCTACCTATCCTATTTTTTGAACATACCTCGTATATGGGGCTCCCAATTAGGATGGTTCGATGTTGAAACGTAATATTTATGTAATTTTTAAAATATGACATATATCCTCCGTGGTGGCTTGGCGCTTGTTGTTTTTGTTGTATTAGCAGTTTACTAAACACTGCCAGTGTGGTCTAGTCACCGATCGTCATCGTCTAACTAGGCCCAGAAAACGTGGTGCTTCAACAGCCTGGGCTCAGAGGGAGAGGAGTGTTAGGTGAGTGGGTTACATGGGGCATGTGAATAGAAGTTTAACCGTAGTAAGAGTTTAGCCTACTACTATCCAGAACATGGCTTCACGATTAAATTAACCTGCTGCATAAATCCGGTTGTATCTAAGCAATGTCCTGACTTATGTTGATGTTTAGATCATCGGCCGATTGTGTCTTAAAAAACCCCATGAATAAGCTTTGTGGAGTTAAGCTGTGTGAATTTGTTGGCCAATTCGTGTCACCTTCGCGAGAGAAAACTATAACCTCAAATCTTTTATAGTCTTATCACGTGTAACCGCCATGGTGACTTGGCTTCAGTAACTGAATAATAATAAGCAACAGTTTTTACAGACGTAGTGCCTACACTCAGAAGCTCCTGGGTTCGTTGCTTTTCCGAACCAGAAGTCTCTTTCTTTCGTTCATATCTTCTCTACTGGGTTATATATGCAACACACAAGCTTGCATTTTATTTTTTTCTTCAGCATTTTCGTTTGTGGCAATCAATCCATGCATGTTTGAGAGCTTTTTATATGTAGCTATGTTCATATGCAAGTATAAGCGGAAGATTTAGTGCTACCACAGAGGGCTTTTTTTACACATATCATGCAAGCAATATGAATAACGCACATACATACATATGTATGTGTATGCGTAGTTGTATGAAATGCCCTTTTTATTGCCACTTTTATATAAATTTTTGTGCTGGTACAATTTATGACAATAACAAAATTTTATTTTCAATTCACCCTTTTTGCAGCTGCAACATTTACAAGAACAATAAAAACAGTAACGAACACTATCGGCAAGCGAGCAACAGTAGCGGACGCAAAATGTTACCCTCTCTTGTGATATTTCTTTGCGTTGGACTATTACCGGCAGTTTTATGTTTTGATGGGCTGCAGGGTCAATCTATTAAGGGTAAGTTGAGCGAACGGTTTTGGACATTTTTTAAATATGACGTGGGATACTAATCATGGTAAAATAAAAAATTAAGAATAAAAATTGAATGTGGTATACAGTTAGTAACAGAAGTAAGCATATACCGGACACGTTTTCAATTTTCCCCCCATCGATTCCTTCAAACAACCTACGTTATAACAAAATTGTGTTTTATTTACATGAATGAAATACAAAAATCATATTTAATCCAAATAATGACAAAATTTTAAAAAGGAACAAAATTATAGCTTTTTATATTAAACTTTATAAAAATGCATGTCTCAAAAGTAAGTATACAGTTCATCATATTATTAATTTGTGAAATCAAAAACATAATTAAAATCAAATCCTAGTATTTGGTAGCTTAACTATTAGACTTTACAATCGCTTTAAGTCGTGATGGCATTGATTTCACCAAGTTTTCAGTTACAGCTGGTGGTATTTTATTCCATTCCTCCTGAAGGACGTTTTTCAGTAGTTCCTTATTTCTAATCGGATGTTTACGTTTTTGCCGCTTTAAATGTTCCCATAAATGTTCGATTGGGTTGCTGTCCGGGGACTGTGGCGGTGTTTTCAGCTGTTTCCGCACATTGTATAACAGAAACTCTCGTACAATGTTGGATGTGTGCTTCGGGTCATTATCCTGTTGGAAGATAAACGTTCCTCCAAGGCCTAATTTCGTAGTGCTACCTTTTAAATTATTTTTCAAAATATTTAAATACCCATATCGGTCCATAATATTTTCGATAAATACCAAGTTTCCAACCCTGTTTGCAGCCATACATCCTGAACCCTCACAGAGCCCCTACATGCTTCACAGTGCCGGTCATATTGCTTGGATCCAATTCCGCGTTAACTTTTCTCCATACATTTTTATACTCACTTTAATTATTTCCTTTTAATAGTTTTCACTTTTTTAATCAATGCGTAAAAATAAATGTTATGCTAACTGAACAATCGTTTGCTGTATACTTACTTTTGTGACATTAATTTGGCTGGCATCAAAGACAAAGCAAAGCGTGGATAACGGTACCTAAAATTTACAGCTAAATTAAGGCGCATATGAAAGCTTATCCCAGTATACAATTACCATGTGTAAAATATTTTGATTGCATATTAAGGAAAGCATTAGCGTCCAACAATTCCATAAATCAGGCTTCTGTATACTTATTTATGTTACTAACTGTATATCATTTTATGATACACTTTGTTTTCATAGTCATTATTTATTATCTTATAGGGTATTTGGTTTTTTTTGTACAGAAATGACAATTATTCAACGATTTTTAGTTTGAACTTAAATTTATAATTATTTCTAGTATTTATTAAAACAATAATTAAAATAATTATTTTCGTTGTAAAATTTATACATACAAATAATTGTAAATATTTTTATTTATTTATACTATACTTGTTTTAAAGCACTTTTTTTTACTTTTTTTTGCGCAACAATTGTTATATTTTTCCTAGCACATCAAAGTGCACAATACACGATTTTTGTATACAGTCAAAAGTCTACATAAACTCGTATTTTCGTTGGTTTGAAAGTCCAAGGAGTTTATTAAACACTTTTTTGATACAGTTTTATTTGAAACCTCTTTCTTATCACAATAAACTGAAAAAACCTATTGTTTAACATAGAATCAAAAAGGTATGAGGCAAGAAGCCAAAACCAGCGTGGTCAAAAGTTTACATACCGAATAAAGTTCCAAGAATGTACACTGGCATGCCGTGTTGTGATCAGGTAAATTCCGTAGGTTTTTATTTTTCTTTCCTTTTACTATGTTTGCTGCTTTACTAATATTGATTTGATCACGTAAGCATCAAAAATGGCACCGCGAAAAGAAATATCAGTTGTAATTTGGTTATACAGCATACGAAAAAATGTCGTATGGTGATATTTCAAAAACAGTTTTAAGATGTCGGTCAATTAGCGAAGATAAGCCGTGCAGTATCCCAACGAGAAAACTATCTCGCCGAGAAATCCGTTTGATTCACACAAACGTTTTGAGTTCAAAATCCAAAAGTTATTGCTTCGAAATTAGCCAAAAATGTAGCAAGCAAATGTGAAAGCAATTCAAAGAACTCAAAAAACATCAAAAACGCAAAAAAAGTATAATTTCTGCAAAAAACTGCCAATTATGCTTGGAGTTCGCAAGCACATAAAGATAATGGGATGGAATTTTGGCAAAAAGTTTAATTGGCATCGATGGATGGGCAAACATTTGGAGGAAAACAAATACTGCACTCAATCCGAAAAAATTAGTATCAACTATCAACCATGCTCGCGGCACCATCTTGGTTTGGGGAGCTGTTGCTTTTCAAACCTTCGGTGGATAATTTGCGGTTTGGAGCAGCCTGGATCCTTCAACCGGATAATAGTCCAAAGCACACGGTTCACATTGTTGAGGACTGGATCTTCTTTGTACACTAAGCCACTTAAACACATCACCCCAAAGCGCAAGATTTAAAAATATGAATATTTATGGAGAGTTTTGGAATGCAAAATTAGAGAAAATCAGGCTTCTAGTCCTGCTCTACTCAAAGGGCGCATAATAAAAGCTTCGAACAGTGTAACGTCTGCAGAGCTGAGAAAAAGATGTTAAGCTGGTTTCAAAAAGTTATTGATGCTATCGACGTACCAAATAAATAATAAAAGCATGATGAAGGAAATCTCACACTAGTAAATAATTACGCTAAAGTAAGATATTTTTGCACTGTATGCTGACTTTTGTCAACGCTGTTTTTGCGTTGTTCTCCTATAACTTTGGTGTTTTATGTTAAATTATTATTTTATTTCAGTTTATTGTGATTGGAAAATGGTTTCAAATAAAAATGGTATCAACACAGTTTTCAACAAACTTTTCGACTTTCAAACCAACAAAAATTAGGTATCACGTCACCGGGTACTCGGAAGTCGAATTATTTTTGATTTCGCACGTAACGCACGGCAACGAAGTAATCGCTGTGTTATTTTTTTGACATAGCACAATCTTACTTTTTTTGCAAGCAAATCGCTGCCATGGCCCCGATGGCATTAGCCAATCAGCTGATTCTTTCAAATTCATTGAGAACCGGTTAACGGTCTGATGTTCTTATTGTAGCAGCATAAACATTCCCCATACATATACGGCGAATGCTGCTTAAGTGATAGTCCTTAGCCGGATATAAATCCGGGTCGTTCCGGTTACGTAGAATCGACTGTCGTGGGTCTGATCTTGGCCACCATTTGTAAGTTCTTTTCACCATGATATTGACGAATTCACCTGACACTCCAATATCAAAAAAAGATTTTTTACATGTCAAAGTGGGCTTAGAAGGGAAGGGTTAATTTTGAAATATTGCTACTACCCAATTTTTTACTACGACATCGAAAGTTTAGAGTTCATTGAAGAATTTTTTTTAATTTTAATTCTTATTAAATATCAGCATATCACACATTAAATCAATATACGAATGTACAAAAGATTAAACTCCATAAGCAAAGCAACATTGAGTTTATAGAGCTCTTGCTACTAATCGACCAATCGAATATGTTGATAGCCGAGTACTCATACATTTTTCATCTCCAATTAAGCATGCAATCGAAGAAACTTCAGTATTCAAATATTGAAAGATGTTAAACTTCTTTTTAAATCAAGCAGATATTACAAATCGTAAAGGGAATTCGACTGAGCCAACTAACCAGGTATGTTAGCTTACTGCTTTGTTGGTCATTTTTGGCTTGAAGTCCGTCCAATTTATGTGATGGGGCATGTTAAGAGACATATTTTACAACCAAATTCTGCCACCAGAACGTATGTACTTAGAACGGTTGCTTATAATATTCTTCAACAGATAACTGTGAAGATACAACTCTTCAATTTCAAAAAACCGCTTTTATCAAGCAAATTATAGCTCAGAATGAGCCCATAAAAATAAAATACAAAGAATATTCAAAGTAAAATACTTAATTGAAAAGCCGAATATATTTAGATATCCAAATGCAAACAATTGGTCGATTATGAACGTTTGGGTGAAATAGACGAAAGTACTGGCAAGTGAATCCGTTTATGTACGAGACAACTGGTTATTCGATTCACAAGAGCCCTAAAGCAGTATGAAACTACAGAAGTAGGAGATTTCGTCTTGTTTTATTATTCCTAGAGTCGTATTATTGTCGCAAAAAAGTTCAGCTATTTTGTCGTTTTAGCATAGAGTAGTCTTGTAAAGTTTTTATAACACTTGGATTTGTAATGATACACTCTCTGAAGACCCGCATCTGAAAAATTATAATATTACTTATATTGTTGTGTTTTTTTTTTTGCTTGTTTTTCATATCATTTATCAAGAAAATCACGCAACTTAATACTTTTAATGATTCAAATGTGTACAAAATCAGTTAAAAATTTCGCATATTTCTTTCATGGGCTAATATAGTTCGCCACCGCTGTGGAAATCGACAATGGTATAATTGCCACAAATATAACGTGCTGCATAATTTTAGGCGCTTCATTTTGTTTGCACAAAGTATATTGCAATCAATGCACATTTTGCACGAAGCAACAAAAGCACTTAATTAATAAAAAATAAAAAAATAATATAAATGGCTTAAAACACATGCTGTACAAATAATTGTTATTTCAAAATTGATCAATCGATTGTTCGTTCAATGAAAATGCTAACTTTTTGCGCAAATTTGTTACACTTGCAAAGGTTTTATTCTGGCAAATTTTTTAGTAACTGCAACATAGTACGAGGCACTTCATTCAATTTGTTTGCAATAAAATGTTAACTTTGTACTTTTTGCCTTCCTCAAGTGGAATGTTTTTGAAGTTTTTTGACACAGTGATTATTTTTTAACAATTTTAAAATGTTTTACTACAATATCCTTTTTATGAATCAGTAACTATTGTTGTTTGTAACTGCTCACATCTCTCTCCGCAGATGCCTTCGGCGAGTTCTCACTGACGGACATGATCAGCGTACAATCGCAAGGTATCGAATATGAGGAGGCCGATGATGGCTTTCCCTCGTATAAATTTTTCTCCACATCAGATGTTAAATCATCATATCGAGTCTTACTGCCGGAAAAACTCTACGAATTTGCGATACTTGTCAAATTTCTTCCAAATAGTCCCAAAGGTGGCTACCTCTTTAGTGTAGTCAATCCTCTGGACACTGTCGTACAATTGGGCTTACATCTATCGCCAGTGATTAAAAATGTCTGGAATGTTTCACTGCTCTACACCCAATCGGATCAAAACTCCATCAGCCGGAAATTAGTCAGCTACCAATTGCCATATAGGGGTAAGGAGTGGACAACACTTTCTTTTCAGGTACTCGGCGACAAGGTGCTCTTCTACTACGATTGCGAATTGAATAAAACAACATCGGTGGTACGAGAACCACAGGAGTTGGTCTTCGATTCTGCATCAACTTTATATTTAGCACAAGCAGGCCTCATACTGACCGGACACTTCGAGGTAAGTGATTTTGGTTGTGATTTATTATTTGCCATTGTAAATTTAATTAAAATGCCTTCTGGGAAAGTACACATGTTGGAGAGCGAATTTGAAATTTCGAGTTATTTCTTAATAAGCAACGGATTGCGTACATGCACATATTTTTCTACCACTTAGCCTAATTGCTGAGTTGCCGAGAAATGGATAATCAAAGAGATGCTAGCAAACTCATATACACAAAAAATAAGTACATATGATTTTTCATAAGAAGCGATTGGATTTTACTTTTTATTATTTTTTTATTTAGACAGTGAATTCAAAGTTCTGGCTGATTAAAAAGATTAAAAATTATGTCTAATTAAAAGTTGATTAAAATTGCCACTTAAATCCGCAGTGACCAAAAAACTCTTTTAAGCGAAAATCCCCACTTAAATTTTCTTCTTGCTAAATTTTCTTTCTAATGACATACATACAGTTTAACCCATTCGACGCTAACGTTGCCTGAAAGCAACTTCGCATGTTTACAGGCTCACCCGCAGGTTTCTTCTTGTTTTTCTTTAATGAACCGTATGATAACGGTAGTCACACATACATATGTAAATTTTCGTACAAGGCGTGGTAAAAAATACCTTTTTTGTAAATAGTTGAGCAAAGTTATTTTTAAAAGAACTGTTAACTTTTTTTCACAATTCAGCAAAATGTTTCGAAAAATAAAATTTGTTTATTAATTTTAACAAAAATTATGAATCCGTAAATGAAAAAGTATTCGGCAATCGCTAAATTAGAAATTCATTTAAAAAAATATTATTTCGTGCAAAGTGTATATCGTCATTTATCAAACTTTTTATATATAACTTTTTATTACAGCCAAACAAATGGACGTGGTGCCTTGCCAAGACACTTCTAGAGTAAACTTAACACTTCTTCCTCTTAGCGTCCTTGCTGAACCATTACTTCCTTTACAGCTTCTTGCTATCGATCTTGATTTACAGCCACTTCCTTCCAACATTGCACCCGCATTTTCCTAAGATCAGCTTCCACATCTTCTAGCAACCTTTTCTTCGAGCGTCCCCTTTTTCTTTCTCCAATTGTGGCATTCTAGCCACATGCCCCAGCCATCTAAGTCGTTGAGACTGAATAAATCTTATTATGGTTTCTTTCTTAACTATGCCTTCCAGTTCGGCATTGTGCCTAATGCGATAAGTGCCATCTACCAGTCCAAGCGGACCATAGATTTTTCGGACCACTCTTCTTTCAAAGCGCATTAGCTGCTTTTGTCTCGTTAGCTTTCAGTGCTTTATACATTCTTAATTTTTTCTCACGTGATAATATTTTAGATCTGAGCAATTTTAGATTAGCATTATATGCTTTGTTGGCTGCCCGTATTCTGTCATTGATTGATCTTTTAAACGTTGCGAGGGTCGATATCGTTGATTGTTGTTTCCTATCCGAGGCTGTTTAGGGTTCATGACAATTATTTTTTAAACTGAAATTAGAGCGTCAACCTAATGACCAGTTCCTTTCGGGGGGCTCACCACCGTTCTTTAGATCCTAGTGCTGCCATCGAGGTTTCCAGTTTTCGGGGAAACTGGTTACTCGATCTGCGCATTCGGTTAACAGTATCACCACTTGAAGGCGAAAAGGGGATATTGACTACGAGAGGTGAGAGGTTTCATATCTTGCGTCGTAATCCTTTATGATACCATAAAAACATAACACTAGGTGGCGCAAAATTAATCACACTATTAGACAATTTAATCATATTTAACAGTTGTGAACGAAACTGCTGCAGCTATCACTCAAATGTTTTTATTTAGTCAAAACGTTATTAAAAAAAATTGGGTGATTAATTTTGCGCTACCTAGTTTACTAAAATTTGGAAAACCTTAAAGCCAAAGCAAAGGGGGAAAAATGGGCTTAAAACAGGGTTAATAAAGAATCGTGTTGTCGAGCTTGAAAAATTTTCTGATAGTAGTTACACAGCAATCTACTGTTTACCATACACTTTTAATTATTTAATTTTTATATAACTTTTAGTGTCAAAAGAAAAAAAAATAATAGGTCTATTTATAAGTTCGTGCGGTTTTACAACAGATGGCGTAACTTGATTATTATTCCATCGATCCACATTTCCAAACATTCATTGGAGAGCTACTGTCGTAAGGCACAAACGTCAGTATAAGTTTTTTATTTGAAGCGTAAACAACAATATTTTTACCACACTTGAAAATGTCGAATTTCGTGCCAAATAATGTGTTTTTGCGGGGAATTCTTCTTCATTATTTTAATATGAAGAAAAAAGCAGCCGAAAGTCATCGTATCTTGGTGGAAGTTTATGGTGAGCATGCTCTATCTGAGCGAACGTGCCAGAAGTGGTTTGCACGCTTTAAAAGTGGTGATTTTGGCTTGGAAGACGAAGAACGCGAGGGTGCGCCGCCAAAGTTCATGGATACCGAATTGGAGGAATTGCTCGATCAAGATCCGGCTCAAACGCAAGAAGAGGTTGCAAAAACTTTGGGAGTTGATCAATCAACCATTTCCAAACGTTTAAAAGCCATGGGAATGATCCGAAAGGTAGGCCATTGGGTGCCGTATGAATTGAAGCCAAGAGACGTTGAACGCCGTTTTATGGCATGCGAACAACTGCTTCAACGGCACAAAAGAAAGGGTTTTTTGCATCGAATTGTGACTGGCGATGAAAAGTGGGTCCATTACGACAATCCAAAACGTCGGGCAACGTATGGATACCCTGGCCATGCTTCAACATCGACGTCGGCGCAGAATATTCATGGCCTGAAGGTTATGCTGTGTATCTGGTGGGACCAGCTGGGTGTTGTGTATTATGAGCTACTGAAACCGAATGAAACGATTACGGGGGATGTCTACCGACGACAATTGATGCGTTTGAGCCGAGCACTGCGAGAAAAACGGCCGCAATACGCCGATAGACACGACAAAGTTATTTTGCAACATGACAATGCTCGGCCACATGTTGCACAAGTGGTCAAAACATACTTAGAAACGCTCAAATGGGATGTCCTACCCCACCCGCCGTATAGTCCAGACCTTGCGCCATCCGGTTACTATCTCTTCCGATCGATGCAACATGGCCTGGCTGACCAGCACTTCCGTAATTACGATGAAGTCAAAAAATGGATCGATTCGTGGATTGCGGCAAAACCGACCGAATTTTTCACAAAGGGAATCCGTGAATTGCCAGAAAGATGGGAAAAAGTAGTAGTAAGCGATGGACAATATTTTGAATATTAAATTTGTAACCATTTTACGTCAATAAAGTTTCAAATTTCGAAAAAAAACGAACTTATTCATAGTCCTATTAGAAACTCGAAATCTATGTATTTTTGCAACAAAACAGAGTCGAAAATAAAAAAAAAACTTGTGAATACCCGTATATAACATATCTCAAATTCAACGCATACGGCATCATTATACTTTTATTGGATATATACTCGTATAATTGACACTTAAATAATTTTTGGGTGTTTGGCCGAGCTCTTCCTCCTATTTGTGGCGTGCGTCTTGATGTTGTTCCACAAATGGAGGGACCTACAGCTTCAAGCCGACTCCGAACGGCAGATATTTTTTATGAGGAGTTTTTTTCATGGCAGAAATACACTCGGAGGTTTGCCATTGATTGCCAAAGGGCGACCGCTATTAGAAAAATGCTGTTTCTTAATTTTGGTGTTTTACCGAGATTCGAACCTGCGTTCTCTCTGCGAATTCTGAGTGGTAGTCACGCACCAACTCATTCGGCTATGGCGGCCGCTTAGAATTAGGCAAATAATATTTGAGAAAAAACAATATAATTAATATTTAGTCGACAAGCTTTATTTTTTCTCACAACATTCAGTCATCTTGGAATGGATTCGACCAGCTTCTTGCATGTTTAAAGATATATTTTCTCCTAATCTTTTTTTATAACATCTTCTAGGCCTTTCTTTTTTCTAATAACAAGATTTTTTAGTTCGTTTTCCAAATTAGCCCACAGATGTTCAATTGATGTCTGGAGATTATGGAGGTGTTTCAAGTACTTTAGGTCATTTGTACAGAAGCCATAGGTGGACATCGAGCGCCTTATGCTTGGGATCGTTATCTTGATAGTATTGGAAATCGTCAAGAATTCTTATCTTTTCAGCACTTTGGACCAAATTTTCTTTCATAATTGTTAGATATTGTTGGTGGTCTATAATATCGTTAATGAGGCAAAAATTTCTAGTACCAGCAGTGGACATACAATCCCTTACCATTACCGACCTACCCCCATGTCCAACTATCGGACGTAAGATTTTTTTCAGCAGCTCTTCATTAGGCCT
The DNA here is from genome assembly GCF_028408465.1 of Anastrepha ludens. Taxonomy (NCBI): domain Eukaryota; kingdom Metazoa; phylum Arthropoda; class Insecta; order Diptera; family Tephritidae; genus Anastrepha; species Anastrepha ludens. The sequence goes on along the minus strand of NC_071500.1, from coordinate 47,957,533 downwards.
TCTCCACATATATGATTGTTCATCTGACTTAAATACCTTAATCTTGCTTTCATCTGCAAATAAAACGTGCTTCCAGAACTCGAAATCTATATCCCCTTGACGCTTTGCGAATTTTATTCTCTTATGTCGGTTAATCTCGTTGATGAAAGGTTTTTCGTGCAACTCTTCCATTATAATTATTCTTTCGCAACACTATAGGTAAACTTTCGGGGTTGCAGTTAATATTAAGATGTTAGGCGACTTCTGTTGGGAACTTAAGAGCGCTCAAATTTGGATTTTTCTTAATTCGTTGCACTATCCACAGTTCATCTGCATCCGAAAACGGGTTTGGTTGTGCCGATTTCCTCTTATTTTCCACGGATTTTGTTTCTTTCAAACTTTTTATTACGTCGTATACAGTCAGATGGGGTCTATCCACTATTTCTGCGATTTCCTGAACAGTTTTGCGGTTTCCATGATGTGTAATAATTAAATTTTTGACTTGAATTGCGCTTTGTTCTCGCTGTCTACCCAAGTTTATAATTTGGACTTTTATTCAATAAAAAATGACTGAAATTTCTTTTTAATTTACGTTTGGTTATTTCCTTGCACTGTTCTACTGAAAAAAATATTAAATATGGAACTCCCGGTGTTTAAGTGACTAACAATCGCAATAATGCCAGATATCCCTATTTTGCGAATGCTGACAATGCAGACAAACTACGTCTAATATGACTGATTTTATAATAAAGTTCAGCGAGATTCACACTTTTTATGTTTTTTTGGAAGATTTTTAAGTTATTTTTTATATTTTTGAAGTAAAACCTGTAAGGCGTCGATGGACAAACGAGAATGGAGAGTAAAATTTCAAGGCTGTGCAACGTTTTGGGCATTTTCGTTCCGCGAGAGAGAAAAAAGATATAACGTAGAGGAAAAGGAGAGAGAGAGCTAGTATACCTTACATACATCTTATATACACCTTAGGCTATTTTTCTTGAGTTTTTCCTTGTGGTTGCTAATTTCTAGTGAGAAATAACACTGCCTACTTTTTGGCGCTGGTTTGTTGGTGCAAACTTGTAGGAAATATATTTTTGGTGCCTACTTTTTGGCTCTATATTTCCTTGGTGCCTACTCTTTGGGGCGTATTTTGGTTCCAATTTTTTGGGCGTTTTGTTTTGGTGCCTACCTTTTGGCGCGGGTGATAAACGCTCGGAGTAGTGGGCGTTGTTGGCACGGTTTGTGTCCGGCGTTTACCTACACCGGTCGACCGTTCTCCGTTTTTTGAAAATTTTCTTTTCTTCAAATGTTGTGCATTCTCTTATTCTCTCTCGGGTCTCTCCCTCTTTCTCTGTCTACCTTGAAAGTTTCACTTCTGTTATGTGTACTACGTTACACACACCTTTTTTTCTTTTTATAAAGGATGGTTAAATTTCAAGGGCCGATGTTGAATGTGAACCACACCTACACGCCAACGACACCGTTGGACTTCTTTCTTTGGGGTTATTTGAAAGAAAAGGAGTACTTCGATAAGCCAGCAACAAATCAAAAGCTAAAGGATGATATAATTCGGCACATTAACGGCATATAACCTCAATTATGCTTCAGCGTCATCGAAAATTTGAACCATCGGATGGAGGTGTGCCGCCGAGGCCGCGGTGGCTATTTGGCCGATATTTTCTTCCATACGTAACTGAGCCATACCAATATTATCATAATAAAGAGAAATGACAATAATTTCCTAAAAAATTGTATTTTATTCACAATAAACACCGGCCCTTGAAACTTAACCACCCTTTACATGCAAAACAATTTAAAAAAAAAATTTTAAGTAAAGAATTTTATAGACACCCTATCTTCCATTAGCTCAACTTCAATTACTTCCTTTCTTTTCGATGTTGCATGCAATTCTACATTTCTTCCAAATTTGGGTGAGAGTAGCAATAATGTTGGGTTAAATAATAATCTGAAGATATGTGTGTAGTGTATGCTGGGTTACTTAAAATTTTATTCCAAACAGTTTTATGTTACTTGTCCATTCGTGTACACTAAAACTCGCTTTCATTGCCTTTAAAAAATGGAAAATCAAGGTATGCATCATATTTTCGCCCAACAGCTCGAATGATGACATCAAATTCACTATTAAGTGAATTAAGATAAATGCAGTTAGAGATGAGTCTATAGTAGTAAGACTACACTTAAAACTACCCACAAATACTGCAAATAGATTAGGCTTGTGCAAAGATTTCGTTTTACACTTATGTTATTTTCGAAGTTAGGGATCTATGTTTTCATACGTTTTGTTCAATAATGGAAGAAAATAAAAATTCCAGCCAGAATATCAAGTTTGTGATGTATAAGTAGTTACAAAAGTTCAACATTAAAGACTTTAGAAAAGATTTTAATGGTTTTGGTTTTGTAAAAAAATTCCAAACTTATGTGATTTCGAAAATTGGACAGAAATGGTATGCGATTTCCATCTCCTTTGCTAGCTTTTCACCACTGACGCTTCCGCACGAAAGAGCAAAGCTATTTACTCATAATAACAGCAGCGCCAACGAAACGTACAGCGACAAAAGCCGTACAATGCGAAGTTACATGCCAGAAAATACTGGTTTTCACGTTGAGTGCGAGTGGGGTAGAAAGAGAGGGCGACACTGAGGGTGGTGCACCACGCTTCTAAGGGTGAGCTTGTAAACATGTTACAATGTAACTACAAATATATACGTGCATATTAACCAACCATACAATTTCCGAGCGTATTGTTTGAAGCCGCTAGATGGCGTTAAAAGGACTATGAGCAGTATTTGAGGTTTTGAGTAAATTATCTATAGGACACGCAAGTGAAAGTGTTTGTTTTGTTGAGGTGTGAGTGGAAATCGGTATCTACACTCTTTCACTCTTCAATCAGACCTTAGACACTCTTTTAAGGGTTGTCCAAATCACCTCGCTGAATTGGTGTGCTGAATGAGCGCAGCAAAAATTCCTGCACTTCAGAGCATCATTTACTAATTTGCCTCGTGCATTCGTAAACTGCACGCTCAACGCCGACTTTCAGCGCTTTGCACTATTCGTAGTCCTTCCTGCCATTTAGACGGCTTTCTGCGGCTATTTGCTTTTGAGCTAATTTTTACTTTCCTTGCTATTTGTTTGTATCCTCTCCGTGGAGTTCGGCACGAACCGCATGCGAGCAACGCATTCGGCACACGAGCGAATGGTGTAAGAGCTAGATTTAAGTTGGCAAGATTCAATAAAGTGTACCTTTGCACCTAGCTCGCAGGTTCGCATCATTTCGGCTTGGCTATTGCGCTGAGTACGACGAGTGCAATTGTCATTTGCTGAAGTGAGCCATGAATGTGATTTCGAATATGTATGCGTGTGTGTGTGCATGTGCTTTTTTCTAAAAAGTTATGTTCATTAAGTGCGTTTACCTCAGTCGTGTTAGGTGCTGTAGCCGGTTCAGATGTGCTAAACGGGAGACTATCGTCGAATTAATGTAACGGTCAAGTGTTGCGTTCGTTGTGTCGAGTTTCGCTTCAAATTGGTCCACTCATTGGCTCTTATGTTACAGATTTGTTTTTTTCAACGCACACGTACGTACATGCGTGTGCAATACTTATGCCAAATATGTGCACAAATATAGTGGCAAAGGTGAATTAGCAGTTGTGGGTGTATTTGAGTGGTGATGTGCGCGTTTCTTAGAAAGTATATGTTTGGCGATGTGGGCTTTGAAAGCACTTAGATGCTGTTGAAGTGCTGGAAAAGCACTACACAAGTGTATGCAGAATATATAATTATGATTATTACCTTGAATATAAGAGAAAAAAAAAAGAAATGAAAGATGAAAGCAAGTGTCTACTAAGCCTATTATTGTTGCCAAGAATTTGTGGTATCCACATATTGCTTGAGTATTTAAGTGGATTTTTATTGACTTCCTTCACCCAACACACATGCATAATTAGCTACAAAAACATGCGTCCATAAATGTTGCCTATTGAACTTCTATAGGCCACTCGAACGACTACTCAGCCCTGCACACACCAAAAAAATAGTCGGAAAAGTTGAAAAAATATGCCGGAAAAAGTTTTAAATTTACGCGAAAAGTTACACGCTGCAACATTTAAGCGCAAACGTTTGATAAACCTTGTCGTTTAAGTATACGGCAGGTAGTGCGGTTGTAATGAACTCAAAGCTCTAGGCTTCTGAAGTAAAAGTGCAACAGAGCAGGTAGAATAAATGCGAAAAGAAATCGTAAATATAAATCACAAGAAAAGCAAATGAAAGCTCGCGAACGTGTGCAATTAAGTAAGTAATCGAAATGAGTTCAAAAATCATTGCGCTGGAAAATTAACGACAAGCGCAGACAAATTGGCTGCCACCTGCTCGCTTGCTCGAAGGTCTGAACGCCTTGCATAGGAGTCAAAAAAGTCAAATATTTCTGTAATCGCTCGCGCAAGCGGCATCAAACACTCGTAAAGCATGTGCATCTACACACTAACACATGTGTAAAAATACGTGAACATATGCATGTAAAGCTAGCAATAATAATACCAGCAATTATAAAAACTACCAATGCAATTCAATCCACTTGCAATTATAAATAATACACTACTCTGCTTAAAAATTAATTAAGCATTAAAAGCAAACAAAAAAAGCAACAACAAAGTACAACACAACAGCGAACAATAATAAATAAAAAGCGGTGCCATATGTACGAAATGAAAAATGCATGTTAAATTATGCATTCAAGTGGCAAAGGTGCCACTTCGCTTCCACTAACCGCAGCCATAGCAGCAGCTGGAGCAGTAGACGACAGCCAACGATGCATACTACACAACGCATACACATACATATACAAGTAAATGTGAGTGTTAATCGTAAGTAATCGCATTTCAAGCATTAATGCAAACACGACGGCGTTCCCTATAAATAACAACATAATCAAAATAAAGTGAAAAATAATCAAGTAACGGGGCTGAAAAAGCAAAAACAGAGAAAATAAATAAATTATAAAAAATCGGTGTCGTAGAAAATTTCGCTGTATCCTCTGTCTGAATCCTCCAAAACCAGCTCGCAAATGTTGCGTGCGATCGGCGGACTGCTGATCAGGATTTTGTAAATTTGTGTGTACATGCATTATGCATGTAGTGGTTATACAAATTGTATACATTGTCCGCGCGCAAATATTTGCACACACGCCAAGTAATGGCATGCAAATATGTGCGACCAGGTGTATGAGCAACAAACCAAGCGCAAGTGCCGAGCAGTTCGCTACATAAGTGTGAATGTGTGTATGTACCCACATACCTACACGTAGCGCATAGGAGGAAAGTGTTGAGCGAAAGCGTGGCATGCGTGTGGCGTGCTTGTTGCTAATTAACCACACAAACAAAGATATAGCAAAAAAATATGTATTAAAGAAGTGGTTTGATGTAATAACAAAACAAAACAAAATGAAGTGAAGTGCAGTGATGTGAAGTGAATGGAAAGCCGGTAGTTATGAAATGCTTATTAAAAGGATTTTGTGTTTTGCAAAAATTTGCTTGCATGCTATTATGCGCCTAGAAATATGCAATCATAATAAAACAGTGTATTTTTAAAAAGTGTCTACCAATACAACACGCGATGAAATATGCATATAAGCCATGTGCAACCGCTGTTTAGTTTCTGCTAAAATAAATGATGCCATTGCAGTGGAATAGTTTTTTATTAAAAGTCATTTGTAAATTCAAAAACACTTTTTAAATAAAGTGAATTATTTTAGCTTCCGCATACCATAATATAAGAATTAGAGAGTCTTTCAGGATGCTGCCAATCCTGTAGAAATTTTTTTCGGTATTAATTTGTCATACCCATAATTGCAAAAGATTCCCCCAGCATCGACATTTTGTTTTGCGTACTGAAACTATCGTCCCATAGTGGACTATAGGTATTTTCGATGATCTCTGAATGTCGTCTGCGTGCTGACCGCTTATTTCAAAATTGTTATATTTTGACATAAATATTCTCGATATTAAAAATGTTATCGTTCATATTGTAATGACATAAAACACTCCGCCCCAATTTTTGGCTCATAGCTCTGTAGTGTAGTAGCCAGTTAAACAGCCGTATTGTTCAGGTAACGGACACCCGGCTGCCAAGACATGAAAAATATAAATTTCTTGCCTAGAACATTTTTAGTTAACCCCAAATATCATTAATAACTTTTTTAGACATTTTTTCGTGGAAAGAGTTTAATTCGGTATAGAAAATGTACTAAGTAATAGATTGATGGTAAATATTTGAAGGAAAGGAGATTTCTTGAAATGTAAAACTTATCACTTTTTTTATTTTGAAATTTTAGATAGCACATATTTTGAAATGCTTAAAAATAATAACTCTGCATACATACCTACCAGAAAAGATAAAAAATTGAATTATTGATTAGCAAATTGTGTTAACATTTCTGTTCACGAATTTCATCACGAATCGCCTAACGCCAGAACAACACTACCAAATTGTGAAAATTTACTTTGAAAACAAAAAAAAAAAATTAATTTGTTCCCGAAGTTCATAGAACAGTGGCGTCATTGTCGGTCTTTATTTCTTTCGGGATGAGGAAAGAGCTGTTGTTGCGCTAAATGGCGAGCACTATCGAGCGTTGCTGATAGAATTTTTGTTTTCACAAATTAATCAGCTAAACATGGACGACATTTGTTTCCAACAAGATGATTGAGTCATCTTGCTCTTCATCATCTTGCCATTCAACGCGCTTAGCAATTGATTCATTACAATATTCAAGCCAACATTGACGCCATACGGCTAGATTTATTCGAAAAACTAGTGAAAACTTCCACTGATATCATATTCAAAAAAAATAAATATCATAAAATTATCTACCAGATTGTAATAGAAAAATCTTTCCTACAATATTTCTGTTTTGTTCGGCCGCCGTAGCCGAATGGGTTGGTGCGTGGTTACCATTCGGAATTCACAGAGAGGTCGTTGGTTCGAATCTCGGTGAAAGCAAAATTAAAAGAAAAAGAAAAACATTTTTCTAATAGCGGTCGCCCCTCGGCAGGCAATGGCAAACCTCCGAGTGTATTTCTGCCATGAAAAAGCTCCTCATAAAAATATCTGCCGTTCGGAGTCGGCTTGAAACTGTAGGTCCCTCCATTTTGTGGAACAACATCAAGACGCACACCACAAATAGGAGGAGGAGCTCGGCCAAACACCTAACAGAAGTGTACGCGCCAATTATTTATTTTTTTTTTATTATCATTTTAAGTTCTCAAGCTCTTAAAAAATACCCGATGCTTACTCTTAGTAAAAAAGCTATGCTTAAAAATTTTTAGCTAAAACAAAAGAGATTTACAAAAATAATTTTTAATTTAAAATTAGCTCACTTTTTAATTAGATTGGACCGATAGTCTTAGCTACTGGTGCCTTTCGCAGTATATTATAATTATTCCTCAGTAAATTTCCAATAAATAAATAAAATTACATAATCTAACAAGAAATCATTAGACTACACCTTTTTTAAGTAAAATTTAAGAAACATTAAAAAAAAATTGCTTGAACAGCTGTAACAAAAATTATTTGACTATAGTTTTTTAACTAAAAAAAGTGTTTTGAAAAGTTCTAATTTAGCTTAGGTTTAAATTAGAACACTTAAAAAAAATTGTTTAAGAATATTTTTAGATACATTTAATTTTATTTAAAAAGGGGTTTGTAAATACATTTCACCAGAATTTTTTTAATATAAAATAAAATTAACCTTTAGGAAATACATTTAAAAAATTTAAGATTCAGCATATACTAGAAAATCGGCAAATAAGTTTTACTATTGTAGAATTTTTTTTATTCCGATAATAATAATTTAAATTAACCACAGAACAAAATAATTTAAACAAAATTTAATTGAGCTTGTTCCAAAATGATAGAAACAGTTTTTTATGATGGCGCCTGCGCTTCGGCAGACAATGGCAAGCCTCCGAGTGTATTTCTACCATGAAAAATCTCCTCATAAAAACCATTTGCTATTCGGAATCAGTTTAAAACTGTAGGAACAACCTCTAGACGCACACCACAAATAGGAGGGGAAGCTCGGCCAAATACATAACATAAATGCACGCGCCAATTATTTATTTTTATTCCTAGGTCGGAAAATCTAACCCTCGAAAAATTAACAAAATATTATATCTTTATTTCACTTTTGGACTAGTAAGTCTAAACAAAAGGTTAAAAATAATTTCCAAATATGAAATTAAAAAACAAAAATGCTTTATAGGAAATGTATACGAAATAAAAAAAAACGTTTTTTAGGAAATTTTTTAAAGTTTACAATATTTTTTACAAATAATGGACTATGAATAAGTTCGTGCGGTTTTACAACAGATGGCGTAACTTGATTATTATTCCATCGATCCACATTTCCAAACATTCATTGGAGAGCTACTGTCGTAAGGCACAAACGTCAGTATAAGTTTTTTATTTGAAGCGTAAACAACAATATTTTTACCACACTTGAAAATGTCGAATTTCGTGCCAAATAATGTGTTTTTGCGGGGAATTCTTCTTCATTATTTTAATATGAAGAAAAAAGCAGCCGAAAGTCATCGTATCTTGGTGGAAGTTTATGGTGAGCATGCTCTATCTGAGCGAACGTGACAGAAGTGGTTTGCACGCTTTAAAAGTGGTGATTTTGGCTTGGAAGACGAAGAACGCGAGGGTGCGCCGCCAAAGTTCATGGATACCGAATTGGAGGAATTGCTCGATCAAGATCCGGCTCAAACGCAAGAAGAGGTTGCAAAAACTTTGGGAGTTGATCAATCAACCATTTCCAAACGTTTAAAAGCCATGGGAATGATCCGAAAGGTAGGCCATTGGGTGCCGTATGAATTGAAGCCAAGAGACGTTGAACGCCGTTTTATGGCATGCGAACAACTGCTTCAACGGCACAAAAGAAAGGGTTTTTTGCATCGAATTGTGACTGGCGATGAAAAGTGGGTCCATTACGACAATCCAAAACGTCGGGCAACGTATGGATACCCTGGCCATGCTTCAACATCGACGTCGGCGCAGAATATTCATGGCCTGAAGGTTATGCTGTGTATCTGGTGGGACCAGCTGGGTGTTGTGTATTATGAGCTACTGAAACCGAATGAAACGATTACGGGGGATGTCTACCGACGACAATTGATGCGTTTGAGCCGAGCACTGCGAGAAAAACGGCCGCAATACGCCGATAGACACGACAAAGTTATTTTGCAACATGACAATGCTCGGCCACATGTTGCACAAGTGGTCAAAACATACTTAGAAACGCTCAAATGGGATGTCCTACCCCACCCGCCGTATAGTCCAGACCTTGCGCCATCCGATTACTATCTCTTCCGATCGATGCAACATGGCCTGGCTGACCAGCACTTCCGTAATTACGATGAAGTCAAAAAATGGATCGATTCGTGGATTGCGGCAAAACCGACCGAATTTTTCACAAAGGGAATCCGTGAATTGCCAGAAAGATGGGAAAAAGTAGTAGTAAGCGATGGACAATATTTTGAATATTAAATTTGTAACCATTTTACGTCAATAAAGTTTCAAATTTCGAAAAAAAACCGCACGAACTTATTCATAGTCCTATATAATAGTACCCCAGAATTTGTTGATATAATACATATTTCTAATAAGATTTTGAATACGAGGAGAAGCTCGTCCACATACCTAACATAACGCGCCAATTATTACTTTATATTTCTAGGCTAGAAAATCTATCCCTAGTTTTTAAAGGTACTTTTTCATATACACAAATTATTTAAAAAAAATGTTCGATAGTTCTAGTCCTAGCTAAACTTTCGTAATGTAAAGGGTTGCTAAGTTTCAAGGGCCGGTGTTGGTTTTGAATAAAATACAATTTTTTTAAGAAATTATTGCCACTTCTCTTTACTATGATAATATTGGTACGGTTCAATTGCGTGTGAAGTAAAATATAGGCCAAATGGCCGCCCCGGCCTCGGCGGCACACATCCATCCGATGGTCCAAATTTTCTTTGACGCTGAAGCATTATTGAGGTTCTATGCCGTTAATGTGCCGAATTATCTCATCCTTTAGCTCTTGAATTGTTGCTGGCTTATCGACGTACACCTTTCCTTTCAAATAACTCCAAAGAAAGAAGTCCAACGGTATCAAATCACATGATCTTGGCGGCCAATTGACATCGCTGCGACGTGAGATTATTCGGCCATCAAATTTTTCGCGCAAAAGAGCCATTGTTTCGTTAGCTGTGTGACAAGTGGCACCGTTCTGTTAAAACCACATATAGTCCACTTCCATATCTTCCAATTCGGGCTATAAAAAGTTCGTTATCATCTCACGATAGCGAAACACTATTCACAGTAACTGCCTGACCGTCCTCATTTTGCAAAAAATATGCCGCCGGCTCATAAACCGTACCAAACAGTCACTCTTTGTGGGTGCATTGGTTTTTCGGCAATCATTCTTGGATTAACATTCGCTCAAATGCGGCAATTCTGCTTATTAACGAATCCACAGATGTGAAAATGTGCCTGATCACTGAAGATGATTTTCTTCGAAAATTGGTTATTCACTGTTGCCATTTCCTGCCAAGATTCTGACCATTGACGACGCTTGAAATGGTCAAGAGGCTTTAGTTCTTGAGTCAATTGCACCTTGTAAGCGAGTAAATGCAAGTCTTGCAAGTCTTCAAAGACGAGCGTGAGAGGTGCAATTGTTGGGCACGACGACGATTTGAGGTGGACGGCTCTTCAACCACACTATCGCGAACAGCAGCGATATTTTCTGCAGAACCCGGTTTGCTCAAACTTTTGCACAATTTACGAAGTGCGCGATATACATTTGGATTTGAACGCCCGTTTTCATAATAGGCCTGAATAACTTTAACGCGTTGCTCGATTGAGTTAGTCTGAAATTGAAAAATGTCAAATGAAATGCAGAAAGAAACTTGACGATTAGGTGTGGTTCATATTCTACATCGGCCTTTGAAACTTAACTACCTCTTATTATAATTATTCATAATTACATTTCTAATTAACAAACAAATAAAAGAAAAATTAAAACAAATTTTATCAGCATAAAAGCAAAATTGGCATAGTTATATATTTAGCTTGCTTCTGGACTAGAAAATCTAGTAAGTAGAATATAGTAAATCTTATACAATTAATTAAAAAAATAAAAATATTTTAGCTTACTTCAGACTAGAAAATTTAACAAAATATTTCTAAAAAAATTGTTTAAAAAGAATTTCCATACACAAGAAAAAAAAAGCATTCTTTCGGGTGGAAATTTTTTTTAAGTGGCTTAAAAAATTTTTACAAATAGTATTCCAGAATTTTTTAATATATCTGTTTTTCTAATATGTTTTTCAAATAAATTTGTCAAGAATTTCTTTCAACTAGTAGGTAAAATATTTGGTAACTCTTTTCCTATATACAATGCGGAAAAACAGTTCATTCTTAATAAAATTAAAATTCAAACTGAAGGCATTTTTCTCTTCAATAAAAAAATTTGTGTCTCTGGTTGTATTGAAAAAATTTCAAATTTGCTACACGCTTACCTAAAATTTTCTACTTTTTTATGCTTAACTAAGATGTCGCATACTGCTTGGAAGTCTAGAACGATCTCGCAAGCTCAACAATATCGCTTACGGAGATTGGAGTAAGCAGTGCGCTGGCCTCGTTTATAGAACGGCTAATTAGGCGGATGATAAGTGCAGAATAAAGCGGAACTTCTCTCTCTTGGGTAATGCCTCAGAGTGGAGTAATCTTACAATTTCTGTGGAGCTTGATATTTACCGTTTCCTCCTGGAAATTGAAGATGTTGGAGCAAAAATAATTGCACACGCCAATCACATTGTAATAGCAACTACTGAAAAACACTTTTCAACATTGTGTGATCTTCTAGAAAGATTTCTCCCTTTGTTGCGATAGTCAAATGCCGGAGAAAACAGATACTCTCTAGTGGGAGACATAAGATTCTTAAACAAGTACCATTTTCCCAAGGCTAAACTGTGACTCACAGTTGCAGATAGAGTACCCAAAGCAATGACGGCGTTGCACTCCTGCTGAAGGCAAGAATTGTAGAATTGGTCAAAAATGGGGCATGGAACTTAGAATAATGCATTGGCTCTATACAACGGTAGTTGGGCCTATTCTCTACTATGGGATTGCAGTGTGGTGGGACGTCATTGAGAGGGGTGTAAATATTAAGATGTACAATATTCAAAGACTCGCACCTGCTCCTACAACCGGTGCGATGTCAAGCACGTCATCGAAAGCGGCTAAACGATAAGCTTCCTAATAAAAAAGATATGGTAGATAGATATAGATAAAAAAAACTCGAGGCAAGAGAATCGGCAGAAAGTGCAACTGTACATTTTTTAGATTTGCTGCAGGCCTTGAGTATTTTTCTAGCAACCTGTAATTCGTGGAAATGTGTAGTAGTTTAAAATTTAAAGTTAGTTTGGAAAATATTTCTATTTTTAGTCATGCAGATGGGAGCAACTGGATGTGCAACTAATAAAAATTAACTCTCGCATCGGGAATCAATCAATGTTCTGCTAAGTCGACGATTTTTTAAAAAAATTCTAAATATAAATATGAATTTATGTCTAGTTAATGTTGCCATTGTAAAAATCAAGTCATTTTCTGTATCTGGAAAAAAAATGTAAGTAAAAGCCGAACAAGTCTTGAAAATAGGAAAATTGAAAGTGTTTTTGAAGGCCGATAACAACTATCAGTGCCTTAATTGTGTAATGAAGTCGTTTATAATTGTTTCTCACGCAAATAAATAAATATAAGTAATTAGTAATAAATAAATAATAAAAAAAAAATAAAGAAGGAAAATAGTAAAATGAATGAAAATGTTTAACAATTTTAAAACGCCTTTATGCCCTTTTGAAAGTATCGAAAATCTAATGTTCATGTCAAGCTATTTTCAATAGAAACTTTTTTTCTAATTATGAAACCGTATTTGTGTGACGGGTCTCATAGTCTAATTTATGCATTTCAAGTTAATTAATCAATTTTTCACGGGTGACATACATTATCAGTAAATTAAAGCAGTGTGCGTGTAACTAGAGAAGTGTTGGTATTATTAATCTAAGGCAACAATGAAGAATTTTATTTTTAATTAACTGTAATTAGTACAACGATGTAACTCCCCACAAGCCTTTGCAAGCCTGCGCTCTTGTTTACAAAATATAAACATATAATTTTTTTTTGTAATATGTAGAAAACCATTTAAGAGTATGAAAATTAAATACATAAGTGCAAGTATATGGCTGCGGTAAACAAAAGCAAAGGATCATCCGCAAAACGTGCTACATCTCGCAATCAGGCGTAAACAAAAACAAAATAATCCCCAAATGAACTTCCGAGCCCAACAAGTGTTTCCCCAACTTCATTTCAAATCCCTGCTACGCTGTTGGAGTCTCTTGCGCGGCTTGAAAGTACCTTCGTATCTTTGTACACTTGAAATTCTATGTTTTTATTTGCGTACCGTGTGTATATGCGACTAAGTACACCGCGTGCGTGCGTGTCACATTTTGTTGTTTCGCGATATTCATCTAATTGCTTGTTTGACTTTTGCACTCAATTGCTGTGGCAGGCAGTCAATGTTTATCATATCCATCAAAGAACTCTTCTTCCTACTCAGCTCTTTTATTTGGTGTTAATGTACTTGTGTGTGTCGCGTTATTGTTTTTAACTCCTGGTGCATTTTTGTAATGGGAGTGCCATTTGTTAAAGGAAAGAGTGAAGCAAGTCAAGTTGGAAAACTTTTATTTATCTCTATGCGGTACAGAGTACAGCTTTTCCAACTTTTCAAATGTTTTATATCTTTTGTTAATTTATCTCATATTGTCACATAAATAGCTCAAAAAACGTTTGGCTAAAATAATCAGCGCCTCGAGCGGTAGCAGTGCGAGACCCGCTTCGTCAACATTCGGGCTACATAAAAAATATAATAGTTCATACAAATATTTTCCTTTTTAACTATTAATACATTTAAACTATTAATACAGTTTTTAGAAAATATTAAGTAATGTTTCTAATGTTTTAAACATATTTTCTAATACTTATATAGTTATATATATATATATATAATTAATCCTTACGCCCTTTTTGTTGGGTATTTTGGCCGAGCATCTCCTCCTACTTATAGTACGAGTTTTGAAGGTTTTCTGTGCCGTCATCGAATGGCACATGTCCTTACATAAATATCTTTTTCAGGGCAAAAATACAGTAGGAGATTTACATTACTTGCCTAGAGACGACACTAACCCATTCCCTAACGGGGGAATGCTATACTCCTATACCACCATGATCAAAGGGCTCCCCGATGCAAGTTTACTCATCAAAAGTGATATTATTGCTTTCAAAGTACTACCCAGCAACTGCAACGGACTCATGTCTGCGTTTCCTTCAGCTCTCCAAACATTTTTGGAACTCTATTTTCGGCAGAGCGTTCAGAATTGCCTTCGGTTTTTCCATTATTTCCTTTCGGTTGTTAAAACGTGCTCTCCGTAGTGGTTTTTAGACTCGATCATTGAATGGTATTCGTTTCATTCTTGGTCAAAAATTCGCGGATGGCACTATGGAACGGTGAATTAAGGAATCCATTTACAAAATCCACTAGCTATTTTGTGGGAAAATAGCCTATGGATTTTGTAAATGGATTCCTTAATTCACCGTTCCAAAATCCTTTTTTTAGCCAATTGTGTAAAGTAATATAAATGTCTCATAACGCCCAAACCATAGCACTGATTAACTGTTTGATCTTCTGTCAAAATTTCGTGTTAATCCATAAAATCCGTGGGCATCGTTTTTTTTTTGACTAAAAACGACGTGGTTTTTTTGGTCTTAGGTCATGCGGAGCTCTCCACTCATTCGCTTTATATCTCATTGCATGCCGTACTAATAAACCCACGTATCGCTTTCAGTAATGATGCGTTGGATGAATGTTAGATCGGATTCAGCCTTGGCAGTTTTGTCTTTGGTAATGTCATCGTGGCCTCTTTTTACCTGAAATGCGGATCTTTTGGAACCAATTTTGTAAGAACACAGCGCAAACCCAAATCGTTACTAGATACAATGTTCTGAATGGATGGATAAGCCATATTCAAGTCCTCTGCCAGCTCTTTGATGGTAATTAAATAATTTGCGGTTATTGATCAATTTATTTCTCATTTTGTTGATGTTTGCTCCAGTCTTTCATGTCGACTGCCTGGTCATCCTCGCTGGACTCACGATCTCTTCTGAAGCATTCAAGCAACTCGTAAACGACAGTCTGCTTTAGAGTATCGTTTCCAAATAGTTTTGCAACATTTCTAAGTTTTGCGCATCATTGAATACATTTTTAATGCAAAATGGAATACAAACTCGTTGTAATATGTACAACATATTTAATACACTTTTATTACAACATTTAACACAAATTCAAATACATTTTTAAGAGTATAAATAACACGAGTAGAGGTAGATTTACTCAAGATGGTGTAACTTTAACAAATGATAAGCTTTGGTCATACAAATTCGATAGAAATGTTAATCCCTGATGTGGGAACCTAACAAAAGAAAAAAAGAACTCAAATCAGTTGACTTAGAGTGTCATCTGGCGGTTGTTACTGGAACTTTTTGACGAAGGTAATAAGTAACAATTGAATGATAATTAATATTAATATTAGTTAAAATTTCTTTAAGTAAATATATTTTTAATAAATTTTAAAATCTCTGGTGGTAAGTTTTTGTTTAAAGGGAATTAGGTGTAATTTTAGACAAGTTTTCTTATCAATTCAGTTTCCAGAAGAGCTTAAACTTTTTTCTATAAGAAAGTATTAACCTTTGAAACAGTTGGGGACTAAGATGAAAATATTTACTTATATGTGTACATGTACACAATATAAATATGTTCTCGGATGAGTTTATGAACAAATCATGAAATTTTCGTAATTTTATTTTGTGAGTTCAAAGTCGATTTAACAATAAAATCACAAATTGAATTATTGCTACAATTTATTTGATTCATTTCTTTGCCGATATTATTTGTCTCATTTAAAGGAAGTCATCTTCAGAAACTCTTGGATGAGCCTAGTCAGCATACACCCACAGTGGGAAATTTTTTGCCAAAAAATTCAAATAGAGTTCCAATGATAATGAAATATTGTGTGCAACAAAATAGGTTAGTTAAGAAAAATTCCAATAGTTGAAATGCATCACTCCGCAGGGATACTTCTCTACATGTAGTAAAAATTACTAAACACATATTTTAATTTAAGCGTAAAAAGTAAGATAAAAAAAGTTGTTTTATAAAGGGCATCAAACATAGCGACACTAATAAAAAAAAAAACACAAAAAAAGTACTTTTCTGCAATTAAAACTAAGAAAGAAAGAAAAATGTGATATTTGGGTTAAAATCCGATGTTGTTTTAGGGCTGTAACGAAGTTTTTAAAAAGGGCTTGGCGCGGTGTCGTTGATATAATAATAAACCAACCCGAGAATTTTCACAAAAATGTAATCAAAAACAATAGGTTTTATAATTTTGGTTTTATAATGTTTATATTATTTAACAATCAAAAATAACAAATGACAAGCAACGATTGGCAAGCTCTATGCGCTCAATTAGCGGTTAAGGATTTTTTTCAAGCGCCTGCTTTACATCATTTAACTAAAAATTCAATTGACTTTATTTATTACTATATTGTTTTATTTTTTTTCTAATTTCGTTACACACTCCATTCGTCTAAATCAATTGGTATTAAATTGTTCATATATCTACTTTAATAAAAAAATTTTACGCCTAAAAGCTTGAAACATACTTTAGTATAAATTTGCATTAAAAATTGCATGCCCTCCGCCCGAAAATGTCAGTGATATCTGATAAATGGTGAATTTTTAACGTAAATCGAAATATGATTTATAACGAGCCAACCACCTTTTTCAAGAAAAACGCAAATACCATAATTTATAAACAATAAATTTTTCTTCAAATGGTTAAGAAAAGGCTATATTTTAATAGAAACACTTTTAAAGTTTTAGTTATATAAATATCTCAAATTTCATTTTCGCTTTACATTTTTTAAGTAATTTTACTCGAAATTATATAGGACAATATATTACTTTATAGGCGAAAAATTGTGGATTTTATTTTACAACTAAATCATTAAAGTTTTCAAATTCAATGGTAAAAAATTGGCTTTGGACTTGAGCTTACAAAAAAAAAAAAAGACATATTTGGAGCTCATTAAATTAGTCCAAAGCCAAGTTTTGTTAACTTAATTGCATTCGTAAAAGCATTTGTGCAGGCTATCATTCAAGGAATTTATTCATGTAAAGTTGCTAACAGATTATAAACATATGTATGTGTGCGTAAGTACCTAAAACGAATGTGTGAAATGCAGCTAAAAGCTTGGAAGTAAAATATATTGTAAATATTTTCATATTTGTCGTGAAAAGCTAAGAAAGATAGAATTTGATGCATTTTAAATATTTGCGAACACGAATGTCAATTAATAAAATAAAGGGGTGCATGAAACCGAAATATTTTTTTTTTCTGACAGAGATTGTAGAAATAAAATTTCTTGAGAAATAAAAATAAATGTTTGAGTTATATTCAATCAAATTCTGTTTCATTCATGTATACCAAATTCTGGATGTGTAGCCAATTATGTTATGTCTATGTTATATATAAAATAGGGCTTACAAACTCTTTGGCTGAGCTTCTTCTTCTATTTGTGGTGTGATGTTGTTCCACAAATGGACATACCAATAGGCTTAAGACGACTCGGAATGGCAGATATTTTTTATGAGGAGCTTTTTCATGACAGAAATATAAGTATTCTCGGCGGTTTGCTATTGCCTGCCAAGGGGCGACAGCCATTAGAAAAAACTTTCTAACATTTGGTTTTTTATGCTAGGAGATTCTAACCTACGCACTTCCGAATGGTAGTTACGCACCTAACCGTTCGTCTACGGGGGCTGTCAGTTACCGTAGCGTTTTTTAGGCCGTAGTCAGTCCTAATGGATATTGTGAAACTTCTAGGAATATACAAGGGGCGCAAAATTAATCATTTTGGTTTTGTATTACTTTTTTAATAAATAAAAAAAACTGATTTTGAATGATGGATAACTTTACTTTGACCTTTGCGCGCTTTATGGCTATACTGTTGGTATACTGCAGCTGCCTAGTTCAAAAGTATCAAATATGATTGACGTACGACGCGAATTGCAACATTTATAAATGTTCCAAAAGGGTGATTAGTTTTGTGCCACCTGATTATATGTTTTAAACTTCGTGAGATGGGTAATAAAAGCAAAAAATAAATCCCTTAAGTTCTAGGTTATTGTGGCATAAACGGAAATTGTAAGGCAGATGACCCTCAACGGTCGTACCTTGCAGAGATGATTCTGAACTCTCAATTTGTTAGCTTACTTCCACCTGGGTGAAGTAGAAGGTTACTCTCTGAAGTGCATATAAAACGATTGGAGAATGATAGTAGGTAGTAAAGCAAAGCAAAAATCGTTGGCGTTTTTTTTTGTGTAACAGAAATACAAAAGCAAGTTCTAGACATCCTTTTAGCCATATTCAATTTAGTGATATTTGTGTTTAGTTTAAAGTTTCAGCACCAGAGGAATTCATCAAATTTATTAAATTTCAAGAATATATGAAAATCTTTCCTGATACAGATTTATTAGTTTCCAGAATAAACTTTTTCATCCCCGTAGCGATTTGGCAATATTTCTCAGATATTCACAATTTATCCATCATTACCGGCTGATTCCTGGAGATCAAAGATGCGTATTCATAACATTCAAATATTTGTGTTATGCATGTATGTATGTACGTAAGCAACAGGAATTCTCAATTAAAATTTTTGCTTTTATTAATTCTTCCCTTTATCATTTAATATGTTTTTCATAATTTTTTTGATGCGTTAAGCAGCAAGATATCTGCATGCAAAATCAGCTTATGCAATAAATTTGAATGGTATGCAGTCACAAAATCATAAAACCATCGCATGATGGAATGAAGCAATAATGAAAATCTTTACATAGTTAAACACATAAAAGTTCAAAGCATAAACAGAGAACAGTGTGTGTTTGGAAATTTTGGTATTGCATAATCATTTTTGTTTTTGCCAGAAGTATACAAGCTTTTTACGTACTTTTCTATGTTATTCAGCAAGCAAATTAACTTTTAATGAATTTATGCATGTACGCTATGGTATATGTTGCTTCCATTAGATCTTAATGTAAAGCCAAGGGGCATTTTTCCATATCTTATTCTGACATGTTTTGCCAGCGGCGGCGGATTTTTCTTTTTAGAACTTTCTTCAATTATGAGTGGCGCCTTTTCACAATTTTGAAATTTAAAAGTAGGCATCTAATACAAACTTACGCGTGGTTCTAAAGACTTCACAAAACAGTAGGTGTTAATTTGATATTCTGTTGCGAACATTCAAACTGTAAGTATCCGCATCATTAGGCGGTCCAACAATGCTTATTATGTTTAAGCTGTTGCTGTTTTCAAAACCTGTTCACATTTCCATCGTAGATATAATCAATCATTCAACTGTCGGCATGTGCGCTCATGGAATTTGCTTTTATTATTGTTATGTGTGTAGTAAAGGGTATTTAAAATTATGACTGTTCATTTGTACTGTTCAATTATTCCCAAGACTAACACTCAATTCAACACTTATTTTGCAATTAAACTTTAAAAATATTAGGTGCAGTAAGTAAGTTTTGCAGATTTTCGTTTTCTGTTGGATGCCTGTACGATTTCTATGTCTCTGGATGATTTTGTTGTATCGTTGGTGTGATTGAAAGTACTCTATCCTCTATTCGGGTTAAACATTAACATCAACCGTCAGCGACTGTCCAGTTTAAAGCAGCAGGTGGGTTAGGCGAGACATACTCAGCCCATTCATATTCCTTTCCAGGAGCTTCAATAAGGGTTTTTGTGTCACCTTCACCGCATAGAGCAGATCGCCGCAAACGAGTAACACCTTTGTAAACATTATTTAAAGTTTAGTTGATGGCACAATACTAGCTTCAAAAGAGGTGTGTGAAAATGATATGGATAAGATCTATATTAAATAAGACGATGGTTTCATCAGACGCCGATTTTCATACCTGCATGTTCTTATGCAATAGAGTATTATAATTTTGTTTACATATTATAAACGGCACACAATTTTATAATCCACACAACACACACATAGGGCCGACAGCGATAGATATAAATATCATGATAGTATCACAGTTCGGTGTGAACCATTGCTTCTTTTACAATTCGCTTCCACGCCACTCGATCTTCAGCTTTTCTTTGCAATGACTTCTCTCTATCTCTTTCTCGGCCGGCTTCGAAGCTTCAGGCTTCGGGAAAGTAGTCTCAACCTCATCAGTTTTGTATGCGCGAAGTTAGACTTATTTGCAACTTCTGTCCTGTCTTGTTAAGCAATTGACGTATTTTTCTGTGCACTCAGCATATCTCCTAGGTACTTAAATTTATTGTTTTTTCAAAGCTGCCAATAGCTGCTAATTTGTAAGATACGTATGGCGTTGCATGAGACTCTATCGAAATATTTGGTTTTTTCTTCGTTGACAGCAAACCATTCTAGCAAATGATTCTAGGCGCGTAAATGTGTTTCGAGAACTTGTTTGTTTCTAGTTACAATTCTGATGCCATCCGCATAGGCACAAATTTGTATAAATTTGTAAAAATTAAATTGTAAAAAATAGTAAGAGTAGTACAAATATTTGAATGAAACTTAGTGAGCTGCGTCTGAGATTACAAGCTATAACTCTTTTCATCGTTTAGCGGATTTAATTCCAAAAATGAAAAGACAGCTCAAACTGAATTTTATTGAAATATGCGCGCGTGTTTGAAGTTTGGTTTGGGTTAAATATATCACTTCCTTACTTACGAAAACTGCTTTCAAAATGGAAGTAAGTTATCTAACTAAAGGTAATATATTTGATTTGCGTCGGGTTTTGCTAACCCCTTTAATTTCAACAGCAAAATAAAGCAAAAAAGTGCTCAGAGCTTAATACTTAAATTAATAAAAACCTTGAAAGTTCATTTTGTGTGGGACCAAAAGTTACGTCAAAAGGTAGAGCAGTTTTTGTAATTATCGCCTTTGACGGTTTTGAGACCAATAAAGTGGCAACAATGTGGTCTTATATTTTTGATGCACTTCTAATTCACTTTTTATTTCTTTATTTTTTCCATTTTTTTCATCAGTTTCTATTGGAATGTTAAATATCTTTTGGTATACAGTTTGAACTCAAACCGTTTGTAAAGTTTTGTGAGAAACATTGAAGTCAATCTGTTCAAGAACTTCGGGACAATTAACATAACCGCGAATAACATAAAAAAAACATCAAGCGCTGTTGAGTACATCTGTAGACAAGGGACCTTAGAATTATTAGCACGCATTGAACTCTCTAGGGTGGTAATGGATGAGAGAAATGAAGAGGCTGCATAGCGAATCGAATGCAACTTCTGTGTATCCTTCCAATTCCATTTGTTTGAGAAACATAAACTGGATTCCAAACTAAAGACGCATATTCGAACTTAGAACGAACTAAGGAGTGATATAACATTTTTCTATTATTAAAGGTTATCAAAATGCGTCTTCGGAATGCTAAATTAGTATAAGCCACCGACAATATCTGGACTAACATGATTTACG
Organism: Anastrepha ludens; assembly: GCF_028408465.1. Classification (NCBI taxonomy): domain Eukaryota; kingdom Metazoa; phylum Arthropoda; class Insecta; order Diptera; family Tephritidae; genus Anastrepha; species Anastrepha ludens. The sequence goes on along the minus strand of NC_071500.1, from coordinate 47,935,843 downwards.
AAGGCAAACGAGAGTCAAATGTCAGAAAACTCTTTGAGTTTAGACAGAATAACATTTGATAAAGTTTTTGAAAATATAACATGAAAATATTTCTTTATATTAAGTGAAAGCTTAGTTTGGTACTTCAAGCGACAAAGTTTTAAATCTTGCTGTACTAATGAAAGTTACTTTACTAAACAGTTTTAGACCATCAGCATTAGAGGAAAAACTTGCAGTGGTTAAAACTAGGACTGCTCGTCATTAATAAAAGGGGAAAATAGACAGGGTGCCACCTGTGGGACATTCTAAGAGGCTGCAAAAGTGTAGAATTTTGTGTTTTAAATTTGTACAAACGATTTTCTTATGGAAAGATTTTTTTTCTCAGAGTTAACTGGAAACCTAAGCATTGAAGATCCTCAATAGGATATTGTGCGAAACAGTCTGAAAGGCTTTTAAAAAGTCTGTGCATATAGTGTCCCCTTCACAACTACGCTTAAGGGCAGAGATACAGTATAGTGAAAATACCTCAAGATTGAGCTCCACTTCAGAGCCTAAAGAGTTGAAGTCTGTTTTTCTTTTGAAGTATTGTGTATTTTCTACATATAACAAATGCAAACGTTTTTTTCATCGCTGATTGCGTAACTACCGAAATTTGGTAAAAAATTTAAACCTGTCTATAATAAATTTTTGAATGTCTTTGATAACGACGAATATACCTACAGTCGAATAGCAATATTCTACTATTTAATGACTACAAAGCGCAAAGCGCGATATAACGGACATTGAAACCTACCGGCTCAACTTGGCGTATACTCAACATTTAATTGGTTATTAATTAAGCTAATTTGACGGCCGAATTCTACTTGCTGCTCAACACAGTGTAAAGCATTCGCATGACGCGTGAAATGCGCACAATAATTACGCTTCAGTTATAAGAAGAAACCAACACAGTCGGCGAGTCTGTAATTAAATGTTAATTGCTTTGAAGGCGAAGCCCCATTTACAGCCGACAATAGTGAATGACCTCAATGCGTTAAAAAATGAAAAAAACGGAAAAAGTGGTAGCCAAAAATTCAGAGAAACCTTTGACCAAAATTTAACGGTATCATTTCCAATGCCTTTTTCAGAAAGTACTAAGATATACGCGAAAAAACATAAATATGTATTTAAAGGTTGAGTGAATAGTTTTTAGTGAATGCCGGCGCTGCTATTTATTTTTCGAGTTACAGCAAAAATTGTTAAAAATGATGGCAGCAGCTTATGTTGCTGCTTTTTTGCATGTTTTCAATGTTGATCGTTTGCGTACATGTGTTGGTAGCCTATAGCTAAATCCACACTTTTTTTTGACAGTTAGTTAACTTTGGAGCGATTAGTTGCAATTAGTGTTGCATGCGTGATTCTACAGTACTAGCTAAATTGGTTATTATTGTTGTTCAGAGCTGTGATTTTCAACGCATTACAAGGCGCACAAACAAATGGTGTATAGGCACAAACGAGTACTCATAATATACATAAACGCATATCTATTTATGTAAGGCAAGTAGCCATGTGAACAGGGAGGAAAGCAACCCATCAATTTCTTTTCGCCGCACCACAAAAGTATGAGCACATGTGCTTTCATAGCCAAACCGCAATATTGCGAGTCGGTACCCTTTAAAATAATAGCATTAATTTAGTATTCACTCTCGCACTATCTAATTGAACAGAGGGTGAAAAATGAGTTGGCTGGGCCCTTTTGGGATTAACTGATATAATTGAGCAAATCAAGTGGAACTGTCCAAAGTTTGCTAGTGCTCTTTGATGAAAAGTCGTTAGACTACCAGAAATATACGCTGAGTTGTATAAATAGAAAGCGTATCGCAGCTCAGGCTCAACTCTATGAGTCAAATATGTGGTTGGCATGCATAAAAATTACTTAAGTGGATACCAAGTATTTGTTTATCAGACTTCAAAACTTACCTTTAAGATCAAGCTCAGTTAGCGACCAGCATCTTTTGGTAAGTTAGGCATCTTTTGTGCATGTAATATGCATCCTTTTATGAGAAAATGCAGCTGAAACTAAAGCTAATAGTCTCGCAGTGCTAAAAAAATATGAATAAAAAATACTTCGAAAGTGCAGTCAGCCCAAAATGTAAGTGTAAAAGTACATACATTTAGAGTGAGATCAAAGATTGTTTTGTTATTTTATAACACAATTTATTGATAGAGGATAGTATTGACTTCTTAATGGTAAAATGTGGGTCCGATGCATCAAAAGTAGTAGAATTGACTGGACATCGGTCCGGCTTGTCAGAAAATTAGCAGACAATTGGCGCGTACACTCTGTTTGATATTTAACCGAGCTTCTCCTCCTATTTGTGTCTTTATGTTGTTCCACAAATAGAGGGGCCTAGAGTTTTAAGCCGACTCAGAAAGCCGATTACAGAAAGAAATGAGATTTTCTTTTTAAAAGTTTCAACTCTACAGGGTTATATACTATTAAATTTTAGTTTAATAATTCGCAAATTTCGAGTGGCCAAAAATTGCTTTGATTTTTAATAATTTTATCTCCTTTTGCTGACGGTGTTGGCTGTTTTTTCCATACGAGACTAGCAGCAATAGAAAAAAGCCAAAATGAGCGCATTATTAAAGTGCATTTTGTAATACATATTTACCCAAAACTCAAAGAGCTGTAAAACTGCGTAGTCGATGTTTTTTATGCTAATTAAACTTTTGATGTAAAATTTTTGAATATTTTTATTCCCTTATAAAAAATTATTAAAATTTTTTACGAAAAAATATCAATAAGTCCCTGTGCTATAATTATTAATTATATTCAACCTTGTTGTAAATTTGTCTACAGTTTCATTCAGAGTTCGTTTAAAATACCAGCCACATTTAGTCAGCAAAAAATGTCTGCCATCACATTGAAGTGGTATAAAAGCATCAAAGTGAATGTAAGATGTTAGCTCTGCCCAATTGAGAAATAATAAGGCACTTATTGGGAACAATTTGAGAAGAAGCGGTGTGGAAATGCAAGTAATTATGACGTACAATTACTTATGTACAATATAAACGCCGCAAAAGCTACAACAAAAGGTGCTATCCTAAATTTTTAATGACACAAACTCATTTCAATTTGATTTATTTTTCTTCCTTTTTACTATAATTATCATTATACTTTATGAAGAAGGCCATATTATTTAAAGTTTCAAAATGATTGCAAGATATATACAAATTCCAAAAATTTTCATAAACATTTTTTGATGAGAAAAAAAAATTGGCTCCGCACTTTTATATCAAATTAAATTTTACCCACTGAACTGAAGATATTAATTGGCGCAAAATTCTAAAAAATGGCAGACATCATCCAGCTTGGAACTCTTCAATTGTGGATATATCGACGGGTTCTAAAAATGTCGCGCAACGAATAATGAATCTCTACAAAAAATGAATTGTGATCGAGGGCTGTTGAGAACCATAAAGAGAAAGAAGACTTAGAAGATTAACCAAGGAAAAATAGAAAGAAGATTTAGTATTGGTATGGGAATAAGTTTCCGTCCATTCTTAGCCAAAGTTACGAATTATTTTCGGGAAACAATTTTCATGGCTACATAAAACTAGGCAATAGACCGCAATACAAAATGTGGGCAACCTCACTGGCATGGTTGGGGATAGAGTGTAATACGCAGAAGTAGAAAAAAAACTTGTAAAAATTTTTTTTGTTTTTAATTTTGTATATTAGCATAGTATGTTTATAGTAGTGTTTTACGTGTAATTTATATTCAAAAATAAGTAAATATCTGAGATAATATGTACCTATATGCGAAATAGAATTGACACATGTAGAATAATGCATTTGTATACTCAGCAAAGATTCACTTGGCGGCCGGTGTAGCTGGATGTGTTGGTGCATGACTACCATTGGCAGTGAGTAAGTTCGAAAAAAATCGGAGAAAGTTTTTTCTAGTAGCAGTTGCCCTTTGTCAGGCAATGTAACACCTAATGATAAAAATCTGTCATTCGCACACCGCATATAGCAAAAGGAGCTCAGTCAAACACCCTAAAATGATGTAGGCGCCAATTATGGTTATATAAATAAAGACTACCTTTTAAAGTGAAATTGCAGAGGTAAATTGCATTAATATTTTTAGTTTCGCTTTGTATCCATACATTTCTGTTGTGTTCGAATCTAGTTGGCGATAACGTTTCATTCGCTACGGATTCAGTGATCATGTAACCGCTGATTTTTCTCGATTTTCCATCATTTTATTGGCGGTTTATTGACTAACTTAAAATGTTACCATACATTTGTCCTATAAACATTTTTTGGCAGTACACTTATTAAATTATCTAATTTTCTGTCGTTTTAAGGCTTCTATGCCAACTCATACGCGTAAATTTAAGAAATACGTACTTTTCGCAAGTTAATTTTTTAGTGTCTAAGCTGATGTGGTTTATTGCATTGATTTATGCTTTTCTTTAAAGTCATAAACAAGATGAATTGCAATATGAAAATAAGCCAACTACTCCGCGTGCGAAGAGTCTTTGCTTCAAATCTGGAGCGTGTGTGCGCAAAAAAGTGGCTTCCCTTAAATTCTATTTTTTTTTCATATTATTAATATTTTCTAAAACTTCTAATATATCACTGCTTTGTTGTCGGTGACACTTTAACTGCACCAAAAAAAAAAAGGAGTCTATTTTTATAAAAATGAAATATGGCTCGTTGAAAGACACGAATGTTAATTCATCATACGCCGTGGTAGGCATGGTAATCAAAACCCAGCATGGTACTACCTATTTTAGATATTTTACCATTGCAAAATTATTCAAATGCTGCTACAAATGTTTGTAAATTAATTTTGATGACAGGCTGAATAGTGAAAGGCCAAATAAAAGAATGAGCTGCGATTCATGCCGGAGGTGAGAATAAAATAGCAAGATAAAATAACAAATGTGTGATGAAACAAAAAAGAAAAATAAAAATAAAAAAGCACGCAATAGGGGAAGGGCCATAAGTGGCACACTTATGCATGAGAGCCTGAGTGGTAGTAAAGGGAGACTAAGCGCACATTAAATGGGGCAATTTTGCGCGTAAACATTTTTGTTGTTATTAAGTTTCAATACAGCACATAGAAAAAACATGTATGCGAACCATGGCAACTAGTTTGTGGAGGAATAAATACTTACATAAATAACACTGTGCAATAAAAGAAATAAAATTCTTGCGAAATGAAAAATTTTTGTCCGCCATGGGTAAGAACTGTAATTGTCGAATAATAACTTATGTTGTTTTTTATTTATGTTTTTTTTTTTTTAAATCACAATAAAATCTCCCTTGGAGGGGCATTTATCGTCATACGACTTTGGCCAACACAAGTGAGGTGTTCTCTTACGAGAGGGTAACTATTATAGGAAATATATGGTACGGGGAAAGTTGTGGTATGGGGAAATTATAAAATAAAATTTTTATAATAGCGGTCGTCCCTCGGCAGGCAATGGCAAAACTTCGAATGTACCTATTTCTGCCATGAAAAATTTGCTCACAAAAAATATCTGCCGTTCGGAGTCGGCTTAAAACTTTACGGAACAACATCAAAGCTCACGTCTCAAATAGATGGCGGAGTAGAAAATGTGCAAGTGCCAATACATATATATAAGTTGGAAGAGGTTACATTTTATAAAGAATTTTTGACCTGGAAAACATATCGCTTTTTTTCAAATTTTCTTTAGTACGAACAGCTTTGATACATCATTTTAGAATGTAGTCCATTCCTTTCAAATATGCCACATGCACTAACGTCGCTCTGTATAGGAAAATCCCACATAAAATCTGCTAACATTTCAAATTAAATTTTTCATACGAGTATAGCATAGTGTATCAGACATCTTTGCTTGCCCGTTTTAATTAAAAATAATTTAGCGTTTAACATTGCCATACAAAGCAATAAAATGCAAAAAGGAGCAAACTCTCTGATGAACACATACAAAGACAGAATGGCATGTGTATTCAAATACATGTATAGATGTATCTACAAAGAGGGTCCTTTCGTGCTCACCTGCGCGCTTCTTAGCCAAGAGGCTTGACTAACTGTCTCAGTGCGGGCACGCGCTAGCTTAACCTTTAAACATACTCGCATGCTCGTATGATAAAACCAAACACTCAGCGTTATGTATGAGTGGATGTGCATGCATATAACATACATACATACATACGTGATGGATCTATTGTATGAAAAATTGGTCTCAAATGTGTGCGTGTTTATGCTTATTTAGTACATGAAATAAATGTTTTTGAAATAAAAGCTTGACATAAAAATGAATATAAATATTAAATATGACTGTATGTTAGTAATATTTGTTCTATGTGTTGACTTGGCTGTGGTGCAAGCAATTCATAAATTTCAATGAAACTGCCAGTTGCCTTCATTTGCTTCCATTTGTCATTAGTAAAACTTTTTGTAGCATAACACACGTGAATGTAAAATATAATTTTCCTTTGAAATAATTGCAAGTTTTCTCTTAGTTTGGGGGGCAATTAAGTTAATTTTTTTGTTATTTGTTCAAATTTTGTTTCCATTGCCGCTATGTTTTAGAGGTTAAATTGCCCGTTCGTGGCTCTCACGCTTTCATTTTTATCATATCAGGTGAAGTAAAAAATTCTTAAATTTTTTCGCTGGATGTCTTTAGTGAGCCATAAGTCACTATCAACACATTACATATATGGGGTCAGCCTGCAAGGTTAAATTACGTTTCGCTTTTGTATTTGGAGAAGCTGGTTGTGTGTTACAATGCTCCGAATAAAGTTTAAAAAATAGATTCGGTTTATTTTTCTAGATTTGGCGAACCCCTCAAAACAACTGCGAAATCTAGTTTGTACTGTTGTTATACCCAACGCAGCATCAAATGCAATACTAAAGCGGCTATTCGAACGATTCCGCTGTAGTAAACAAATGTTGAGAAAATTCTGCAACTGATCAAGTACAATAAGAAAATTGTTTGTGACCATCGTGGATATAAAGCGAAAAAACTTTTAGAACTTTTTATTTTAGTTTTATATTCATTATATGTAAGGGGTATTTCAAAATAGACACCTATACGTTGTTTTAAAGAAAAACATGTAATTGAAATTATTTTTAGTTTCACTTTTTTCACCAAGCTTTGAATTGTTGACTCATTCAGACGATTATTTCCACCAAAAAAATAACGAATTTTGTGATATGTTTTTTTTTTAAAGATCGACCATAATAACTTAATAATTTTCAATCAGTCATTTAAACGCCTTGCTCTATCGTGTAAGTATCAGTTATTAAAATTGTACATTTGTCTACTTGACAAACGTCAAAGATGACATAAAAATACCGTCTAGGAATTGTAAACACTACTGAGATCGAGGCGTCACTTTTGAAAGACCTTTTACTTAGGTACATATTTCCTTATACTCATTTTGGGTTGTGCTACTTGTAGAGTAGATTTGCTTATAATTTGATTGATTGACTGATCGAAGCCTAATATGGAATACCGAATGGGCAGACGAAATGGTTGAACCACTATTCTGGTACTCCCCACTTAAGCACCTTTTTGACACCCCCAACAGGTAGATATCTACAGCCAGCTGTAGCTGCTGGTGTTATTGAGAAAATTGATGGAATTTGGGATGGCGCACTGCCTCAGGCTGTCAAAAAAAGAAGCACCGAGTGGCCTTAATCATCTATCTGCCAAACCTGGACATTTACAGAGAAAGTGTCTATAGTCTCCTTCTCGAAAAGCTGCTTCTCGAATATCAAATAAGGGAATATATTTTTAAATGCAAGTTTCTTACGTATATAAGTATTTGTAGAAGCCATTTGCCATTCGAACGCTGCATTGCGTATGGGTTCCACCACTTGGAGAACAACAACGAATCCGGCTCCTACAGTGTGTATATGTATACTCGTATATATATATATATATATATATATATGTATGTATGTATGTTCCTGCCTAAAATTCGTGTACTTCGTAAGAAATCATGAATCCCAAATATAGCAGAATTGTAGGCAAATAATTCCCAGATTTTTAGGACTTCAAAATACCGGTATCCCGGGACTGACATCCCTATGTTTTTTATGATGAAATTTGTGCAATTTTTATGCATTTTTATCATGAAATTTGTGCAATTATGTCATACTTCAGAAACAACTTTATATTCCAAGAAGTAAATCCTTGAAAAGTTATGCCTTTTCTCTCTGAATGCGTGCCCGTACGACTCACGAACGCGGTCTTTAAAACTGTAGATGAGCTAAAAATACCAAGAAAATTATATTTAGTAAAGTACCATTCATTTTGGTATGTCATATAAGTTACCTATACGCTCCGCTGGCTATGATGGAAATATGTGAGCAAGATAGCGAAAGATACGTGAATGCAAATGCATATATACATATAAATACATTAACCTATATGGAAGTATTTTGAGATACTACATTCCTGAGCAACCATTAAACATTATTTAATTAATGCCTATAATTTCTCCTTGTTACAGTTCTATTAACTTAACAGCCACAATTGCAGGCGTTATTTAGTGTGTCATGTATAAATCAGAAAATGATATATGCATATGTTAACGATTTGATGTGAATACTATGTATGGCAGGAGTATATGAGTCTTCAGTGTATGTATGTAGGCGTATCAATGTCATTTCTGGAACGCGTTTGAACAAATTCCAAGACAAATACTTAATGCGCTTCTAATGACAAAACAGTTGGCAATAGTAAAGTAAAACGTACATACAACACTTTATTGCTTACGTATTTGTTTAGAGAAAAGAGGCGTGCAAAATACATGACTGCATAAGTTGCAAGACATACAAGCCCTTGCCTCATCATCATCAACAGCATCGATCAAACGAACATTGAGGTTAATGTGTTCGGATATCAAAGGATAAACATATATGTATATACAAATATATGTAGAATAGTATATGAGTTTTAAGGCAAGGATATATTTATGTAAATTAACCCATAGGTATGTGTTTGCTTACTTACATTCCTAAAAAATCAAAAAAGAACATAAAAAACAATCACATTCAACTTCAGTTAATAAATCCGAAAAGCCGTAGTGACTTTTTAGACTAAATAAAAATAAAAATAAAATATTGTAGAAAATTGAAAAAAAAGTTAGGCCAAGTTGTAGGGAGAAAGGATTGTTTTCACTTAGCCTGCGGCAAGCGAATTATTAAAAGCATAACATGGCAAACCGAGATTGTCAAGCGCAAAAATTTGCGGCGGAGCATTGGTGGTGGAACTGGCGTTGGTAATACCCTTTTATATCCCAACGTCTGCCTTGTGTGCCTTCTGTCAAGTGAAAGCAGACCCTCTCGCTTGTGCCTTCGAACAAACGCCACATAAATTAAGGATGCAGCGTACGCGAAAACTTTTCAACTTCGTGGAAAATTTACCACTTCTCCCACAACTGCGCGGGACACGCTTCATTATTTAGCTATTATTTCGGCGGTCGGCATCTATTTTTTTTTATAGCGCCATAGTCGTAGCCACGGCTATTATAAAATAATAAAATCATTTATTTTATTATAAGATAATCATCTTTGTCATTATCTCCTTTATGACTGTTAGGCCGCGGGCGAAATGGCAAAGGGGTAGCAAATGGTGATGGAATTTTAGTATGAAATCCTTTTCTTGTCATTAGCCAATTATATTTTGTGTGCCTAAAAGACGATTTGCGGCGCACACTTAATGCTTATTTGTCGTGGCATTCAGAATTTTTTGCGATATTTGGCTTGATATTTTTTCACTTGGCTTCTAGCTACCATCTACATGGTTATATTTGTATGATATGTATGTATACGCTGAAATATCTTTTCTAAAACAAAGACTGCACTACCAACAAAACTTTCCTCTACATGGTTCGTACATTTTTTTCTTTGGCTTTTTGACATAAAGCCATTACTCATTTTTTATACTTGAATTTGGCGATAAAGTCCTTTGCAAATTCTTCGCACAAAATCCGATCCCTTAAAGTCATTTAATATATATACGTATGCATGTTTGTATGTATGTGTGTATGTATGTATGTATGTATGTATGTATGTATGTATGTATGTATTTATGTGCTGCTGAACAGTCAAATCGGTAGAGTCAGCGTCGCGTTTTCGCCAAAGTAAAAGTAGGTAATTTCATTATAAGACTTGGAAATTTGTGAAAGTTTAAGCCGCAGCAAAGCGAGAAAAGTAACGTTAGCAAAAACTAACAAAAAGTACTAAAAAATTTAAAATTAAAAGGATGTGGGTTGTAACTAATGAAATATATTTGAATGCAATCGTAAGCTTCTTTATTCAGTAAGCTTCTTTATTCAGTAGTAAGCAGAATTCTTTAAAATCGACTTCCTGTTACGATTACGTAAATGTGTTCGTAATTTTGCGTAACATATCGGCAATGAGTGCAAAAGTTGTGGTTTCGAAATCACAATCTTGTATTTAGAACGTGAAAATATAATAACTCCTGAACAAAACGAGTGAGGTCACCCCACATCAAGAAATAATTTCCTACGCTGCGCGCAAATTATCTGCGTAGCTCTTGGAAAATATTACCTGGTTTTTGGTGCTAAAGATCAATCAGATTTTCTAGGTCTATGGAATTTTCACGCTAAAGAGTTTTGGTTTTTGCCTGGCATGCACTAATATCGAAGTACTATATTTAATATTTAGTATCTGCATGCGGTATTTCTAGTAAAGAGAGGAAAGGGTGCTTTTATATGCATTGATAAATCAAAGGTTGACGCGAAGTTAGGAGAAACAACCCTCTCATTCAGTCCCTTTCGTTAGATCAACTCTCCACTCTATCGGTTTTCGAAGTATAATGGGGCTCTTAAGTTGTTAAAAATACGTGAGGAAAACTATTTTTTAAAGAAGGAAAGTAAATTCAGTGAACTGGTAGGCTTCAGCTTTACACGAATACTATGTTATATGAGAGGCTGAAAAAGGCAGTAGTAATCAATCAGATTACTTACCATCATGTACTGCTAGTATGAGCTCAAAAAATAACCGAACGTGCATGCCAACGTTCATGTTTTGGAGCTCAGTCGGGTTTTGTGCATTTTATTAACCTGGTAGAAATTAATGAAATGATAGCGCAGGGTCCTGGTAACATCCATTTGTTCAATGAAAGCTCCAGCTTAATGTTTTAGCGGCTTAAGAGTCAAGAAAGCGTAGTGACATATTATAAAGATAATGGAAAACTTAGCTAATTTAGACGAAAAATATGCGAAAATGAGTACCGGCTTGAAAAACTCATTGAATCGCAGTGAATATATATAATTGTGTTTTGTAAAAGAATACAATTAATACATTTAGTTTTAACTAGTTGTACTTTCAATCTTTAGCTTTGTAATAAATTCGCTACAGGAGATTTTTTAATCTGAATTTTAATTATTTAGGGTAGTTTTTTTGTCCTGTAACCCACAAACATCATTTTTTTTAATTCTGAAATTATGGCTTAGGAGTAAACATTTATAAGTTTTTTAAGGCACTGCTAACTCACTTATACATTTTACATTATTCTTCATATTTAAAAAAAAAAAAAAAAAAAAAAATATATTAATAATAAAGCGAAGCATTTTTAAGCGACTTCAAACTTTGATTTAATTATACTAAAATATTTGTAGAATATGGTGTGAAATATCGGTAAAATTTATTTACGCCCACTAATTAATTTTATCTAATTTTACATCACTTTAACTTGTTTATTGATATTTTAGATAGTTAATGTATTGTACAATACAAAATTACCAGCTATTATTTTCAGTAATTTTAGTTTTTTCACAAATTTTTCCTTTCTATAACGTGAAGATATAACTTCCTGATAATAGATTTTAGTTTGCTCGCAATACTTCCCAAACAACTTCTTGTTACTTAAGCTTTGTTTTAGTTAATATGGGTACTTTCTATTTTTCAATGTTTAATTTTTTTTTATTCTAAAAACTATTTCGCACAGGGTATAGTAAATTTTTAAAACAAATGCATTGAAATCACAAGAAAAACCTTGAGAATACATATAAACTCACCGCCGTTTCGGACAAAGTAAACGCGTCTATTCTTTTTTTTTGTTTTTGCTATGCTACACAGAAGTTACTTTGTATCCAACTAGAATTAAGTCATACTGCGACCGAAAGCAAAGTGAAAGCACTGTAAATTGCTCTTTTTCTATTTTAAAAATTTTATTTTTAACACAAAAAGTTAGTTTCCCAGACAAAGGTCTGCTAAATAAGCACTGAAGGGTAAATCCCAGAGAATAAAAAGCAAAACTTTTACTTATAAAAATTTGGTAGGCGTCTTTGTGCTCAAATTCAACAATGAGAGGCACGAGACGGCAGAAATCCAGTAAGATTTTAGCGTTAATACTTCCCAAATAAGGACACGTTTACAAAGAAAAAGAAAACACAAACACGTAATAAAGTGAGAATTGAAGGAACCCGAATGTAAGGTGCCACACTCAAATATCTTTTGCTGTGCTCTATAATTCAATTATGGTTCCATTATGACGAATACGAATTTGCTTTAGTTTGGGTTAAATCAGTCTATATCTTTGGTCTACAATTTCCTTTATTTTAAATTTTACCCAAAGCACTCACCACAGCTATATCGCCTGTTCTGTCACTATGTACGCTTTTCACAACTATTGTCTACGCTTTTGTGTGTGTGGGGCGTATGAGCAACTTTCGTAGTTGTTCGCGCCTCGATATGCACGGAAACTCAAAGTTGTTCCGTGTAACTTTTTTATATTTTCCGCACAATATGTAAGTGCATGAAAGCGAAATAACAGCAACAGTAAAGCACAAGAAAAAAATAATAAAAAAAAATTAAAAAATATATTTATTGTATATATTTAAAAAATATTGGGTTGGCAACAATGAAAGCAAATTCCCTCAGCAAATGACTGCACAGCTACTACACTTACTTATTGTGCGTGAAAAAGTCAGCGGGCACCGCGTAAACAAGCTGAAATAAAGTTAAAGCAGCAGGCATACTGCCATGCTGACACACTGATTTGCTGCCGCCGGCTTCAATGTGGACACGGTTTTCGGTTGCCAATTTCCTCTTCCTCTCCCAGCCGCCCTTTTTGTTCCACGTTTGTGATGCGCAGTGAATTGTGTACCATATGCGTGAGTGTGTGATGTGTGTGTCCGTGACAGAAACTACGAAATGTAATCAAAATAAACGCAGCGTTCTTGAAATGGGCGTACAGTTTGAGGGGTGTATAAATATATTTATATATAGTATTTATATGTATATATTAGGCCGGGTCGATTTGTGGGAGGCAAAAAAATCGCCCATTGCTATATGAAAATCATATTCTAAGGATCAAAATAAGAAACTTTGCCGAAGGAACCATACCTCTAAAACGAATTTTGATGTCCCCCAATTTGGGTTGAACTTTTTAGTTTCTTTTCTATAACTCACTTAAATTAATTTTTTCATTTACATATGTTCTGAGTAAATAAATTTCTTAAGAGAAAAAATAGATATTATTATAAGTAGATAATAAATATTATTATAAATAAATAAAAATAAAGAAAAAACATAGCCGTTTAGCTGTTTTTTTCATGTAAAGGCCACAAATGGTGACATTTTGAAAGCTTAGAAATATTTTTAATCCTTCGTTGAATTTATTTTGCTTTGTGCTTGCTTTATTTAAAGCTCTCCATGATGTCGATACGAAGCAAATAATGTGGAGCTTTTTAAAATTGTAATAGGAAAACCAGCTGTATATAATTTTTTTATATATAATTCAAACAAAACTGAGGGAAAGCCAATGAAAATTACAATAATAATAATAATAATATTTGAAAAATTGATTTTCAAAATTTATTTCAAATCATTAAGTTTTGTTTAGAATCAACCACGCAATTGCAATGTCTTTGGTTTTAGACCCTTTTACTTTCAACAAGCGCTGTATGTTTTCTACTTCCTATCTTCATTGGCATAACTCTCTCTAAAAGTAGATTACTATGTTAAGATTTGGTGGTCTAAAAATTGATGTAAGAAATATGTTTTAATAGACTTTTTCCTTAGAATTTCATATAGAATCCGAAACTGATAGGAACAAAATCTAAATAAATCTTTCGCTACGAATTGAAACGTCCTAATGTATTTGCATGCATATATATACGTCTGTGTGGGTGCGAAATTGTATGCTGTGTTGCTGAAAAAGCGAAAAAGCTGCTAAAAAACTAAATAAAAAACAGTCCTCATATGGCCAAAAGCTCATAACAACCGGCTCGTGTATTAAAGGAATGACAGCATGCGACTTCTTTCAATAAGTGATACAAAAACTTTTTGTTTGTGACGCATGTTCTGTCTTAAAATTTTATAACTCTTCCCATCAACCAACCGGCTAACAGGATTTCTGTTACTGTCTCATTATTACAATGGCAAACTAAGTTGTGAAAAAGAAGGTAAAGATTAAGGCTATTAATTAGTTATGTAGAGGTGAGTAATAAATAATATAGAATTCAACTAAGAATGCCCAAAAATTCCTTCAGTTTGTGTGAGAATTGTTCAAACATGCTTTAAGCAATAGATAAATTAGTAATTAAAAAATGAGAAAGTGATCTCATCCCCGATGCAGATAATTCACATCGCCAAAAAAGAAAAAAGATGAATTGTCTTCAAATTCAGTCCACAAGAAGTTGGTAGCCATATCTTTATATCCTTAACTGTATTGCCGATGTGAAGCTGTAAAAATATAGTTTGTAAACATCCTGCAAAACTGCTTGTTAATAGACACACTAAATTAATTTTACCGATTTCGTTTTCACCTGCGTTTGAGTGTGGAAAAACTGTCAGCACCGGTGTCAACTAGACAATATATAGGAGTCAGAAGGTCTGCAAAATTTTTGAACACAAAAATAAAAAACTGACTCTGTTTGACTGGTTCCCATGATGGATCTTTCTATTTATGGTGTGCGTCTTGACTCTGAATAGCAAATGGTTTTTTATGATGAGTTTTTTCATGGTGGAAATACACTTGGAGATTTGCCATTGCCTGCTATTAAAAAAATCTTTTTCTAATATATTATTTTATATTTCAGTATGCCTGGAGATTCGAACCAGTGTGTTTTGTTAAATTTCCCACTTCTTAAGAAATTTAACACCTTCATTTTTCGCTTTTCTCTCTAAACTCTAACTATGCCAATTAGAAGAATTTTTTATAATGCGCACAGGCGGATGTACGTGACTGCTTTATCTTTTTTCCGAATGGTCCAGGAATTTATGCTTGCAAAGATAGAATTAATATGGCACAGGTAGGACAGTAAGAAACTGTTTTAAATTAAGTATAAAGCATATCTGTGGAAATTGCATTAGCCGACAGCATCCCAACTGCACGCAAACAATCTGATTAGTAGAGGAAAAATTTAGTTGAAGTAAAAAAAAAAAAACACCAGTCTAACGGTTAGACGCGATAGAAGTGAAACCTTCCGTAAAACAAACTGAGAGAGAATAAGACGAAAGCAGCATTAGGAGCAAGATAATTATAGGTTCATTATAATATTGCTATAAAGTTCATATTTTATTTTCTTCATTTTATTATTATTCATCCTCAATGTTTTCAATTTCAACAAATGATACGAGTGGCTTATGATAGCTAAAATATGATACAAATGCTTTGGTTTCGATGTTGTCAACATGTCTTTGAAATACCGCGTCAGTGGTTGGTTTTGATCGTGTTGTCGATTCAGTGCGATTGTTACACATTTTTAAATTGAATGTTGTATTGAGAAAGTCAATTAAAGGAACCGCTGTGTCCAATTCAAAATTTACGTTAAAATCGCCACTTGAAATCATTGGAACTTTATTGTAATCTTTTCTAAGTATCCGCGATACTTCTGGTGTATACTTTATTAAATTTTCGTGAATGAATTCCGTAATGCTATTTATTGATTTTTTTTTCTGTCGATATTCACGACACTTTTCTGCATTATTTTTCGGCATAATTGCGGTAAATATTTAAAAATGAAAATATTTACGAATATAAAAATACACACGCGGTTGCTATTATCAGCGTCCCCAGCAAAACCTGCGTGACCGAAACTCTAACACAATTACATTTTTTTGAATGTTACAAACACATATGCACGCAGGTTTTGCTGGGGCGTGACCGAAACTCTAACACAATTACACATATGCACTCGTATTTGTTTGAAAATCGACTTTTTTTTGGTTCTCCGTCACCTTTGGAAAATGTGTAAACAGTAAGCAAACTTTATTCATATATTTTTCCTCATTTTTGCATCAGTAAAATTAAACAAACGCCGTAGCCGAATGGGTTGGTGCGTGACTACTATTCAGAATTCACAGAGAGAACGTCAGTTCGAATCTCGGTGAAAACACCAAAATTAAGGAAAACTATTTTTCTAATAGCGCTCACCCCTCAGCAGGCAATGGCAAAACACCGAGTGTATTTCTGCCATGAAAAAAGCTCCGCATAAACATATCATAAAACAAAAAAATAAAATACAATAACTGTATAAAAAAAAGTTTTTTCTTGTGATTCGAACCAAGGATTTTGGATCGGAAGCTCACATTGCTAGCCGCTCGGCTATCGCGCCATGCTGTCGGCGCTGGCCTAAAAGTTATTTAGTTCGTCGCTACGTGTATTTGTAATATTCGTAGCCAAGAGTGTCGCTTTTTTCGTTTCACTTTTTCTCAAATCACTCCCAACGATTCTAAAGAAGTTTTCACTTCCAAAAGTAAGCCTATTCTTTATTCCTACATAGGCCACAAACAATATGTATACGCGAGTATGGTTTTATAAAAAAGGATATGAATGCACATAAATTTTCACAATTAATGCATTTGTCAGTAGGCTCGGTCTACTCTGAAGAATGCATAAAAAAGCTTCATAAATGTATATAAATTTATACTTGTTTTAATAATTCCCTTCATGGATTCTGAGTATTTCTTTCAGCTCTATGTTTTCAATAATTTTTGGTACAATGACGACTACAACTAATATTTCAGCCCCCTCTTACGGCAGGCATCCGTTACCATGAGCAAATTCTAACCCATAACCTGGCAAATTTTGGACATGAAACATTTTTTTGCTTACCAAATATTCTTCGTATTGCGAATATATCATTTCACGAATATTTAATTTTTGAGAACCCTTGTTTAGCAACATTTCGCTCTCAATAGAACGTCTAGATTTATTTTTCCTTTTTTTTTATCATCAACAGATCCAGTTTATTGACATTTTTTCACCAAACTTTGAATTGTCAAGTCATTCGGACAATTATTTCCATGAAAAAAACCACGAATTGTGCGATATGCTGTTCTGAAAGATCAATCGTTTTCATTACAAGCATAAATAATTTTAATACAGTTTAGGATTTAAGAGATATTCACTACTGAATTGTACACGTTTCTTTTGAAAAACCGTTTACCATCGAATGCAAACACAACACTTCTGATCGCGTATTTGTATCAGTCACGAAGTGGAGAATATAAAAGTTTGCGCCATCTGAAAACCGCTACTTTGTTCATGGTGAATTTAGAAATTGAGTATGCAAATGTATGTGTACACGTTTTATGCTATAGTTCTTACCTTTTCACTCAATTTCGGTTATTCTTCCTTTTATTTTGGTTTGTTTATCTTCTCTACTGACTGCGAATATGGCATTTAATGAATATTGGACACAAATTTGCCTACAGTAATGAGAATCGCCATAGCAAACTATATAAACCCAAATGTATGTAGAAGGTATGGGTGCGCAGGCATTTGAGAAAGAAAATAAAAATAAATAAACATGAAAATTGCTAAAAACAAAACGTGCTTATTTCCTAATTAAGGAAATTTGTATTCATATATACACACGAATATATCATTTGCTGTGTGGACTTAAGGTGTAAAAACTGACAAATTTTATTGTTATTATCCACTTTTCAGCCACACAGGCATATAGTCTCATTCCCGTTTGATTTTATATATTAATAAAGAAACCGGAAAGAAAAACAACGTTCTTACATTCTTCATTCTCTTCATGGTGACTCTTGGACTCAGCTTGTGCGAGCCACTAAACCCAACGCTGTTCTACAATATTAATAATAATTAGAAAAAAGACGTGTAGGTGCGTAAAACTTGTTTGATTAGGGGAGCTTAGATTTTTTTCTCCTTGGATATGTGAAATAGTTTAAAGTAATACTGCCTGCGAATGGATACAGTTGAAGAAATATCATATATTGTATTTTGTGTTTTACTTACCAAAATTTGAAACTTTTATCTAATAAGTGTACATATACATTTTTTAGGGTAGACTGAGTAAACTCAATTGATGTCACACCAATCAGCATTGATAAGCCTGTGACATGGACGCGACATTTTTATAAATTTTATTTCTTTTTAACCATTTTTCACATTTTATTTTCATATCCATTGTTATAATATGAGACGGGATGATAATCTTTTTTGCTGATATTATAGCGTCCATAATTATTTTCTTCGATGATGATAAAGCGCTTTAAGTACGCTTTGCAAGACTTGTAGCTGGTTAAAAACTGGGTAATTTTACAATACACAACTTATTTTCTCATGCAAATTTTTACCTTTTTTGGTTCGTTGGGAAAAATATTTTTGTGCCTCTGCCCTTTAGTTCCTTCAGAAAATTAGGATGCCAAGCCTTAAGCGTTTCTTTGTTAATTTGCCGATTAACGTAATCCGGGGGAACTCTTTTCTTTGGCTGCTTCGTCCGCCAGTTCATTCACTATGATGCCGATATGAACTTTAGCTCAGGAAAATGCGATAGACGACTTTGGCATTTTAACTATGTAGAAGAAATTTTGGTATATGGAAGAAATTTGTGGTATGGTGTTGCCCCACTGTTTGATGGCTTCAATACACTACTCACTATTGTTAAAAATGTGTAATTTGTCTGCAACTACAACGTGGCGATAAATTAATACTCTTTGTTTTTGCATAATTTTTTTACCTTAATAATAAACAAATATTTAAGGTGATGGAAATGTTTATTTTAACACTGTAGCAAGTTGGCGGAACTTTTTTGTTTATAGCGAGGTTAGATAAGGTTACATTAGGTGAAGTTAGGCTGGGTTAGATAAATAAAGATAAGGCTAGATTAAGTTAGTTCAGTTTCCTTGCTCTGTTTTGTTTAGTTTAGTTAAACATTCAGAATAAGTATGAGTCTATTGTGATACGATTAAAAAAAATAATAACTTACCTTGAGGCAATTGAACTAGTAATTTTAACAATTTTGAAATTCTATCGGCGAATTTTGAAATTCTATCGGCGAAGCAAATAAGGCGGATTTAAAATCAGTTACATAAAAAAGGATGGAAAATATAATTAGAAATCCAACGTGGACCCTTGCTTCAGAAGTGTCTCATTTATATAGCTTCTTTATTACCTCCTCGGATACACATATTTCTGGTATCCTTAACACAGTTTTACAAAATTAATTGAGAAAACTAACCAGAGTGCTGATTTTCTTTGCAGGTTCTGTTGAGTAAAACAAGAATCGAAATATGGGGACACTCATAAAAACTTATTTGATTATCTACTTCAAATCTCTTACTGGTTTCAGAAAGAAGCCTTTCGAATGGTGTATGAGATAACTAAAGAAACTTAAGGCATCTGTGTGTATATTCGCTTTAAACAGAATTTTATTTTTCACTGTGTTCATCTTTTTTCAGCTTTGGCGATGTTTTGAGGAAATAATTCAAAAAGAAGCTATAGTCGAGGCTAAAGCTAAGCTAGAAGTCTTAAATTGATAAAAAAATAATTACTCTTAATATTACTCAGCAAATTCTTATTTTCAAAAATCGGTTAAGAACTGACTGAGTTATGAAACATTTCATGAAAACAAAAGCATTTTTTCCCGGATCCTTAAGTGGGACTTTATATTCCCATACCTAGGCAGACTGCTATTGGTGATATAAAAAAATCGCCAGACATTCGCAACCATATCATTCGATGGAATTCGTTTCGTTCTTGGTCAAAAATTCACGAATGAGCGAGGGAGCGTTATCATGGTGCAAAATCCATGAGTTGTTTTCCCACAAATGCTTTTTTTTTATGAATTGCTTCAAGCGTCTCAAAACGCCCAAATAATAGACCTCATTAAATTATTGAGTTTCTGGCAATACTGTTGCAATGCATATAAAAAAACAAGGACTGATAATCATGTGGCTTTTTTGGTCTTGATTCAGTCGGAGCTCTCCACTTACTCGTCTGATGTCTGAATTGCGTGTAGCACTCATAAATACAGGTTTCGTTTCCAGATGTTGGGTCGGATTCAGCCTTGGAAATTTTGTCTTTAGCAATGTCAATGTGGCCCCTTTTTGTTTGAAAGTCGTATCCCGTGGAACCAACTTTGCAACAACACGACGCAAGCTTAAATTAATAAGTATTATATTCTAAATGGATTCATATGCGACATTCGAGTCTTTTACCTTGTTGGCTAATTCGGGTTATTGGGAAAATTTTCTCTGACTTTCTTGATGTTTTCATCAAATTTTTATATCGACATACTGCCACTACATTTGCATCATTTGTTTCCCCATCACTAAATCCATTTTCAACGCAAAATTTAATACAAACTCGTTGTGTCAAACTCAAATCTATTTTTAAAACTGCAAAAAATCGAAAACAATTGCGAAGGTAGATTTACTTAATATAAATGCGAACTTTTAGAACTTTTTTGGTTTTGCGTGTATTTGGTAAGTTTCATATTTCGCTTCTTGTTTCACTGCACAATTTTGAGTGTACTTTTTATGTAATATGAAAGTGCTCAGAACTAGTTTTGATAGCGTCTGCTGTGAAATCAATAAAATCAAAATAAAATAAAATAAATTAACAATTACGTGTTGCATATCTTTCAAAAGTAAAATTAACACAAAACCTTTTTGATGAACTAGTTAAATCTTCACAACTTTTTAAGGCTTATCAGAAAGCACAAATTAACTAAAAACATGCACCTGATAAAAAAATGCGACTCGTAGTTATATTGAGTGTTTGCTCGGAAATCTCCTAGCTGTTAAACTTACTTAATTTTTTATTAAGGAGCTTCTTTCATCTACTTGATTAGCTATTACCCATTTCAATTACAATCAAGAACAAGAAACGACTATCAAAATACAATTCCCGTAATCAATAAAAATTAAAGTAAATAACACTAGAAGTGTTACACGTACATAAAATGAGACTTTTGAAGTATTGAATTAAAAAGATTTCTGAAAATCGGATCAATCGAGGCAAGTTTAAGCAAGTATTTATGCTCAGCAAAAGCAAAAAAAAAAAAAAATGAAATAGAAAACCAAAAAAGATATGAATAAATATACAAAAGTGATGCAAGTGTTAAAATCGAGCAAAAACAATCAATTATCGTTAAAATTGTTAAGAAATTAAGCCAACGAAATTCATAGTGTTCATTCGCGCTTAAAAGTTGGAAAGTGCGCACAAGGTTTGTTCAAATTAGTCGAAATTTCCACTTCAATATATAAATTAGTGCAATTAATTTTAATTAACAAAGAAATTTCACCTCATATTGCAAAAAAATTATACGAATAAAAAATATTCGTATTTAGTAAAATAAAAAAAATCGCGAATTGTGTAAATAGTTTAAAGTATAAAAATAATATTTTCTGCATATATTCTGCAATGAGTGAATAAAATAATAATAATTCGAAAACAATGGCGATGGTTATATCAACGCGCGCGAAATTGCTGATAACCGCGTTAATTATGTTCTTTTTTCTCGGTATTGTGCTCGTTACCGGTTCGACAAAAGGCTGGTTTATACCGAATCGTTATAACGGCGAGCGTGTTGCTGCTAGGATACAGGTAAATATAAAAAATATAGTAATTAGTAAATGAAATCAAAAATTTGGATAATTAATACGTGCAGTGTATGATATACTGTATATTTATTCAGCTATTCAGCCAGCCAGTTTTTGGCCGTATTTTTTTTTTGTGTATGTATAATCTAATCTGGGATTATTTAAGCATTCGTACACAGTTATATACAAACTTAGTTATGCCAAATTAAATTAATGTTGTGCATGCAGCTTTTCCGTACTCATATTTGTACAAGATTACGCAAAATTAAAATCATCCTATCATCCATTTATAATTTTTGCAAATGGCGTCGTACGCCAATCATATATGATACTGTTACTAATGCAGCGCGTCAAAGTCAAAATAAAAACAGTATTAAAAACAACGGATGAACAAGTTTGCACTACTTTACATATATATAAATATACTAGCGGACCCTATGCCTGCTTCGCTAGGCATATCAAAATTAGAAATGAATAATGAACACTCGATTTAAATTCACTCTATGTGTATTTATTATTTTTTTACAATATAAAATTAATGTTAAATTTAAATTTAAACTAACGCAAAGCCTTTTCGTAAACTACATTTTTTGTTTTGACCTGAGTTGTGGTACAAATAAACAGAACTGATGGCTTTCCTACACGTGAACATGATACATATAATTGTCCGTGGCAGAAGCATGGATATTCTAAGTCAATTCCGCATAATTCTAGCGATTGTCCTTGTGCTTTGTTTATTGTCATTGCAAATGCAAGACGTATTGGAAATTGCTATCTTTTGAAGTCAAAAGTCAATATGTCTTCACCTTTGAATTTTCCTTTTGAAATTGTTGCTTCAATAAGATTATTCATGACCTTTTTGACTGCTAATCTTATTCCGTCACCCAATCGTGGCTGATTTTAATTTCTAAGTAAAATAATTGGTGCACCAACTTTCAATTGTAAGCGATAAGCCGGCAGTCCAGGTAAATCCAAGGAATTTAAAAATTCTGTTGGATAATTTACAGCGTCATCTTGATTTATAACTGAATCAATTGATTTAAATGTTACAATCTCACCCGGCACATCATTTAAAATATTCGCATTCAATTGACCAACATCCTTATTTTTTGCAGCCAGTATTGCTCTTTCAGCAGATTTTGATAATTTTGCGCAATATTTGGAAAAACACTTGAAACTAATTCTTGTTTTGTGTGTGCGAAATTACAAAAATTATCTGGCAAAGTGATTAAGCCAGTAGCAGCATCAATAGGAATTTGTCCATTTCCTATCTTCAGAAGTTGTCTTGAAAATTCGTCAGCCGACGCATAGTTTTGCAAATAAACTCGCAGATTTGTTTTCAAAGTCAAAGTTTTTACGTGCCACCATAATGGGTGAATTCACGTTTTTCAGAAAGTTGGCAACAGAAGAAAATTGAAGAAAGTACATATTTTGCTCATATTTGCTATTTTAGCTGTTAAATGAAAATGTGTTTCAGGTACTTTTTAATGTTGCAACTACTCTTTGGCTTTGAAACTGCTTACACTCACAAAATAATCCAACTCTTTTAAACACACATACAAATATAATTATTTATTTTGGTTTTTCCACTCGTCAAAGCAACACATAAGGTTGCATATTTTAATTATTACCTAATACAAACTTGTTCTCTTTTAACAATGATAATATTACTATGTGAAATCAAGTAAATATGCATTTTTGTATTATATCCTGAGCATTTGTCTTCAGCGCTATACCAATGCTCGAACACTTGGAGCATGAAATTTACGGAAGTATTATAACAGAAATCCCTGAAAGCACTATTTTAGTTATACCTGCTTTTAGGCATTTATCTCGTAAACGTACGTGTAAGTGTTAGCATAACTTTTTCGAGTATATATACATACAGGAGGATTTATTTTTTACATTTTGCTCGTCGGCTTTCGCGTTTTCTTTTCTTGGTTTTAGACTTTCACCACAAAAAAATTACGCAAACCCATGAACAAAGTTATACTAATAGAAACCTGATCTTAATACTCGCGTTACCCTCAAATTAACACATTTTATTTTTTAAAAGAACATTTATGGCGACTGTCGATCCATAGTGATGGGTTTCAAAAAATGTATGGATTCGACCGTTGAATAATTTCGTATATTTTAAATCCATCTAAACTTTTACATTTGCGCATTTATATATACCTATGTATTTAACATTTAATTTAAGTAAACGTTTCAATATTTGCCCAAAAACTTTGAACTTCGAAAAAGACAGGCTTATGGTTATTAATGGAATCAAATATATTTAACGAATTTTTATTTTATGTAAATCATAAAACGTTTTAATGAAGCTCAAAATATTTTTCCAGTTTAAAAAAAAAGCAATGTGCTTTGATGCCGTGTCACGCATGCATAAAAAGGAAAGAAAAGAGAGGACAACTATTGCGTTACGAATAATACAGTCGCATACGTCACTCAACATCGAAACAATGCTATTCATGTCCGTGTATATTCTATTCATTTGCGTGTATTCTCATTCCGTATACGTAATGTCCGTATAAGTGAAACACGCAAATATAGTATTTTTCACACTTACACAACGCACGCGTACTTTTACCGATTTCTTTAAAACTTCACATAAACCATCTATGGACCAATACCAATGATCTGTGAAAGTTTGATTGAAATCGGTGAATGCGTTTAGGCGTGAATCGGCGACTAACGAACACAAAAAAACGTCTCCATTTTTATATATAAGATATACATATATGCATTCGCATATAAACTATGTACTTGAATGTGAACAAAGTTGTTATGGCATAGATTTAAGTTATTTATTTTGTTTCTAATTTTTTATGTATTTTTGCAGTCACAAGTTAAATACTGCTTCTTGGTGAGCAATATTCACTAGTTTTTGTATTTGTATTTGAAATTTATATACTAAATGAAATTAATTAAATATTACTTGCCCACCCCAGACGACAGTTGAACTATGCAGCAGCCAAAAAAAAAAAATATATACAATATTAATATATGCAGTGCAGCAAATAAGATAGAGGAAGAGATTTAGACTTTCCTGGACCACCTGCCATTTTATCACTAAACGCCACCATTTCGTTTATAGTGTACTCGTATTCAACTAAATTCTATCAAAACAAGTTAAAATACAAGATGAAGTCCAAAATAAATAAGACGGACGTCCTTAAAATGTTTTTCAAGGCGTCATCTTTTTAATGAATTATTGCGTCTAAATGGTTCGTAAATTTATCAAAAATGAACCGAAATCATAGTTGAAATTCATGGTATCGGAATTGAATATCTCGAAAACTTCGATTTATCGCATTTTAAGGGATCATTTGGGCTTACGAAAGGTCTGTGCACGTTTCATTCCGCACAAGTTAACTGAGGACCAGAAATCGCTCAGCATTCGAAAGTCATCATTAAAGAGGCGAGAAAAGACGAGAAGTTCCTTTACAAAGTTACAACTGGTGAGGAAACGTGGTGCTTCCAACATGAATCTGAAACTAAGCGTCAACGAGCCGAATGGAAGAACCCAGACGATCCACCACCCAAAAACCCGTGTTTCGAGAAGTCAAAAATCAAGTCGATGCTCGCTTGTTTTTACGATTCCAAGGGAATTGTTCACAAGGAATTCGTGTTAACGGGCCAAACCGACAATGCAATTTTCCATCTTGGCGTTTTGAAGCGTTCGTTGCATCGCTTTCGTCAAATTTGTCATGAATACCGCGAGGGAGGAAGCACCATCTCATCGATACACTCTTGTGACTGGTTTTTGACCAGAAATCGCATTTTTGCGATCAACCATTCACCGTATTCACCTGATATAGCTCCCAGTGACTTCTACCTTTTCGGAAATTGCATTTGGCCATGAAGGGAAAACGTTTTGCGCCCGTAGAGGCCATCCAAAAGGTTTGTACCAACATCCTGAAGGACATTCCGGTCAATGACCTGAAACACTCTTTCGGAAAGCTTTTAGATCGCGCAAAACATTGTATCGGGGCCATAAGGGAGTATTTGGAATAAATAAACTCAAAGTTATGAGAACAAAGCTCCTGTCGTTTCTATTTTAGCTCAGTCCTGTTTATTTTGGACATCACCTTCTATATAAGTAAGGTTGTGGTATCCACACCGCACATTTCAGCAAAATTCAAAATTCAATTTGGGCTGGCTGATAATTTGAGGAATGAAAGAAACTCAGTTATAAAAAACATTAGAAGAAGTGCACTATTTTTACATACATTTTTTTAGCAAATGGTTTAAACAATTTTTATGGTCGATCTTTAGCTCTTGAGCGATGGTATGACTACTGACATGCCGGTCAACTTCAATTATTTCTGTGAATTTTTACGACATTATCTACATCTGCCTTAACATCAAAAGTGCCTGAATAGAATCGAAGAAACCAAAATTTCAGGTAATTAGCTGCTACAATATCGGCACCATAAACTCCATTCACATTTCCACGGTCAAAGAAAAACCGATTGTACCGATTTTTTTTGTTGACTTCTATTGTTAACGACCAGTAACTTTCAATTGAGTGAAAGAAACCGAAAACAGCAAAGAATTTTTTTAGTGTGGAATGTCACCTTGACAACGAGTAGAGACTTCAAATTGCTTGGTCGATCATTTTTGAGACATCGATGACCGAGAAAATAATGCATTTCTCTTTCCCCAAACTAATTATTTCAGTAAAGCTGTGTTTCAAGTTTTACGCTTTATCCATAGTCAATAACCACGCCCGTCTCCCATGTAAACATATTTTTCAAAACAGCTAAAAAATGAGATGTTATAAAAGGCGCTTAAGCACTTTTTGGGTGCTTGGCCGTGGTCGTCTCCCTATGTGTGGTATGCATCTTAATGTTTTTCCACAAGATACCAACAGCTTTAATCCGACATCCAATGGCAAATATTTTTATGTGCATATTTTTCATGGTAGAAATACGCTCAGAAGAGGTATGCCATTGATTGCCTAGGGCAGCCGCTATTAGATGTGCAGAAATTTGAGCCCACCCACTTCCGAATGATAGTCGCGTATCAACCCATTCGGCTACGGCGACTGGTTAGAAAATTGAGCAAATGATGAGTCCAACAAATAATTATAACGACCTTTTTTGTTTTGGGAAGTACGCAATGGCACGCCCAATTTTGTGTACACATGCATCTCGAGAATGTATTAATAAAACTCACTTAAACTTTGTATGTGTATTGCTCCCCACCTGATACGACATAGATAGACGCGCATATTAGTTAGATGGTATAAACACCACGCCCACTTTTTATGTGTTGAGACTAATTTCCCTCGGTTATTGTCAGTTCTTGTTTTAGTAACCTATTTTTAAGTTTTTTTGTTTTTAAAAACCCGCAATCCCAGATATTTGCATGGTTTTTTCAACTTGCGTGCGGTCCGAATTTAGCACTTCATTACTTGGCACAAGCATATTTATTTTAAAATAAGCGTCGTTAGTGATTTGAATTTGTACCTAATAAATTTTTTGTATATAATGCTTAATATTTTTCCCTGAAAATGTTTATTCCCAACGATATATTTGCATTTTTTTTGCAAAATTTTATGGATAATTTCGGTCACGATTTACCCAAGCGTACAATTGTCATTTGAAGTGTGCTACTTTGCATCATGGCACTCAACGAAATTACTTGGCAATTGCATTTTCCCTTGATATAAACACATCAGTATGTATGTAGGTAAGCTTGTTTATGCTTTTCTTTTATCCCTACGGATAAATCAGGACATGCTCCTAATGGAGTGGTTGACGAAATGTTATTACGTATTTGGAAAATGTCCAATATGCCAATTGAGTTAAAGTGGCGTACCTGTGGGTATGCTTTTGTATTTTCCTATACATATACACGTACCTATGTATGTGCCAGGCGCGACTGAAAATTATAGTTGAATAGTTTGTATTCCCCTTGTTATCTATATTATATGAAAAATGTGTAATTTTTGCACATCGCAAATAAATTACCTCAGTGTGACTGAAAAACTATTCTATAGGTTTATTTTAAAAATGCTTTTCATCACATTGCCGTCCAAAAATGTTAGTCGCCCTCGTAAGTCTTTATCAAAATCTTTATTTATTAAGGTTCGAAATTAGAAAATACAGCCGAAATCTACGTCCAAGCTGTAAAGTGCGATGTGAACAGCAAATTGTGCGTATCATAACATCGGTCATTCATTGAAGTCCGGTTAAGCCGATAGTCAATAAATAAAATTCTTTTAATATCTCACAAAATCGTACTTCTTCACTTTGAATTACTTTCTGCCAACTTGCTTGAAATTTGGTCACATTGATGAGTCTAGGTTTCATGAAAGTGAAAGTCTCCCCTCTGTGCTGTTTGTCGAGCAGCGTGAACAGTGGTCCTAATGTTTTTTTATTGTTTTGTTTCTTTTGCAAATGTTCTCTTAGTATCTGTTCGATTAATTATCTGTTAAACTGCAGTTCTTTAACTTTTTCCCACATTTTTAGATATTAGTCTGGGAGTAATATCTTTTCGATTTTTTATACATTTTATTTGATCGCTACTGTCTCCGACTGACCAGGCAGAGGTCGTCTTAACAGATCTATCTGGCTGAAAGTATTCGATGCGGTACCAGCTGGTGGTAGCAGAGGAAGAGGAAGGCCTCCTTTGCGTTGGAAAGTTCAGGTGGACTTGACTTCTCTTGGTGTGTCCAACTGGCGTCGGTTAGCACGCGAAAGAAACGACTGGCCCTTTGCTAAACTCGTCTAAAATCGCGTAAGCGGTTATGGCTTCAATTAAGAAGATAATGGTGATAGATTACCAAGTTGGTCTTCAGCTATGGTGAAAAACGAAATTGAGCGAGTAACTTTGGCTGCCACGTCACCGGGTAATTGGTAGCAGAATTTTGTCCACTGCTTCTGCCGTCTGTTTTTAAAAATTTAAACTAATTTTTTCCCCACAATTTTTACAAAAAAAAGAGAGATTTTGTTCCCCAAGAATTTTTTTTTAACGTACATTTGATCCAACAAAATTAAAACAGAGAAAAAAAAAATATTTTAAAAATCACCGAAGGTATTTAATTTAAAAAAAATATACCAAAACTGTCAAGATTGAATAATTTTTTAAATTATTAAATTTCCTTAAAAATATTTTAAGTTTACTTTTCTATATATTTAGTCTCATAAGTAAACCAATGTTCAGAAATATTTATGACACTGCCCAATACACTTGGATCATCTCGTTTTTCTATGTTAAAACATATTGATTGAGTAATAGTGGGCTCAATAATAATGGGACTCGTTGACCGAGAGTGAAGCTTACCCTCGACCCCTTTCACTTATGTGCCTTAATAGAAATTTAGACACCATACAGTTTTGGGCGTCGGTCGAGCCCACCTACCTTCGTCGTGCTTTGATTCTGTATCAATCTTTATTTTCAAGCTACTCACAAAATCGCTTAACTTTTGGTGACAATTTCAGATTACTCGTTTTTAAAGGCGAAATTCAGGGCTCTCTCCTGGAATTGCAAAAGAAGTCTGTCCTAGAGCCCAGTCAGGTATTCATTCTCTATATTATTGGATTAAATAAATCATAAGCAATGTCGTTACATACATATATACATACGTGAGCACCTTTAAAATATTTTAATATAGCAGCCCGCCTAATTTCAAAGCACCCACGTTGTCGGCACGCTTCAGTGACAAATGAGCGCACGCGGCAGAAGGCGCGCATTTTAATTACCCACGTTTGTAGCACAAAGTGGTTAAACGGTATGCCACTCACCAATACCACCACCAGCACCACTGGACACTTGGCGCAATGTTATGTAGTAAACCGAACAGTTGGTATGTGGAAGGTTTTTGGTCAACCAACGACAGAAACAACAATACGGTGGCTAATTTTGGCTCTTGTGCGATAACAACAAGAAGGGAACAGTCATAAAAAAGACGAAATGGTAGCCGAAAAAAATATGCTCACAAAAGTTATAATATTTTGGTACTCTTAATTTAGGGTAAGGCCAAATATGCAATACGTGATGACTCTATGTGTTATGGAATTTGTGGCAGTGTGTGAAGTGGGAAATATTGTAAAACAAGGCATTACAATTATTGCAAATAAAATAAAGCGTTATAATTTCCCACTCGCATTGTAAAAACAGCGTGGAGGCCGAAGGTTTGGTCGTGGCTGCCCGATCCAGTTTAGCCTCCGAAAATAAATGGTAATTATGCGTATTATTGTTTGTGACTAACACAAGCAGCAACTAAAGAAAAAGTACAAAATAAGCGATATGCTATAAAGTAGCCATGAACGAAGCCCCTGTTTGTTGCTACCAAGTAAATACTACTACAATTAAACTCCTCGCTACAGTTGAGCGTATATTTACGATTTGTTGTAATTAGCTGTATTACGCTTGTATGTTTGGGCATATTAATCGGCTTCTAATCCACCACTGGTTTTCTGGCGTGAACGTTGAACGTGTTAAAAGGCGGAAGCATGGCACGCATTCTTGAGCGACATAAATCAGGTTTTTTTTTTTCAAGAAAAATTAGAAATTTTCTTCGCGTTGCTGGTAATTGGCATTCAAAGTGGCTAATGGCTAGCGGTCTTGCATTAATTGGAGGCAAATGAGTTCAACGGGGCGTATACTTGATGCCACTACAAGGGCAAGAGTTGCAATAGCTGTCACTATTAATTTGCAATTTCTAAGGGTGAAAGTGAACCCAAAACTAGGATCGAGCCAATAATAAATGAAATGTGAATGTTTTTAAAATGTAGAAAACGCTTTGTGGCGCAACAACTAAAGTGTTGAAAAATGGAAAAAGGAAAAAAATCTATAAAAAATACAATGCCAGCAGTAAAGTACAGAAACTGCGCAAAGAAAATTAACTAAATTGTAATTACTACTCTTTCTCTTTAATTGCCAGCTAGCTGGCACAACAAATGAAGTGGTTTTGGTGTTGCGCATGTTTGTGTGGTCTAAATGCCAACAAAAACAACAAAACCAAAAAACAAAAAAAAAATTTGGTCAAACTTTTGCTTCGTCCTAATTTGTGTTTATATTTTGTTAACTTTGGTAAATTCTTTGCGCCGAGTTATTTCTTTTCTTTTCACTCTGAAATTCTTTTTTATCTTGACTTTGTAGCTCGTTAGCAAAACAATGTAACTGACGGCTAATTTGTCAACTATTTCGCCACATTTGTGTTCTACACTTGAGTCGCCCTTTTAATAGACGGTTTATACATATATTAGCAACCGTCTTTTGATGGCTTAATATTATGAACAAGTTAGCACTAAACTGCCACCTACCCCAGATGTGTTGTTAATGTGATTCATATTTCAAAATATCGCACTGCAGCTCTTGAGGTGGCAAGCGGGCGTACCTGTTATAAACACTTCATCACTAGTTTCATTCATTCTGAAAACTTCCGAATACTACCAATGCAGCAAATTAAATATACCCTCTATTAAGAAAAAAAAAAACCAAAATTTTTATGAATAAAATCTCCATTTTTTGTCAATTTTTTTAATTATTACTGAACTAATTATTACATCTTTCCTGTTGCTTTTACCACGTCTGGGCTTTGCACTGGATGCGTTTTGCTAACGAACCTTCTATTGATCTAGACTCCCTTAGTGCTACCTGCTTTAGCACTACATCAAGATATTCGGGTACTCCCGCACAAGCATCTTCATCAGGATGACAATTCAAATGCAAAAACATCTGTTGTATTCTTAAAGACTCGTCTTCGTGTTATGTGCTTCCTTTATACAAAAAACAACCTGCATCCAATGACTTTTCTAACAGAAAGGCGCTCAAGAATGCCCCTTTGTTGTTCGATAATTGAAAGAAGAACTCATCTTTGATTGCGCGCAACCAATCTGCAGCTTCATGGCAACCCTATTCTATCCAATTGTAGCCTCTACCTACTAGGTGGTTCGCTTTTCACTTTCATGTTTCTTGTTTTACTACTGTCCCCTACGGACATAAATGAATCGTCGTTTAGTCGCACAATAAATTCAATTACTTGTTGCTCAAATGGTTCAACCGGGTCGCTTCTACTACCGCAAAACATTTCACTGCACAATTTTTTATTGCGACTGATAACTATTCGTCGCTTTTCGGGCGACCACTAATTTGTTAGGATATCCAACAAAAAGGGACGCTTCTGAGCGAGAGTCAAGTGTGCGATTTGCTTTGCCTTTTATCAAAATAAATGTTCTGATTTCAAAAGGCTTCAGGTAGGTGTTTTACCCGTCCAAAAAACAGTAGGTGGTACTTCATAAAGCGTCACTGTATTTGGAGTAGTCATCTGTAAACGTGGAAA
This sequence comes from Anastrepha ludens, assembly GCF_028408465.1. Taxonomy (NCBI): domain Eukaryota; kingdom Metazoa; phylum Arthropoda; class Insecta; order Diptera; family Tephritidae; genus Anastrepha; species Anastrepha ludens. The sequence goes on along the minus strand of NC_071500.1, from coordinate 47,903,737 downwards.
AGTGTTTGGGCTAGGCGTAAGAGTCAGTTCTTATCGGTGCACAAACATCTTTTTATACGACCTCAATCAAATCCATTGTGCGCCATAACAAATAGACAAGACGGCGTTAAACATAGGAATTGTTTCGTTTTTTCGGTGAATCACCCAGTCGGGTACAAATGGATTATCCACAGGAAATATTAAAGAATTACGTGGTTTCATTTAGAATAATAAGAAGCCATCTATGAAAATCATACAAATGGAATTAGAGGTAGCTAAGATGTTTTTAGGTCTACAGGCTCCGAATTTGTTTCTTCTCATCGGTAAAGAGTTATGAGGAAATTTCTTATGAAACGGGAAATTATTGAAGTGAGACTTCTTTAGGCGCGTCGGGGGCCCCAAGGCAGATTGAAAATAGGCGAGTGAAACGGTAAGTTCGGAGCGTTACCGAAATCCGTCAAATGGGCGGGGCCAAGGAGCAGCAGCTCCTTCCCACTCTCGCCTATTCGCTCTCTCTGTCGCTCTCTCGCATCGCAAGCGCTGAACGATGTGAGGGAGCCACCGAGACACGCCGTCTCTCCCCTTCTCTCTCGAATGCCTTTCTTTCTCTCCCGTTTGCTCTATAGCAGTGCTGTCCAAAATGAAAAATGTGAGTGTATAAGTGAGAACGAGAGAATGGGAGTAGCCCAGTGGGAAATTTAAACCAAAATAAATAAATATTGGACTGGAGTAGAAAATTTTTGTGGGAGGAATCGAAATGCCTTTTGATATTACATCTATAGCTTCCTTTGAACGACTTGTAACATAAAAGGCATTGCAAGTCGCCAAAGGCACTTTCTAGCATAAAAAAGTTCTCACAGGGCATTGTATTGCATACATTAAGCGTCGCGGACAAACGTGTTGTTTATTCGTTGCTGGTTTGCTAACAACTGAACGATGGAGAGTAAGAATACGTGTCATCAATTGATGTATGGGATGGACAGCACTGCTCTATAGCAAACTACCCACGCCGTGCATCAGCCGTTCAGTAAGTGTGAAGCGAGGTTAGGATATTGCGTTGACCTGTGATTCGCACTGAACGAAGCGATATTCTTAATAGTTTGTAACAATATCGCTAAATCGATATTGGGCAAAATGAGTCAGAGTGAGACTGATGTGCCGCAAACTTGCGCATCAGATGCGACTCATCAACAGATAGTTGTCTCCAATATGCCTGATGAAATACATGGCAATCCAAGGTAAATATATATTAAGTAAATATATCAAACAAATATATCAAATGAAAACCTGAATTTAACACGAGAGAGGGGGGAGAGATCTAAACCGGGGCTCCCATGCATGGAACAACCAACTTAGAAATTTCACTTCTACCGTGCGTGAGTCTGACAGACCCTAGATTTTTTTTTTTTGTTCAATTTCCGTATTCATCCAATTTGCGACTTTCTAACTACACACGAGTAAATTTCAGAAATTGCTTTTGTGGATGAAACCAATCAAGGTTGGCAATTGAATGGCGAGGAGTCCCCAAAACTATCTGCGTCCTGCGTCTATTGTACTAGGTATGGTTTTCAAAATGGCACACAAAGGAATGGAGCTCCGCCTGTTCCGTGCTGGGTACTGGACCTCTGAAACCAACTCAGTCTACCCCTTCCTGACAAGCTCATCAGCAATTTCATTTCTCTTTATGTTCCTATGTCCTGGAACCCAGATCAAGGAAATATTTCCTGCACACCCAGCAGATTTACCTCCTTCTTACAGGAGTCGGCCAGTTTGTATCTGCACCATGGCGTCGTCAGTGCCTTGACCGCAGCTTGACTGAAGAAAACCATGCTAATAACTCCCTTGCTCCCGCGTTTTCTAAGCATTCTCTATGCCTGCGCTATTAAAATGACTTTTGCCTGAAAAAAACTAACAGAATTTGGTAGTTTAAAAGATAAATTCCGTCAGCCGTCAGTGAAGACAAAGGTACTAGCTTCGGTTTAGATTTTTCCTTCGTTCTAGTCCTGCCTATTTGTAAAGACTGCGGATAGAGAGATCTATACGAAGATCAGCGAAATGCGTATTAACTGCATAAAAATGCCTTGTGAGATTTCTTCCAGAGGCCAACCCCCTTTAACTTGATTGCACTTTGAGCAGCGATGGAAATACAGTAAAAGTTGATGAAAAGTAAGTGCAAAACGACTTTAAAGACAACACTCGGACAAGATCTACTTGTTTCAATGATCTCAATACAAGCAGTTCCTTGCACCCTGCCCAGTTTAGTAATACTATAGCCCTTCCCAAAACCTTACAATGAAACCATGCATCTATAATTTAAAATTGGCACAAATTATACAACTTTTTTTAGTGAGGTTAGTTTTGTTTAATCACGTAAATATAAAACAAAATTCTTTTCATTCGAAATGGTCACCCCTTCCTTCTACACAAGCCTTGAAACGATTAAGTTATTCAGTTATTGCACCACACACAGATTCCGTGGATATTGGCATCGCTGCTCGAATCAAAGATTGTTTGAGATTCTCAAAATTTCTGTAAAGACTTTGACAGCCCATATTCTTCAATTCTGACTACAAACTGTTGTCCAATGGATTAAGATCTGACTTCTGCGGCTATGAACCCGGAAATATTGTTTTTAACCACTGATAGGTGGTTTTTGCCTTATGCTGCTTGCATCTTTCGAGTCCAATTTTTTGCAAGCCTTCTGTCAAAAGGTGACCAGTTGAGCGACGAAAGGCTTTCGTGTAGTGATCATCTCTTAGTCTTGACGTGGATCTATTCGACAATTGTTAGTCTTCTAAAAGGATTGCTGCGAATTCTTTCTCGAACGGCTTTTTGTTGTCGTTGTATGCATTGTGAAATTTGTCGCAGAATTTATGGCAACACTAAGCGTATGTACATGCTAATTGTTTCTATTTCCCAAAAGTTCAGTTATTTGGAACAGAGAGTGCTTTATGAAGCGACTCACAAAGCCAGCCAATAATTGCTCTCATTTTCTTGCTGTTAATATACATTACGCTGCCACTTCGCTTCATTAGTGCCTATAGTTCTTAAGCGTGCAACACTATTTCTCAAACTTGCTCTTTCTTACATGTTCTCTTCCTTATAAGTAATTGTGTGCTGGAATATTATCAGCGCATTCAATGGATTTAATTCCAAAAATTGGATTTGACTTTTTGGCTATAAATTTCTGGCTTCTTGCCATTTTCAATGCAATTATCACATACTTTCAGTTCAGCATAGTTGTGAACATATGTTATTACTGGCATACATATGTACGTATGCTTGTGCTTCTTACCTTGTGCTCACCACACGACTCGACTCCATTAATGAGCGAAATTAATTTATGGCGCTGAAAGAAAGACAAGTGTGCCATGAACCGGATAATTGGCTTAGTTCAGTAAAGTAAGTCTTTTTGCTTAAATAGCTTTAATCGCTTCAAATTGGCAAAAACATATTTTTGTTTGCTACACAAGTAATCATTGAAAGGATAGAGCGAGTCAAAAGAGAATAAAGCTGGTATTGAAAAAGGCGTTGGGCGCACTTTAAGGATTGTGTTATGAGGTGTAGTTGTAAAATCTCTTAATGGAGAACCCCAAAATGTATTTCTCATAAAAATCCGTTTGCCGTTCAGAGGCAGCGCACATCTGTAGGTAGCTTCAGTTCTGGAACAATACTAAGACACACATCACAAATATTAGCAAAAATATATATATTAATTGGATATTGTTTTTGAACTGTAGAGAAATTTTCATTTAGTTTTGCTAAGAGGTACTCTTAAAGAAAAACGTCAGGCAAGAAAAATATGGCAACAAACGAGATATCCTGAAGATACAAGCCGCTTAATAAATTAAATATTACTGAAAGAAAAACACGACAAAGAAATGAATAAGTTTCTATGTGATTTAGATGCCACACATCTCACCAATTAATCCCAGTGTAAGGACCACAAAAATGTAAGCAGCGTGACAGAGTACCGTTCACCACTTTGTAAGAAAATGGCTACTGGGCGAAAACCTAGATAAAAAAACCAAGCGTTTTTAATACTTAATATTTTCTTATTTTCATTGATATATTGGCGAGTCTGTTACTGTCTTTCTGAACGAACCCCAACAAAATGAGTGGCCGATCAATAAGTTCACCAAAAGTGAGCTTAAAAATCATAAGGCCAAGCTCATGGCCAAAATTCTCAAAAATCTACCTCTTGAATTCTAAAATTGCATTAAAAAAATAAATAATTGGCGCGTACACTTCTGTTAGGTGCTTGGCCGAGCTCCTCCTCCTATTTGTGGTGTGCGTGTTGATGTTGTTCCACAAATGGAGGGACCTACAGTTTCAAGCCGATTCCGAACGGCAGATATTTTTATGAGGAGCTTTTTCATGGCAGAAATGCACTCGGAGGTTTGCCATTGCCTGCCGAGGGGCGACCGCTATTAGAAAAATGTTTTTATTAATTTTGCTTTCACCGAGATTCGAACCAACGATCTCTCTGTAAATTCCGAATGATAATCACGCATAACCCATTCGGCTACGGCGGCCGAATTACTCATTTGTTTAATATATTCTTACTAGAAATATTCTTCCAGCTCAAGTGGGAAGCAAAGTGGCAGAAATAAAAATGTTGCTTAAACCAGGATAATTAGGTGCTGATGTGAAATCTTATCATTTTATCAGCCTTCTACCAGTTCCGTCAAGAGTTTGTGAAAAGATTTTTCTAAAACGTTTAATGGTTGTTATTCACGAAAGAGCATTCGACAATTGAGCAAGTTCATAGACTGGTCGAAGAAATACAAAAAATGCTCGACCAAAAACAAATATGTGTAGCAGTTTTCCTGAACATTTCACAAACTTTCCATTGAGTGTGACACCCAGATATACTCTTTAAAGTGAAAAAAAACTAATTACTGCTAAATGCCAATTTTCCCCTTAAATCGTATCTAAACCAACGACCGTTCTATTTAAATTACGAAGCTGAAGTCTCCAATTTCCAATTCTGCACCTAATTTTTGCACACGACCTGCCAACCAGAAGGAGTTTTCTTGCCGGTACTTTTGTCGATGACACTGCTATTATGACGATGGCAGCAGATCCTACTAAAGCCTCTTCTAAGCTCCAAATCAGCATAAATGAAATATCCAAATGGCTCCGGAGCTGGCGCTTGAAAGTGGACGAAAATAAATCTTCACATTTAACAGATGATCACAAATTCTCTTCTTTTATGTGCTGGGATGATTAACAATATTTAATGTTTAAAAAAAGTGTTTCTTGTCAAACATTTTCGAAATGGTGGAGAGGCTGTTATAGAAAATCTTAGTTTTACAGAAATACTAGGTAAGTTTCTATTTAGATTTCTAGCCTTCGACACTTCAAGTGTTGCTTGGCGCCATTTGATGTTTCCATTGAACAGTTTGACATATTTTACCATAAGCGCACTCAGAACGTTTTGATGTTTGAGCCACATTAGTAATATTTACAGTGGCTCTAAACCTTCATCTTGGCAAAAATATGCAATTAAACCGAGAACATTTTCGTCCGATTATTTCTCACAATTTTTGAAGTACATTAACAAAATAAGAATGCATTGATGAACTAAAATCATTATACGATGAAGAAGCAACATGCTTTAGAACGATATAAAATTTGCACAATGATTTTTCTCGTGGTAGCGGTTCGCTCACCGATAAATTCAGCAAAGGTCATCCAAAATCAGTTCGTTTCTTATGTTTTAGAAGTATTTAACGAATTTTCTTAACTACTGGGGGGGGGGTGTTGTTGATGTGGCTAGCAAGGGCTTCAAATGTGGATTTACTACCATTGCATATAACCTATGTATTTCCACTGAAGGAGGCGTACCCTATTGCTTCAAATAATGCTCTGTAAATATCGAGCAATACAATGATGTTGCCCGACGGAAATTAAACCACCAAGCGAGGCTCCACTGCAAATGTAGTGCTGGTATCAGACTTGGACGCATCTGTAAATATAAACTAGCAGTTATCTCTAAGAGGTTCAGCTGATATACTGGCAGAGTTTGCAGTATTTTTTTGGGACTGGTGTGGTTTTGAATATTTTAATAAACCGGTGATGAAGACAGATCTTGGAGCAACCGACTGATGGTGCGTTTGGATTGCCGCCAGCGCTGGTATAGGAACGAAGTTGAGGTACTTGGATAAGTTGGATTTGTTTTCTAGAGACATTCTTATTCAATGTATGAAAACAGCAACTTGTTTATGCAGTGAAGAATTTTTGGAATTAGCATCATTAAGTTGCGCAGTTTCTTTGCGAAATAGCTGGCAATACTGCTTGGGTTAAAATACTGCTTGGGGAAAGCGCGGATACTTCTTCTGTTATCTGACAGAATATTTTTAAAAGAATCAACAAATGCGCATATGACAAGTTATTTGTGGGAAACTACAAACGATTATGGAATTAAAAAAAAAGTAATGAACGGTTTTAAAATTGAGTTTTTAAATTTAAGTGACACCAATCAAAAAATCTAAACGAAACCTGCTTAAAATAAAAAAAAATGTCATTAAACAGTTTTCACTGCTCCAGTAACTGCATCTACTACATATACATATGCAAAAATCAGTGCGCGTTCAAGAAATATTTATGTATCTCATTTGTTGGTCCTATATTTAAACATTTTCATTTAAGAGTTTCCTCAGAAATTTCAAAGTAATTTTCCTTATAAGGTGTGGTTCGCGCATCTATGATGCAGTCACTTTATTTATCACAATTTGTATAAATCCTTGTTTTCTCCAGTGCACGTATTCTCAAATAGCTCAAAGCTTTTACCTAAATTGTATCATCACATGAAAAATAACTCACGAAAACTAGTTAAAAAATAGAGAAAATGCTTACCAAATATAAATAAAAGCACTTCAACTGAAATGACTTTGCTGTCTATGCAATTGCCAAGTGCTTATAATACTCTCCAACTTGCTTTTTGTGCATTTCGTATGAATGAAAAAATATTGAAGTACTTCTAGTAGAAACATATATTATATACTTATATACATATGCAATATACATATATGTATATGTATATATATGTATATAAAATTATCATGGTATGCCCACATGCATGCTTACTTGTGTGCTTGTGTTGCTGTTTTTCTTATATGCAGCATACTTGGTGTTCAAGCATAAAATCCATTCGACTGTCACTGGCTGCAAACAGCAGACGACGCCAAAAGTGCCGTCTTATGAAGTCAACTAAGAAATTGTGGAAAATAGAATTGCACAAAAGTTGAACGAGCATGCAAATACCCACGCATGCGTATGTGTATCAATTTATGTGTAGTCCTTCTGCAGTCAAACCGACTAGTTCGGAACTATTTTAATGTCACTTTGTTTTGCATCTGAAGAGGTTCGTCTTCTATCTTTTTTCAATGCTAGCAACTGATATGTTCAACGTGAATTTTCCTACTCAATGTCAGTTGTCAGTCTACGCATAAGTGTCATACAATTTAACCAACTTGTCAACCCTGATACAGTTAATGAAGTAGTTCATAACAAATTAAATAATTTTTGATTAACTCTATCAATACTTATAAAGTATACTCATATGTGTGACTAGTACTCATTGTGTGCAAGACTAGCACTTGAGGGATTCCTCCTTATAGTATTTAGAAGACAACTTGTTTTGATTACATTTCTAATTGGCCCTTTTGCAACTGGTATAGTTCTAGTTACTCTCGAACTAGTATGATTTCGCCTATAAAATACTAGTTTATTATTGAATATAATGTTTGTAAAGTAGTTTGGCTTTCACTGCAGGGTTTATATAAGTAAAATTGATTGTAAAGAGCACCAGAGGAAAACTGATGATGTGGGAAATATAAATGTTTGTACACGAATGTGAAGACTTCGGAATTTAAAGATTTTAGATGTTTTGTTAGGAAGAACATTTACAAGACTCATCCAGGATATCCATCATATGCAGAATTTGGGTTTATTTAGTTTGATTAATGAGTTTTTATCCGCAAAACTCAATCTCTTATGGTACTTCAAAAGGCATTGAATTATAAAATCAAAAATTATGTTTTTAAATCTGACTAAAACCAAAAATAAAAAAAATGTTGCTAGGATTTATACTACAACTGTTCATCTCTTGAGGCTATCCACGCATCAAGCCATTTTTTAATGTTTTCATATGAATGGAACTGCTGGTTAGCTAGAAATTGTAATGTTAGTAGTTAGAGTAGTTATGTAGTATTGCCGTATGATAACTTTAACTTGCCGCATTTAGTAAATTTAATTAGTTTAACGTTCGCTTTAAGAAACATACGAATAGGTGTAGGCCAAATATATCACATCCTACAGACTCGACTATAAGTTGAAGCAACCGAAATTTTGTGCAATTATGTCTCTTTTAACACTCCAATACCATTTAACAAAGCGTTCACAGACAATGTGTAACTTTTGCAACGCGACCCCCATAACCACACTTCACATCCTATTTTAGTAAATACATATATTGCCCATCTCCCTCCACTTTACTGACTGCAACATTTGAGAACGCAGGCAGACCCAATCATTATTTTCTCTATATCTTCTGAAGAAAATATTAATAAAATAATAAATACCTTTCAACTTATTTAGGCTTACAGATTACTCAATAATTTTAATTTTATTATATTAAATAAATAACGGGTACTAATAATAACTTTCGCCTTGCCACCAATTTTTAGCTACATAAACTGGCACTACTTACTTATGTAAATGCATTGAGTTTTCAGTACTTACATACATATATATATATATATATAAATACCCTGAACCTTGAGTGTGGCTAAACTTTACTTCAAATATTATTCCAACTGTTACTAAATTGCAGACTTTTACCAGACGTCGCGCATGTTTACAAGATTTGGGCGAAATTATTATGTACATCCCCTGATAAAACGATGACGATTTTCGTTTATTTTCTTGAATGTTAATTATTTGTATATAAAATTACAGCTCATTGTCTAATAAAATTCCTATGGATTTAGTTTTCGAATTGTATAGAAAAATTCTCAAAATTACACAAACTTCTCAATCCAATTTCACGAGTTTTAATTAGAATTTCCAGAAAGATTCCTGGTAGGCAGTTTTAAAGCTTATTAAATTTTAGTTTAATAAAGTGCAAGCCTGATTGCTTAAAAATTGTCTTGACTTTTTTATAATTTTTTCCTCTGACGCGGTGGCGCATTTTCGCCATGTAAAAAACTAATTTGGGCTGTATAAATATGCAAGAACAGAGTTGGAGATTTGCACTACTACTAATTTTTAGTGGCAGTTAAAATGAGGGTTTCATCATCACTAAATCTCCAGTGTTTTAATTATGCGTCACCATGGGCAATAATAGTTTCAACAGTTTCATACTTTCCCACGCGAAGTGCTATAGAAGCTAAGTTATTGCCATTAAAAGCGATCATGGATATTCAAAAATTAAATGATGCTGCTTTATATGCTGCTTCATATGCTATATGAGTTCAACACAGCAAAGTGCTAAGGAGATGCAATATCCTGTGAATATAAAAAACTATAGTTATTTTTAGTCGTTGTTTATTTCTTTATGACTAATCCCTTCAATTAAGTCATAATTTTTTTTGAAATGTTACAATATTTAAAAATGTAAGTGGTACTCGAAAAATGTGAAAAAAACGAAAAAAATAAAAAATAAAATTGCATAATTTTTGTTGGTTTTCCATTTCCTGAATTGGTTTTAAACATTACCAAAATTCTAAAAGTGCCCACTCTTGACCTAAAGCACCAAATGATGAAAACAGTGTTTTTCTAAACTCGATCTCCCGTCGACAGGCAATGGCATAACTGTGTAGAAAAACATTTCATAGTTCCAAAATGAATGCGAATACCAGGAATTGGAGAAAAAAAAAAATGTATTTTTTTGTTTACTTCATCGCATGATACAATTATAGAAGGTTGGGTAATTAATGACAAGGGCGCTTTGACACTCCCTTATTTTAGGGCTGCGAAGAATGGAGAAAGAGCAAAGCAAATATAATATTTATTTAGAATATTTTCAATGTTTATCTAACACAAGAGCATGCAGAACTATGTGGTGTTACTTATGTATGTGTTTCAGGTTAGTTCGTAGTTGGAAAACAAAAAATTAGTTAGATGTGAAACGAGACAAAGGTAAAAAAATGGAGTCTCTAAAGGAGTACTTTCATTACATTAAAAAAGAAATGCTGCTAGTAAACAAAAATATTTTGGAAAATTAGTTCACTCTTATGCATACAAACCCATGTTTAGTAACCTTTGCTTTGTTTTCACAATTTTTTATTCCTGAAATAAATACTAACTTTTAGCATCCTTTATATGTATGTATATTATACATTGAAAGAGTAACATGTTAAACCACAGATTCGGCTGCCATGATATCATACGTTAAAAATAACCAGCAATATTTCCGAGGAACATTTTAAGAATCTAATCTCACAATAGATTTGTGTATATTTTGTGGGAAAGAATAAAGTGTGGTGATAATAAAGGATTATAATGTATTAAATTAACTACAAGAATATAAAATTCCATAATACAACAAGTCCTTTAATACACCAAAGGTCAAAATAACCTTAAACGACAGGAATGGGATAAAACAGAAAGTTTAATTTCGTATTTCGTGCATAATAATACATGTACATATGTTACCGTAAAGACATTGCGAAAGCAGAAGTTCAGTCGATCATTTTCAAACATAAGAAAAAAATTGGAGTTAGAAGAGTTAAAATTGTTGGCAACAAAAATTACAAATTTACTAGTTTATAGTCTAAAATTTGTCTAAATTAATATAATTGGCGTCCTTAATATTAGTAAGAGTAAGGAAAATGCATTCGTATTATCTAAAACCAAAACATCGAAAAATTTCATATATTGATAGTAGATTAGTAATTGTGATTGTATGTAAATTTACGTATATCAATACAACGCGTCGCAGTAATGAACCGGAGCGGAAATATGATGTGTAATTGCAGGCGTAAAGCGCGAGGACTTGCTCGTGTAGGTGTTGCGCATGCATCTATGCACAGCGTATTGTAAGTTATCGACGTGGACAGCCAGTTCGGAAGTCAAATTTGATTTCAGTGGTAGCAGCACTAGACCGTCACATGTCAAACACTTAACTAGGTATTTGCACCATCATACACAGCACGCTCAATGTCATCTATGAAATTGTCCGTAGAAACACATGTGATAATGGTAGAAATACGCGCATATTTGCCTTTGTTTCTAAAAACCACAATAGTTGTGCCGCCTAGCTTTTTAACACAAACCTTCCGTTGCACTTGCGCGTCTGTGAAGTCCTATAAATAAAAACTTTTAAAAACAATTTAATAGCAAATATTCTAACAGAACTTACTAACTGTGGTTTATGTATTATATGTAAGGTGGTCACTATTACATTTGTAAAAACGCTGTTCTACAAACCTATGACTGAAAAAGTTTAATAAGAATTTTTACAAATGTCTGATCTGGGCTTACGTATATGAAAATTTACAAGCCGGTGGTTTTTTCCAGCAGAAAGCCGACTCCAAATAATCGACTACCACCATACGTAAGACTAAACATGTAAGACAAAATAATTAGCTTTTATTATTATACTTACTTGAACGTTTACAAACAGATAAATGATTATCAACGAATAATAACAAGGCAAAGCGTCAAAGTGGAAACGGTGTTGCCGACTTTATAATTTGAACCAAAAGTTTAATTTTTACTACAATTTAAAAGCCTTTCATAAAACATGTACATATATTTGTAAAGAAATAACATGTTTTCAAATAAGGGAGCCGATTTGTCAAGAGGGAGCGAGAAAGCTGCTTACTTACCTAACCTTCTATAATTGAATCATGACTTCACCGATGAAATTAACTTATCATAGTTATAGTTATGCTTTTGCAAATGATTCAATGCTTTTTCTCATAGCGGTCGCCCCTTGGCAAGCAATGACGGACCTCCGAGTGCATTTCAGCCATGGAAAAGCTGCTCATAAAAAATTATCTGCCGTTCGGAGTCGGTGTAAAGCTGTCCCTCCATTTGTGAAACAACATCAAGACGCACCCCTTAAAAAGGAGGAGAACCTCAAACAAACACCCAAAAAGGGTGTAAGTGCCAATTATATATAAAGTTTTTTGACTAGGCTCGAAGTCTTTGGCAATGAACTCAACGATTTTCATGATTTCATCAACATTTTCCACCATATGTAATTAATTAATTGTTTTATTTTTCAGATATGGCAAATTTTACAGTATCACTCTTTATACTACGCCAAAGCATTACTGAGAATTTACTCGAAATCGGTTCAGTGGTTTCGCAGTCAATAGGGAACGCCGCAAACACACAAACTTGCAAACCCACATCCTCTTTTATATGTATACAAATGCATGCAGAGGAATATATAAATGGGGAAATATATAACTTAATATGCCAGTGGCCGTAACAGAATCTGTAGCTTTTTGTAGCTGTATAGCTTCAATGGCCGTGGAATAGCACCTTGGCGCTGAAGGAAAAGGATATACAAAAAATTCACTCAAGCGTAAATGCACAGCGAACGCTTTTGGAGTGTGCCATCAGTTAAGGTTTCTCGTTGTATTTCCATGAAGTACAATGTGCATGTATGCATATACATATACTTGTTTAACCTCCTCGTCTAAACATATATGCTTTCGGACTCACAATTTCGAAGTTTGATGGTTATTGGCAAAGATATTCCTTCCTTCCACTTTTGTGCTCAGCACGCATGCATAAGTGCGAGTATGCAATACTTTTGCATGTACATATGTATGTATTTATATATATATATATATATGAGACTTACTTCCATATGTATATATATTTGTTATGCTAAAAAGGTTTTGAAAGTTTGGTGGAGTACAAGTGAAGAGTGTAGTGTAGAGAATCATTCACAGGAAATTGCATTTTTGAGTGGAAAATTTTCGATGTGTTTCTTAAGTATGTATCTACTCACCCATACATACATATGAATGTATGAATATCAGAACACATAGAACTACGTGAGAGCATTTGCTCTGTGAGCATGTGGCATATGTGTTTTCGAAAAATATGTTAAAAAAATTGGGAGAATTAAAATATTTCCCTTAAGGTTTTCAATACCATTTTTGTTGCGCCGGTTCCGTTATTTTCCATACAATATCTCATTTCCAGTAATTGTGTAATGATGCGTTAAAGATGAGTGGGTATTGAAGCATGAGCAATCAAAGTGGTCGCCAAAGAGAAGGAGCAGCAATACGGAGAATAAGTGGGAAATAGAGCTTATTAAAGCACTCGGAAAATATTTTATTAGTATTGCTTAGCCCTTCGTTCCTCCCTGGAGCCATAGGAAATAATAATAAATAACTTATATTCGATTTTAGTAAGGAGCTGGGTTTCGCCATATATTTAAGCAATGACTGCTAATACCAATTGGAAAAAACAAGTGTAGCATTTATGTTTCTAAGACGCATATAAATCAGATAATTGAGCGTGACATGAAAGACATAAATCCATAAATGAATAGTTACTACGAAAAGAAAAACAACAAATCGGTTAACCATCGAGCGAAATTATCTCATTTCCGTACGGAGATGATATGCCACCTAAATTTTTTGCCGGTAGCCTTAATCGCCAGTGCCTCTTAATTGTAGTATTACTAAAACTAAATAAAATAAAACCTGTTTTGGCTTTAAATATCTGTAATATGAGCTGCTAACATTTTTATATTTCTTTTGACCCATTGACCTGCCCTTGGGTCTGTCTCTAAGATAAGTGAAAATGATCACGAGGATTTTTTCTGCCCGCTTTGACTTATTTTTTCAGAGTAGCTAAATTCACATGGAGTCTTCGCCTGTTTATTATTGTATTCTTATAGGTTTTCTCATTCTTTGTTTCGAAATTTGGGTTAATTTCAAGATCTTGGCATTACTTTTTTGGGTAATTTTCAATAAATAGACATATTAGTCATATTATTTCGAAAACTTACTCCGCATTAAGGTTTGTGCTCAAAACAGTTTGAAATTTTCTAACCCATATCCTTTTGACTTATTCTCGACGCCTTTTGTTCGCCCCAATTTGGAATGTGTCACTTTCATCCGAAGGAAAAGTCATACAAATTATATAAATTTAACTAAATCTGTTCATAAAGTATTTCTTGAATATGTTTTATGTTCATTCAGCTTCGATGAGCCAATTTCCTTACATAAATCTCGCTTGCTTTTGATTAAACTAAAGCCTTTTACAGCGATAATAGCGGTATTGTCGTTTTCTTTTGGTTAAAGTATTCTCTTTCTTTTGGAAATAAGTAATTTTAACATACCTCAGTACAATCTAGGCAGTCTTTTCGAGCCCTCAATGAACTTATTATAATTCAGTCGCGAGTTCTCTCTAGGTAGATTGTTTATTTTCGAAATTTTTTTTTATATTCTGAATATAATATTTTGGGTTTCTAATATCTTATTTTTAATTATCCTATTCTGTACTGGCGCTTACACTCCTCCTCCTACTTATCGTGTGTGTCTTAATACTTTCGATGCCTTCGAATGGCAGGTGGTTTTTTTATGAGAAGATTTTTCATGACAGAAATACACTCGGAGGTTAGCTATTGTCTGCCAAACAAAAAAAATTTTTTGTATCATTTGAAGCTTCGTACCCGGAGTCAGAAACCTGTGCAGCTTCAAATAGTAGTCACACATCAACCTATTCGGCTACGGCGGCCGTCGTTCATAGACTAAACAAAAAAGAGGTTGTCTGTAAAGTCGGTTTACTGACGATAGTTTAACGTGACAACGTCATAAGAAAATATTGATGGAATGGTTGGAATTTTCAAAACAAAATTTTAATTTTATTTGTTTGATAGATATTTTGTATGGATATAGAGGAGGAGGTAAATGGAATTGCAATGGAATAGGTCAAGTTACATTTACACAAACGTGGAAAATGACGAAACATTTATCAAATTCATGAAAGATATCTTCAATTTCGATTGTGCATTAGACGTTAATAAGTCAACAACACTAAGAGGCACCATCATCGATTTGCCTTTTTCAAGACACTTTACACTCGAAACCCTCCCTTTCATTTCCTACTTTTTCTATCATCGTCCTATTCTCAACAGAGAAATGGTTCATTACCATGCACACAGGAAGAAGGCATATGCAAATATTATACAAGTATGTGGATTTATATACAAATGCGCATATACATACGTATACATACATATATATGCTCATTCAAGTAGGACAGAGCCAGATGTCGAACGTTGCCGAACGCGGGGGCCGATTGTGCTCTTTGTCGTTCGTTCCGCGCTCTCGCTTGCAGTTCAAGCACATTAGCTTACATTTGCTTGCGTACGGAATAGGTTCGTATATTTGATATGTCCATATGACTTGTATGCATCTTTATATATAGATTTGTTCTTTTTGAAAATTGCTCGAAATTGTATATGTATGTGCATGTTTATATACATATATTAGTATAGGTACAACATATCTTATAAGGTATATGGTAAATATTACCATACATTTTTTCCTTCATATATAATAAAAAAATTAATAATAATAACATTAAAACAACAGGTATTATTAACAAACTTGGTTTTATTTTAAATTCTTCAAGTGAATCAAATTAATAATAATCAATAAGAAGGCATATGCAAATACAAATACGTGAATTTATATATGTACATATGCGCATATACATACATATATACGCTCACTTAAGTAGGAGAGAGCAAGATGTCGAACGTTGCCGTTCGTTTGCTTTGTTTGCTTTGTCGTTCGTTCCGCGCTTTCGCTTGCAGTTCATTCAAGGTAACGGCAAATGAGCAAGGTAACGACAAATGAGCAAGGTAACGACAAATGAGCAAGGTAACGGCAAATGAGTAAGGTAACGATAAATGAGCAAGGTAACGACACATTTTTTCGTGCGGGCAGCCGGCTAAATCGAATTATAAGACGTTATCACGTCAAAAATATAAATTAATTTTAGCGTTTTAGACCGATGAACTCAATATCTCGCTATAGAATTTTATCTTTTTTATATTTCGGGAATCTTTTGGGTCTCTTTCGCTAAATAAGCATCTGACCCTACTTTATAGTTTTTTTGTTGATTATAATCCATTTGAAACCCTTTTTAATTGATTTCACTGTGAACTTTATGAAAGCACAACTTGACTCTTGACCACATGGAAAAAATTCCCGGCGTACTCGAAATATGATCGAACTCGTTCGAAAATTTGAATTCGGGAATCTTTAATGTTTGCGAGGAGAAACCCAAAAATAAATATTATCTATCCTATGTAAATCTCACCATCCAAATTACAGCTAACAGTACACTTGTAAGGTCGCAAGCTCGCGTAGAATATTACTTTCATAACTCACATCTGCTACGCTATCGTCTACAGGCACTGGGATACATTAAAGTAAGCAACAAATCAGCTTTTCGCCACTAGTAAATCCACCGCTGAGTTGCCGATGACTGCGTTGAAACTTATCAGCACCAAGTAATCTCACGCTTAGAATGCAAAATGCCAAGCCACTGATGGATGATGGTCACTACAAGCACAATACATCCCCATATTTATGTGTATGTACCGAAGTAGCACGAAATCACCACGGTTGAGAGCAATCTACTTTTTATTACGCCAACATTGCAAATTGCAACATACCGCAAACTGAGGAGTCAAGGCAGTAGCTGCAGTCAAATGATCCCGCAGCACCGCACACGAAGGCACATAAGATATGGAGGTATGTCAGTGAAATTGAAAGCGGCGCCTGCCAAATACTCTGTTCGAGAAAATAAAAGAAGTAGGCTGCTTTATTGATTGTGGGGTGAATGCTGAAGATCATGTTGCAGCGAAATTGAACTTTTTGCATAGTAAAGCCGGCACAGTAAAAGCGTGATACAGTTTTTAAATTTCCCAAAGCAGATTCGACTCACTTTGTATGGTGTGTGGTGTGTAGTGTATAGGTATGTGTATAAAAGTGTGAAGAATATTGATGTTGTTCTGTTGATGTTGGCAAGTTCGAAAGACGATATCAATGAGCTGCCGATAGTAGTTGATGGCACTACGCTTGCTTTTGCTGTCTGCTGTCGATGTTGGCAAGGCATCACGAACATGGACATGGTAGCAACACTACATCACAAAACCGTGATTTGATATTTGTTATATTTTGTTTGCTTTGCGTTTGCTTTTGCCTTGCACTAGTTTTTATCATTTTCTTGTTATTCCATATACTATGTATGTGAGCTTTCTTGTGCCCCTACTGCCAATAGGTTATCAATTTTATTGCGTGGATAAAATCTTGTTGAGCATACGCATTCTGTGAGGGCAAACAAACAATAATACCACACATACATATAGTACAAGAACATATAATTACACGTTTTAGCTCACACACAATTGCACATATACACCAACAGAGCACGTCTTTATCTCGGTCTTGATTTTCCCTCGACCATGCGAACCGCAAATGCCATTGTGTCGCGCAAGCAAAATGAGCGGAAGTTGATAGACAGACCGTCAGTTGGTAATTGTGAGCTGATTTTGTGTAGGTGGCAGCAATGGGGTGATTTGCAGCAAATGCTTTCCGAGCACGTACAACGATTGAATTAGTGAGGGATTTCAAAAGATTTCCCTACATTCGTAGACCATCTCCGCAAACGTCTCAGCCACGGCCAGCAATTAAGCTAAACAAAATATGTAGATATTCAAGTGGCGACCATCTTTGTCCCATTGTCTCTTGGCACCGACTCGAGCAATGCAGCAATCTTTGGATCTTAAGTATTGTGATAGTAATACGCAAAAAAGTCAGCGGCTTTAAGTGAAGGAAAAAGAAAAACAAAAAAAAAAAATACACAACAGTCATCAGTACCCGCACCAACTATATATTTGAATACAGTTGTTCATGGGCTGCGCGGCGTGTGTCACCGACGAAATGTTGATGTTGCAACACCATTGATGGATTATTGATTTATGGTATGGCTGGACGGGAGTATATGGTTTTGTGTTTTTATTATCTAAAATCTTTTTAATATAATCAGACATTTTGGCTAAGCCGTAGTTTACGTGTCAATTATGGTAACGTTTTTCAAAATTGGAAGCGGCCGCCGTAGCCGTGCGTGATTACCATTCGGAATTCACAGAGAGAGCGTTGATGCGAATCTCATAAAAATATCTGCCGTTCGGAGTCGGCTTGAAACTGTAGGTCTTTCCATTTGTGGAACAACATCAAAACGCACACCACAAATAATAATGGAAGTATCATTAGAAGACGATTTAATTTTTTTTTTTTTTAATTTGATTGTAGGTAATTAAGTAATTAGCCGCGTTTAATAGTGGTGAGGCGCGCAATCCAAATTCGGTCTCAAAAATGTACCAGTGTAGTTGTTTAAATAAATAAAACATCTTTCCTCTAAAAGTGCTTAAAACGGACTAAAAGTTATAAAATAATTTATTCCATACCCACATAAAAGATTTTATTGAAAATGTATGATTCTAAATTTTGAATAGCTACAACATTAACCTGGCGAATTCTTTACTAGGGAATAGGCTACCTATAACTCTACCTATGGCGAAACTGAGACTACTGACAGTCCTTCTCACAGCCCACTGCAGATTGCGCAACCATCTATACAGGCTTGGGATAAGGTTCACTGACTCCTGTTTCTGTGCGAATTTCGACATACCTTACACTCGAATGTAACGTTAAAGCGGGAAGATAGATTGATATTTCGGCCAGAAGCCAGACACATACGCTTAGCTCAACACAACTCCATCTTAGTTTCATTGAGAGAGCTGAGCGTGAATGAGGTACAGTGATGAATAGAGGGCACTAAGTACTCTGAAGTCGAAGTGCAAACCTTATTTTTGTTCATTCATTTAATCATCCTTTGTAAGATGTTCGTCCGAGCTACTCCTCTATTTCCGATGTACATATTGCCAATATTTTACGAATGGACAGTTACATGCTACCTCCGAATTACATACCATTTTTATGAAAAGTTTCTTCATGGCAAAAATACACCCGCAGTTTTGTCGTTACCGGTGGAAAAGCGACGGTTATTAGAAAGAAAAGAAAAAAATCTGTGATTTTGGTGTTTCGTGGCCACAGTGAGTTTTGAACCTGAGAATTACCTAATGTTATCCACGCACAAACCCATTCGGGTATTAATACTTCATAGATAAAATACAAGTAAATTTCCCTATAGAATTCACCAAAACTAATTCCCGGTTAATTTAACCAAAAAGTGTGCAATTTTTTAAGTTCAATTACGTGAGGAGTACCGAAGTAAAATTCTATGAAAAACGTGTTAATAATATATTTCGACTCACTAAATTTCTCGCGTAAGGAATTATAAAAAATAAATTTCATCCTGATAAAAATTTTAACTTTTCAGCAAAATGCTCTCATCGCCGAAGGAAAAAATAAAAAAATCGTCTATAATGCTCATTCTGCATGCTTTAGAATATTTCCGTTGTAGTTGGAAATTATTTCAATTAAAATTAATCAGTTTGTGGAAATGTTGAACAATGTTCGTATTTTAAAAAAGTTCTGTTTGTTTTGATTAATAAAAGTATTTTTAATACATAACTCGACTTGCTATATCCTTTGAATTTTTTATTAAATTGTTCATTATTTCCAGTCTTTTTAATATTGTTGTTAGTTTGCTAATTATTTTGATTTGAAAATAATTATAAATTCTATGCAACCATAGTTAAAAGTTGTATAGAATTTGCTAAGCTCTTGTAACATCAAGTAGTTATCGAAAATTGTTGCCATTTATAGCACGAATAGCACTCATCCTTTAATTAGATTTATTGTTTTACAACAACAAATTACTATTGTTATAATTTTAGTTGTTCTCTCAGTTTAATTGCCCCCAGGTGCTTCGTTGAACTTTTCGCTTTTCGTTTGAATTTTGTGCTCTTCCACCAATTTGCCTGTGCAGACAAAATTTCACAGTATTAAAGTTTTAATTGAATTTCTGATCCATGCCAAATTGAGCCAACATACGAGTACATGGGCTTGCGTGTGTACGGCTGTGTATGTGGATTTTGAGTAGTTGTTTGAAGTGAGAAATTTGGTTTAAACTAAACAAATATGTGGCCAGTATTTAAATAGTTATGGTAGCGAATAAAAATATATAAATGTACGAAGTATATTCTCAATTGAAAAGTACAAAAACAAAAAACTAAAAAATTTTACTAGCATAACAGAGAGGATGTGAGATTTCCATTATTTATAGAGGATTTCGGCACCATACAAAAATTTGTTTGCATCTTCTGAAACCACCGAATTGGTTTTTTTTTATTATAACTTGGTAATTTAACATTCGATATTAAGATTTATTATTTATTATTCTGTTATGCCTTTTTCAGCTCCGAAATCATTTTCACATAAAAGTGAGTTAGTTACACAAAGTTGTACCCTACTAAGAAATCTTTTTGTGTCATCAACTTTTTTTTAATTCATTTAATTCATTTATTTGCCTTAAAATTGTTTTGCTAAATTCATCGACTAAAAAACATCCCATATGGCGTAATTAATTTTCCACATTTTTTATCTTTTTTGTTAAAAAAATATTTGATTGAGCAAAACTAAACCCACTATTTTCTCGGTAGATGGTTTTGGTGATTGATATCTCGTAAAGTATTGATCAAACAATTTAAAGTTTATGCTCTTTGTCAGTTATGAGTTACAGGTTGTTAACAATGGAAGCCAACAAAGAGAAAATTCGCCAGGCCGCTGAAATTGTGAATGGTGGTTATGGTGTCGATACTGGAACAGCTAATTACGTGCAATTTTGGTTTCGTCGATGCCATTCAAGCATTTATTTGAAGCATTTCATTTGAAAATGTCAAAATGATTAAATCACAGAAATAACCAAGGTTAACCGGGATTCATAGCATCGCCCAGGAGCTAAAGGTCGACCGTAAAACAGTTTTAAGCCATTTAGGCAAAAACTGTATGTAATTATAATGGATTTTAATCAAAGTTTATAAAATTATTGTACGCATCACAAATGATATGGTTTCGCAAAACCCTAAATTAAGCGTTTTTTATCGATGGTCACGATACAAATAATGTCTTCATATTTCTATCTATATAATCTATATTTGGCTTTATTGTAGCAGTTTATGTCCTAGAGAGCGTTGTTTTGGTGGAAAAGAATTTTACTTGTTACCAAATACGTTGGCATTTGCCTTAAATTGCTATTAATTTTGTTCCTTACTAAAGGCGGCGGCCATATTTGCTTCTAATTGGCATCGACGCAAAATCTGTGTATAATCGAAGCCGGTGATAGTTTTACTATACTCAAGATAATCGATGAGAGTGACACTCTGTCCGATAAAGCAACCTTCTCCTTTTTAAATTGACTACAAGAAGTCCACTATCTCGATTGTTCCATGGTTATTGTTGCAGGATTCGTACGAGTGCCAATGGAATATTGACAGAGACCTTTTTGAAATTCATTCTTCATTTGTGGAAAACCAAAATTTCTGATCCATTTGATAAGCCTGAAATCATTTCAACTTCCATTATTGTTCTAATCCCTTCGTTTGTCAATCGCCTCAATATCTTACCTTGAATTTTATCGATCACTGTGGCGACCTGAAATTGCTTAACCCAATGATGTGTAGTTCAAAACGATGATGAGAATTACTGTATTCTATATCAGAAATTCTTATTTGGCTTAATAAGCGCTAGAAAATCAATAAATTCCAAGCACGTAGGCATCTGACTATTACAGCAAAACTATTTGATAGATTTGATGCAAAATTGGTGTGCGCTAAAACTAAAATGTTATGTCCGAGATGACAGTGCCATACCTTATAATTTTGAGAAGCTTATTTACCTATTCCTCTACAGTTCCAATAGTTTAATGGAAGTTATACTACCGAAAATCATATAATATTTAGATTTATCATAGAAAAATCAATATATTTTAGAAGTCATATTCTAATGTGTATCTAGAGGTATTACCACATTGTTAAATTTATACTTTAGATTTAATTACTCCTAATTTTGTATTGCAATAAGTAAAATTGTTAATATATTCTAGAAAATCTCAAATATCAACTTTTCTTTGAAGTTTCTCTAGCATACGAGTATTATTTCATATCATTTTAATATTTAAGTATCCCCGTGCTCATTAATTTTACTGCGAATTTCTTCTCCCCTACCTAGATACTTGCTTGTTTCCTCTGATTTGAATTTAATATTTTAATATGTCCATTCCTATTAATTTTCATGCCAAATTTTCCTTTATCCTCTTCGTATATTTTCAACTCCAATTATTTGTATTTATTTCAGTTTCATACGAAAACTGTCCAATTTCCTTTAGAGAAGATAAAGGAAAATTCAAAATATTAGGTTTTTTTCATCTTTCGTCTGACCATTATTCCGTGTTTCCTTTTTCTTCTCCGGTTCTTCCGTTCAATAGTCCTCCTTTTCTAAATTTTTATTAATGTTCCTTTGGTCACTCATACGCAACGTTGCGCGCTTTGCATTATTGTGTGCTATTATGACCACAGAGTCAATCAAATTTAAATTCTTTATTGCTGTATCGACCATAAATGGATACCTTTTCCCAATTTTTATTGCACGCATACGTAAATTTTAGGTCCAACTACATGCACACATACTTGTGCATAAATATTTATGTGGGTTAACATAATTTTAGACTATTTGATGGCGGTTCTTACACACACGTATAGACACATACTTACAAATACACATATGCGTGAGCTCTTTGTACAATTTTTACAAAAAAAGAATATTTGCGGAACACAGGGAGAGAAATCCACAAATTTGTGAAAAATAAATATCGTCGAAGCAGGACACCTACGCATACATTAGCGCATATCCTGTGTCGCTGCTGCTGTTAGCTGCTTCCTAAAAATTTTATTTGTCTGTGTTTTGTGGTTTTTTTTTTACAAAGCTAGAGTCCGCCCTCAGTGAGCTCAATGATTGCGAAGTGAAATAAAGTGAATGTACTATAAAGCCATAGCGAAAAATATCTCAGCCAAAAAAGGCTACAAATATTGGATAAGAGCTACAGACTGCGAATGAATTTAAAAGCAGTAGCCGCAATATGCAAATCGCTGCAAAATTTATTTTAAGCGGTCCTTTGGGAAACATTTCATTTCATCATTTCTTTTCAATAAATTTCACAGCACTTCGTTATACGTGGGCGAACAATTTGTTTTTTTGTTTTTTTTTGCCATAGTAACTTTATGTACTACATTCTATTTCAGAATGTGCTTACGTGTCTATATATACATTTGAAATATATACCTATATACGAGTATATATATATATATGTTTGAATGTATGCACATCATTTGAGTGGAATCCTTTTTCTTTTGACATCCGGTGGAGCGCAATTTTTATTTTCAAGCATTTGAAATTATGAGCAGCTAAGCCAAGTGTAAAAGAAAATTTGTCAGTTTTGCGTATAACAAAAAATATACTTCCAATTTCAGATATTTTTATTTACTCCGTAGGGCGATACTTTGAAGTTATAGTAGAGGAATTTAAATGCGTTTGAAACCATAACACGTTGCTTTATTGGGAAGAGCCAGAACATTTATTTTTCGGATTACTCGAATGTGGTACTGAACTCAATACAATAGAACAACAGTTTTACCAATAGTATTTCGATAACGGTAAAATGCAGTTCAGAAAACGTAAATGTACTTCAGAAGATACAATTAAAGTTCACCAAGAATAAAATATACTTAAATGAGCTTTAAAATGCGTTAAATACTTCCAATTATTTTCTCCTGAATTATTATTATTTATTTTCACTATTTGGAAATATATTTGACTGTATTAAATATATTTAACGGCTTCCCAAGTTCATTTGATAGGTTCTAAAAACATTTGGATTTTCTGACCAACATTTGATACCTTCTGAAAAATATTTGACTTTTCTAAAACACTTTCTAAAAGCATGCATTTTACTTTGTACCACATTTTCGAGAATAAGTAGAGCTAAAATCGGAATCATTTTTCCTTAGTATCTATTATTCCCTAGACTCTCTAATTGCTTTGCATGCTCTGAAAAGTCACAAACAAGAAATGGCTACTCTACCTAGACTCTGTTCCTTGATTCCGTCAAGAAGTGGGTGGGAAACACAAAGGCCACAGAGAATTTGGAGGGTGGAGAATTAAATTTCTGTATAGACGGTTCCAAGCTAGACGACATGGTTTGCTATTGAGTATTTTTGAAGATGTTAGAACGTGAACTATCCCTTCGACTACCAGGCTACTCAACGTTTATTAGCTTAATACTCATAAAAAAAAAAAGAAAAATAATTGGCGCGTACACTTCTGTTAGGTGTTTGGCCGAGCTCCTCCTCCTATTTGTGGTGTGCGTCTTGATGTTGTTCCACAAATGGAGGGACCTACAGTTTCAAGCCGATTCCGAACGGCAGATATTTTTATGAGGAGCTTTTTCATGGCAGAAATACACTCGGAGGTTTATCATTGCCTGCCGAGTGGCGACTGCTATTAGAAAAATGTTTTTATTACTTTTGCTTTCACCGAGATTCGAACCAACGACCCCTCTGTGAATTCCGAATGGTAAGCACGCACCAACCCATTCGGCTACGGCGGCCGCCAAATACTCATAATCATACGCCGCTTAATACTCATGGCATACTATAAAACGTAGAATATTCTTCGATAGCCAAGTGGCTATTAAATTGATGAATGCGACTACACAAGAATGCCGTACAGCCGTAATTGATATTCGGATTTTGGGACACAGAGATATTGAGAAAAATTGTAAAGCCGATGAGCAATCCTGGAAAGGTACTAATCTTCAACTGCTTGGTGATTGAAATATCTATGGTCACGAGCAAACTAATAATTAAAAACACCATTATCCATTATCCATGGAGAGATGAAGGCACATGCGTAACTTCCAGGCTACTGTGACCGTAAATGAATAAGAAAAAAAGCAAAGGAACTGTTTATCCTTTAAAGAGAGGATATCTCGACGGACGTGGCTTGTATAACAGGTCATTGCGTACTTGGCAAGCATTCCTGGACTAGAAGTTTTTGCCCATGAATATTGTAGAAGTTGTAGAGATGAGAAAGGGAAAGAAATAGTTGAGCATTTCCTTTGTAATTGTGCAGTCTTAGTTAAAATCAGAGCAGGTTTTCTAGGTAGATACTTTTTTAGTTCTCTTACGGAACAGTCCAGCATGGAGATTGGACTAATCTTGCGCTTCGAAAGAGCGGCAACATGGTTTCACGAAGAAAAACAAACGAGGTCCCCGTGTCGCACACTGGTATCACAACAGATCTGTAAGGGTTAAGTGAGTTGCTCGCACAGACCGTCTACCACCATAACCTAACATAATTAGGTTGATTATGTACACTTGTGTTCATATAATTAAAACACTTTATCTTTTTACATTATGCGCAGTAGTTTTCGTGTTATACTTCTTCGTAAATTTTTGAAGAAGATCGTTGATTTTTTTTATTAATATATATAACAAAAGAGTTATTAGTCAAAGTTCCTTACGAAATCCCCAAAAGTTCAACAGTTTCAAAAGTATGTGTGAAGTTCCTCAAAAAAAGCGTTGAGTTTTGACAATTTTTATTTTGCATGTTGGGGATTTTTCTTCCTTGTAAAACACACCATTTTTCAGCATACATCTGCATATATACAACGGAGTAGGTGTCAAACAATTTTATTCTTGGTTGATATCATATTTCGATTGCTTTCTATGTGTTGCATGTATGTTTTTACTAGCGCACTAATTTGCATTTAGTAATTTTTTCTTTAAAAATTCACGTTTTCCCTACAGGTTACATACTCACGAACTTTTATTTTTACATTTGCCTTCATTTTAATATTGACTCGGTTTTTGGCTAAAATCAGAATATAATGAAAGATTTTAGACTTGGCCACTGTATATTGAAAGCATTTGAATTGCTTTCTTCCTATCGCTGCAAACATTTCCAGCCATATTTATCCTCAACTGCTACCATCAGTATCTGCTGCAACATCTACATTAAAAAAGGGAAAGATAAATAAAATTTGCAGCAAGTGAAAGAGTTCAAAATTATTGCTGCTATCCGGATTTATATTTTTTTGCCGCTATTGACATTCTAGCTTAAAAGTTGACGACTGGATTTTTGTTGTTGGTGAATTGTAATGGCTGGCGGAATATCGTAAGCTACATTGTCCTGATTCGCTGTCTGTCTGTCTGGTTTGCCACGCTATCATATTCTGCTTGAATGTCTGGTCGTTTGGTAGATTATTTTTACATTTGATTTTCTTCCATTGAATTAATATAACATTTTTTTTGTAATACATTTTGGCAGTTTTTATTTGAATGTTTGTCTGTGTTATAAGTTTTCTCTTTTAATATCTGTGGAACACATTGATGCATGCAATATTTCCGGATTTTAAAAAATTTAAGTGTCGAACCCACTAAAATATATTAAGCATAAAATTATATTCAATAGTAGAAACTGAAATTTGTGTGCAACCTTTTAATGCCCAATAAAAAAATGGGTGTATTATTAAATGCATTTCATAGGAAATTGATTTTGAAAGCATGTTTTTGCGTATTTAGTTTGGCTGGTTCACATGGCTCTAGTCTCAAAATATGCGAAGGTAGAAAGAGTAAGTAGTAATGCTAGACTCAGAGAGAGTAAAGATATTTTTGCATTTTCTGGAATACAATTTTTTTAAATGAACTTCTATTAGTAAAAAGCACTTGGCATTACTGTTTCTTAAATACTTTATTTGAAATGGCACAGTGGAAGAAAGTAAATATTTGCATAAAAAAGTTCTGAGCTAAGACATAGTTTTTAAATTTTTTTTTTTATGTAAGTTGTGTTGGGTTGGTCCTTAAATCCAATTGTGTGAAATGAGTTAGTCTTATTTGGAGCTGTCTGTAAATGACTCAAAACATAAAATTGAACTTTTTAACTGCTGAAATCTAACTGATTTATGCGAATTCCAATTTCTATTTCATGCCTTTATAAAAATTACGTAATTCCAAGAATACAATACATACACATTTAATTAAAAAGTATTTATATTAGGCATAAGTAACGCGTTTCTAATAACATCATCATTTTGGATGCACCTCTGTAGTCCGAAGATTATATTAATTTAAAAAAAGCCTTTGAGCGAATTAAATTGGTACATATTTTAGAGTTATCCAGTTATACTTTATCCGAAATAAACTTTCAAAGGTTCATGTTTTATTTTCTTTGTTTATGTTTAATTTCTTATTAAAGAAATTGAACAATACCCTTTAAAATGTATATTCTGTAATATCATTATTTACAAACAATAAAACGATTTAAATTAGACTAAGATTCTTCAATATTTATTCAATATTGAAAAATATTATATTTAAAGGACTTTGTTATATGTTCCAAACGGATAATTGAAAACAAAAGTTGCACTTACTTCCAATTCTCCTTTCAACTGACACCCATATATACAAGTACCATATATAAATATTAGACACTGGTGCTGACAGAGTTGAGGAAAATAGTTCTACTGACGTAGTTCTAAGCTATAAATTAACATATTAGTATAATGCATCAGCGCAGGGCTGATCAAATGACAATCTGTGAATGTCCAAAGCTGATCCGCACGTCCCATCAAAATAAAAAAATAAAATATTAAAAGGAATCGCAGTTTGAACATAGAATCAAATAATCTAGAATCACTTGTTTAAGGCACTCACCTCACTTGAAGTGGTGTTTTTTGTTAGTTGAAAAGCATTTGAAACGGAAACGGAAAGGAACAAAAATATTAATATTTGCGTTTTGAGTTTTTATTTTCTGATCCGTTATTAGAAGAAAAAAATTGTTTGGCCATACGAGGTTCGCTCCAATAGTTGTTAGTCTTCATGTCATGGTCTTCCAAAAAAAGGTACCCCGCTGGTGACACGGATTCTGGGACTTAAAGGTGTCTGAAATCAAAAATACAAAAAGGTTCTTTTTCAGTATGAATGTCGTCATCGTGTGAACTACGATCTTAAAAAAAAAAAATTTGACAAAATGGCGGACGCTCAATGAACCAGTTTTTGAACCATTTTTTTGACTATAAACGTCTGAAAAAATTAAAAAAAAAATTTTCCCCCGATAGCGACATCAATTCTACCTGGTTTTAATTTTATTTCATCAAAACCGGATCGGTAGAACCGGCTATGTCTGCGTCGCCAGCTCGAAAAACGATGTACCCTATAACGATCACTACCAAACTAAATTCCGCATTTCTTCTTGAATTCGAACAATTGGTTTTTTAAAGATTTCAACCCCTAAATTTGGGCACATATTCTTATATTTATGCTTTTTTATGTACTTGGAAACTAGTTTTGCTTCCACTAACCAAACTACATTTTTGTGTATAAATGTAAATTCATGCTTTGTTTTGCCTGAAAATTAATTTCGAAGTTTTGCTGTAGAGGTAGCGTCATTAAAATGGCTATATCTACGTAAATGTTTGGAATTTCAAAAAATCGTTTAGGGATGATATTTTTGAATGCTTAATTTATATAAATAAGCAAAAAAAATCTACTTTTTTCAAATGAGTTGAAATTTTTGGAATAGAATAGAAAATTTGGCAAGGCAGTGGAAATACTTTCTTTTCCCCTTCAGTCTGCATTCGGCGATCGAAATCCTAATGCATATTCTGAGAGTTAGCGTTACAGAGGCATGGCAAACGAATTTTTATGTTCAAAAGACATAGATTCGGATAATCTTTGGTTTTAGCTGGATGACGCGCCGTACCACACAGCCCATGACAAAATCGATTTTTTGCGCGTCAGCCTCGGTTATCAGCCATCTCAGCGATGTCCATTGACGACCTTGGAGCTGCAAATAATCTACTAACGATTGAAGAGTCGAATATTCAGGAAGTCATTCGTGAGATAGAGCCGAAAAGCACTAAGAAGATCTTGGTAAACATGGTTTAAAGGATGTGCCACTGAGATGCTAATACAGCCACATGAATGAAGTCGTGTTTCATAATGAAAATAATGAAAATATTTGCTCTAAATATCTTGAATTTTTTAAAAGAAACTGCTACACAATCCTAATCATCATCTTTTAGTCAACACCATTCAGTTTCGTTTTGCTTCCCGCTTTATAAAAATATGAAGAAAATAATTAAAGATTCCATCTATCAAATTGGTAAAGCATACCCAGAGGGACACATTGCTAGTAGACATACACATATATTAGATAACCAAAACCCAGATAAACTCAATCTGAAAACAGTTCATCAAATAATTGGTTTATCATTAGATTTGAAACTTTATAGTTGATTAAAAAGATAAGCTTATGAGAAAATTAAAACTGTATAAGCAGAATGACTACGTAAAATAGTTCGTGCAGTAAGGTAATTTTCCTGGATAACCAGACAAATTTGAGTGTAAATAATATGGCAAGGCGTATGAACTAGTCTTGAGTTATGACTCGCATGACCACTTGCTAGATGTTACATTAAGAAATGATGGGCTATTCAATATTATTTACCTTGAGCTGTGAATGCATAAAGTTTTAAGTCATATCTAAAAAGTTGAATTGAGCACCTAAGCGTTGTTGCGCCATATGCATTGCATGCTACATAAATCCTATGAGAATCTCAAACGTGCACTGAAGAATAATGAATTCGAAACGAAATGCCACTCAATGAAAAAAACACCATGAAAATTTGTCTCGAGTAGGAAATTCGTACAAATGCGTCCTTGACACAATCTTATTGACACGAAATGCAAATTCTTAGTTGACACACTTGGCGGGTAGATTGGGACTTATCAAAACACAAAGCATGCTTGTATGTAAACGTATACACTTATGAATGTGTGCTCGTTTACCTGAATATTACTTTACGAGAAGTTAAAAGGGCGGAAAAGCGAAAGCAAAAAAAAAACACGGAAACGAATGCAAAATCCTCCTCTGCTAACTCAAATTGTGACGGTATGTAAATTTGTGGAAACCGCAAAACATTTGTACAATCGATTAAGCTTAATCGAGTATTTGCATGCCTACGTTCAGGCGCTTAAGCTTTCCAAACTGATCTAAGCTTAGAGCTCACTTGGGCAAAATAAAACACATACATACATAATTATTCGCCGGTTTGTGTGTGTTCATACGTCATGCGTTTGTTTATTGTAATGAGGGCAACATATGCGCATATATAATCAAATTTAAAGCCACACACACTTGCCTAAGTAAATCTAGAAGTAGAATATTTGGAAGCAGCCAGACAGATTGTGAATCGTACAAAAAGCCGCAAAAAGCATTATAAAATAGATTACATCTTTACGCAAGCACATAAACAGAGTGGCACATACATGCAACGTGTGCATGTACTTATACATGTCTGCAAATTGAGATATGTATGTACACATATGCACACATATAAAATATTTGTAGAACGAAAGCAGAAAGCGTCATATCCAGACATGGCTGAATGGCAGATGAAGCACATTGATATATATTTCTACTTATGTGGGAAAGTAGAACGCCTCGGTATTCCCATGCGTGGCGAATTTGTCAGGGATTTGTTTGCATATCACACATACACACATATGTTATGTGTATGCAAGCGCGTAAACAAACGTTACATTAACTGCCTGAAAATCGCTCACTCATGGCATATGAGCGACTGGTGGTTTGCGTATGCAAGAATTTCACTCTATCGCGTTTTCTTTTCCCGAAATAAATTTGCATTCATTTTATACGGCGTTTGGGCTGTAAAGTTATCATGTTCTTTTCTCACCATATTCATAAGGTTGCGTGTTCTTTTCTCAAAATACTGCACTATAATCGGACAAAAGTGCAAAATTTTATATTCTATACAAAAAGTGAGGGTGAGCGTTTTTCAGTCGAATTTTGTTCATCGGTGTGCAGAAGTTCGTCAAAATAGGCGTGGGGAATCTTAAAATGTTGCAAAAAAAAAAAGAAATGGTAGTAAATCGTTCAGTTTTATTATAGTATATTTAATGCATAGTTTGTGGAAATGTTGCATTTTTCTTTTTTGTTTTTTTTTTTAATTATTGGCTAATAGAAGAAGAAGAAATATACCATATAAAGTTATTAAATCGTCTTGAATTGCCGAATTTTATAAATTATTAAAATTTGCGTAACTGCAATTGCTAAAAGTATTCAAAATTCCAAAGCTTATGAAGCTCAGCACTATGTGGTGTCAAGCTCCTTTTTCGAAATCTAGACACATCCCTGCATGAACCTCGGAAGTCAATGCAAATACAATTTTTCTACTTTGCCTCATTTTTCCAATGTTTAATACCTTCGTACTAAGTGTAACTTATGCACAGAGTTTCGTTAAGATATCTTCTATACTTACGCTAAAGCTAAAACATTTATTAAGAAAATTTTATTATAGTTCTATGAAAGTGATAAACTTTAACCATTTTTTGATTTGTTCTTAAATAACAGAAACTTTACTTTTTACTTTTTGCGAAACAATTTATGAAGCCACACCACTGTGCTCACTCACACGCTCACTTGCTTGCTTCGATAAACGTTCATTAGTGCATGCGGTTGAAGAATTTATCCACGCATGTAAATCTACGCGTCGGCTTGTGTGTGCATGTGTGCGAAATCTCTACCGAATTTCAGATTTTTTGTGCCGCTAATCAAATCAAAAGTTATTGATGCGTTGTAATATGTTTTGTAAGTTGAAAATTTCCATTAGTGCAAATATGTATTTTGAAGCTATGCCCTGGTGATTTCCAGTGATTGGCAAAGAAAAGAGATGTTGGATAACAATTTTCGTACGCCCATAAATTGGGCTTAATACGAGCAGAGTATATATAAGTATATAGATGTTTATTTACTTTCATCCATCCTCAAAACTATATACTGATATGTATGTAGAAACTTACATGAATAAAGGGTGATTCAGTGAGACCGCAGAGTTTCTTTTTTAAATCAAGCACAACAGTTTTTTTGAAGTGAAACTTCTTAGGCGTCGATGGACGAGCGAGAATGGAAATGGAGAGTAAAATTTCAAGGCCATGCAACGTTTTTGGCAGTTTCGTTCCGCGAGAGAGAAAAAGGATATAACGTAGAGGAAAAGGAAAGAGAGAGCTATACTTTACATAGTATATTTTAGATACCTTTTATGCTATTTTTCTTGAGTTTTTCTTTGTGGTTGCCAATTTCTAGTGAGAAATAACACTGCCTACTTTTTGGCGCTTGTTCGTTGGTGCGAAATTGTAGGAAATATATTTCCTTGGTGCCTACTGTTTGGGGCGTTTTTTAGTCCCATTTTTTTTTTTTTGGTGATAGTTTCACTTCTGTTATGTGTACTACGCTACACACACTTTTTGTTTTATTTCAGCATGTGCTTTAGTCTTTGACAGTTATATATGGAGCGCAATATCAGTTAAATGCCACCGCCCTGTTGAAACCACATAGTGTCCAAGTACGTATCTGCTAATTCAGGCCATTAGAAGCTTGCTATCGTATGATCATGTTGTTCACCTTTCATGGTAGCAGCACTAACGGCATCAATTTCGAAGAAACAGTGTGAAATACTGAGAAATTCTGAAATGTGTTGACTTTGCTAGCCCGTAAATCATATCAAATACTTTCTAATTGTGAGTGCATGGTACCTTCTTGAATGATATGTGGACTCTCATTGGCCTTAATGCGGCAGTTTTGTTTGCAAACATATCCGTTTAGATGAAAAACTTACACAACAATCATTTTGATGACACGATTGGATCACTTCTACGCGATGCTTAACAGAGTATCGTTCCATGAGTAAATTTGCCATATCACAAATAATTGCTGCTAAAGATCTGCGTGGCTCTTGAAACACCCTATACGCACGACTATGTGTATAAATTTGAAATAATTTTTTAAGCCCGATTAGGTGCGGTGAAGTATAGGAGGTAGGACGTGAAGAGACGCTGTGGCAAATTAATAATTTTTTGGTCTTCCTTATTGGGTATGATTTTTCAAACTTTTGCAATTTTCACCAAAGCGTGTTGTAGCGCTTTTGGTGGACGCCCTACCTCCCACTTAAAATGATTACACACATAAAGTAACTCATTTTTAGTGTATATGACCTCGACAAGATTCTTTCTTTTGTGCTGTTGGTTTTGCGCCGTCCCATATAATGTCGCCATCTGCTAGCTCTCGCAACATCGACCTTCTCCAAGTATTATTTCGCCAAACGCGATCTCTGCTCCCTTGCTGGTGCCAGTCCAGTGCCATTCTCGTGATGTTATCTGGTGGTTTTCTAAGCGTATGCCCTATCCATCGCCATCTTCTGTGTTTCATTTCCCATTGGATGAGTTCCTCATTCGCTTATCTTCATAGCGCGTCGTTGCTGATGGGGTTCGGCCAGAAGAGGCGGATAAGCATTTTTGGCGAAAGATTGTAGCCTCTGCGTGATGGTGTTTTTTTTTTTTTTTTTGTTTAGTTTTTGTCGAGAAAAATTAGCAAGTACAGCACTCAGACAACACTAAGTCCATTGTACCGCACTCGGGTTCGGTTTTTAATTTTCTTTGAATCTACACCATCTCCGAAGAAATCTAAGTAGACCTTGTGGTGCCAAGGAGCCAAGGTGGTTGTTTCTTAACACATCGGTTCCAAAGACCTCAAACCTGATTCGAGCGAAGCCCGGGCATACGTTGAAAAAGAGGTCCGCCGTCGCATCCTCCTCTCCACATGCTGGGTAGAGTGCATGTCAGTCCAATCAGCTACCTAAGGTTCCTAACGGCAGTTGGTTGCGACAGTTGGTTGGTAACATAAGTTTTGCCCATTTGCAGCCTTTTTTAGCCTGCCAAGCTCGCTTGTGAGTGGAAGTAATCCGATCAAAAGTGATAAGTTTGATGAAATATTATTGCTAAATGGCAGCTTTTATTATCTCAGAGTATGTGGGTGTAATTCTAATTAAATATATTATGTAAAATTCTATTTAATTATAAATAAATACGAAATGCGTTGTTGTTTCTTATTGTTGCCCATGTCACTGGGGTTTTTAAATTTTGTGCGAAATTATTGCATGTCGAATATAAATATATTTTTTATTTTGCTACTCGTCTGTGTATTGTTTAAAATATTCTGAGCCATTACGTTTTCTCTAAATTTAATCCCTTATGGTTTCCCACACTTCTTCTTCGCCAGCGTATGCAAGCTACATTTCTTCAATAAATTCCTAGAAAAATCTTCATTTACCTACCTTTGACTTTTTAATAATTTGTTTATAGTCTATTCAACAAATGGAAATAGGGCTGTCTGAAATGATTGTCGGCACAACAGTAGTAAGAGGTTAGGGTTAAATGTGTAGGCTGTATACCCATTTCGTAAGTGAGGTCATATTGAATGTTTTAAAGAAATCGTCATGACGCTATTAGCTGACTATTTAACGTACTAACGCAATGAAAAGGACTGCTTTGCAGTGTGTGCTTTGAACGTGTCTGGCTAACGGACTGACTGACTGGCTGACTGACTGACTGGGCTGCTGTGCTTGAGCCAATTCAGGCTGGTCGTTAAACAGTTGCGAAAAACCTTGAAAGTTGATTATTTGCACAGCATGAAGTTATGTAAATTTATGAATATTTGCATAAAAGCGACGGGAAAACGAGTAAAGAATGGTAAAGTGAAATAGATAGGCAAGCATAGACAATGAAAAAAACGTGAGAGAGAGGGTGGGCGTGTAATGTTAAATAAAATTGACTTTTGTGTCGAAATAAGTACAGCAGAAATGCTTGTGGGTATAAGCAAACCAACTATTTATTTCATTCCCATTATAATTCTTTTCAAAGCAAAGCGTTTGAATACACGTACAGCTGATGTGACTACAAGTATGGGTTTGAATGTCAGTTATGCGGCGTGTGTGTACATACACTTACAAATATATGCATATTGACACGCACATTTGGTAGAGTATTTTGTTCAAATATTACATTGCACTACGAGGTTGCCAATAAAATATTGTAAAGAGGGAGAAAAATAATAGTTTGTCTCTCATTGTTTTAGAAAATTTTCTTTATAATTTTTTTACGAAGGATTAATGCAGTAATAATTTTTTATATTTAACCAAAGTTTTAGACAAAAAGATCAAAACCTTGACGGTGTTTGGGCTTATACTGCTCCTTATTGTGTTTATAACGACGCGCTGGTGTGTTTCGATCGCTCGGATTATTCCAGTTGAACCTTTGAAGCCCATGTTGAAATTTAACTCCCCTGTTGTTCTTCAAAACAACCAAAACAACCAAAACAATTACGCCCAATGCGCTAGCAACGAATTCCTCAGAATACTTACAATAGCAACCGCCTTATCCAAAAGTTTTGTATATTAGCTCCCGATGATTTGTCAACTTCTAAAGAAGAACTAATAGATATAACAAAAAAACCTATGTCTGACATAGGAAATTTATTTGCTTGAAAAAAAAATAGTAATTTTTATTTGGTCCCAAAACATCTGCATCATTCACGTCGTCGTCACTATCAAATTCATCGCCCACCATTTCTGCGACGCTATTCGCGCAAAAATCCATAAAAGTTAACGAAATCTTTCGGCATCTTTGAAAAGTCACATCTTCGATTTCGTTCTCACCGCAACGTTATTATAATAATAAAAAAAATACACTCACACAAATTCATAAATTATATTTGTTATAAAGCAAAATTTTACTTCAACACACTGCATATGCCCGCCTATAGACGGTTGGAATGCTCAGCACACATCGGTGCAACGAACACATACA
This sequence comes from Anastrepha ludens, assembly GCF_028408465.1. Taxonomy (NCBI): domain Eukaryota; kingdom Metazoa; phylum Arthropoda; class Insecta; order Diptera; family Tephritidae; genus Anastrepha; species Anastrepha ludens. Next base: position 47,868,015 of record NC_071500.1, on the reverse strand, counting down.
TTTTTTTTTAACTTTTTTTTCTTTTTACTTTTTTCTCCTTTTTACTCCTCTTCTATACTTTTCATTATACTTACCAAATATTTATCCACACTAATATGGCACACTTTTTAAAAAGTCTTCGAAGAATATCTTCTCAGAATAATATATTTTTTATAACATTTACCATTCTCTTTTTTTCACTGACAAAATATTTTAACTGCGAAGACAGGCAACATTGCCTCGACAGAGCTAAAATAGAAGAATAGCGCAGTGTTTTTTGTTGTAGTGTTATATGCCTTTAACTATTGTCCGCCAGTAGGCGGTTTTATGAAGGTCAAATTTTAATTAAATATTTTTGTTCAAAAGTAGTTATTGATATCACTATACTGCAAAATAAACATTTTTTCTGGGTAATAGACCAAATAAATTTACTTTAAGAAATTGAGTCAATTCTCTAAGTTAGCTTCCGCAATCGAGATATGGTCCTCGAAATACGACATTCGGGATTTAGTAAACAACTATTTAAAATAAATGAGTGCAAATAACTAAAGAAGTAAATTAGATAGTATATAGTATACCTTTTTTGCGCAAAATTTTTACTCTTAGGGGTCAAAGATCATTTACATTTGTTTGACCCATTTACAAAAAATGGTTATGTCACAAAGGTGATTAAATGCTCTTTAAACAGAAAAACTAAGGATTTTCCAACAACAGGTGTCACAGGTCAATGGATTGCGCTATTGGTATGGTATTGATCTGGACAACGTTTATTTTCAACAAGATGGCGCTACGTGCCACACAAAGACCGAAACCAATGATCTTTTCGGGGAAAAGTTTCCGGATCGTATTATCTCTCAAAGAGGTGATCACAATTGGCCACCGAGATCTTGTGACTTTTTTCTTTGGGGCCACGTGAAAGAGACCAGCGTCTATTCAAGACCTCAAAGATGGAATTTGTGAGGCTATCGAGGACGTAGGGCAGCCACTTTGCAATTCGGTTATGGAAAATTTCATGAAAAGGATATTGTCCTGTAAGCGTGGTCGTGGTGGTCCTTTGTCTGATGTTCTTTTCCACTTTTAACGGTATACCTTCCCCTTTATAACGAATTAAACATCCGATCATTGATATTAAAAAATATCATTTTTCATTGAATATCAAAATAACGCCTTTTATTGGAAAACCCTTTACCTATTTTTTATAAAAAATAAATTTAACACAAAAGAAATTATTAATTAGTGATACTATTGAATGCTTAATTTATATTATACAATATATAATCGAAAATTACATTTATTTCAATATACAACTTATTATGAAAAAAATCTAAACACATGGTGCCAATTAATAAAAATTAACAATAAAATTTGAACCAATTCTTGACAGTTAAACAGGATAAGATAAAGTTTCGGATTTACGATTTTCCCAGTCTATGTGCAGTGTAGCTTTGTCTGCTTTGTTTCTTTTAACTTTGTTACTTACGGGTGAATTGCACGACTTTCCCGTTAACGCAGTTTTATAAAAAGAATTCTGTTTTTATAAAGTTTTAATGAAAATTAATTAAACGGAAGAAAAGTAATCAGAACTGGTCAATAAGGTGTACATACATATGTAGATACACATTCCACCTGTAAGAGAAAAATTTTAATTTTTCACTACCGGAGCCAGGTAGCCAATATTATCTATATTCCTGCAAAACTTTAATCCAATTTTGACTATTGATTATAAGTCTAGGTTATACGAGGGTTTACGTTTTATGCCATGAAAGAAAAAATAAAAATCATGTGTCAGTCATTATACTTCAGTGCAAAAAACCCGCATGAGAATCTTTATTCCAAGGCAACGTAATAAAAATTTATATTCACCAAAATGCTCGAGCGAAAAATAGAAATCGTAGCTGAGTATTATTCTTGAGTGAAAATATAAAAATCGAACCATAATCATAACTCTTGATCAAAAATAATAAAATCCTGACTAAATCATTATTCTTCTAAAAAAAAATAAAAATCAAAAATAATATATTAATTATCCAAAAAGAAACAAATCAGTAACTATTACATTTTTATTTCTATGTCCTAATACTGATTACACAACTTCTGCACAACTTTCTAATTATTAATTTAAGATTCAATAGTTACTGCTAGTTTTAAGTTCAAACATTGCGAAAATGTATTGATTTAATAATAAAATAAACAAATTAAATAAGTCACCGTCGATGAACTTTCTATCTTTTTAGGACGAAACGGAATGCGAAATCATAATTTTATGTAGAGTATTTCGAGAATAATTTTTGAAAAGCTTACCAACCCTCAACCCTCGGCGACCACCGTGACCCAATGGCTCGGTGATCGAATTCCGTGCATGGAAAAACAAAATGATAAAAAAGGTGTTTCTAATAAAGCAATGGGAAACTTCTGAAAATATTTCTACCACGAAAAAGCTCCTCTTAAAAAACCATTTGGCGTTTGAAGTCGGCTTAACATTGTAAGTTCCTCCATTTGTATCACAATATCAAGGCGCACACCACAAATAGAAGGAGGAGCTCAGCCAAGCACTTCACAGATGTGTGCGTGCCAACTTTTGGTTTTTATACCAACCCTCAACCTTCTACTCATATGGGTATTTTTTAAACCTCTCAGGGAAAACGGAACAAAATATGAATGATCGTTTTGCCATTCTACGTTATTTATTTTGATGCTGTGCAGTATAGTGCTTAAGCTACCAGTTTGTCTTTCCAGCTCTAAATATTTGCTATTTTACATTAGTTAACTACAGTAATAAAATATGAATATGTAAATGAATTTTGACCATTTTACATAAATATGTACTAAACATACGATAATAAATTCAAACGAGTTTTGGTATATGAATATTAAGAGGTTATTTCTTAAGTTTTTTATGAGAACGAAGCAGAGACCGAAAATAACTGGACCACTTGAAACACAATTTTCCCTTTAGTTCAAGCAATGTTACTTTTGAAAATTTTGATGGGCGCCAGCTAGTAACTTTATTGTGGTACAGAGAAAATATATGTCGAAAATATTTAATATATTTAATATTAATTTTTTTGGTAAGAATAATCGAAATTTCAATTCGAAGAAATTCCAAAAAAGTACTGTAAATAAATACTTATTCCTACTAAAAAAAAGTGCGTGTAGCGTAGTACACATAACGGAAGTGAAACTTTCAAGGCAGACAAAGAAAGAGTGAGAGACCCCAGAGAGAATGAGAGAGAGAGAGAGAGAGAAAGAATATATATCTAAATAGATTCACAATATTTGCACAGAATATAAATAGACAAAATTTATAAAAAACAGAGAAGGGTCGACCGGTGTAGGTAATGCCGGACACAAGCCGTGGCAACAACGCGCACTACTCCGAGCGTTTATCACCCGCACAATCACAGCGATTCCAGGACCGCAGCAACGGCACAAATTACCACAAGGCAATACCAATAAGTCTGACGCCGGAATGGATAGCTCTTTATAGTACGCACAAGCACTAGCCAGGAAACGGAAACAAGGGCCAAAAAGTAGGTACCAAAAACAAAAAAACGCCAAAAATATTGGGACCAAAAAACGCCCCAAACAGTACGCAACAAAGAAATATATAACGCCAAAAAGTACGCACCAAAAATATATTTCCTACAAGTTTGCACCAACAAACAAGCGCCAAAAAGTAGTCAGTGTTATTTCTCACTAGAAATTAGCAACCACAATGAAAAACTCAGGAAAAATAGCTTAAAGTGTATCTAAGATATATATAAGGTATAGATAGGTCTCTCTCTCTCCTTTTCCTCTACGTTATATCTTTTTTCTCTCTCGCGGAACGAAAATGCCCAAAACGTTGAATGGCCTTGAAATTTTACTCTCCATTCTCGCTCGTCCATCGACGCCTAAGAAGTTTCACTCCAAAAAGAAAATTTATTTGAAATTCTATGCATCATTTTGTTTTATAAAAAGTAAATTTTCCAAAGTCTAGGCATTAAAAATGCACTGCCTTTCACTTCAATGTAATGTAAAGCCGATACTTGTGTATATGGGGTGTCAAGTAAAATGGCCTAATTTTATGTTTCTATAAAACGAACGAATACTAGTATTCAGCAAAATGCGTTGGTTAGTAATCCAAAATTTTCAATTTGATTAAAGAATTCAAGAACGTTCTTGGAAAAGGTGAGTATAATCACGCATTTATAAGACTTCTAGTCCTTAATTAGGAGGCCTATGATAGCAGCCGCCGTAGCCGAATGGATTGGTGCGTGACTACCATTCGGAATTCAGGTAGAACGTAGATTCGAATCTTGGTGAAACCCCAAAATGAAGAAAAAGTCGTCCCTCGCCAGACAATGGCAAGCCTCCGAGTATATTTCTGCCATGAAAAAGTTCCTCATAAAAAATATCTGCCGTTCGGAATGGACTTAAAATTGTAGCTCCCTCCATTTGTGGAACAACATCAAGACGCACGCCACCCAAAAAGAGTGTAGGCGCCAATTATGTACATATATGTAAAAGTCCGATTAGTTAGGGTTTTAATAACATCTTAGGTATGTGAAAAGATGAAAATAAGTGCATCTTTAAAACCTACGACAAAGTTTTCTCTGACCCAAACTGGTGCGATTTCATAGGTTTCATTTTAGATTAGCCAAAAAATCTAGCTTTCAGTCTCTTCCAGTGCATCCATGGGCTTTCTTTCAGGACCGACAAGTAAAAAACTACGATTCGTCACCTGTTATTATTCTTTCGAATGAGCTTGTGCTATTTTCAATGGCTTGCAATTCGTCAGTGGAAACATTTTTCCGAGCTTCTGAGCTGATTAAACTGATTTCTTAAGATAGGCGAGAGGTACTACATACGAAAGAAAAAACTTGTCAGTAAACGGTGGCGATCAGTTGCGCTTAATGATTACATCATTCTTCTTTAGCAGTCAATTAGTCTCGTTATTTAATAGGCACTCCACGTAGACCTGCGCCTATTCGCCTATTCACTCAAGCAAACATTTAGCACATTTCCATCCTCTGGACTCTTAAGAATACCCATTTATCACTGATTTTATTTTTCCAGTAATGGTACATCTGTTGTTCGTACATACAGCCTTTTGAGGTTGAGCCACAAGAACAACGTGTGACGGGTTTGAATATGCTATTATAATATGGGTACGTGACAAACAGAAAAGACACAAAACTCTACACAAAACTGCTGACAGGCCATTATAAACTAAATTACCACATGAAAAAAATTGGTGTGGCAGAAAATGATTCTTGTACAACCTGTGAAGAGTCGCAGTCTAAATTACCTGCGGAGCGGGGTTATAGAAACTTTTATTTTGTGTTAATATAACTATTCAATTGTGTATTGTTTAACTAACCTTAAAGACTAGCTTGACCGATACTCTTACCTGCTTGAATCATTTAATACCAGTACGATATTTTAAAATTATATAATTCGTTCAACATAAATGCGCAAAAAATAAAGCTTATATTGACTTAAGCCTTTTACAAAGTCATATGGGAAGATATGTACGAGCTGATCATATGCATGCACCTTCTGTATACATTAGGCTGGCCTAAAATTCTTGATTCTACGCTCTAAATGTGTCTAGAGCTAAGAAATTATGAAACTATTTTTTTAGGTTTTTATTTACTTGTGTCAAAGTTTTAAAAATTTCCAAAAAAATTGCTATGAGAAAAATGCGCTTTTCAGTAAATTTCGTATGGAATGTTTAGAGGTGGATATTTTTTAATATCGTTTTTAATTTCCCTTCATAGTTGTTATTTATTATATTTTTATTTTTATTATTAGTATAAATTGTTGCATATTTGTGATTAAATAAAAATATTTTTTTAGATGATCCTAATATGCATAAGCTCCACATATATTTTGTGATGCTTTTTTTGTTGTAAAATGCCGCGCAGCTGATAACAGGTCTCATGTGTGTGTGGTGATTTTTATGTACCATCCAAAGGTATGTGCCCTGAATATCGATAAGCTGCCACTTAATACATGTTCATGTGTAAAAATATAAATTGTTTTGCCTCTGCAAGCGTATTTACTTATTTGTTATTGATCCATTGCTTGCCACACTCTCTTGTTGTAATTGAACAACATTGAACGGTTATTTACGAGGAGTTAGCCGCAGGTCATGTGATTCCTTTTGTTCAAATAGTAGGGGAAAGTTCAACGCCTGCTTATAAGCCCTGCCACTAAATAGAAATGAAATTGCAATAAAAATTTTCGAAATAGACACGTACAATGAACTTAAAATATCAAATCTAAAAATAAATTCAGTTATTTTTATTAACGAGCTTACACACATATAGAGTATATATGCAGATACATATGGCTATGTACATAAATTCTCAATAAACATTAGGATGGGTAGATCGGAAGAGTATCAATGGTACACTCAAAATAGCACTAGAGTACCGTTTTGATACCGTAATCTAGGCCACTGCCTGTGAAAAATTACAAAACTTAAAGGAAGAAAACCCATCTACAGCGCTTTTGATGTAGTGGATGAGAGAAAAGGGATCTAGGCTGGAGAACTGCCCACGGCTATCGTCAAAAGGCACACTAAGGAACCTCAAGTACCTCGCCGTCAGACCAGAACATTTGCAAAGAAAGTATTCGACAGTCTCTTTCTCTGCAGGATTCCCACAGGTTCTGCAAGGGGGCTTGTATGGAAGTCTTCGGAAGCTTCACGGCGTGTTTTGCGATCACCCAGTGTCCGGTACACGGCGCTATAAGTTGGGAAATTGAATGGCACCAGCACTTTAAGCGTACTGTTCTGTCGTACTGTAGCCAAATAGTTTTTGAGATAGCATACGATAAGATAAGCTATGAAATTGTGCAGTTTTTCTTTAACAACGAGCAAGAAGACACCCCTGTCTGAGATAGGGACAACTTTAACCAGTTTTGTCGACTTTTTCTGGCAAGCTTATCGGCAATTTCATTTCTCTATATGTTCCTATGTCCTGGAACCCTACACGTTCGAGACGTTTGATCTCCTAATTACAGGACTAGGAGGTTAACACCAGACTATTCAAATATTATTTTAAACGGATCTCGTTTTCAATTCCCATCTTCGATAATGAATACGAAAGTTGATCTTCGAGTCGTGAGCTAAGCCCTCCTTCAGTTAAATGGATCCTTTATTAGCCAATGACATTTATCTGCGTTGTGCATTCGAAATCCTGCTCAATCTTGGAACGTTAGAGAACTAAGGTTGGTTTAATAAACTCGACTACAACGTTTATTGTGTTGGTTTATAACAAGTTTTAGAATGTTTTATTGTGCGTAAAAATTTTAAATTTTCCAATAGTTTAAAACCATAATCGTTTCGGCACGCATAAATATGTCACAAGCGGCTATGCTGTAAATCACAAAAGCAAGCCGATATTCACATATGAAGACAAGTTTACGAGCATGTGTGCGTTCATAAGTTATCGAGCGTGGATATTGCTTTTTCGCCATTACTTTCAGCAATATTTTTGAGTATATTTTCAATGACCAAAAAAGTTTGTTGAACGCTCGTAAATTTTCTATATTATTATTTGCTAAAGGCAATTACTAGAATACATAGTTATATACGTGCATATGTGCTAGCATTTGAGAGTAAACGGACATAGCTGCATATTACATCAATACTATTTGCATATGGCACTTGAAAAATTAGGCGCTAAACCTGAATGGAATATATGTGAGTGAATGGTTTGTGAATGGCTGCAATGGACGTCATTTTGATAGGTGATTAAATGCAAAATTTCAAATTTTCTTTCACAAATATTCAACAATTATTTTTTAATATTGTTTTTTTTCTTTGTTTTTTTTTTTTAATATGCTTGCAATCAGCAACTATATTGATTTTTCTAATAAATTGAAAATAGGAAATAGAGCTGAATGGTTGTAGTATTTAATAGTATTTCCAAATGATAGAAAATTATGAAAATTATATTCGTCGGTTAGAGTTAGCCGGCGCAGTCGAATAGGTTGTTGGGTGAAACCTCGAAACCACGTGTTCGGAAAAGTTCTTATTTAGCAGTCGCCCTTCCGAGTTTATTTCTGCCATGAAAAAATTTCTCATAAAAAGCCAACTGACACTCGCAGTTGGCATAGAACTGTAGGTCTCTCCGTTTGTGGAAAATTATCAAGTCGCATACCACAAATAAGAGAAGGAGTTCGTCCAAATACCAAACGAACGGTGTAAACGCCTATTTATAGTTGTAAATTAAGGGCTTTGCGACTCTGTTAGATCATTTTTAATAAACGTGCCAAAATATGCATGTAAACCCTTAGATTCTTTGATGTTTTCATAATACGGCTCTTAGCAATGATACGTGCAAAATTTCATCATTTAAAAGTACGCCACGAACACGTCTACAGGTAAAATCCGTCAAATAGTCAACTCATGAATGCCTAATTGTTGAGAATGGCGACATATCGATGTTGAAGGTTGCTCAGCAACACTTTGCGCTACAACACTTTGTGCTACAACACCAATATTCTCAACCATGGTTTGAATTAACTACTTCGAAGCCGCCATGATGGAAACAATAATGAGATGGCGCCTATCGTGGTACCGTTACTTTGCTCTCAGCGAATTTGACAATGAGTTACGTGGTTTTAGCACCAGTATGGTCAGAATCTATTTTCGTAACTCGATGTAGCATTTTTTTTGTCATTTAGTCTCGGAGTTTTAGTTCTTTCTTCACGACAGTTTTCTAGCCTGTTCTAATTAAAAGTAAGGTTTATAATTTTGTGAAATATAAATTTTTCAAAAATTAGTTCAGTAATTCACTCAGTTGTATTTAGCTTTACTTTTTTTAAGATCTGTTCGCATCGTACGCGATTGCAGTTATTGTTGGTGTTCTTCTGCTTTCAACAGTCAAATGTCTCTTTCGCTACTGCAGTGTTGCCTAGCTTTGGATATAAAAACGCACTAAAATGCCGATTTAGGGAAAATAAAATACCAAATTTTTATTGAATTACTTAAAAAACTTTGTATGCGGGACAAATTGTCTTTAAAATGTGCCTTTTGTTTAAATAAATGTGTTATGGTTATGTACAATTTAATTTATGAGTTGTTTGGTTAAAATAAACTCTTTTGTTAAGGGAACGACTTATTTGCTATATTTCAGGTTATGCAACAAAATAAGGTACTCCTTTTGTAAAAATGTCGTTATGGTTTTTTCAGTATTTTCTGGTATTTTTTTTGCTTATTTTTACTATGAATACACCTTTTGATGCTCTATGTCCCACTAAGAATTGAGGATCGGACAAAACGATTACACCTCTATGGTTTAATTCGTATTCAGTAAATTCAAACGCTTTTTAAAATGTGTAAAAAGGTTTTCAATGTTAAGAAGAGTTGAGAGAAGGACATTTAATATTCTTGCATTAACTTAAAAGGAGCAAAAATTAAAATTAAATTAAATTAAATTTGCACTTTGAAAATATCAAACTTTATAAGAATCAACAAATTTTAATTATCACTAAAATCTTCTCAGAGTGACCTGTTTAACATTCTTTTGTGTAATAATACAGTTTTTTTTAACTTACAGTTTCGGAAGTTTTAAATTAAAAACAAAAAGAAACACACACCAAACTTAAACATTTTCGCATTTTGGATATATAAAAGCACTAAATTTATTGTGAAGAGCAAATGGTGGGCAACACTTTACAACTTGGCAAACGTGACGTCTCGCACTCCCTGATGGGCGCAATCTTTTTTCTATCACTCTTGCGTAGCAGCAATATTACCGAAATCATTGCTCTGCTCTCTCTATTACTCTCTTCCTCAGTTTTCACCTTGGTCGTGGCGATACTGGCGGATATATTGAATTTTATTTTCGAATGCGGTAGCACGCTGTTGCCTTCATCAAACAAAATAAAATGCTTAAGAATTTTTTTTAGGCTTGTGGTCACCTTTAAACCATCGGCCTCGGTTCAATTCACACATTGTAAGATATGGCTCTCTAAAGGTAACTTCACTTAATATTTTATTTATTGAGTTTTTAAAATTGTAATATTTATTATATACTTCTGAACTATAAAATGGCATTAAATGTATATAAATAACCAGTTACGTATTTTAATAATTTAATAGCTTTCGATTTTTGTTTCATTATTAAATAATATGGCCAATTAATGAAAAATTGTAGAAATTTTATTCTTCAGTTGTAAACTAAGTGATGGGCCGTTGTATGTCTGTGTGATACAATTTTTAATAAAAATTAAATATTGTCTAATAATAATAAAAAATAAAGCAACTAAGATTACTCACATGAATATATACTTGAGGCCGACTCCTCCGTTAGGTGCTTGGCTGTGCACCTCCACCTAATCGTGATATGCGTCCTGATGTTGTTCCACAAATGGAGGGTCCTACAATTTTAGTCCGACTTCGAGTGGCAAAGGGATTTTATGAGGAGAGTTTTCATGACAGAATTCACTTGGAGGTTTGCCATTGCCTGCCGAAGAGTGACAGCTATTAGAAAAATTGTGTCTATTATTTGATGCTCAGATACAAAGATTCGAATATATATATATGTGAATATATAAAAGATGAATTCACCAAATAACTCATTCAGTTATCAGTTTTCTATCTAATCCGCATTTTCAATATTATGAGGTAGTCAAAAAATTGGTTAAATTCTGGGATCGCTTCAAAAAACAAAGAACTCTTTTGGTGTGGAATTTCTACGCTACTCGAAAAATAGAAAAAGTACTGACTTATATGTACTAGTAAGTACAGGGTGGGTCAAATAAGACCGACTAATGTTAAGCACAAATACCTTTTTATTTTTTGACACATTTTTTTTTCTCTGTTTGTACGTTGTAATTTAATTGTTGGAAATTTATTATGGAACCCTACCGCAAGACCAACAAAAACGACTACAAAACGCTATTAGTTTTACACAATTAGCCACACAAATTGATTTTTTAAATATTGTTTTGATGTCGAATGAGGCGCATTTCCATATAAATGGTTATGTCGACAAACAAAACTGTAGATTGTGGGGCTCTGAAAATCCAAGGGAAACACACCAACATCAGTTGCACCCATCTAAATGTACTGTTTGCTGCGGAGTTATGGCCATTAGAGTTATCGGTCCATATTTCTTCGAAAATGAGGATGAAATGCCGGAATCGATTGCAGGAGCTTCTTACAGAACATTGATTGAAAGCTTTTTGCGGCCAATGGCTGAGCAGTATCCTAATTTGTGGTTTCAACAAGATGGAGCAACTGCGCATACTGTTAGGCAAACTTTGAACCTTCTTCGTCAAATTTTTGGCGAACGTCTGATTTCCAAAAATTCAGATTTCCCCTGGCCACCTCGTTCGCCAGATTTGACTGCGCCGGACTTCTTTTTATGGGGATATTCAAAAGACAAAGTGTATCTTAATAAACCAGAGACTATTAGACAGCTGAAGTAAAATATTCGAGACGAAATACTGAGCCTTCAACCAGAAACATTATGGGGTGTAATGGAAAACGTTTTTAACGCGTCCAATCTTTGTATCGAGAAAAATGGTGGACATTTGTCTGATGTAATATTTCATACATAATTTCCTTAAAATATATTCAATGTAAAAAAGCAATTAACCAAAATAACTGATTATTGCAAAAGTTATTTGTGTTTAACATTAGTAGGTCTTATTTGGCCCACCCTGTATATACTACATGGTCCGGCACTCGAAGTGTAACCAATTAAAAAGGCCATACACTTAGCTAGGAAAATTACTTTTATTTAATTCAAAGTAAAATATGTGAGAAAATAATACAAAATTAAGAATCAAATTACTGTTGCTCGATATAACCACCTTTTGCCTTGACTATGGTCTAGAAACGAATTGCAAGCTGCTCGAATGTGACTTGCAGGTATTTTGACCCACTCGCATACAATGAGAGATTGGTGAATCTTGTTCTCCAAAATGGCCTAAACAGAATAATCCAGCGGATTCGTGTCTGGTGAATTTGAGACCCATTGTGTGGACGCTTGGAAGTTCGGAACGTTGTTTTTCAGCCATTCTTGGTTCACTCGAGCTTTGTGAGAAGGTGCCGAGTCCTGTTGAGACGTTCATGGTCTGCCACCAAAATATTTGTCTGCCCACGGCTTCAAAGCAACCTCCATAATATTTTCCCGATAATACTTCGTATTTACCTTGACGCCAGGCCCAATGAAAACGATTGAAGAGCGCCCCTCTGCAGTTATAGCGGCCCAAATCATTACCTATGCCGGGTGCTGCCTCCTGGTGGCCAATCAATGACCAAATTTTCGTATGAACGGTCGATGAAATAAACCCTATCGTTTTGGGAGCTTACAAATTGCTCAATTTGAAAAGTTTTCACGCCAGAAAACACAATATTCGAAAATTGACCGGTTTCGGTCAAACCAAGCAACTCCTTCGTTTTCTCAAGTCTGACTTGCTGTTACTTTGGTGTAAGATTATGCGTCTTGTGGATTTTGTAAGGCTTGACATTGAGATCATTTTTCAGTATGCGGCATTTGATTAGTACTTCGGCGGGGATTTCGCTCAAGTCGCTTCTTCACTTTTTGACCATTTCACGTGTCGTTGCAGTCTTTTGATGACCACCTCCAGTAGCTACCAGTATTATTATAATGAGCACGGGTGCGATAATCAAAAACTTTATTTACTTTAACGTGCTCGAGCTCACGGACAATCGCTGGTTGTTATTTTCCAGCCAAATATATTGTAATCACACTATTACGTTTGAAATCCATTACTGATTTTCTTTTTTCGCGTTTACTCTCTGTATATACTTATACTTCCACGATATGCAATATTTCTCAATACACAAGTAATCACGTTATTAAAATAAACCGTAAAATTTAAAGTTAAAAATAATATAAAAGTTTCCTTCTAAAAAACAGCCGTTGAAGTGGCACCCCTTCCGTCTAAGTGGCACTCCTTTCGTACCGAACGTTAGAGTATTGGGCAAGAAGCTGACTTAATTTTCGCTACAAATTTGAAAGTATCTACCGAAGCGAAGATTTAGCAAATCGTAATAAAATTAATGGCATGATTATAATAAGATACTACCAATACCATAGATAGCTAAAGGAAAGCCTCTACGGAGAGCAGTGTAATCAAGTGCAGTAAGATCATGTGAATAAAATTTTGATTTCTAAGGCCAATATGGGCAGGCATCAATTGTGTATAAATGTGCGTACGAGTATGTATGACGCATAAATCGCAAGAGTTCACAAAGTTGATCCTTTAAAATTAATCAACTCAATAAAGGATTTACTGTTTAGCCACAAACGTAAAACGGTCTGCAATTTGATGAAATATTTTCTGCGGTTCTTCTACCTCTTATCTTCAAGATGTACGAGTATGTCCTACTATACCACTGACTGTGTGTATGTATCAAGCACAGTTATTTGGCATGCAGGAGATTTTCAAAACATTTGATTGGCAAGACTAGTGCTACCGTCAATATGTATAACCAACTGGCTGTCAAAAGCAAGCAACACTCCTGATGAACGCTTTGACCACATCAAAGCTATTATGTATATGTGTTCATGAATTTGGTCATAGTGTTGGTGGTTTTACTCCAAAAGCAATAATGAACTGATTTAGAAGCTGGAGAACCGGAGCTCGTTTATCGTTGTTTATGGGTTTAAGTCAGTTTGATGGTCGGCAGTAGACGAGTATTGTTGTTGCCCTGTCTATATGCCATTTGCATGTGAATCGTTCGCTCTTTGTGTGTGTTCGTTCAATTTGGTTGCTATAATACAAACATTAATCTAAATTAAACGTGCAGCTAGTTAGTAAACGCCGTGCGGAGCAATATCAGCACCTAACCCACAAATGGACAAATAGAGAATGCCTTGTCGAAGGCAGTGTTGTGGGTGCAGTGGGTTTCTGATCTACTCTAGACGAGTTAAGACTAAAGCAGGAAGCCTAAGATTCAAGTTACTGGTGCTATTAACCCTTTACTGCGTATAATAACTGGAGAATATGCAACTACTGCAGTCAAATGGTTTGGTGCGTAACTACCACTTGGTAGTGCCCGGATTCGAGTCTTCGGGTGTGAAAAACTAAATGTATTTCTGCCGAGTGTATTTCTGGTATGAAAAAGGCTACACCTAATAAATACTCTACGGAGATGGTATACAACTGTAAGTTCATCATTAGTGGAACAATATCAAGTCGCGTACCATATGTCGGAGGAGGAACTTGGCCAAACACCAAATATAGGCTGTAAGCGGCAATTATATACTTATGGAACTGAAAAATGAATATGTTAGATATTCCTATATTGGTTTAAGGTCTTTAGATATGGTAAAAGCTGTAAAATGATTGAATTTAATAAAACAGTAAAAGTTTTATAAGAAAAATATGTTCAATTACTTTTTTAAATATTTTTTTAAGTGTTCTAGAAAAACGATCATGAATGACATTTAAACAAAACAAAATTTGTGCGCATTACAAAAACTCCGAAATCCAAACTGGTAAACTCCTGTAAGATGGAGATCAAATCTCTGTAGACCAGGTAGTATTTCTCTGATCTGGGTTCCAGGTCATAGGAGCAAAGAGGGGAAGAAAATTGCTTATGAGCTTGTCAGGAAGGAGCCGATTGAACTGGTCTCAGAGGCCTCCTATCCAGACATCGGCGTACATTGACCTGTGTTAAAGAGGAATCGCACAACTTATTTCTCGGAAAAGCGAATAGCAGATGTGCTATTTCGAAAACCTTTTGACCCCATGAAAATATAAGCAGGACGCATATAGTTGTGGGGACTTCTCACCTTTAATTACCAAGCCCATTGCTTTATTCACCGGTGATTCTACGAACGACACACACACAAATAAGCTATATTTAACATTTAATTCGCGCGGACGGACAGACGGACTGACATTGCAAAATCAACACCACAGATCCCGGTTAATTTTCATCGATTGCGATTATTAACTACTGAAAAATCAGCGAGATTTACAAAATGCAGTGTGGGAACTTCGGCTAACAAATTGGCACTGAGCGACGTAACGGTACATATCGTATACGTGCATATATACGCATAGTGCGTTAGTAACGAGAATTCCCGGAAACAACAAAATGGAACCACTTACCGGTAAAAATGTCGTCAGTAATTAAGGGTTAAACGGAATTTCAATTTCTGGAAATGAAATCTTGTGAAACTAAGGCTATGTAGCGTAATGTTACAAACATATTCGTTAAAGATAGTTACACTCTTCTCCTTCAGTGTGTTTTGTATCGCAAGTCTCCCACAATCTCTTTCTCCGTCTCTTCCACTTCGCCCATCACAATAAATTGGTTTTACCCCCACATCAATCTAACGAATGAGCTACAAACTAAAATCCTCTTCGGCTAATGCCTTTGGAGTGCCACCCTTAATGTCGATGTGTACCTACGCATTTTCGTTATGCCCTGTAGGGAAGTGAAATGTGTAATGGTACATACTTTTAGTTTATAAGTAATTATGCATTCTAGTTTCAATTGGTTTTGCAAATAATAAGAAGTTACTGGTAAAACTACTTGCATGTCGGAGTGTCCGCCGTAGGCGTATTGATTTATGCTCGACTTCCATTTTATAGAGCCTGTGCTCGAGGGCAGTGGGCCCGTAAATTCAAACGGCAGGAAAGGTGATTTCTATTAGCGGGTGCACCCCGACAGACAATGCAAAACTCCGAGTCTATTTCTACATAAAAAATTACCTGCTTTTTGGAGGCGGCATACAAAAAAAGTTGTAGGTCCCTTCATTTGTGCAACAACAGCAAGACGCATATAATGAATTGGAGGACGAGCTCGACCAAACATCGTCCAACAAAGAATGTCCGCGCTAATTGTGTATATACATATGTACGCCCCATTTATAGGTAGTCAAGAGCTTTTGGTGTTTTGCAATGCATGAAAAACCACTCATATGATTACTGGGGGCAAAGTTGGTGGAAAGAACAAGAATATAATAAATAAGCTGGGTATTAAAGTGCGGTTAAAATAGCTTATATGATATATAGGGAGGTGTGTATATTCCTCCCACACTCAGAGTACTAATCGATTGTTTGTGTATTTGTACTAAACAACTTCTAAAATCTGGTATGGATTTGAAATTACTTTCCAGGTCCTACAAGGTGACCGAGCAAATACTTATGTACGTGTGTCTGCACATCTTACGTATGCGTAAGCAAAACTGCCTGGAAGTGGGTTGTGGTAAAGTTGGTGAGCTTGCGAGCTAGTGAGTGGAAACATATTTCAATCTCAATGAATTTACGCTTCATTTCATATGGGTACTCTAAGAGAATTATAGGCCGGAAATCGTAGCAATTACAAATCACATTATTCATAGCTACTTAAAAGCTACTAAGCGGAAAAGGGCAGCACTGTAATTCAATTATCGCGTTAAGGCAGTCGATGGGGATTTTTATTGCCTTTAATATGCTGCTAAAGGTGTATTGGATATTGTGATATTGGTGAGGCAGAAAATAAATAAAAAAATTATAATAAAAATCTATATGGGAAAATCGAATTGAAACGTTCGGAATTTTTATTGTCTTCAAATTATTTTGCTTTCCCCTAAGAGCTTTGATTGATGAGAATATAACACACACGTGGACTATATATATGTAAGGAGGATAGTATGTAGTTTGGTAGTAAATGAATAAAACTCTGACTGCAAGTAATTCGGTTACGTAACATTCTCGCATCTCGCATCTTCGAAACCAATTCACTATGATTCTTATTGCTGAGACTTGATTAGGTTAACCAATACTAATCACACGATTTTACATATTTCATCTGTACGCCGATCTGTATATTTTTCACGGGCTATTTCACGGCTTAGCTTAATTTCCTGGTACTCAAATTTACTGAAAATTGAAGGAGCGAAACAGCGAGCGAATTAGAGGAAGACTGCCATAGTATACTCTGTGGGCGGAAATTTATATACTCTTACTGCCTCATTTAGGGGTACTGGTGTAAAGCAATTTTTTGGCAAAATAGAAATAAGGGAGAGGTATTGTGTTACGATTTGAAAGACATTTTTTACATAAAATGATGATGAAACGTCATGCTACACAGAAATGAATCACCAACATGCCAAGGAAGGCACAAAGGGGTGGTCTGTGTAGTGATTTTTTACAATCGTTTGCTATTTCAATAGGGTAATCTCGTTCTCACTGAAAATTTTTGCGGAAAGTCAGTATCGTATATCCGCGAAAAGAAATTTATTTGTAAAGTTAATGCTGGGTAGCCCTAACATTGCATTGATGAAAAGTAAAAATCATATTTTTTTCTACCCATTTTAATCTTGGCTGCTATTTAAAAAAGCAAGACTGCCGCTTCTGGTTATCGGAAAAAACCCACGTGATTATCAAGAAGCCAAAGCATCATCAGAGTGTAATCAGTATCACTTTAAACAACTCTCATTTTTTGACATATTATAAATGGAATAATCTATCACTTAAATTATATGTGTGTGCGTGCTTGAACTTCTGTTTAAAAACGGAATAGTCCAATCACCGGCTGTGTCGATTCTCAGTCTGTGGTATGTGTTGTAGGCTTGCCAGCAGTATTTGACAAGAGTGTGACAATTTAGTGCGGATTCTGGAGCGCTGCAATCGTTTAACCGTGTATCTCTGACAATGCTGCTGGAAACGCCATTTCGGTCAACGGTGAGCGCAACACTGCCAACATAAATGCTTTTTTGTGGTCCAAATTGAAGGCATAGAATTTTCAGTTTTAGCAGAATGGCGCTTCATGCCTCACTGCTCATGACACATTCGATCTTTTGCGCGCCAAGTTCAGTGATCGTATTAACATTCGTCTCGTCGATGCCAATTGGCCACCTCGAAGCTGTGATTTGAGACTTAGTCACAGCAGCCGTGCGCAACAATAGAAAGCATATATCTATACATATATCTGAAATATATACTTGAGCTATTACTACTTTTTTATTACTCTCATGCCTTACCTTTACAACGGTAAAATCAATTTCACAGCATTTCGCTCGTTTGGCCGAACTCATTCGCAGGAAATAAAATATATTCACCTGCATTCTATATTCAGCGTTAGTGCAAAAGAGCGCACGATTTTCAACTAAACTTTTACAAGCACACTTATGTGGCTTTTTTGTTAGTTTTTTCTTAATACTTTTCAATATTCAGTGCTTCGGCGCGAAAAATTAACTCCCTTTGGTTTTACCGTAACGGCGGTTGAAGTGTGGATGGCATGTGCAGGTTTGTATACATACACACACATATGCTTTTTTCACGATTTTTTCAACAGGTTGTTTTTACGTGTTATTGTAGCAGATATTGACTTTAACAGCAGCTACTAGCGGCGCTTTTGTCGATGCTTTGCTTTGTTCTTTTTCTCGAGACTCACACCGATTTCGTACAGTACTTTCTGACCGATGATTTTATATAGTATTGGTATGCATGCATACATATGCATATACATATATGTATGCACCTAGAAAAATGAGCACTCGTATTGTACGTTCTGCGGAAATTGTGGCCAAACTAAGAACAGCTGTGCTTGTGTGGTTTCTTTGCCACTCCGCGACATGAAACGTTTTAAAAAAGTGTAATTTCATTGGGGTTGCATGATCGAGATTTCGATTGTTTTCTTTTTTTTTTTTGGTTTTTTTTGTTGCTGCACATTTGAGTTTGCTTAATGCCGGCAAGGCACATTAAATGCCAATTTGATGAAGAAGAGAGTGTGTGGTAAAAAGTCTGTTTTTAATTAACAGTTAAGCGTGGAGAATAGAAGTAAAAACCAAATGACCACAGAACCCTCTTTGCATTGCTTGCAATGACTGCCGCTTAGTGGCGATAAAATTTCAATCTAATTCCAATCACTGCAATGCATTGACTTGAAGGAATCACATACAACTGAATATTGAAAGTGAGCTGATACTTTTTTATCTATTGAAATGTCACACACAAACGAATGGAGTAAACAATCAGTGCATATCTGCTTTTATGGTTCGAAATATATTGCACTATTGTTGCTTATTTGTTCGTTTTTCAAAGTCATTTACTCCTACCGCTGCCTATTCACTAGATTTCTCCCTTACTAACACTTAATGTTAATGTACAAATGTATCCTTGTCTTTAATGGTGGTTGTAAAGCGAACCCTTATAGGCCACTTCAGTGGCTGCCTAGCTGGCTGAAAAGCTAAGAAGTAACAAAGTCATTAGTGAGAATTATTTCTGTGCTCTAGCGAAATCGTTGGTTGGCAGTCTTTATGTTTCACTAACTTACCTTCATATTATACTCGTATGTATGTATGAACGATATGTATTGTACCGCTGAGGTTGGGTGAGTGAAATACAAGTAAAGAGTATTGAATAGTCAGTAGTTGTCGGTACATTGTTCGTTGCTGCAAACTTATTTAAGTTTACGATAAAAGGAAGCTGCCATTTCCTAGCAATCATTTCCTGCTTTACGCGAGGTGCAGTGAGTGCTAATAAAATGTAATGCTTTTAACATTTGAAGAGTAAAGTTAAGTCAAGTATGAAAATGCTCGAAATAGAGGTTTCGAATTCAAGTTTCATTTACTAAAATGGTTTTCTATATTTGAGGAGCATGAGTTTCATTCAGAGAAGATTAAATTGAATTTGCTTTCCTGTGCTTAAAATATTTACTAAATTTTGGTTTTTAGGGTACGAATTTGTCTTGACTGCGAAAAATATGGCACTACTAAAATTTGAGTTCATGGTTGATAAGCTTCAGTAGATTCCGTTATGAATTCTTTAATCGTATATGATTTCGACTTAAATTTTATTTGTAATACTACATGAACTCAAAATACCTACTTCTCTTCAAATCGGAAAATGAAGTCAACGCCTCCTGCCCCCCAAAAATGTATTTTTCTTCTACAGAGTAACCTCAGTTTTTCTAGTTGTCTCCTAATAGTAATCTAACCTGTCGGTAGATCTTTGGCTAAGTATAGTTTTTACACATTTAGCGTGAGCAGTTACTGAGCATTTCTCATGCTTAAATTTGACAACTTCAATTTGGCTGTAGCTGCTTTCGATTCACCAAGCATCAAGTGAATAGTAAATAAAACAACAAATTTTCTTTGAATCTAACGTTG
This sequence comes from Anastrepha ludens, assembly GCF_028408465.1. Lineage (NCBI taxonomy): Eukaryota > Metazoa > Arthropoda > Insecta > Diptera > Tephritidae > Anastrepha > Anastrepha ludens. The sequence goes on along the minus strand of NC_071500.1, from coordinate 47,847,952 downwards.
CATATTATGGTAACCTATTTTGATAAACTTTTATATAATCCCATTGCTTTTCAAAGCGTCCTTATTGAAAGTACGCAAAATGCTTTGATCCTGTTGTAGGACGGTCGAAAGATAAGCATCATGCTCACCAGATTGCTTAAACTGCTATGTAATTCCATTACTTTTTAAGGCACCCAGCCTGAAAGTATGCAAAATGTTATAGAAAAATCGCTTATTTTAATAGAAAACACTGGTTGAAGCAAGTAACTTGTGAGTTAAGCGGTTATAAACAAAGTCGCTTGATCAATGCTAACCTGTTGTTGCTGTCATATACAAATTTTTCGCTAATCCAGCGGCGGGATTCTCTAGCAAGCAGAGAAGTTTCTACCTTATGCTTACAGTAGCTTGTATAAAGCGAGTGGCATATCTAGCCCTTTCCAGGTTAGTAAATGTGGTACCGACACAATTTTTCTGGCCAGTGCGCCGCTGTCTTGCTACCTCCGTGCTCTGTATAAGATGAAAAGTCTACTGTTCTGCCTTATATTTAATCGACAGCGAATATACCTATATAAGATGCCAGTTACAACGGACCCATTCCGTGGTCTAAGTGGCATCGTTGTCTCTATGTGCGATGCGGCTGCTAAACCTACTAATGCCAGTACAACAATTGGATCTAGACTATATTGTAGAAATGGCAAAGGAAATTACATATGAATCACTAATTGGTTTGCATCCCTAGTAGATTAGATGCCCATGCAGTGTTTGTTTTCTTACTTTTTTCCAGCTGTAAAAATAAAATTGAATATTAGAAGAGATATTCACCCAAGCCTTAGCGTGCTTAAGTCTGACTAGGTACTATTGTGCCACAATTCTTGCTGCAGATGAGCACCAACGTGCAGTAGTCTCTTCTGTTCGCTAAGCGTTGATTTTGCAATACGGCGGTACGAACTCTTCGAGCTACTTCCCAGAATTTCAGTTGCTTTCAGTTTAAGTTTAGTTGTTTAGCTTAAAAAGTAACTGATTTCTTCATTACCACTTGCCGCCTTTTATTTACGTCGTACAACTGTGAACACGAAAATGACTTATTTTGAAGTCATTTATTTTTTCCAACAAATCATACAAAAGAAAATTTCAATAGCAAATATCGAAGAAGTGTTTAAGGATCTTAAATGTGTAGAGTTTAACTGAAATTACGGTTCTTTATTGGGGTCGTTACGTTTTTAAGTGCGACAATGAAATAACAGTGCCTTCAGCTTTTTAAGGTTATGCGGGGTATATTAATAAAGTTTTACGCAGATTTAAATGAAAGTACGTTTTTTACAATAATATTTACTTATTGTATATTTTTGATTAGTATCGTGAGTGTCATGCACATATTTCTTATGTTTTGACTATAGTGGTTTGAGCGAAACACTGCACCACAGAAGAACGTAAGCAGATTCTGAAATTGGAAACAGCTGGAAGACACAGAAATACAAAATATTCTTTCATGTTCAGCAAAGATAATTTCAAATGCAATCAAATTTGTGGGAAGCCGGAAAAAAGAGAAGGAAAACGAAAAACTTCTCTGCAATGTCAACTCCCAGAATTGTAAGGTGCGTCACAGAGATTCCCTCGAAATCAGCCACACAAATTAAAAAAGGGGCGAATTTCTGACATGACTGTATATAGAAGCCTACGGAAAGCAGAACTAGAAGCTCGTAACTCACGAAAATAGCCACTCCTGGCACCAAATTATAAGGACGTTTGGAATTTGCAAATTTGCGCAATATTTTATGAACCGACAAGTCTAAAATAGTTTTTTAGTTTTGTATGGTGGCATGTTTACCAGCAATATCTTAGACGTCCACCTGGCACCGAATACATCCAAAAACTATTAAACACGGGTGTTCAAAAATAATGAAATGGGTATGTTTATCATAATATGACGCGGGCCCCATATACAATATTGATGACATAATAGACACCAATACATACTTATGTGGAAATAATGAACAATGTGATATTGCCGCATTGCAGAGACGAAATGACAATAAAATGGGTCTTCCAGTAGGATAATTATCCTAAAAATACGAGTCGGAATACCAAGGATTAGTTTTGCGCAAACAAAATTGAGGCTATGGTATGGTCAGCTCAGTGCTCCAACCTCAAACCTATAGAAAATCTGTGGCGGATTTAAACAGGGCTCTAAACAATGTCAAACAGTCAACAACTTTGAGAAATTGTTAGAGATGCATGGCTGAAAATTCCGAAGCAGCGATGTGAGCAATTGATGGACTCTATGCTCCGCCGGGAAATTCAACTAAATATTAGTTACAACTTTGTATCAGCAAACTTTGTTAATGCACTTTTTCTTTAATTTTTTTATAAACTTGGTCTGAATGAGTTACTTATTTGACTACTGATATTTTAACGTAGACCATGAACTTCTATTTTTGTGTTAAGAACACTTTTGTTTTCGTTTCAGAATTGGAGTCCAGTTAATCAAGAGAATAATGTTTCAAAATATTAATAAAAACTTTCTAATCACATCATAGATTACACATTTTTTGAAAAAATGTAATATAGTTTTGGTACTGCTATTTTCGTGATTGCGGTTGTTTCTGCATTTTTTTGCACATAAATCCTTATTAAGAATTATTTTAGAAAAGCTTTTGTGGATTCCTTAGCCTTAACATGATTTTGTGCTAATACGTGATTCCTTGGCGGGGATTTCTTTTATTTATGTGAGAAAATGCAATATGTGTTTTAATAAAATTGACTGTCAAATGCAGCACTGAAAATCAAAGACCAGCAATGAAAAACATGATCTTGTACAAGCAGCTGGGCATAACGCATATGCGGCATTTTAATCCTCGACATATTTTTTCCTTTGAAAACATTGAGTTGCGATAATATTTTTTAATAATTTTGTATTCAATATGCCAGCCATATGGAACACAAATATTTCAAAGCTCTCCTTTGGTTACTTTTTCAACCTCTAGTTAAGCTCTCCTACATTCCTCACTACCAGTATTGCCATTCAAGTCACATCTGCCGCCATATTAGTTTTATTATTTTTTTTAGTATCGCTGTTAATCCTGCGGGAACAGTTTGGTTTATTTCTTTTGCTTGGCTTTACGGCGAACAAATTTTTGCAATTTTTATTTTCTACTTTTCTCTTATTCAATATTTGTTTATTTTTCTACTCTCGTATTTTATTGCCTTCATCACATTCGTCGCACTGCGATTTCAAAGCGATTTTTTCATGCAAAATAAATGAAAAAAAAAAAAACTCTCAGCTCATATAAAAAACATTCACTGAATGACGGTACATACGAGTATGTGGAAGCAATCGTAAAAAAGAGCTGACGCTTTCGAAAAGTCAGGTGGGCGTAAGTTGGCCGCAAGTACAATTCTCTTGCATATGCACGTATTCTGTGGTTTGATGTGTTTGTCGACATACTGTCTAGGGGCAGTCAACGATATTTATACGACGGTCATTTCATTCATTGCCGTTACTGCTTTCGGTACTGATATTTGTGGTTTTGCCAACTGTTGGCTGACTATTCGGTTACTTGATTTTCAAAACTGAGCAACTACTCACAATTCTCATCTTATTATTTATTTGAATAGGTTTTGTCTGCGCAGAAGAGGTATTTGTTAGAAATGAATATCAAACATGTTGTTGACAGATTATTATTGCTTGACGGGGACAAGAAAGTGCTAAACGCAAACAAAAGCGGTTGAATAAGGGTGCGACCAGAGTGAACGCTGATGCCGAGCGGAGCCGAGCCAGAGCTTATTGACGCTTATTTTCATGCGAGAAGAAAATTTGTATATAACACAGTGAATGCGAGAATCAGCGCTGAAATTCTGTTTATTCCATGTGTTTTGCTCTTATGTCATTTAATTTTGTTGTTCATTTGCGTTTATAAAATTGCTGTACACGGTAATGGATTCATCTGATGAAGAGTATTTTGCTTCTCCTAGTGTGATTAATGCAATTATTAACACAAAAGAGTTTGGAAAACATCCAATTACACTAAAAAGGAATGAATTTGGTGAATTTCATCATTTATATAATGATTTAAGAAAATATCCCGCTAAATTTCAACAATATACTCTTGGTTTTTGCATCATGATAATGCACCATCTCACACTGCACTCGTTCTTCGTGACCATTTCGCCAAAAATTCCACGCATATCGTTCCGCAACCACCGTATTCGCCTGATTTGGCTCCGTGTGACTTCTGGCTATTCCCAAAACTCAAAAGACCACTCCGGGGAACGCGTTTCGAGTCGATTGAGGAGATAGAAGCTGAATCGAAGAAGGTGCTGATGGCTATACCGGAAATGGGCTGTTTGGCATGTTTCGGGGATTGGAAAAATCGTTGGCATAGGTGTATTTTATCGAGAGGGGATTATTTTGAAGGGGATGAAATTGATTTACAAGAATAAATAAAGATTTTTCATTTTACAACCAAATTCACCTTACTTTTTGCCCACAGGTAAAAAAAGAAAATATTAATCCTGGCAATCCTAATAAGGATAATGGAAAACTTTTATCAAATTATTGCATTGTCATCGGTCCTTGATAGCTGTGCAAAATTTCAAGTCGATCAGATTTTTAGAAGCCAGTGAAAATTAAGCTCAAAGATTCCGTTACATACATACATACATACAACCCGACCTAATAAAAGTGTGTTAAAAACACAACTGCACTCTAAAAAGTAAACATCAACAATCCAAAAAAGCGAGCAAAACGCTTTGAAACTGTTTTCTCGCACTCATCGGCTTTGCTCTCTGCTCTTGTCGGCGCTCACTGTGTTATACACAAGCTTATTTGTATTGACTTGTATGTAATCAGTTTTATCGCACTGACAATCTTTATCGCACTGACAATCTCGGCTCGGCTTTCAGCGTTCACTCTGGTCGCACCCTAAGACTAATAGTGAAACTAAAAAGTTATCGTTTGCGAGTTGCTGTCATAAAAATTGAACTTTTGCCGGTGAGCTACATTTTTCCATTTCATTAGTAGTGTGAAACAATTGCGTTTGCTGTTCCTAAAGTGCTTAGACGTTCTGTGCAACTGAAATGCATAGTAAAACAGCAAACAGGGGTAAGGTATAAAAGCGGATAGGCGAACAATGTGATGTCCACTTGAATCTAGAGGTGATGAGTATTATATCCTAAAATATATTCCTGGCAAGAAGTCGATTTGAACCGTATACCACGGGGTGTGCATTTGTCACAAGAAAAATACGAAAAGTAACTTCTGTACGAAATGTGCGCGGGATTCGTTAAAAACCAAAAATAAAGAAGTGCCAAATTCTGTTCGGACTGAACTATAGATAATTGTGCATATTTTTTTTTAATTCTAACTTGGGATGTCTGCTAGTGATTAAAAGATAATGATATAGTGAAAGGCTTTGAGATCAGATGTACAGACGGTACTCAATCGAGCATATAACATCGGTTTTTATCCGATTTAAATAATACTTTATGCTTGATTTAAATGAAATGGTTAGCAATAGTTGTACCAAGCTTGGGCGAGTCATTTAAGTCATTGTTGAAATACATTCAATTACCCAGAAGTGGGCGCGGTACCGCACATTTTTTTTAATTTTGATTGCATCGTTTTTCCTGGATTCATAATTTCCATCGAATTTGAATAATTTTGTTTTTTCTTTTTTGAAAATTACCCTTATATGGCCGGTAGGCGTGGTTATTGACCAATATCGCCCATTTTAAATACTATACTACGATTTATTCACATTTTCTTAATGCCCCATCACTCGAATTGCGTCCAAGAGGCCGGTGTCATAATTGTTGTTGTGTTGCAGGTTTTAGCGGGCATTAAATATTTTTTAGAAATTAATTAATAACTGCAATCCTACGCATAAAAATGTAGCTTTTGCTGAATAGATATGTGGTTTCTTCGAAAAAAGTATTCGCAAGCTCATCGTAAAATATTGAATTTGAGTGCAAAAGCAAACACTCAATACAAAGACAAAGTCTTAGTTCAGTTTAAAAGCACAGCTTTTCTGTAATATTAGACAGCAGCTTTAACATATCATTATTTTTTTATTAGTAGCTTTTTCATGGCAGAAATACAATCGGAGATTTGCCTTTGCTTGCCATTTTCCTAATTCTGGTATTTCACGAAGATTCGAACCTACGTTCTTCATTTTTCCGAATGGTAGTCACGTATCAACCCATTAAACCACGGCTACGACCATTCGGTTACGGTCGGCCATTGAAATACAGTATTGTAATACATTTAATGCAAAGTCGAACGAGTGGTAACTGCGATGCAGTTGCAATGTCTGTCTCCTCGAAATAATGGCAGTCGAGAAGTAACAGCTCAGTTGTTTCCATTTAAAAAGAGGGATGTTTTTATAATTGTTCTTGAAAACAGTTCACATATTAGAATTACGATGGGAAAATAAATATACCATCTGAATCTTATTACAGCATATTAATTTTTGCTCCAGTAGTCATCCTCATGAACGGACATGACTATATAGTTGCTTCCTCTTTTATTTATTTTGTAACTTTCATTTTTTTCTACTTAATTAAACATTTTTTTTATGAAAATATACTTCATTCTGCTACAAAAACCATATAAATTCAAGTTTCAAGCTTTATGTAAATTCAAAAGAAAAAAATCGACACATTTCAAACTTTTTAATCAGAATTTCTAAACATACTTTCCAGTTTTATAACCTGTTGAATTTTGGGGGAATCACGTGACTAAAAGACACCTTAATTTTTGAAGGACTTTTTGCTGGCGATCTTTTGCCAATTTTTTAATGAGTGTGTGCGTTGGAAGTTACGTCCCTAGCTGACTTCCAGCGAAAGCTTGGAGACATTCGGTTCAGTGGAAGCGAAGTTATTGCGTCTAAAGTGTCAGTATGCTTGTGTCATCGTTGTGAGTCAAAAATGATGTTTCGAACAAAGAGCTAATATCAAATTTGGTTTTAAAATCCGAAACATGTGCATTCATGAGGAAAGCTTATGGCGATGACGGTCTATCTCGTGCCAGAGTTCATGAGTGGTTTACATGCTTCAGAGATGGTTATGGGGACATAAATGCCAATGACCATACGGACCGCCCAAAATCAGTAATCACCAAAAACTCCATTGAAATTGTTCGTAAATTTATCAAAAATGAACCGAAATCATAGTTGAAATTCATGTAATCGGAGTTGAATATCTCGAAAACATCCATTTATCGCATTTTAACTGATCATTTGGGCTTGCGAAAGGTCTGTGCACGTTTCATACTGTTTCGAGTGCGTTTCACTAGTTAACTGAGGACCAAAAATCGCTCATCATCCGAAAGTCATTATTAAAGAGGCGAGAAAAGACGAGAACTTCCTTTACAACATTGCAACTCGTGATGAAACGTGGTGCTTCTAACATTAATCTGAAACTAAGTGCCGAATGGAAGACCCCAGACGATCCCCCACCCAAAAACCCGTGGTTCGAGAAGTCAAAAATCAAGTCGATGCTCATTTGTTTTTACGATTCCAAGGGAATTGTCCACAAGGAGTTCGTGCTAACGGGCCAAACCGACAATGCAATTTTCTTTCTTGGCGTCTTGAAGCGTTAGTTGCATCGCATTCGTCCTGAATACCGCGAAGGAGGAAGCTGACGCATATTGCATGAAAATGCATCATCTCATCGATCCACTCTTGAGACAGATTTTTTGACTAGAAATCGCATTTTAACCATCAATCACTCACTGTATTCGTCTGATATGGCTTCCTGTGATTTCTGCATATTCGGAAAATAGCATTTGTTGCGGTTAATGACCTGAAACACTTTTTTGAAAAGCTTTTAGATCGCACAGAACACTGTATCGAGGCCAAAGGGGACTATTTTCAAAAAATAAACTTGAAGTTATCAGAACAAAGCTCCTGACATTAAAAATACTACAAAAATGCAGGCCGGTTTATCTGGGGCATGAAAATAAATGTTGTTTTTGTATGAAAGAGTAGCTCTTTGCCCTTAAATAGGGAACACATTTTCAGTAAAATTACTACTACGTTTGTTTGGTTTCTCATAATCATATTATATACATTTTCCCAATTAAGTTTTGAGAGTTTATTCTTGACGGCGCTTTACAAAGGAAAGCCTAATGGAGTCAAATTGCAACTTCTACGTAGACAATTGACAACACTTTTGTGTTAATTATTCGATTTAAAAACTTTCTGATTACTCAAGTATAAAGCGACCAAGATCCTTCTAATATATCTAATAGTTAACTAAATTTTAGACACAAAGTCAAGGAAATCACTAATTCTGATGAAGAAAGCTGCCCTGACCTCCAAAACAGCTAATAAATTACTAAGTATCATAGCACATGGTTTGTTTTTTGTACTTTTCACCTTTAACTTTATCATTAGATATTTTACAAATTTCGAAAGTGTTGACTGCCAACTGATAATAAAAAAGATATCACATTAAATGATAATTCTGAAAACAATTCGTGCTATGTATTGTACTTGGTTAGAAAAACTCGACGTCGCCGCTGCTTCTGCATTTATGCAACTTGATGCAACATTTATGCAAGTGATGGCAGTATGAAGGGGATTGTCAATCGAAAAAGTTTTGCATTTTTAACTTATAACAGAAAACCTTTACAATCACTCCCCCACCACACACACACACACAATTGCGTGCACATAGTCAGCGTGTTTGGTTTCGCTTACAAAAGGCAATGGCTGGGAGAATCACCTGCTGGATGAAATGCTAGTACAGCATAGCAAAGGAAGGGAAATACACTAAAAGTATAGGGCTTTTGTGGTCACAATGACAAGTACTTATTTGTATTTCACAAGTTGTTGCCAATTTTTACACTGCAACGACGGAGCTGCTGCCAAATTTGCTGAGCGGCAATTTGCGTGCGAGACAAGTGGCAAAACGAGTTAGACACATACGAGGAACTTAATTGTACAAGGTGGCGCAAAATTGATCAGCATTTTGTTTTTGAATAACTTCTTCATGAAATCAAAAAATAAACAAAAAACTATTTGTAGTACTGGAAATCTTTATTTTGACCTTTAGGCGCTCCATTGCTTGGTCTCTTTGTTGATTGCAGCTGTCTAGTTGTCTAGTTCACCAGTGTATTGTAATATTTCTAAAGTTATAGATCTTCTGATAGCTTGTTTAATTTTATGCCACCTTGTACAATCACCTTGTCGCTGATTTTCTTGCCATATCACTAAAGCTTTTAGTAGTGAGTAGTTAAAGTATTATTTTTACTACTATTATTGCTGTTGTTGCGGTTTCTGCTGCCTGTCTTCGTGCTGTCACTGCTTATTAGTCTTTCATCGGCTTTGTGGCTGCAGCAAATTGTTGTTTACTTTTGAATAGTTGTTTGCCAGCCAATGACTATTCGCTGCTGCGTAGAGCCCAAACCAAAAAATACATTTAAGTGTTTGACGTATAGTCCTCACCCGTTGCAGTCTGGTTTTGTGCGGCGTTTAGTATGTATCAGTGCCAAGTTACCGCATTGCAATACTAGTTGCAGCCAAACAAAACCCACAAGGAAATCCACACGGTTTTGGTGTCAGTAAAGAAATTGTCAACAACAAATGTTGCCTGAGCAGACCGCAAATCGAGTTTTCATGCAACATGGATATTTCTTTTCAAACTTTTCTTCTCTACTATTCCGTAATGCGGTCTCGCCACTTATGTCTGCCACTGGCAGTTGTGGCTGACAACCCCACTTCTACCGTTGCAGTTGCACAATGAATTTTCCGTTTTTTCTTCATTTACCTAATACTGTTGAGACATTTTTTTCTTTCTTTTTAGGTTTTATGACAGTTCTTATAATAGTTGGAAACAAGTAGAAAAGGAGGCAGGCAGAGCGAGTGCAATTGGTAGCTTACGAAAGGTGTAAAAGATAAAGTTCTGCAAAAGTAAAGTGTGGCAAGTTGGAAAGCGCCACTGAGTGACCTGCTCGTAACACAAATGCAAAAGTTCTATTTTATTCTTTGAAATGCTATGCTTTCTTATATAAGAACTTCCAACTGAAAGCTGCAATGAAACTAACTCGATTGCAGTGGCTTCAATCGGGGCACTGGTATTCCCACGCATGATGCAATAATCATCAGATATATTAGTGTTAAAGAGGCTTGCAAAACTTGAGTGAATATCAATTTATAATTCGTTAAAAAGAAGAATCGTGAATAGAAATACGAAGCACTACTAATGTAAAGTTTAGGGGTTATTTACTTTTTTTATTTCTAAGAGTAATACTTGTAAGCTGGCACTAAAATTTAACGAATGCTTGGATTATAAATCGATGAAATGAGATGACTGTCTACTGAAAATCCAAACTCACATCTATCTCACTATAGTATTTGAGGATTCATATAAGGTATTGTATTCAACGGGTGTTTTTTATAGATCTGTTTGGCGTTTACATGCCACTTTGCCTGCATTAGTTGATCCAATTTCTATTGTGATGGAAAGAAGTCCCTGGAACACTTAATCACCAATTGTGAAACATTAGATCGCAGAAGACACAGAGTCCTCGGATTGTACCTTTTAGAGGATGAATACTTACTTACTTAAACCAAAATTTTGCAACCGTATTGGCCAATTACCTACCATTGCGCTCTATTTAGATACTTTATGGTTTCTTGATTACCTTGTTTCTACTCAGTAGTCTTTATTCACTTTTTAGAAAAATTAATGAAATAAATGCGGAGCTCTAACAGGACAAATATGTAAAAAAATATCATTAACAAATAGAAACAACAACAAACTATAACAATGAGTTCAGTAAGAAGGTGCTGACTATGTCTGCGGTACGTTGAGATAAGCAGCAGATCAGTTATGTCAGCCGGAAGGTGACATTTTTAAAGTTTGCACGACAGTGTAAGGTGGCGAATTTCGTCCCAATTTGTTTACTCCATTTGCTACAAATTGTAAATCCCGTGGCCACTGTGTACTATTTACCACCTTGCACTGCAACTTATGGGTCGGTCAACCCAAATGCCAACAGCCATCTAGTATTTGCCACCTGCTACCTCCTACACCTATCTGCTTTATTGTCGCCAATTGTACTCTGAAATAGTCACTCCGACATCTATTTACGTCTGGTGTTGGCGCGTTGAATCGTGTGGCAAATGGCGTGCTAGCATTTATTTTCAAAGCAAACTTTTTCTTTGCGCCTTGCCACCACCAACTGTGCCAGCAATTGTTGCGGCTTCGATGCTAACCCTTATAGTGATTGTGAGCTATTCGCGCGTTCCTAACTTCTCGTGTGCACCGGCACTTTTTCATTGTTGATTTTCCTTTTTATTTACCTTTGTACTAAATCGCTATTTTTTTGTTCACATAGTATTTTTTGTACTTACTCTTCTGCGACTTCTTTCACTGCTCCATGTACCTGGTTGTTAGCCTGTTTTATCAACAAATTTCAACTGTCATGTCATCTGGAATTTATGTTGGTTTTTGTGATCAGCAGGTTATTTCTTGCTGAATTTATAAGAAATTGTATGCTCTTAGTTCAGCGCACAAATTGCAGTTGGAGTACTAACTACGTAACATAACCAACTAGTCGGTCGCACAGGCAGCAGTTGGCGTACAGCCAGTCAACAATCAACAACACTTTTCACTTGCCATATAATATTTGCCTCTTCTTGTGGTGGCGTTCTTATTTTTTCGCTTTTCTCGTAACTTGCTCCTACACCTTCCACGTAAGTCTTGTTGTATTTGTTATGACGAAATATGTTTCTACAATTTTTCATTTTAGCAGCCTTTACCTGCAACGCTCTACGCCACACTTCTATACTTGTATGCAGTGTTGGTGTCGCTGTTAACGTTCTTCGTGTATTGTTGATGTTGTTGGCACATTTCCGTATGCGATATTATTCCTTGTCATCATCAATGAGTTGCTTCCGGCGATATGCGTTTGTTTCCCTCATATTTATGCACATTCGCACCCCATATTCGCACACATACATATGCACTTATATACGTATTTGTAATATATATTCAACCACGGCGACGACAACTGTACAATACTGATGTGAGTATGTGTCAACGCTGCTCTTGCTGTGGTTTTCATGATATCATCTACATCTACTATTTGTAAAAAAAGCCATAGATTTGCACGCTTTCCGGCTTTCGATCTTTCCAGTTTGCCTCCCCTACAATATGTATTATTTCCTGCCCTATTTGGTTTCTTTCGGATTTTACTTCCACCGCTATTCGTCATGTAATATTTACTTGCTGACAAATGTTTCATTGGCTAGTGATGAAGGAACGGTAAAAACAATAATAAAAAAGTCAACTGTTGCAATGCGCTCTACGCTTTGCGTTCGTTGTCACTATATTTATGCAACCGGTGGTAGTTCCTATGAGCATTACGAGAACTCTAGTTTTGAATAACACGACTTCGTTTGTCTACTTGTACTACTTGTAGTTTTGCAATGCGTTGCCACTCGTTATCTCTAGCGTGAATTGAGTTTCTGGGTATAACAGGGGTATAGTATTTTGCCACAAGAAGCAGGCATACCAATATATGGATGCAGCGGCACACATTCATCCAAATAAAGGTAATTTATTCTCCGAAATACACTTTTTCTTTATTTTGCATAGCTATTTGGTTTTATTATATCGACGTTGCTGAATTATTTGACGAAGGGTTTTTACACAAAATTAGCAAATTACTACCTTCGAACTTACATAGCATCTTCAAGTCGTATCTCACTGAAAGACGATTCATCGTAAACGATTTTATTAGAGAACAATTTTCAATATCGCGTGGATGTGTAAAATCTTAATCTGCTAGAATGATGTCGAAAAAAAATAGTTTCATACAAATTGGCTCACTCAACATAATAAACGAGAACATAGACTTAAAGCTTAAGAAGAACTTAGAGAAGTATCATATAATAGATCGGTTCGGTTTACATAAAAAATTGGAAAATCCATTTTGTTTTTGAAAGTTGGATAACGAACAACCAAATCATAATAAATAAAAAAAAAACCATTTTGGCGTATTTTAGAAGAAAAACCAAATTTGTTTGTCAGGCCGAAATCTCCTCAACATAAGCTTTAAATGCAGCCATGTATTTTTCGAACTTTTTTTCAGATCTGGAGTGCCTTTGTGGTTCTACACTTAAGACTATTTTATCATATCCAATTATCTTATGGAAGCTAAGAAGGAATTGGACAGCAATTATGATGGAACAAATAATGAGATGGGGGCTATCGTGGTACCGTTACTTTGCCCTCAGCAAATTCGACAATAAGTGACGTCATATTAGCACAATTGGTGACCAGTATGGCTAGATTACCATTTTCGTAACTTGATTTAGCTTTTTTTTGTTATTATTCTCGGAGTTTAATTTCTTTCTCAATGACAGTTTTCTATCCTGTTCTAATTAAAAATGTTTATAAATTTGTAAAATATACATTTTGTGAAAATTATATTAGTTCAATAATTTCAGAATTTATTTAGCTTTACTTCTTTTGAACATCTGGTTGCATAGCCCGCGATTGCAGTTATTGTTGTTGTTCTTCTTCTTCCAGCAGTTAAAGCTCCCTCTCGCTATTGCAGTGTTGCCTAGCTTTGGATATAAAAACGCACTTAAATGGTCGTTCAAAGAAAATAAAATACCAACATATTATTGAATTACCTCAAAAACTTTGTATGCGTGATAAATTGTCTTTAAAATGTGGATTTTTTTAAATAAATGTGTTATGGTTATGTACAATTTTCTGAGTTTTTTGTTAAGAGAAACTCTTTTGTTGAGAGAACGACTTTTTTGCTATATTTCAGGTTATGTAACAAGGTAAGGTACTCTTTTTGTAAAAAAGTCGTTATGGTTTCTTTAGTATTTTCTGGTATTTTTTTGTTTATTTTTTCTATGAACGCACCTCTTGATGCCCTATGTCCCATTAAGGATTTAGAACTGGAAGAAATGCTTACACCTCTATAGTTTTAATTCGCATTCAGTAAATTCAACGCTTTTTAAAATGTGCAAAAAGGTTTTCAATTTTAAGAAGAAGAAGATTTAATATGCTACCTTAACCCTAAAAGGAACAAAAAATTATATTTTCTCTTTCAAAATATAAATTTTATAAGAAGAAACAAATTTTCATTAACATTAAAATCTTCATAGTGACCCTTTTTAACATTCTTTTGTTTAATAATACAGTTTTTTTTAACTTACAGTTTCGGAAGCTTTAAATTAAAAAAAAAGAAACCAACACCAAACATAAAAATCTTCGCATTTTGCGTATAAAAAAACACTAAATTTATTGCGAAGAGCAAATGGTTGGCGTTAGCTGACTTATGCAGCCTTGCCACGCCACGCACTCTCTGATGGGCGCAATCTTGTTTCTATCATTCTTGCTTTTTACTTATTGAATGATTAGGCTCACTCGTTCTCCGCTGTCATTCATGTGTGTTATACTCTTGTACCCTGATCTTCGCTGACATTCCCACAAACTGCTTTCCCAGCATTCTGCGCTCTCTTCCACTGTAAACTTTAGCGATGCCGTTAAGTGTTCTGCTTATGATGTTAGAAGAGACATCAGAGAATAAATCCGTTTCCGGGTGGCTAACAATAGTTAGTGGACTTTACTTGCATATGTGCGCCGATGCAAAAAATCAAAAATACTTGGGTTCATTGCAATATCAACATCTGAAAAATTTGCTCATAAATGCATATTTATAAAACTCAAACGATATTAAATTCGGTAGCTAGAGCTGAACTCTTCCGCTTGAGCTCAGATTTCAAGTTAAATTTTGTAATCTATACTATGTTATTCCAAAATTTCTGCTGCCTCTGACTTCTGTGCTGAAGAACTTGTGCTTAAATTCGAAAGAAATAAGTGTGGCATTGCGTTATAGCTTACTTCAAGTTCACAAATACCCTCAAAGTATCTTTCCCATATCTTCAATCAACTCTGAAATTCCAATAATTTTTACGAATTCTTGGGCAAATATCTATGTATGTAGTAGTTTTCTTTTACATTTAATTCAGTAAGCATTCACATGTGTGCATTTAGCAAATACTAACATAAATGCATACACATTCGCACATATATAAGCACTTACAAACGCATTCGTGTTGAGGAAGTCTTAAGATATATATAAAGAAAAGAACATAAAGAGTTAACAGCACCTGCAGCGACAGCGCCTGTGTAAATATTGCGACAGTTGAGACAGCTGGAAATGTTGCTGTCAGCAGACGCTCACTTATTCAAACAAGTACACCTTCATACAAACACAAGTTCACACTCATTTCCTTGTGTTGGTATACGAGTACATTCATAGTGACTCCAGGAGCTTTGTAATTTTGTAAGTTTGCTTACTACATTCAACAGACATAAGAATTTTCCCAATTAACTGTGACAATCATTCGAAAATAGTTGATTAGTTTACTGATTGTGTAAGTGGATTTGACTGCGAGTAGCTGAGTAGATGCCACAAGTACAAGTGCACACTTGTAGCTACTTGTGATGACGACTCAATAAGTGGCTACGTTGATTGCTGACTGGAACTCGGTTGCCTGTAACGATGAAATTGCTCATGCCCAATAAAGAAATAAAATACCTTCTACGTGTACTGTAGTACAGAACTAGTATTTCTGAGAGATAGAAATGAAAATTGTCTGCTTTATTGACCGTAGAATAGCAAGTTATATAAATGTGTTTAGATGGATACGTGTAGTAGCTTGCTAATTGTAACTATTAGAGAGGAAGTGATCAGCGGATGGCTGATCAAGTATTAAGCTAGAACTCTATATCAGTTCATTCAAACGTTGCCGCTTATGCCTCAAAACATAATTTAGTGCAACTATATAAAAACACCTCCACAAGTGCGAAACACCCAGAATGCCTGAAAGTGGCTAAATTTTCACTACTGACATTCGTTTCAGGCATTGGTGATCAGCAAATATTTCGAACGTTATTTCTGGTTCGTGTGAATACGGCAACGTTGTAAGCCATAAGTATTTACTAAATCAAGTTAACAGAAACATTTGTTTTATACTTATACATATATTTGCGAGAGGTCTACAGTGCAACAAACAAATTAATCGGTGTCATATTTTTTAGTCCTTAAATGGTTTGCCTGAAAATTCTTCTCTCTACTTTTGTATTTGGGATTTTTTGGGATTTTTTAGAGCTTGAGAACTTAAAATGGTAATATAAAACATAAATATTGTTGGAATGAAATTTTTTTTATTATAATCTGCTAGATAAAATTTTTGCATTTATTTTTTGAATATGATATCCCGCATATGTCCGCCGCGGCTACGAGTTACATAATCCGTTCGATCAGTCAAATGTTTGCTACTTTGTCCAATAAGTCTGGCCACCGACGGCAAAGGTAGTTTGAATTTTGGTTTCCAATGCTTCAAGAGTTGTTGGTTTGTCGTCATAAACCAATGACAAAATAACATAGTCCCATAAGAAGTAATTCCGAGGCGTTAAGTCGCATGATCTAGGAGGCCAGTGAACAGTTACTGCTAAATATTACTACTGAAAATTATCGTATGGAATTCTTATGCCTGCAAGATTCGTAAAGCTTTAACAACTTGGAAAGCCACGACGCTAGAAAGAACTGGTGTGGAGTTATAGCTTTATTCGCATAAGGGTTTACTGTGTTTGAACGGATTCTCATCAGGGCGAATTATTATTATTCAGGTGCAAAAAGTGAGAAAAAAACACCACTATTACATGCCAGCTAAATGTAGTCCATTTATTTGCCTAGCGTCCAACCAAAAATATACGTTGTTCGTAAATTTAAGAAAAATATGTTAATCATTTCAATCTAAAATTAACTCCAAAGAGTTGCACCGAGAATTGGCTCTCCAAACCTTTTTCAGAATATCAAACAAAAAACGTAAAGCAAAATACAAAAAAAAAGTGTCCCAGTAATCTTCCCACTACTGCTATAAAAAATAATTTCTTCAGGCTCACCGCGGCTTCTCAATAAATCTTGAGTAAACAATAATATTCAGAAATCTTATAAAAATCCACTCCACCTGTTATCTGTCGTAATCTCTTCAGATATTTGACCACCAAATTTGCTGAATATTCATTTAGTTACACAGATGAAAGTAAAAACTAATTTTACGACATCTTCTTCATCTTCTTCTTCTTCGTCTCGATTGGCCCGACGACCGCTCACGCTATTTTGGCCGGCGCCAATTGGACACACCAAGTGAAGCCAAATCCTTCTGCGGCTGATTTTTCCATCGCAGGGGAGGACTTCCTCTTGCTTCGCTATCACCAGCTGTTACCGCATCGTGTAATTTCAGAGCCGGAGCGCTTGCCTTCATGTGGACGACTTGACCCAGGCAACGAAGCGACTGTATCTTTATTCGCTGTGCTATGTCTATGTCGTCGTAAAGCTCATACAGTTTATTGTTCCATCGCCTACGACACTCGCCGTCACCAGCATGCAAAGGTCCAAATATCTTACGACAGCTCATAGTATAACAACTGCAGGCACCATAATTTCAACTATACGTCCGTCTTTATCTAAGAAATCATTATGTAAGTACTATCTACAAGCTATCTCAACATTAAAAAATCGACGTAGCAAACATTTGATTTGCACTCACTCTATATATTCTTAACGCCATACAAAATTTAAACAACAAAAAATATGCCGTTACTGCCGTTAGAAATTAGTTGATAAATTATCACCCTAAAATAAAGTACTGTGAGAACACTGGTAAAAGTATCGTTCGGGAACACACCTATGCCTATCGCTGTGGGCACACCGATTTCATTATTCACGATTTCATTATTCACTATTGAATTCGTTCTCATTAGCTTAAGATTATTCGAGAAGAGGTTCTTGCAACTACAAGCTATCAAAAGCCTTTTAAGTTCTAAGTTTTTATCTTAGCATTCTTTAGTTTCATAAGAAATAAAGCGTGTCAAGTGTAATAAAAAATACATGTGGAGTTTTATTCCACTACACTATTTTGGGTACCAGACCTCACTCACATGCATAAACACATCAAAAAGCATGCATCCAACAATATCCATTCAGACATACGCTATGATTAAGAAGTACCGGAAGTGTTTAAATAAAACAAAACAGAATTAAATTTGAGGCCAATTTATTTTATTTCCTTCAAAATATGATCCGTTTGAAGCAACACACATGTGCCAACGTTTAACCCAGTCCTCCATGCACCCCTGGTAGGCCGACGAAGGGATGGCTTGAGCTCCTCCATCGCATTCTCTTTGATCACCTCTATCGACTGAAATCTCCTTCCATGAAATGGTAACTTCAACTTGGGAAACGAAAAGAAGTCGCATGGGGCCATATCAGGTGAATACTCTCAAACGCTTCAAAACGGACAAATAATAATAGGACTATGAATAAGTTCGTGCGGTTTTACAACAGATGGCGTAACTTGATTATTATTCCATCGATCCACATTTCCAAACATTCATTGGAGAGCTACTGTCGTAAGGCACAAACGTCAGTATAAGTTTTTTATTTGAAGCGTAAACAACAATATTTTTACCACACTTGAAAATGTCGAATTTCGTGCCAAATAATGTGTTTTTGCGGGGAATTCTTCTTCATTATTTTAATATGAAGAAAAAAGCAGCCGAAAGTCATCGTATCTTGGTGGAAGTTTATGGTGAGCATGCTCTATCTGAGCGAACGTGCCAGAAGTGGTTTGCACGCTTTAAAAGTGGTGATTTTGGCTTGGAAGACCAAGAACGCGAGGGTGCGCCGCCAAAGTTCATGGATACCGAATTGGAGGAATTGCTCGATCAAGATCCGGCTCAAACGCAAGAAGAGGTTGCAAAAACTTTGGGAGTTGATCAATCAACCATTTCCAAACGTTTAAAAGCAATGGGAATGATCCGAAAGGTAGGCCATTGGGTGCCGTATGAATTGAAGCCAAGAGACGTTGAACGCCGTTTTATGGCATGCGAACAACTGCTTCAACGGCACAAAAGAAAGGGTTTTTTGCATCGAATTGTGACTGGCGATGAAAAGTGGGTCCATTACGACAATCCAAAACGTCGGGCAACGTATGGATACCCTGGCCATGCTTCAACATCGACGTCGGCGCAGAATATTCATGGCCTGAAGGTTATGCTGTGTATCTGGTGGGACCAGCTGGGTGTTGTGTATTATGAGCTACTGAAACCGAATGAAACGATTACGGGGGATGTCTACCGACGACAATTGATGCGTTTGAGCCGAGCACTGCGAGAAAAACGGCCGCAATACGCCGATAGACACGACAAAGTTATTTTGCAACATGACAATGCTCGGCCACATGTTGCACAAGTGGTCAAAACATACTTAGAAACGCTCAAATGGGATGTCCTACCCCACCCGCCGTATAGTCCAGACCTTGCGCCATCCGATTACTATCTCTTCCGATCGATGCAACATGGCCTGGCTAACCAGCACTTCCGTAATTACGATGAAGTCAAAAAATGGATCGATTCGTGGATTGCGGCAAAACCGACCGAATTTTTCACAAAGGGAATCCGTGAATTGCCAGAAAGATGGGAAAAAGTAGTAGTAAGCGATGGACAATATTTTGAATATTAAATTTGTAACCATTTTACGTCAATAAAGTTTCAAATTTCGAAAAAAAACCGCGCGAACTTATTCATAGTCCTATTATTATTTATTGACTGTCTGGCCCTCATAGTGTACTATGCCTTGGCAATCGAAGAACAGTCAACATCACCTTCTCGATACTTTTTGATCATAGGGTACATCAGCCTGCTATCCACAGGCTAGCATACACAAATCATTTCCAACAAATTCGTAACACCAAAGACAAGGCAAGATATAACCAAATTTGAGCGATTAAAGTTATCCCCTACAAAAATAATTCACTAACACTACATGTACCAATCCCTCCGTTCTTACTGTCCCTACTGAAGTTCAAATGCCCTTATTGGTATAAAATATATTTCAAATAATTGTGTACTATTTAGCTATTTATAAGAAGACAAATATTCAAAAATGTTCCACCTACTTGCCTTCTTGTTACAGTAGATTCAGGAACTGTTACAAAAATATTTATTTTTTAAGAACGAAATTTATCATCTAATTTAGAGTCAAACTTTATATTTAGAGAGAAACATTTACGAGTATACTGAAACATACTATAAAGTTTAGCATATATACACTAAGTACATAGTAAATATATTTGTAGGCCTTTAACATATTTTCTATCATATTTTTTATGCGTTGCTTTGGTTCCATATTGCACTAGATTGTAAGTTTTAATTGTAACTTAAAAGCTAGATAAATAAATAAATTAAATTGCTAGAATCGCTGGTATGGCTAGTAGCCATGTGTATTATGCAGAGCCTTTCACGTTAGAGCTCCTCTTTTTGATTCGAATCAAACACATTTGGGAATTTACTATGCGCTTACTGATTTTTAAGTATTTAAGTGCACGCTTATGTTGTTGGAGCTTTGAATGATATTTAGTACATTGCGGTTCTAAATATATCAGCAATTTCGAGCAGAAGGCTATATATAGAACGTTCAATAATTTTTTCTGGTTAATGCATATAAACTTTAATGAAGGTTTGGTTTTAAAAAGCAACTTTCCGCCAGCTTTGGAAATTGTGATACCCTTAAAATAAAAAAAAAATGAAGTTAATAATAATTTCATGTGTCCCATTGGCCTTATTTTGAATTGTGATTTGTTGCGTGCTGGGCCTAATATCGCGTTTTTTGTGGTAACTTGAGTATCAGTGGGAAGAATATATTCGAAGTTTTACTGAGAAAAGGTACTAAATAATAAATGCTTGAAACACATGTTAAACGCAAAGCTGATTAAGTAATAAAGTAAATATGTTACAGGTTTGCATTTAGTTTTGTGAAAGAGTTACTTTTTCATTTGGATTTGGATGTAAATGAGTTCATTTCCTTTTTTCATACTTATTGCTTAGTTGTCTAAAATTCAAATAATAAGGGTTTTGTAGCAGTCATAAATTTTACAAAGAAAAAGTGGTATTTGCTAAGCATTGAATTTTCGAAGCATGAATACGTTCATATTTGGAAAAGTCCATTCAGTTTCAATATGCCAACTACACTAAAACTTTAAAGTGGCTGTTTATTTTTTTTCTCCTTAGGAAAATTCTGCCATTGCCTATGCTTAATTTTTCCGGACCAACCACTTGGGCTGGATCTCTGTAAGCGTACCAACAATTTTTTGTATTTAATCACACAGTGTATTTCTGTGCAAATACAATTATTATGTAACTAATATCAACTCTTTTTATTTTTAAATACACCATTCTGCATTTATTTTGACGACCCTGCATAACACAAGCATTGAATCAATTCAAGGTGAATTTGCGTCTTTGCCATATTTTGCCAAAGTTGATTTTTTCATTCCTTTCTGCAGGTTTCTCCTCCACACTAGCAAATAACACAGCATAGTGAAACATACTTTAAAATGTATTATATATTGAAATAGCACTCCTTGTCTTGCTTGTAACTTGCTTTTTTTAAAACATAATTTCTTTCTGATTAGAATTTGTTAAAGGAAAAAAGTTCTTACATTTACATAGCTACTAGTATTAAGAAATTATTTAATTGTCCTGCTCTGAATTGTTGGGCCACAGAAATTATTTTCTGCTTTAAAGTTTTTGGTGGTCGACTGTGGTCTGTGCTTCAGTTACTAGCAATTATTGTTTCGCTACTACTGGCTTACTACTTGGCAATGAACAAATTGGATTTCTTTTCTAAACTGCAATTTAGAAATATATTTCTGGAAGTCAAACGGATTTAATGCTTTCAGTTTTTAATGACTCTACGTAACATAAATGAAGTTCTGTTTTCCAAACCTTATTTTTTCATGCACACTTAAATGTTCCCAATACAAACAAACACATGTCGAACCGTCTAGCTACTTAGCTATTCATAACAATAACTTTTCCACTTAAATTATTTATTGGGACGAGTATGTCTGCAAAATCAATTTTGGTAAGCAACTTTTTTTGTGGTTTGAATTGCTGTCATCAAATTTGAAATCAAACTTGTGTTGATCTTTTGCATTATTTAAACGGCGAAGAGATATCAATCAATATCAATTTACCGTACATGCCTAGCATAGACATACACATAAGCTGCATTGTGGCACACGTGTACGGGCGTAAATATTTCTAACAAAAAGCAAATGAAGGGAATGGAGGTAACTGTCGGTACTGAATGGGGGTTAAATAGGTATATAAATTTAAACACCTTCTTGAATATGCCTACTTCTATTGGTGTATTATTTATATATCTGAATTTGAGACTTTAATTGAAAGCGTTTTGAGGTAATTGCACCAAAATGGATAGGAAATAACTGTACGTATTTTCTTATTGACATTAACGTGCTGAATTCGTTCCGATCCGGGCATTTTACACCTAAACGCATTCCAGTATAGTTTAATTTGAACGTGGCTTGAGAAAGATGCTTTAATTTCTCATTGTATCTTTTGCTTGTCTGATTTTAAAAATTAACTGCCAGTCCAAACCATATTACGGAGGCATGGCAGCGTAGATTCGCCAACATTTTCCATGCAACGTATTTAATTTTGTTTGGTTCACCCTTTGTACCAAATAAGTACTTAAGGTAAGTGCTTTATTTATCAAAGATATATCACTTAATTTTTTTTTTTTGAAATTATCGTTATGTGGTTATTGGCCGATTTCAACCATTATCAGTACCTGCCTATCTTGGGTAAAGAGTATGTAATATGTGTACTAAGTTTCATTGAAATACATTAAATACTTCTTGCAGATGGATGGACAAACAAGACTAAATCGACTCCGATCATCTTTCTGAGCATTATGGCATATACATGCCCATATTTACCTCGATTCCTTTATGCTATTACTTAAAATCGTTATGTGATCATAATTATAGTACCCTTGTGCACAGGTGCGCTTGCAACAGGATTTACTACTAACATTCCTATTCAACTATTTTGAGTAAAATATTTATAATTTTAATAGGATTACAAAGCATATGCGAAAGCTTGTAGCCAGTGGTGAATATTACTTTACTAATCGCTTTATATATTTCTCAACATAACTGCTTCCAGTCTGTCAGAGTATATTTAATATTGTGGGCTGATGAGTATTTAAAATTGTATTTCAAGTGTCGTAAGATTAAATAGTACATAGGTAAATGTGTTAGCTTCTTCTGAATGGCAAATCTCTAAGTTTACGCTCTGAAGCAGCGCTGACCAAGTCCCACATGTACAAGTATTTCAAACGATAAGAGGATGAAGAGAACAACTCGTTCACGTATCTGATGTAAACAGTATTGTTAATGATTTTAAGTTGCAAATTGTAAGGCAAAATGAATTAATTTATTTTGTAAATAATGAGAAAGGTAGAAATCAAAATGAATAAGCTTCTAATATAATTTAATTCTCTTCAATTCTCTCTTCTAGTTTCCACTTGTAGTTAATTAATTAGAATTAGAATTAGAGTTGAAGTAGAAGAATTAAACCAATATTAAACTAAAATGTACTAATCTTCTAATTTCTCATCATCCCTTTGTGAAACAACATCAAGACGCACGCCTTAAATAGGATGAGGAGCTCGGCCAAATACCCAAAGAGGGTGTAAGCGCCAATTATATATACAGTGTTGGAAAAAATAGTAGAAACGATGTGAATTTTTCTTTCTTTTGGGTATATTTCTTGCAAAATAATTTTTGCTGTTGAAGTTCATATCTTTTTATAAAGAAACAGTTTTATATATAAAAATAGAGGTACTCAACTCTTGCTACATTTTTGTAAAAAAGAAATCATGAAGTTCATTTTATTGTCCTTGGAAAAAATAATAGAAACGACGTCCTGAAAGCTAATAAACATAAGTATTTTTCTTTAAGATAATTAAATAAAACTTTTAAAATTGTAAACAAATTAATATTTGGTTGTTGCTCCCTGGGCTTTAATGACTGCAGTTCAACGCCGGCTCATTGAGTCCACTAACTTGGCACAAACTGATGGGTTTATACTAAACCATTCTGCCTGGACTTTTTCCCACAAATCTGCTTTATTTTTTGCCTTATAGGCGGCAATTCTCTTCTTCAGAATGCCCCAAAGGTGCTCTATTGGATACAAGTCCGGGGATTGTGAAGGCCATTCTACTAACTTTACATTGTTATCCTGGAACCATTTCTTCGCCAGTTTAGAGGAGTGTTTCGGGTCGTTATCTTGTTGAAACTCCCAAATCAATGGCATTTCTACTTTGGCATATGGAAGCATAACATTATTTAAAATATTTACGTAGTCCGCAGCGCACATCTTATCTTTAATCCAGAATAAAGGACCAGCTCCTGCCGACGAAAAACATCCCCAAAGTAGTATATTACCACCTCTATGCTTCACGGCCTTCAACGTGTGCTTTGGATCGTATGCAGAGGTTTTAGGTCGTCTTACATTTACCTTGCCATCAGACCCAAACAAATTAATCTTTGTTTCATCTGACCATAATACGTTTTTCCAATTTGCACGCAGTAGATGTTTCTTTGCAAACGATAATCTGCAGTAGATGTTTCTTTGCAAACGATTCTCGTATAAGCAGTTGGTCAAACTTCTTTGATGTTGCGCGCTTTCGTCCTCGTTTTTTCTCGGTAATTTTAAAATTAATCGCAGAAAACACCTTTTTTTTGAGCATTTCATTAAATCGGCAATCCGTGACATAGAAAGGCCATCACTTGTTAGTTTTTTTATACTTTCTCTTTCATTAACAGTACAGTGTTTTCTGAATGCAATATTCATAAGATAAGTAATATTTTATGAACAAGACAATAATAAATATAATTTTTTACATACTTTTCCAACAAAATATCAATCAGTTTAAAAATAACGGTATATTATTAATTTTAACTGTAGCTATTCAAATTTTTCCGAAACGTTTCTATTTTTTTTCAACTAAAACACGCGGCTATGCACCAAAAAGAATACTGAGCCTAAATATTTGCGATTATGCACATAAAAACAAGACAAAATAAAGTACCGTTATCAAACAGTATTACACAGTGTGTATCTGCATAAATAGGTACATACTTACAAACTAAAAATTGTATATGAAATATGGAGTGATTGTCGTTTCTATTATTTTTTCCAACACTGTATATGTATAACCTTCTAATGTGGTACTCAATCTAAATTGGTTTTTAGCTATGTAGGGCCACTTCCTTTTGGCATTTTTATAAATGACATAAAGAAATGATTTTCCTTTTCAAATTTCTTGCTCTTCGCGGTTATCTATTAAGGATTCAGTGGATGCTCAGTGGGTTCAAACCGACTTGAAAATTTATCACCGTTGATGTTTCTGAATATTACAAAATGTTTTCATTAACATTTTCGAGGCGTCAGTTCATTTCTAATCACCCTACACCATTTCTAATGGGATCAAATAAATGTTATTCCTTCAAACTCGTACTCGGTTCTAGGCTTACGTCTGAATTTTCTGATCTGTATACTTATAAACTGTTGTTTTTCTCTTGAAAAACGTTTTTATCATTTGGAGACCTTACGACCAACTTTCGATTAATAGAATTGAGCGCGTTCAAAAAATATTTCCCATGCAGGCGTTCCCTATGATTTGAGGCCCCTGCGTCATTCTCTAATTCTCGGCTAAAGTTTATTCATCTAGAATATAATGATAATGTCAGTCCATTTAGTTTCGTTTAATTTCAGTGTTGTTAATGGCATCGTCGACTACCCAGATCTACTTGAGCGGACAAGCTTTAATGCTTCACAAAGAAGTTTATGCAATTTTTTTTCTTTTCATGGGGAAAACTTTAAGACTAAATTTGCTAGTAATGCAACTGTTTCTCGTGCACTTCGATTCATTACCTAACTCCAGCCTGCTTGATTTCGCTGTAGATTATTAAAATAAATAAATAAATATACATTGGGTTGGAGGGAAAGTTCTGTCATATTTTAAACAAAATAGTTCCATTAATATAATTTATAAAAATATGTGCTTAATATTAATAAATTTTATAAATATATGCTTCGTTATTTGGGAAAAATCGTTGCCATTGTTCGGGTAACTTGTGAAATCCTGATTTGTAGGAGTTCTCGTCTTGGAGCTAAAATAGTTTCCAACTGCCTTAGAAACATTTTCAGAAGTCTTTCATTTTTTTCCCGATAGATAATTTTGCAGAGATCTTAGCAGGTAATAATCAGATGTCTCAATATCAAGTGAATACGGTGGGTGACTAGGGACTTCCCATTCTAACGCATTCGGTTTTTGTTGTGTCACCATTGCAGTATGCGGTCGAGCATTATCGGGGTGGAATAGTATTCCTTTTCAGCACGCTAATACTAGCCTTTTTTCTTTGATAACTGCATTCAGCTTACCCAGCTGATTGTAGTACAAATCCGCGTTTATGGTTTCTCCCTGTTTTAGCAACTCGTAGTACACTGGACCGGTCCCATCATAAACAAATCAGTACTTCTGTTAATGGATACTTGGTTGACTGTTACTGGTGATTGCTGAAACTGTTGTTGATGATGTTCCTGATTGACAGTAAGATAGTTTTCTTTCAATATTCTCGTAAAGAATCCACTTTTCATCTCCAGTAATCAACTTGTTCAAAAACGGCATCATATTTTGTCCAACAAATCGCAGAAGATCGCTAATGCTATCTTGGATAGTCGTCCAGATCGATCACTTTCTTGGGGACTCAGATCCCGGAACGAAAATTGCTGATCCATTTTGGCTAGTACGAACATTTGCAATAACTTTTCGAGATTTGGAATTTTCCACACTTTGAAATTCATACAAAATGCAGTGTCGTAAATGCTCCTTATCTCACTTTAACTTTTCACTTTAAATAAACGGTAAAAAAGGACTCCTTTTATATAATACAGCAAGTAAAAAACAAACAAAAAATTCCCAAGGACTCACTAGCCTTGTAATAAAATCAATTAATGAAAATGAAATTTTCTAATTATTATTTAATTCATATGCATATCTTTTAAGTCGTAACCTATTGTCTGCTGGCCATCTTCAATGGATAGGACTGCGATTTTATGGCATTCCTATATTAAAATCTGATGCTTTCAAATTCGATAACGCTTTCGTTTTGCTTACTTTTATGTCTTCTGCAATATTCTTGCAATCCTATTATTTTTAAGTAACTGTTGTTGCTAGGGGAAATTACTATTGAAACGGTAGGTAATACTAGTTGTGTCTTGTGTGATACAAATGCTTAAGACCTCTTGTACGTGTTCGCCCGTAGACTTGTGCAGCGGCTTGATTGTTTGAAGGTTGCGCGTCCATTGAGCGCGATCACACCAAGCCAATAACCCACGGCATCACTGCTTCAAGGGCACCGCTAATGTATGTATGTGTGAAAACAGTTTTTGGCGTGTACGTGCGAAAGTAGAAAAGAGAAAATGGGCACGCATGCATATGACACATCCAGCACTGTTCAAATCTCTAACTTTGGGTTCATCATAAAAATTGCTTGTCTCGTTATCTGGGCTTCATTTTACTACAATTTATGTCGCATCATTAAATATAATATACAGCTCTTATTATACAATTGATTATGATTTAGCTACTGATACCAGAAATAACGAATGCTTAAATTAGCTTTATAATATTTGGCTCCTAAAGTAAAAAATAATATTTACTGATATTATTTTTAATTGAAATTCATTTAAAATTAAGGAATGAGCAAATATCGAAATATTTAGAGGTCAATGATCTACTAACTAATTAATATCAAGCAAATACAAGGTGGCAGAAAATTAGTCATGCGATTTTGTTTTTCAATTCCTTTTTGACTTACGTTGGAAATCTTTATTTTAACTTTTAAGCGCTCCATTGCTTGTATACTGCAGCTGTCTGTCTGTTACAAGTATCAAATATTATTAACGTACAACACCGTTGCAAAAATTAGAAATCTGCTCATGGGGTGATTAATTGTGCACCGCCTTGTATTTTCAACACTTCCACGTGCATGTCACGTATACGCCAAGGCGTTTACCAAAACATAATTTTGCATTCATCAACTTTCACGGTGTAGTCAATAATGAGCGTTCACTTCATCACGTGTTTAAAAGGATATTAGCAGTAGCTGATGAAATTATTATGAACTGCATAAATATATCTAGAAGCGATGTAATTAGTCAATAATCGCATAAGTGAACGAAGAGCACTGCAATCAAGACAGCTTCCAAATATAAGTCAAAAGATGCGAAAAAGGCAGGGGGAGATGTAAAAAAAGCATATGTATAGCCTAGTATTGTTCATGCACATACAAACACATATAAATATTACACAATAATAAGTTTGTTTTCACTAAATTTTGTGCATAGTTTAATTTGTATATACGTGCATATGTATGTTCTTCACCCCAGCTCTAAGTAGTTGCAGATGTTAGCAAAGCTTTTATTGTTGAAAAGATTGACGGCACAACACGGTGTTTGCATGGCTGTTTTTGGTTTTATTTGAGCTTGATACTGATAAGTATTATAGGCATTGAGAAATGTTTGCTAATGCCAAAGTAGCTCAAAGTACGAGAACATTAGCTGTTCAATGCAAATAAGCGGTTAAATGTTATTGTGTAAGTGCGGCAAGCATTAAAATCCAAAGTTTGTGCAGCCTGTAAAATACAGCATTACATTACCATACGATCGCAAATTTATAGCAAGTTATGACTTAACAAACACGCAAATATTCACAGTGTAAATTTTCACTTCTACTCCCGAGCAACCAGCACTCACAAATATAAAAATACGCAAATTCGCAGCGGCAAATTAGGTTCTACCACTCTTACATAGATCCTCATGGATGTTAAGAAAATTAGCATTTGTTTCAGCGTTAATTGATGCAATAAAATGTAAGTATGTATGCATGTATGATAATTTCAAAGCTGGTGCTAACGCACATAATAATGTGTGAGTACCCAGTTGGCTCAGCAGCGCAACATTTTCTAGTTGCCTAAATTTGTAATTTGAGTACGTGTTCAGCGATAGGCATGCCTATACATTTACTCGCACTACGTATAATATTTTCTTATTAAATATTTGCAGTCAATTAAAATATAATTTTCGCATGAGGATAAAAGCCTGCAGCAACACAGAGAAATATGGTGACGATGTGGAAGAAATTCAGCGAAGTTTCTTACTGACAAAAGTTGACAGAACACTTTGAATACGTAATTATAATTTTTGTAGCTGACTTATGGCGTAAATGAGAGATGAGGAAGAACCCTGTCAAACACCTAAGAAATGTGTGTATGTACTGCTTTGAAAGTTATAGCACAGCGAGTTACTGACAAGTTCTGCATTTTCTCCATCTAAGGAATGCGCGAAATTGTTTTATATGCAAGAAAACACCTAACACCGTAAGCAGAAAGAATTGCTGTTAAATATTTGAGTGCATTTAATCTGGCAGTCTAGCATCCTCTATACTTAAAATATATACGTATATAGGTAAAATTCTTTCCATTAAGTATCGATAGTGTTGTTGGAGCTTGTTATGTTTTTCTTCTTGATTTGGCGCGTTAACCTCTTAAGCAATTTCGACCGAGTTCTACCCGGACCCTATGCCCGGCTAGGGCTTCACGGAAATAATGATAGCTACCCGGTCCCAGTTGGACATTTCAAATGAAGCCAAATCTGCTCCTGATCTTTCTAATGCAGCGGAGACCTTCCTCTTCCTCTGCTACCACCAGCTTCTACCGCACTGAGTATTTTCAAAGCCAGAGCAGTTGTATCAATTCGGACGAAATTACCTTTCTTTCTGTGGCAGCGTGGCAAAGTAATCCCCATGAGATATTATGCACTTGTGCCAACGTTTTTTCCATTCTTCGAAGCACTTCAAAAAATCATTTTTTTATCTTGTTCAGCTCCTCCTTCGATGCCGTCTTTATCTCGTCAGTCGTAGCGTAGCGTCGTCCTTTCATGGGCCTCTTCAGTTTCGGGAACACGAAAAAGTCACAGGGGGCCAGTGTGTTGTTTATGGCCAAAAAGTCGCGCACAAGCAACGATGTGTGAGCAGAGACGTTATTGTGATGCATGAGCCAATTTTTGTTCTTCCACAAACCCGGACGTTTCTGGCGGATTGTTTTGCACAAATTACGCATAACTTGGAGGTAATATTCCTTATTGACCGTTTTATCCTGTGGCAGAAACTCATGATGCACAACGCCCCTGCAATCGAAGAAAACGGTAAGCAAAACTTTTTTCGGTCTTGGTTCGTGCGACTGCTTCCATTGAGATGATTGAGCTTTGGTTTCCACGTCATAACCAACAACCCACGATTCTTCATCAGTTATGACGCTCTGGAGCAAATTTGGGTCGTCGGGGATAGAACGCATTGGGCTACGGAGTCCGCGTATATAAATTACTGAATTTTGTTAATCCCGGCGGAACGGCTAAATCGACTCGTGATATGTATATACATAGAAATGTACAAGTATATGCCCATATCCGTCTCGATTCCTTTATGCTATTATGGTATTTACATACAACCGGTATGTGAACAAAATTATTCTATTTTTATTATTTTTCCTATTTATTGTTAAATTTGTAAAATAATAATTCATTTAAGTGTCATTGGCGGGAATAAAACCGAAAAGTCCCTTACGAAAGACCAGCCTTTGTCATATATTCTCAAATTTGGAGAGTGAAGTAGTTGTAGTCCTTGTGGAGCTTTGGTTTGCATTTTGCTTTATTTAAAAAAAATTTTTTTTTTTGAATTATTAGAGTTGAACCGAGTTTTGAATTGAAATATTGAATTGTCAATATTTCTGGTTTTTGTGTTTCATGTAAAGAAAATTGCAAACACATCTCCATGCGTGCTAATCCTTGCCCCAATAAGGTGCTTATAAACATTCGCACTATCACTCTGTTGGCGCCCAAACGATTTTTTGAGTCAGCCTACTTATTTTCAAAAAAACGGCTTACCACAAGGATATTAGTTATCCTTGAAATAGTTTTTTGCCAACAGCAGCCAACACTAGCCGCAGCCATCACAGAACTTTTGCGCTTAAAGTAGCTAAGAAGCTGACACTCGAGTGTAGCGCTACGAGCGTAGAGGAAAACATGAAAAGCAAAATATACAAAGCAACCAGCAGCCATAGTGAACCGCCACTCAAGTTTTAGTTGGAAGCGGAAACTTTCGTGTTAAAACCAAAAGCATAGTACATTCTGGCTAACCCGTAAGCTCTGCAGGCGCCAATACAAACAGAAGCAGCAAGTAAGGTGGACGGTGAAATGCAAGGCTGGATATTGTGTTCGTAAGGGGTTGGTGAAATAAGACTAGAAACTTTTGCTAACTACCCAAAGATTTTCTCATGCA
Source organism: Anastrepha ludens (assembly GCF_028408465.1). Lineage (NCBI taxonomy): Eukaryota > Metazoa > Arthropoda > Insecta > Diptera > Tephritidae > Anastrepha > Anastrepha ludens. The sequence goes on along the minus strand of NC_071500.1, from coordinate 47,816,661 downwards.
TATTTGCATGTACATATTTTTGAATACATATGCATTTTTACATATATGTACCTGAATGTATGTGTATGTATGTGTTTGTATGCAGAAGTGCAAATGCAGTTCTTCTTCAAAGAATAACCAAGCCTCGCTTGATTGTGAGTTGCTTGTTAGTGGCTTTGCTAGTGGCAATGGAATCTCAGGTATATTTATACTTATGTGCAAACACAAACGTGTGCTAACATACAAAAACAAAATGCATGCCAAACAACATTTTTTTCCATGAGACAAGCGACTTAAGTTAAACTTCAGAAGGTTATGTAAGATATATGGATGTATGTGTGCGGGTTTAACGAGAAAACTAAGTAAGCTTTATGGCTCTATTGTGCTGGCTGTCGATGTGCCCACACTCACTCACATAGGTATATATATTCATGCTCGCAAACAGTGTATTTGCTGCTCCCTTCAAGTTGGCATATTTGCAGTTTACTTATGTAAATTTTACTAGCGCACTTTCATAAGACATTTGAGACGTAAAATTCCATACAAACTAACAACAGAAATCAGATACATCCCTTGGAAAAGTGAGTGCTGTTTACAAGAATGTCTATCATAGGCGGAAGAAATGTGAAGGGAATGGAAATAAATACTTAAAAGAATTATAATAATAAGAGATGAAAACAAAAAATCGGCTTAGACGGAGTTATGAAAGTTTTCATTATTTAGATTGGGTTACCGACATGCTAGCGATGCCGAGATACCACAAAAAACAGTTAAGTCGAGGATATGGCAAATAAAAAAATTAGTTAAAGGGGTTATGGGTAGTCAGAGGCCCGAAAAAATGATGATTCTCAATAAGAATTTTTGCTAGTCGATAGCTTTATTTTACAAAAATAAAAACATAGCATTAATACATTATGCTACGACTTGGCTTTAGCAAAATTTCAAAACAAAAAAATATTAATTGTAAAAGTTATCGCTGATTGTGTGTAGCCCGTTTCTCCAGAAGGCCCTTGCGGTGATCATCACAAGTCCTTGGAGATTCATCTAAAATCAATCGGACAAGAGAAAATAGTTTTATTAATTGATAATATTGCGCCTGATCGAAGCTATTTTTTCAAAATTAACAATGTGACGGCCTCAGGAGTTTTTTTTTCAGATTTTCGCGAAAAAAATGACAATTAAAAGGTAAAAAAAAATCGAAATTTTTGAAAAAAAAATCCTTCAGTTTATGTTTTTCAAAAGCAGTATAATTTTTATTGAAACCTACCAAGCGGTTTTTAAGTTGCAGTGATCAGTCACGAGTTGAAAAAAACGTAGTTTTGAGAAAAACGCATTTAAAGTTTTGTTATCGGTTTATGTAGAGCTCTACCAATTATTTAATTACTTACACTGTGTCTTCTATTCCCGGGCCATATAATAGTTCTTCAGCCGTCATTGCAGCTTCCAAAATATCGATTTGCTGTTGCCTACCTACCATTCTATCCTCTCGATTGTTATCGTTAGCGCGCTTATCTGCGACTTTCATACGTCGGTTGCTTGCAGCTGCTGCTAGCTACTTGCTCTCGAACGCACCGGAGTGCACGGCGCCGTTTGTTAATTGTTGAATAACTCGAAGAGTATTTGTCGGATTCACTTTAAACTTTCACACATTCATAATTTTAATGCATTATATTTTAAGAAAATGCAAAAAAATGCCTTTTTTTATTCTGACTACCTCTAACCCCTTAAAATAACTTACTCGGCGTAAATACCTTTATCGATATTCATGCAGAAAGCAATCTTGCAAGCTATGAAAATTATGTACCAAAAAATATATATAATATATATAATCGTTCCATCGATAAATCCTACTATTCCACCATGTTCACAACTAAAGTGAAAGTTAGGTTAGACTAGGTTGAAGCGGTTGTCCACTGTGGGAGATATTCAGCCTCATAGCTCTTTGTGATGCCACGTGGAGAACTTGTCCTTATCTCTCCAAAAAACAGTGGGTACATTTCAAATTTTTTATAAGATTCTTGATTACGACAGAACTAAAATCTTCCAATTCACTAAAGAATTGTCTATCCAAAATTGGAAGTTTACGTCTGGAGAGCAGAACAGTGGCACAAAAGGTGCGCGATCATCTCTTAATCTTCCTCATCTAGGTAACTTGTGCAGAAGTCATGTGTTTGCACACCTATCCTCTGGGCCAACTAAAGTGGAACATCTTATAATTTTATGGAATAGCAAGCGTTGAAATAATGGGCTATAAAACTGTATACCCAGAATTTTTCTAACGGTTTCTAAAAGAGATTTGAGACTTTAATGTATTTTTTTTGCAATTTGTTGAACTTTTGTAAATTCTGTACAAAGTGTGGACCTTTGAGTTGTTTTCTTTTTGTAATAGAGTGCACTTTATTTATTTTTTTATTTAACATGAGAACTAATTATGAATAATTAATCCTCTTAAGATAAGCACTGGCAACTTGAAATGAAAAAAAAAATAGAAAAAAACGTGATAATTCATCGCGCTCATATTATTTTGAACACTGGTGTATATAGATTGCGATATCGCAGCTGGTGAAGTGAAAATCGGACAGCATCTAACTACGGAGATTTTTATAAATTTTTTGTTGATCAATCATATATGCTTGTGTTTTTAAAATATTTTATATTATCTATTTAACAGCAATAAAGGATCTTCCAAAAGACGCACCTAGCTGTTGGTTTCAAAAAAATTTAAAAATTTAGACTCCTTCTATTTTCATTAAAAATACGTCGCTTAACAATTATATGGGGAAAATTACATCATTTAAATATCCACCAGGTAAAATCCGCCATACAGTCTATTCATGAATGCCTAATTATTTGCGAACGTCGAGATATCGATTTTGAAGATTGTTCAGCAAAACTTTGCGCTATACCAGCAATATTCTCAGCAGAACGTCCAGTTCTTCATCCGCCAGCCCAGTTGCTAACCTTCACAGCACAAGTTTCTTGAAATTGTTTCATCAACATTTCCATTTCTAAATTTCTCATACTGTTAGCTGAATTTGTCAAAGTCAACAAAATCGAGAGATTGAATTTCGAATTTAAATTTAAATTTTGATTTATCAGCACCTAATATTCTTTCAGCACAACCTTATTGTTTGACTAGAGTTTTTGCATAGAAGACAACGCTTGAAACTTACTCATACCTCAACTGCCAAACGTATCCACTGAGAATACCCGCAATTTGCGAGTCAATATTGCCAGCTAGAGGGATTTTCTCACAAATTATACTCATACTCGTATGTATGTGAAAGTGTGGCGTACAAGTGTTAATATATGCTCGTTGCCTGTTTGAACTAATTGTACGGAAAATGTTGATGCACACAAGTGTATTGTGGTTGCACAGTCGTCGCAGAAGTATACCATATCACACAAGAAATTAATAAATCCAAGCTGTCGGCATTAAAATAGCTAACACCCTGCTGGGAAATAATTTGGAGCACTCTGAGTGAGTTGACTGGAAATGACTAGTTTGAGTTCCATAAACAAATTAATATTCCATCACTACATGAATTCTCTTGCATTATTATTATTATTATTTGAATAAGTATAAATGAGCATTTGAGCCGATAATTGAATATTACCTAGTAGTTTTTTTAGTAAATTCCATTTTCCTTCCGGAATTAAGCTTCAACAAATTTTCTCTGCAGGATCCACTAGCAAATTTCGTGAGTATCCTGTTGCGCAAGCTTATTTATGTAAATACCCACCGAACTGTTAAATCTAATAGTTCTAAAGGGTGATTTTTTAAAAGCTATATGAAAGTTTAAAAAAAAAACACACGTAAAATTCAGAAAAATGCATGAAATTTTCATTTAAGTCGATAGTACAGTCCATATAATTTAATGTTTGAAGATTATTTCAAGCAAATGTTGACCGCTACTGCGCTTCAAATGGTCCATCCGCTTAGTCCAATTTTGGCACACTCTTTCCAATGTTTCGGCCGGTATCTCACATATAAATGCTTTAATGTTGCCTTCCAATGCGTTAACCTGTGACCTTTTCTGGATACATTGGTATCTCTTGCAATTCTTCTGACTGATCTTTACTCCAAAATCGACAACACTGCTTATTTACGTACCCATTGATCCAAAAATGAGCTTCATCGCTGAACACAATTTTTCAATAAAAAAGTGGATCTTCGGCCAACTTTCCAAGAGTCCATTCACCAAAAATTCTGCGTTGCGGTAGGTCGTTCGGCTTCAATTCTTGCACCAGTTGTATTTTGAAAGGCTTCACACCTAAATCCTTTCGCAAAATTTTCCACGTTGTTGAGTAACAGAGGCCCAATTGCTGCGAATGGCGACGAATCGATAATTGATGGTCATCATTAACATTGGCCGATACAGCTGCGATATTTTCTTCAGTTCGCACTCTACGTAAGCGTGTCGGTGGTTTGATGTCCAATAATGTAAATTTGGTTCTAAATTTAGTCGCAATAGCTCGAATAGCCGCTTCAGTGGGTCGATTAAACTGACCATAAAATGGAAGAAGCACGCGATAAACTTTCTTAACAGAACATCCATTCTTATAATAAATTTCAATGATTTGCAAGCGTTGTTCGTTTGTAAGACGATTCATGGTTAAATTATAGACCAAACTGAAGATATTTGACAGTGAAACAAAACGCGAAACGTGCGTGAGCTGTTTAAACCAATTGTTTAAAAAGATAATAGCTAAAAAATCACCCGTTACCTTACCTTACTAGCAGCTTGCTTTGCAGCTGATGCAGTTCCTTTTGTATATTTCTATTTAGCTAGCAACGGCTGTTTTTACGCATTACAACCATTTAACGCACTATCCGCCTGCTGAATCAGCTGATTTGCTAACGCAATGGCTATATGGCAGCGCATTGATTATTCCAAAATTGAAATCATGTTGGTGATAGAAGAAAAAGTCAACGCTGCCACTGCTTATTTTACTTTTTTGCCGTCTGAAGAACGTCTGATTGGAAGAGCGTAAGAATAAGTGTGAAATGAGCTGCAGAATTCTACTGTGCTACACAGAGTTGCAGCAGCTGATGGGTACCCGCTGTCAAACTTACAATACATTTATCGAATGAAATCGCACACCATCGGTTAACTTACTTTGATTCATTTATATTTTCTCCGCCGGTATGAAGAGTAAGAGTTGCTGTTTGTATCACTTTGTTTCAACAAGCAAATAATATCCGATTTGCATAAGAAACTCCGCAAAATATCAATAAAATAAAAAGACGTGGTTTTTTGTAACAGTGAGCCACAACGAGTTGATTAACAAATATAGCAACTGAAAAGATTTCACTAAAACTTTAAATTTATTGTAAAAACAAAATATTAGCTGTCAATCATCCCCGTCGCAATTATGTTTAACCGACCGCATTTTCCGACGCAAGTAGATCAGCTGTTGTCAACCCGTTACCCGCGTTTGTTGCATCTCTAATTGTGCATTTTGCACGTGGTATAGTTTGATGTCTCTGGAACTAGTATGACGACTTCTTGCATCAAATACTACTTGGTTCATTAATTGGAATGTTTGCCGAGTAGTTGGCTTTTCACTACAGTGTGTATGCATGGTGCTACAGTGTACTATACATACATTAAGTGCCTTACAAAAGTATTCGGAAATCTAATTTTCATATAGAAAGTCCAAAAAAGGATTATTTTGCACGCCGAAACCCGAAAAATGCGTTTGGAATTCGCAAAAAAGTGCGGTTATCGTGACAACGAGTTTTCGTCAAAAGTAATATTTAGTGATTAGATGTTAGCGCCAATAAGTTTGAGCTTTGGGGTCATTATATCTGCCTGCGATACGAAGCATTGGATATTATGTCAAATCTCGAATGTTTTGAAAACACCACCTCAGTCGCCGGTTCTAAATTCCATAAAAAATTTGAGGGCAGATTTGGAGATTACCATTCGGAAATACGACATTACGTCAAGGGACAGCCTTAAAGCAGCGAAGAGTGGACAGGGATATCACCTGTGCGAAGGCGAAAGTAGGTTTTCTTAATAAAAACTAAGTAATTTGCGCGTACATTTCTGTTAGATGTTTGGTCGACCTTCTTCTCCAATTTGTGGTGTGCATCTTGGTGCTATTCCACAAATGGGGGGAATTATAGTTTTAAGCCGATTCCGGACGGCAAATGGATTTATGAGGAGCTTATTGTTTCTCCGAATACTTTTGTGTAATACGATCACATACTTTTTAAGTTAATGCATTATTTATTTACGCTATTGAAAAAAAATGTTACGCTTGAAAAAAAAAATTATTTAAATTAAAGCTACTTATAATGAAAACTTCATGTAATAAAATGACTGAATTAGTAGTTTTTGAGCAAAAATTAAGTAATAAGTCGAAGGAATTTCTTAATTTTCATAATTGAATAAAAAAAAATTCCGAATACATTTGTCAGGCACTGTACGCATGTACGCGTACATATGCACATTAGTATGCAAGTGGAGTATATGCACGATGTTTGAGTTTAGAGTTTTCATGACTAAGTATGATAGATTTAGCTGTAATGTCTCAGTACAACAACGTGTCACCAAATAACTTTATGCGGTTGTAGCGGCATCTGCACAGATGAGTGTGAAAAGTGAGTAAGCACTTTTGATGTTGAGCATGAAGATATTTTTTGGCTGTCAAAGTCTTTTTCATGTGTTGCAATATTCTGAAAATGGCTTAATTTTCCACTGTCAAGGAACGAATGGGAGGAGGAAGTGGAGAAGAAAGGTGCACAAAAATGTGCAAAATAGAAAAATACTTAATATGATAGTAATTTATAATGAGCAATTGTAAATTTGCTAATTGGTAAAGCGAATAATTAAATATATCGGGAAAATAATTAGATAATAAGTTCCCATGGTGTGAAGCCACTTAACTTAAGGCCGGCGGGCCAATTAGATGTCCTAAATTCAGTAGTTTTCGCGAAGCGTTGTAGGATGAGAAAAAAAATAATTAGCCAAATGAAGTTTTTGGGATAGTTTAATATATATTTGAACTAAAAAAAAAAAAATTTGTACAATCTCCAACAATATATTGTAAGCCGAGTTATCAATAGTTTCCCAGAGCGCCTTGCCACTGAAGTATCCAACTTCTGTACAAGATACAACTTGCAATTTTCATCTGACAACAAAAAAAAAAAAAAAAGATTATTAATTTTGATGTAATTATCTTCGATGTGAACTAAGAAAATTGGGAGAAATACGTAAAATTGGGGAAGGTAGAAAAAAAGTGGGTTTTCAAGAAAAAAAAAACTCTTCAACTGGGTAAAAAAGTCGCTTAAAAAAAGTTTTTGGATGTTTTTTTTTAGTTCACATAGAAGAGAAAACAATACTGAAGATAACGCATTTTGAATGAAATGGATAGCTCGATTAGTTTTTTTGCAATCGTGTTCATAAATTAGGTAAAATCGTGAAAATGAAAAGCCGAGAAAACGCGCTTCAAAGTCAATGGTCAATGGGCGGAGCACTACAACAATAAGCGCACGGTTGCTCGACGCCGCACTACGCTCGGCTCTGTAGCTCCGCAAATACTTGGAGTTTAACTCTGAAAATTTGTGTCTCATGTTCTTGAATATCTAAGCTATTGATTTCAGGAAAAAAAACAAAAATCGATTTTTTGACCTTTTAATTGGCCCGCCGGCCTTAAACTTTTACTTAAAAGAACTTAAGAATCTACTTAATAAATTTTACAAAACGTTCATAAAATTTAATAATCATCATTTTTCTATTAAATATTTAAAATAATTCAATTAATTTTTAAGATAATTCAAGTCTTTAAATAAATATTTTTGTGTTAATTATATTCCTCATATTCAGAGTAATATTAAGTCAAGTCCGACATCGTTTTGACGCTCCATAAAAACCACTACACCTGCACGAATCTACCATTTGCTGTTCGTCTCCAAGCTGTTCTACCAAGCGTACTCTCCTCTTGAGATGATCAATTCAGTTGCCCAGCTTTTCAATAAAACTTTGTACGTGACAAGGGCGACTCTTAAACTGTTCGCCAATCTGGTTCGTTTTCTTCTTTACTTATAAATTTAATTTATTTCCCTCTATCCATCACATGGAGTTCTAGCTCTGTAGCCCTCATCCCAAACGGATGTGGACAGTATTTTAATAATCCTTGTTAAGAAGTATTCCATCATTACAACTCCGATAAAAATTATCTTCAATAAATCACTTGCAGCCGGAATCTGCATTGATGATTGGAAAGTGACAACAGTTACTCCAAAAGTTAAAAAGGGCAATAAAAATGGTGCGTGTACTTTCGAATTATTCTTAGCCATTTTTAAAGAAAATTATACCTTGCTACGAAAATTATAATTTGATCTAATTGGCGTGGTTTTGTAACAGATAGTCCCACGATTTCCGACCTAGCCGTATTCAATTTGATTAAACTGGTTCTTGCAAGGGCTTTGTCACTTTGTCACATATAATACTTTTATGTAAGCTGGCCCCTCTTGGCTTTAGCTCGGTTTTCCTTTCATGTATAAAATCTTATCTAAGTGATAGGAATTGTTTTGAGTGTGACTATTCGGCTCGCTGCATTGCCTCTTCTGGACTACTTCAAGGTGGTGCCACCTACTTTTCATCTTATTTATAAAAGATAATAGCAGTTACCTTTCAGTAGCTTCTTCTTCTTATTCTTATCACAGTTCTTGGTGAACCATTGCTTCATTCACAATCTTACGCCATCTGTCTCTATCGAAGGCTACCTCTTTCCACCACCGCATGTTTAGCTTTTCAAGATAAACTTCCTCGCCTTCGAGCTATCTCTTTCTTGGACATCCTCTTCTTTGTCCTCCAATAAGCCGTTATGCAACTTCCTTTCGAGTTATTCTTTCCTTTCACGTGTCCAAGCCACCTTATTCTCTGAGATTAGCTAGAAATCTATTATATACGAACTACTTGAAATTTGTTGCCGCAATAAGCAAATCTGAATATGTACTTACGCCTCGGGTTGACCTTAATGAACTTGCTCCATAGTGTTCATATTAATGCATCTCTTTAATGAAAAAAAAATGTTTTCAAGCCACTTACTGTAAATCACGTGATATTTGGCAATCATCATATAATATCTCTTATAACGTCCTCCTGAAATTACTGTTTACCGTGTTTGCTCGATCTAGGTTGTAATATGAGTCATTTATTTGAAGACCTTATCACCAATTCGCTTTCACAAGAATAGGACGTGTACAAAATATGTTTCTTAAATTTGCCCTCAGATCTTTAAAGTTTTCTGTCCCATTTCCCTGCTATAGCTCACCATTATTATTAATTGCATTAAAGTCGTTTGAATGTTGAAAATTTATTCTACCGCTTTCTTTTTTTTTAATTTCATTAGTTTACTCGAATCAACGCATTGTCTTTCTTATTCCGTTGGGAACTTTACAAAGCTGTTACCCTTTTTTTCTCAAGATGTTCAAAACGCATTTCGACTTCAATGCACTTATTTAATGAAAATGGAATTTAATGAAAATTTGAGAGTTTTAAATTTAATTCACCAATGAATTTATTGAGATTCCGTATCGTTAGATTTTCTAATTATTAAAAAAATCAATTCTCTCTTTATTATTATTTGTTATTGTCTTAGTGAAGTTATATTTCAGTTTTAACTCATTTTGATTATTATTATAATTAATAAATGGTTTTTATTAGCCCTAAGTCAATAGTCTGCAAGAACTTTTGTGTGTTTTGACTAAAATTAAATAAATAAATAATAGTTTAAACATAAGAAAAAATATATTAAATTAGAATAATAAGAATCCTCGGCCTGAAAATATGCGATGCGGTCCCAGCTGGCGGTAGCAGAGGAAAAGAAAAAAAAAAAAGAATCCGTGCGCGACAAAGCAAATATTGAGGTTGTGTTATGGTGTTTACGTACATAGATCCCTCCATTTGTAAAGATCAAGACGCGGACCACAAATAGGAGGAGGAGCTCGGTCAAATACCTAATAGAAGTGCTCGCTCCAATTGTTATACATTTTTTTATAGTATATATTTGGTTTCATTTATGACGTCACAATGAGAAAAACTAGTTTTTAAACTTAAACAAAAATAATATAACGGAGCGCCTAGGGTGTAATCTTCTTTTCAAACATTTTTGGTGCAATATGTTGCATAGAAACACTCATCTCACTTTCCTTTCGGCCTTATGCCAGTTTCTATAGCTTATCTTCAACTCTCCATATTTATGTTATTAATATTGCAGCGACCGTCTTTGTCCACCATATTGTTTGTAATACCACACATTGCATGGCTTGCTATAATAAGTGTTACATATGTGTGCACCACATTCGTGGCACATAATATTTGCTTCTGCGCTGGTGCCTCAGGGCACTTTGCCTACATTTCAGCCAACTAGCAGATTACTGTTACTTAGGACAGCAACTAATTTCTCATTACCAACTCAATTTAGAGCTATTATCCTTTCGTGCTATTTCACAATGGCGATATGGTATGTTTGGCTAGCAGTATTCCTTCTAATTATGTATGTATATAATACAATTTCACGTGGGAGTGTGCCCAACTTAAATGGTTGGCTGCTTTAGTTTTTTAACTGTTAAAAATTCGGTAAATTGAATTGAAAAAATTGTAATGTTCTTATTTTTTATTTTTAATCTTTATTAATATAGTTGCTATCCTCTCCACTAAATCACCATTAACACAATACATTTTTGAATGTGTAGATTCAATGTTTGAAATAGTCTTCATAATCGTACTTTTGTAATTTGTTAAGTTCAGCATTAAACGCATTTATTATCTCTTCATTGCTACCAAAGACATTTTCCCCCAAATTTTTCTAGATTTTTGGAAATAGTCAGAAGTTACACGGCAGTAGATCCGAAGAATATTGCGATAGACGAATTTCTTTAATGTCAAAAAACTCAATCAAGTTACCTATCATTTCAGCAGTGTGAACTGGCACATTATCGAGGTTTAAGAAGTAGCGACGCAATTCCTCCTTTTTCTTATTGTCAGGAAAATTTTTGAGCACTTTTGGTGAGCAGTTTTCAGTATATAATTTGGCAGTCTCTGGTGAAATTAGCCGAATCCAAACTTTTGATGCTCGCATTTGCTCCGCATTCGGACTCCGTATCACGGACTGATATTCAGTTTCTGGGTCACATTTAAAAAACCAATCTTCGTGACTTACTCCGATCATATTAAAGTTGCTATACTGTCTGTTTTCGAATTTTCTTTAAAAATTTTGAGAAATTACTTTAATTTCTTTTTAGCTCTCATACGTGGAACCCATCGAGCAGATGTCTTTGTGTATTGCTAATCATTACACAACATTCGCAATATATTTATATACATATACAATATATATATATAGATATATATATAATATATATATAATTGGCGCGTACACCCATTTCGGGAGTTTGGCCGAGCTCCTCCTTCTAGTTGTGGTGTGCGTCTTGATGTTGTTCCACAAATGGAACTATCATTATATTCAAGCCCAGTTCACTTTATATCATTTAATGTGCCTTTCGTGGGTCTCCGCCAATTTTTCGCTTCTCCAGGGTCATATTTATATCATCGGTCCACGACTTTGGCCGTCCTTCTCGAGGCTCGTCCTCCACAGAGAAATGCCCACTGTGGGATCTTTTGAACCAATTACAAATAGTCTTAATAGATGGCGAGCCCGTTTTATATGCAGTTTGGAACTCATTGCAAATTTTCACGGGCTTGAGTTGGCGTCGAAAGGCGTAAAGTATTGAAGTAACGAGTTTCCTGCTGTGTTTATGGCGAAACTCACACTGGCACTGAATCACTTATTTTACGTTTTCTCGTCTCTATTCAAACCGATTTTTCTGAAAAGATAAATGGGTTAAACTATATCCAATATATTATTAGTCATTTTAATTGTTTTGAAAAACATAAAAAATACTATCGACTCACCAAAATTTTGTTAGTCTCCTCCTATACTCTTCGTGTACAAAAATAAAAATAATTGAAATACTTGATAATTCTTGCTTATTCAATCTGTACATAAAAACAATCCTACATGAAATCATTTGTTATAGTGCATTTTCGAAAATCATCTTCAGTTCTCAACTTGAATTTTCTGCCATCAACTGAAAACGGTTGCCTCGAAGTTATAATCTGTAGTTTGTGGTTAGTATAAAACGAGTAGAGAGATTCAGAAGAGTGATGATATTACCTGAACATCACATTGAGTTCATTTTACTTTTTCATTTACTCTTTTTCTATATTTCATACCTCAAGCGATCCGCTAGCGTACACCGAAGTAGTGCAACTGAATACCTTAATCAGATGTATTGAGACTTATCGGAAGAGCGTGATAAGTACGTTTGTAATTTGAACGCAATCCATGGTTCCAAATTAACGCTTTCTGAGCTGAGAGGTAGAATGATTGTCTGGGCAAATGAAATAAAGAAAATTACTGACTTCTTATAAGCAAGGAAAAAGAGAAAAAGTCAGTTTTAGTAATTTCAGGTGGCTACCGTAACCATACGGTACCATACGATGATATAAGATTAGGCTTTGGTCAGATGTGCTGCATGCATTTTCACAAATCTGTGTATTTTTGTCGAAATTTCTCCCTTTATACAAATACATATGTATGCATATTGCAAGACTTTTTTGGAATTCGCCAGTAATTTCCCAATGGGCTTTTTAAATGATAAATCACGAACTTTTTTGAATATAAAATGAGCGCGGTTAAAAAAAAAGATTTTTAAACATAAAATGAATAGAAAAAAATATTTTGATGTTTTGTTAGATCTGGCATTTTTTTAGATGTATGAAAACTATCGTATGGTTAAACTATGGTTTGGCAGCCCTGAATGGAAATTCTGTTTGTTCAGTAAGATTTGGAAAATCATCCTGAATTGTTTAACGCTACAACAACACTTCAAAATTGAGAAAATTTACTGAAACAAAAAAAAAAAAAAAAAAAAACAATAAATCTGTTGGCGAAGTTCACAGGGCGTAGTGTTGAAGAAGACGCGAAATGTTGATATGCCGTCATTCTCAACTTTTTGGTCTTTGCCTACGTAGAACATTTTACGTAAGGATCTTGGCTTATGTGCCTATGAAATACCGCTCGTGCAAGAATTGAAGCTAAAATACCGTCGTTGTTTTGCACTTAATTATTGAATATTACTATTAAAATTTTGAAAACAAAGAGATTTTTTTTCCTAGATATGGTTCACTGTGTGTTAAAACAGCAAGGCAAAAAATGTATGCTCTCTGATTTTTATTTCTGATTTGTTATTGTGTTGCTTACTACTCTTTCGTTGTATGAATTCGGAAGTAGCTGACTGAATTTGTGCGAAAAAGTTAAAGTACGTAAAATTAATTCGTTGGATCCTTTTAATGTAAAACTGGCACCGGCTTTTTGGACTTATAAAACAAACGACAGGAAAACCAACACTGCCTCAAAGTGTTTGCGTTTGTATGGTATAACAAAGCAAAAGTTTACTTTACGGAGTGAAATTGGTTTAGAGCTGGCGACAAATCGCTATTTGAACAGATTCTTATAAATTGTGGAAATATTAAGTTTATGTGAGGGTGGTGTGTCTATTTCATATAAAAAATATTAAGTCTACCGCCTGCTTCTCCAACAAGGCTGCCTTGTTAAAAATTCAAGCGAGGATGGCAAATTAACTAAAAATAGGCGGAAACAAAAGCACTTACTTATAATACTGCATAGTGCAAGTATAGGTGTTAAGTGTGAAGTGTAAATATAATATGAGTGCAGAGCAAAAACAAAATTGTAATTATGATTTTGCACGCACAAGCCACTTCCACACTTAGCCGTCAAGTGCCAATGCTTCCATACCTACGAACCAGCGAGGTAGGAAGTTGTTTACCCGTGTCATGCCGATGAAGTAGAGAACATCCTGACATTCTAAGATTGTCAAGAATGATGTTGTTATTGCTGCGTTTGCTTATTTACCTATTTGCGCGACGTGACTGCGTGTTTGTTTGCACATTTCCAAGTGGATACGTTGGTGAGAGCTGTGCCTTTGCGGGCACTCAAACATATGCAAACAAGCGAGCACATGCTTGTTAACATGAGTATATATATGTAGGTATATGTATATGTTATATATGTATATGTATGCGTATACTCTTGCAAATGTGGTTGTGGCTGTATGATTTTTTCTTTTAATTTCAAAAATACTTTTGTTGTTTTAATTCATGCAGCTTCGTGAAAATTTAATGCTTGCAAATGTATGCAAAAGTTTACATTTCCGCTTCCGCCCAGTTGGGGTGTGCCATGGCACTTGCGAACTTTTCCACTTCTATTTTTCAGCGCTCCTGTGCCATTTTACACGTTTTTACTTAAATTTGCTATTATGGAAATTTTGTTTCGAAATTCCAGTTTGTTTATGAACAGCAAGAAAAAAAAATATTTTTTATTTACTCTGTTGTCTAGGTACTGTTGTTGCTTTTGCGGTTTTAGATTATTGTATAAGTAATTATGCCATTGTGTGTAGAAAGTTCCATATGCATGCGCCTATATTTTAAATTGTGAAAGTAGCTTCTTCACTACACTTATTTCTTTCTATTTCATTTAAATTAATTTAAAATTCAAAATAGATGATTTAACAGGACAACAAGTTATGTAGAGCTTAATTGAATGCGGCCCGAACTTCTGTGACCGGTGCACATTTTATTAAAATTAAATTTCTGCTGCCTGCCTTTTGAAATCAAACAAACTAGGACAAAGAAAATATACAATGAGAGTTATAAATTTTAGCACTCGATTGATGGGCCGAAATTTAGACTTAAGATTTAGACAAATTTAGGATCGTCTTTGTTTGTTAATGGGATTTCTGGGAACTCTTCGGAATGGTTTTTTGGTTGAACTTTTTATCATTTTGCTGATTAGTAGGAGATAACAGGGCAAACCCGTTATCGCCAAGTTTGTGGCCCGTGAGGGCCATTATGCCCTTAAATAATTTTTTAATTTATACACAGCAGATTTTTTGGTACAGTAGTAAATTGAAAAAATATTGAATGTAACTTCAAATGTGCCTAGGAGGTAGCTCCGTTTCCAACAGAAAACTGCTGATGTGATTTATAATTGTGTGTTGTCCTCATTAGGGATTATAAGTACACGCCTGGATATGGTTTTCAGAGAACATTAGTACACATCGTATAGAAGACTCCAGGTGCTCTGACAGATCTGCTACTCCTTCCATTGCGTTCTACTAATTCGGCTTGGTAACCTTGTTGCGATTTGAATTTTTGCTCATATTTATATGTGTCGAACAATTTAAGAACAGTTGCATCATACGACATTCACATCATCGTTTGTCTTAAAAAAACCCAAACACATAATTTATACACTTCATCTCATTAACCAACTCGCTACCGCTTGCTCATTCTACTTCTTCCTTATGTTGTTGAAATTGGACATTATAGGGCACCACAACCTCTGACTATAATGCGAAGCGTTTAGCGTCACTATGTATGGTCATAGAGGGAATAATGTGGAAACTATAATGTACGTATACTCGTATAAAGTCGCAGCTACTTATTAACTATACAGACACACTATCTGTTAAGCATAGTAGCTTTCAACTTGCCGAAAGCGACAAAGCTGCTGCCTAATCCATTTGGCCGTCCACTCTAATACTCGAAAATCCTACTGCGGCTGAAGGTAGCGCACGACTCTATTTGTATGTATTTGTGTACAGCGTACGGTCTCCCAGCTTGAATGACTGTCGCGTTGCTGCAGGCTTTACTGCAGCAACTTTTCCACTCAGCTAATTGTGTTGCCGCCTACGATGAGTTGAATGCGATGGTAACACTAGCATTACCGTTGTTGCTATTCAAAGTGGTAATTAAATACTTTAGCCCGGTTGCAAGGTTTTCGGTCTGTAAATGTTATTTTTGGCTTGCATATATTTTCGGTATCACCATAAAGCAATGGGTATAGATACCTATAAACATATACGAGAATATGCTTACAATGCTGAGGGGAGCCAATTTAGTCATGTGTGTCCATCCTTTTGTAGGTATATTCCAATGAAACTTGGTACACATGTAATTCTTTTCCCATGGTCGGCTCGTGTTGACAATAATCGGACAATAATTAATCTGCCTATGTTATAGCGTTAATTTTCGGACAAGAAATACAAAAATCTATCACGTTATAAATCTGATATATGGAAGGATGGGCCCCACGTCAGCACAGCCAGGGTAAATTTTATCAGTAGTTTGAAGCGGTTAGTACAATCGTAATTAGTCACTGTTGGTCGTCATCCTCTAATTAAAAGCTCTTTCTTCCTTTTTCCACCTATTTGGTTTTTTTCCCCATATTTTTTTCTCCCCAGTATGGCATTTTTATTTATGGTATCACATTGGACGAATTTTGATTCCTTGTTCAAGTGGGTCTTCTTGCGTTCGCAGGCATTTATCCTATAAATTTGATATAAATTATTCAAAACTACTTACATTTGTAACAACTGTTGAACCAAAAACTAGAAATGTGAAATTAATAGTACTTTGAAAATGCGGCCATGCCCCACCCACTTTTAGGTAAATACATATATCTCGATAATGGCTTAATAAAACTTGCTCAAACTGAATTTACGTATAGCTGCCTACCTCATTTAGAGCCGCCAAAAATTTTACTGAGATCGGAAAAGCCACTTGAACTGTTTATATGTTGAGACTAAATGTGCGCCCATCCCTCTGATGTTACGAGCTATATAACTCTAATTGCCTAGGAGTTTTTTTTTATTTCTATTTCAAACAACCCACCTCAAGACAGTCCAAATTAAATTTTACTGAAATATGCGCGGGTACATAAGTTTCCATCTGGACTGAACTTAGCACTTGCTTACTTTTCCTAGTTAGAAATCTCAAAAAAATATTGAAATATCTGTACATTGAAAATCCCAATCAAATTTTAATTCTCCAAACACAATTCTCCAATGCAAACAAGTTTCTTTTAAACTGGTTGCTTTCTGACAATAATAAATTTGTTGTCTGAGTTATAGGCAATTAAGTTGAATATTTTTTGAATGCCTTTAACTCTCATCTTGCCAACAGAAAAATGTTACAACGGCTATCAATACGTGTCTTGATGAAACTCGTATATGAAAAGCAAAATAGGATAATAGAAATGAGAAACAATCGAGTTATCTTATTTATTAATTACGTTCTTCGCAAAGCAAAAATTTAAATTATTAAATTTATTACCGGGTCGTTTGATTATGCGACTCATTTGAGGATCGCATGAGTAGCAGCGTTTGTCTTTGTGTTTGGTGCTTAAGCCATTGTAGATGAGGCAGGGGTATTTTCATCCCGTAGAACTTGTTGAATCTAGCGAACTAAAGGGTGTTGTTATTTAACTTTTGAGTATTGATATTGACATATCTTTGAGAAGCAATTTCCCATAAGAAAAGCTTGTGTGTTTTTTTAAAGATAAGCTGAAACGTTAACTGTTTGATTTGCTGTGGTAATTTAAACTTACGCAAACTGTTCCAAGCTATCAATGGCGTCTTTAGCTTGATTTGTTACTATTTTTTGTTATCAAAGCCATATTTTTCAGGTAAAACGAAACGTACTTGTTGCAAGTTGCCTTTTCCTATTTTGGAGGAGTGATGAAGCATCATAGCGTTTATTTTTCTTTAGGGTACTTGTTAGTGGACTTTTTTTAGCCTGCAAATTGGTGGCGTGATCAAAACTGGTAAAATAATTATGGTATGAAATATTTCAGATTGTTTTATTAATTAAATCCTTCACCGCTCTTAATTCCAACCAAAATCTCTCTGGCTATTTTTTACCTAAGTAAGCTATTCTTCAACAGATTTATCGTTTTGCTATCGTAAGCCTACCAAACCGTGAACATATCGTGAACACCAAAATTCAGCTACTACATATGATACTTTTTTGCTTTTTCATTTGCCAAACTTAAAATAGGAAGTCCTATACAAGACAGTGGCCGCCGTAGCCGAATGGGTTGACGCGTTACTACCATTCGAGAGAATGTAGGTTCGAATCTCCGTGAAACACCAAAATGGCAGGCAATGGCAAAACCTCCGAGTGTATTTCTGCCATCAAAAAGCGCCTCATAAAAAATATCTGCCGTTCGGAGTCGGCTTGAAACTGTAGGCCCCTCCATTTGTGGAATAATATCAAGACGCACACAACCAAATATATATCTATATATCGTTTTCCATTTGGCTAGTTGTTCTCCAACTGAGTTGAATGTGGTTTGAGGGTAGAGATCGGTAAATTCTTGCTGATAAAATATCTCCATTTAAATAGAACTCAATCGAGTCTACGACCCCCTCAATTTGTTTTCCCGGTTTTAAGATATATTTTCGCAAAGGGAACCAAATTAAATTTCAGGCAAGTAAACTCTGAGCCTTCGCTACTGGTAACCACTGGGTGCTAGTCTTATCAATAAATTTTCCAGATAATTCTTGACCTAATTCTTCTACAATTTTCATATTAGTGTCTGACTACACATATAACTTTTTGCAATACCTAAATTATAATTTATCGTTGTTTTGCGGAAAACTCAAACTTAATAGAATGCAGGTGTCTTTGAGACACACGTTGGTAGGTTGTGTTATATATCTTTTGTTTTGACTTATTAAAAATGTAGGAAAATGATTCCCTCTTTACTATTTTTTTATTGAACTGCTCAGAATCCATGAAAGAAGGTCATTAATACTGGTAGCAATAAGTTGCATAACTACGCAGAAATATCATGTGTCTAACAGGCTCTTGTTGGGAATATTAGGGTTAAATTCCGCCCATACTACTCAAGTTTTTCTACCGCAAAAAAAAATGCGATCAAGGTGATAATTATTAAGGAAGTTCAGCGAATAGCATCGGATTAAATATTTAAAAAACTTCACTGAAAAGGTACCACATTAAAGTATTATGAGGTAAAAAAGTGTACATAATTAAAAAAAACGTAATATTTCAAAGAAAAACGAAAAGAAAAGAAATACGAGGAACCTCCAACTAAGCACAAAGTTAAATCCTTTTTTTCGCTGCTATTACATTCACTGTCAGTTTGTGTTAAAAGTATTATTGCTTTGGTCAGTTGCCACTAATTACGCTGTGTAAATAACACCCGCAACCACAACCGCAGTTAGGTAGCTGCATTACTCACACGCAAACACCTTTGTAGTGCGCGATGCGGCTGGATACTTGATGACCCAATAGGAAAAAAAACTACTCTTACGGATGGCAGGACAGATAGCTTTTAGTAGAGTTATGCTCAGTTGGACTTTTATGTTGACCGTAATAAGAAGCACCAAGTGGAGAAACAGTTTTTGTTTCAGACAAAAAAGAGGCCTACCTATTTGTTTCTCAGCTTCAGCCAGCAGGTAGGGAGGTAGGTAGTGCTGGCTGATCTTTAAAGAGGTCTCACTTAAACCTCTAGAGCCCGGTGCTATGTATCCGGAGTTGAATTATTATTTTATGTAATTCTTTATGCACGACTTAGTGAGTTTTAAAAAGCTGTTCAGCCCTTTTGTCAGCAATATCCATCCAAGATGAAAAATATGTTGATGCTAGGCACATTTGTCGAGTTCTACAAAGAGCAGGGAAGTGGAAAAGTAAGTGTTCCAAAGTACCCCTAGCATTTGCTTCCTTGCATGTGTTACACGGTCTGGACTAATGTCACTTTGGCTGCGTGGTGTAGAGTGAGACAGTGTTTTAATATTGTTTAGTATGCAGTTTTTTTCTAAAGAGTGATAAAGTTTGTATTCTCGTACTTCTACTACTTAGCATAATTTTAGCAGTTTTGTACAAGGTTGAATGTTGCCGTATCCACTGCGTTTCCAGAGTTAGTTCCCCATTTAGTTCCGTTTTCAGAAAAGATAGTTATGGGTACATTTCTGACGTGGCAAATCTCTGCAACCGAATACCTGCCTGCAGGTAGCGACGTGAATGCTTTTGAATTCTGCTTATTCTGACATCATCTGCCATATTCTTTAAATATTTAAATTTTTGATTTAATTTATTTTTTTAGTCTATGATTACAAGAATCTTCCAGGTCAGATAAATATATTTTCTTTATTTATGAAGTAGTTCTTACATGCTAGACGCAGAAGGGACGCAATTCTCGAATGGAAAAGAAATCTTGGCATAACAAAAGGAGTTAAATAATATTTTATAAGCTAAGTACTTAAGCTTCTGTGTCATACAATAAGGCGGAAACGATAAGAGATATGTATTTCAACTCAGCACTTGTTAGCGGTGCTAATACTAGTTCCCAATTTAATGCACTACTTCATTACTCATAAATTATAACTGTCAACATTGCGTTGTCTAAGTGTTTGCTTGGTGACAAGATATACCCTATCTACTTCGTATTACCTTCTTTCATCTCCAGATCTATTTGATTTTCGTTTCTAAAAGGCAGAACTAAGACGCACTGCTCGTGTTAAGATCAAGCTTTAGTCTACCAGTCCCCTCTCCAACTTAATTTTTTTAACTTTGGAATTTCATAGTTGAGCTCATCAACCTACCATATAATTCAAACTAAACACTCAATTATTTATGTGTCTCATATTCGTGGGAACATAGTTGCATCATGTAGGTGCATTATTAAAATATCATAGTAGTTGGCGCAAATTCAATTGCGGAATGCACAAAGTAATGAGTTTCTAAGCATTGCTGTTCTTAATGCGCAAAAACTGTGGTGAGAGCTGTAGCTCTTGTTGCCGTTGATAATTAAAGTGCTTAAATACTCGTATAGTGATGAAGGTAATAATGCTGTTGCTAAGGATGCCGATCATGATGATGATGTATGGAATAATAAGCTTTTTATAGTTGGAAGTCTTTGCATCTTTTTTGTGTTCCGCTACTGAAACTACAACTTTGGCCAACTGTGTTGTTGTTGCAGTTGTAGCTACTTGTACTGCTATTTTAAAAATGCTAGTCTTATATTTTGATATATTTGTATAAGTGTGTTGGTATGCTATGAATGTATTGGCTATTTTCGTACCAGAAGTTGGTAATGAGTACAGTCCACAGCACAACTACTCACGCAATTGCTGCTGCCGCTGACGCCACGTTCACGGAAGTTCATTCATTTAACACTTTTCACATTTAATTTTCTTTGCTCTGCTACTTTACGCCAACAATTTTGATGCTATTAACACACACACATACTTACAAAAACATATTGCAGTGGTGCCAACTAAAAATAGCAAATGGCAGTATGATGTAGCAAAAGTTGTTTAAATACAAATAATCGCGTGTTCTTATAAAAATATTTCTTTTTTATTTCCTGAATTCCATGATGCACCCTTTTGTTACTATTTTAAGCTGTGTACAAAACTTCCACGCACAATTTATCGTCACTCTGAACTGCGAGTTCATATTTGTGTTAATTATCTTTTGTATGGATTTTCGTCTTCTAGTACCAACACACCTCTAGCTCACCTCCAACTCTTGTAGTATACTGAGACCTAAGTTGAGACCTTTCAGTTTTTTCTTGCGTTTATTTCAAGTCTAAAACATAATAATAGTTGTTCCAGACTTATTATAACTTGTGCTTAAATAGTTAAACATAATTAAATAAATGAAACAAAAAAAGTATTGAAAATTCACAAAATGCGTTCTTCGACACTGAAAAGTCTAGCCATTCGAGATCTCGAGATTGAAGCATTACGCGCATAATTCGTGTTAAGCAATTTAAGATGAAATGAGTAAATGCTATGTAGAGGTTTATAAGGGATTTGCAAGTGAATGCCCCGTAGCAGTGACCAAAAACCAAGTTCTCCTTTTATTACAATAAAAACAAAAGACAGAGAGAGTATCTCTACTCTACATTCTCACGTTAAATTAGTTAAAATCAAGTGGGAATGATAAGAAGGGATAGGGATTCTAGCATTTTAGCGAACTGAGAGCATATTTCTGAGCACGTTCAATTCTCTCAATTGCAAATGGGTGGGAAAGGCATTCAGTTAAATTTTGCATAGAGCGAACAAACGAAGTGAACAGTAGTTCGAGAGTGTAAAGGTCCAAGAACTTAGAGATATTACGCTGGGCAAACCTAATAGTGAGTACGAGTAGATATAAGAAAATTATTGTGCCCATTGAATGAAAAATGGGAGTAAAAGATTGGACCAAGAGCTTTGGTGAAAGTAACGTGAAAACATTTCTTAATAATAACCCCGCCATCGGTCGCAGGGACGAAAAAAATATCGTCTTCTTCTATGAATTAACTTACGGTCCAGCCTATAGTTTCACGTGATGCTATGCTTAACATATTCTGTGTGGTTTCGCACAATTATTGCGTCCCTATTATAATAGACAGTCCTTTTAAATTTTATAGAGTATTTTTTCGCCCCACGCTCAGCCTACTACTGTAGCTCGCATTTTGCGTTGGTTAGAAAAGGAAAACAATGACGAACCAATTGATGGTGACAATGGTGTGAAGAATGATAAATAATTGAAGGTATTTCATAATTTTTTCTGCAGAAAGTGGCAATGAAAGTTTCCAGACTGCTATTCTCAGTTTTCCATAACAGCAATGCTGTAAACTTATCATCGCATGAAAAAGTTATAGAAATTATTGGATTTTACAATCTTACTAAAAGTGGTGCTGACGTTGGCGATAGACTGAAATCTCCAACTATTCAATAACCCGCTCTTGCCCCAGGTAGCCACTTTGTTTATTTTTTGCTATGCCCATATAATATTTTTTTGACACTTTGCATTTGGAGCAGAGTATAAAACGCAAGGATTTCATTAGGTCTTTGCCATTTTCCCTAATTGAAACTCATCCGCTTTTTTAAAACACGATTAAAACATTGCCTCGAGAATTGTGGTTTCTCAATCAACGTTTTACACAATGCTCTTACGAATAAGAAAATTTCCCGGAACCAGAATGAAAAAAGCGTAGATGTGAATTCTTTTCTCGGAGCTTAGACAGAAAATATTCCAAAACATAAGTCCGTTGCAAAAAAACTATTTGTCCATGTCACTGCCAAACAACTTGCGTGAAATGCGTAGAGTAAAAATGTTCAATTTTGGCAATGGAATTTTTGTGTTTGTTGTTGCTTGGAGTTTTGGTTTTCAATACTGCTTTAGTTCTAAAACTTCGACGCCTCTGAATTTTTTATATATATAGTTGACTAAAGCAATCAAAGATTTCAAAGATTTCATATAAATTATTAACTCTTTTTTATGTGATAAACTCTGTAAATGTGAATAAATGTGTTTTGTTAGATAACTGACTATGTTTTAATATACGAAGTAGACACAATTTTTGTTAAAAAAAGTTAGTAATAAAATATAAAATATTTTAAATGCAGTCAATTTAAATTTGGGGTCATAAAACGTAAAAGCGAGGTAATAAAAGGTAAGGCGACGGACGGCGAGTTAAAAAGATTTCACAAACGAACTATCGTATTAATGTCCGATTGCAACATAATGGGAGTTTTCAGTACGAAGATAATCAATCGAAATACACATACGTAGATACCAAGGATAATTGCTGTTCATTACTACTGTCAATTGATATTTCAGACGGCTTCACAGAGCAGGAGTTTTGTGGTGTTTGACGGTTTTTGCGTCTCTGTCAGAAAGGGAAGAGAACGCTTGGAATCCCGACAAGCAGTACTGCACATGAACTCAACATCTGACGGCAAAATATGGACAGAAACGGTATGGAAGAAATTGTTGCACTTCGCGTATTGAGCTTTGGCTGTGCGCGGTCAATCTTCACATTCACGGCATTGTTAAATTATGTAGTTCAATGAAGATAATTGGTTCAGCTAGAACAAAAAAAAGAGTCCCTACATCAGTAGATTTAATTTTCGCCATTGCAAATTATTTATATTAAAATTCGATAGAGCTACTATCACAATAAGTTTTTATTCGCATTATTACAATAACAGCAATAATAAAGAGGAAAATTTGCAAGAATATCAGAGCGAGTAAATAACACGTCTTGTTAATTATACTAGACAGTTTTGAGTCGGATTAAAAATACGTGACAATTGTACCGAAATGATCGTAGTCAAATGACGATGAGCTAGCTGAAACTATTGCCAAGCCCGAATTAACGGTGAAAACGGTTTTGCTGTGTGTCTGGTAATTGGATGGGAATTCATCCTTACGAGATGCTCCCCCCAACTTCTCAATTCGAGAATCTACACTCAACCACTGACACAATTTGAAGCGGAGGATCAGCCAGCTGTGACCATAATTGAATAAAAAGCAGGCTATTGTGTTCCACCAGGAAAAATACAGCCGGGACGGCGTCACTAGAAGTATTAAAAGCACACAAGAAAAATTATAACACAACCACTTTACAGTCTGGACCGAAATTTATGTAGACATATCTATATAAAAATTCTCAGAATTATGAGGGAAATCCTCTTTGCCATTTCAGTACGTCCGTCTATTGGTCCGTCCGTCTATTCGTCCATCGTCCGTCTATTCGTCCATCGCTTCACACAAAATTCGAGCAAAATTAAACTATATCGATGAAACTTGGTAAATATGTTATTCTTGATCTTAGCCAAGTGCATATTAAAAATAGCCGAAATCGTTAGTTTTAAAAAATGCAATAAAGGTCATAACTCTGTTAGAAATGAAGCAAAATTATTCAAATTTGCTACAAATTTTGAAGCTAAGAAGTAAACCGGAGGTAAGACTTGAAAAAAATGGATTGTGCAAATCCATCTCAAAAAGGACCTTATAAAACTCGCCTTAATTTGCTACACACATTGCCCCTCCTCACCTCATTCAAATCGGATATAAATATTGTTGAAATCGGATAAAAACCACAACCCACTTTCTATATGTTCAGACTGAATCTCCGTACGTTTCTCTGATGCTAAAAGGTACTATAAATTGTCATTGGTCTATAAATTAGTTTGTATATAAAAAATACAATCAACCCAAAATTCATCGATCGATTTTAGCACTTCCTTACTTGCTTTTTTCTGTTTTTGCTTGCTCTGCTTCCTACACTTTCGTTACTGACGTGCAATTTTAATGCCTTCGTTGCCGCATCTGTACTTATTTGTATATTAATATTAACACCGTAACCTTCTTTAAGCTCTCAAGAAAGCGGATTTGCGATATTCCTGCCACAGGATAAAATTATTCTTTATGTTTTTAGACTGCTTTCATTTAATTTGCTTGTCTACTTATTTTCTGTGACATATTTAAAGTGACATCTTATTTGACACTTGTGAACTTGACAGCTGCAGTATATAAACAGACAAACCATGGAGCGCGTAAAATTCAAAATAAAGTTTTACATCACCCGAAACTTTTCTTTAGATAAAAATTTCTTCAAAAACAAAATTAAATTAATTTGGAATTAACTTTGCGCCACCTCTATTGGGTATTTGGACGAGTTCAACCGCCTTTTTGTGGTGACCACTAGTAGAAAAAATTGTTTCGTCCACTCGATTTTTTATGCCTAAAGTTTCGAACACGGACCCAACATATTCGGCTAAGGCGGCCGCTAACCCATTATCGCCCTTAAATATCAAGGGTAGACAATTTTAATTATAATAATTGTTCCTAATAACCTTTGCTCTTTGACATGCAAGAGCAAGCCTCCGAGTGCATTTTTGCCATGAGAAAGCTGCTAATAAAAACTATCAGCAGCTCGAAGACGACAAAAACTGTCCCTTTATTTGTGGAAGAAATCAAATTGCTTTAATTACAAACCAAATTGTTTTTCAATTTCTGAAAAAAGACCGCAGTGTTTACCCTAACATCTCTTTGGTAGTTGGTTAGCCGCTCCAGCTATGTCGTCGCTAATTAATTTTAATAATTTGAGTTTATATATTTGCTGTTTGACTCTTTGTCACGCTTGGCTACATTAAATAAACTACGCACTAATGAGGAAAGTTAGCTCGGAAACGAGCAGCACGTACTAAATGTGACTACTTTTTGCTGCATCTGCCACAGTTCTTGTGACGATGACAACCACATTGCCACATATGCACTTGAATGTTTGCTGCATGTATAGCGCCATTGAACACCCTGCCGGAAAATCGTGAAGCAGTTGATTAGCAACTGATATATTAGAGATTATTTTTGTACACGTTGAGAAGAAGTCGACATGTATAGGTATAGCTATGCACATAAATATAAAATTAAAACTAAAACAGATTTTTTGTTTAATTTTTTATTTAACAGACTATAACATACTATCTGATAAGTCATGTAACTCCTAATGCCATGTACCACAAAAAATTATTCTCAATAACCAAAAGTTCATTTATTTATTGTAATAAAATATTAAATGGCTTTACTTCTTTTAAAAGCGCCTTCTTTAAAAACTGTGTTTGTATGTATTTCTTATCTTTTGGAGTCAAGGGTTTTGCTAGAAACCAATGGTTTTCCTAGCGGGCTATTTAATTTAACACCATATTAAATTGCCGTTGTGTGCACGCAAACATATGTAGGTACGTGCCTCAGTTGGTAGGCAACGAAACCATTCGCAGCCCATATCTTCGAGCTATTTCTACTCTTGTAGCTTGACTGTTAATATAAGGTTGTCAAAAAAGTCTTGCGGTATTTCCGCAAGCTTGTCTTTGCAAGTGCGTAGTTCTAGTTGTATTCGTCGCATCGGTTCACGCTAGAGCTTTTTGGAAAGCTCTTTTCACGTGCTAACACGTGTTTGATTAATTGTTTGCTTTTAGTCGTTCGTGAGTTATAGCGTCGCAAACATGGAGCAAAATAAAGAGAGCTTCTATAAGAGGGACATTATGAAGTTGGCATCTCGTTGGGAACTCGTCATCGAACAAAACGGCGCATATTTGACTTAAATCGCATTATTATAACCAATTTTATGAACAATTGAAAATTCAATAAAAATACCACAAGACTTTTTTGACAACCTTATATATTGCCCGTATATGATCGCTGCAAGGATGGATGTATTTCGAAGTGGACTACGATTCATTTTGCTGTTTTTTTGGGACCACTATGTATGTATGTATGTGTATAAGTACTGTATTTAATGCTGTTGAGTATCTCTTCTCATGTTGTATGTACATTTTTCTTTGCATTCGCTAGTAGCAAATACACTAGACCGGGCCGGCCACAAAAATGAAGCTGATAAAGTCCGCCATTGCATTTATGTTCAGAGGTTTTCGGCGCTATGAAATACATTTTTTTAATCTTCGATTTTTTTTTTGTTTTTTCTTGTTTGAATATTTTAGTTATTTGTTATCCAATTTTCAACTTTGTACAAGCTCAAAAAATTCAACAAAACTATTAATTTAACGAATACTTCACATTTCTTTTACATTGAAGAAAACCTCCAACATTGTCAGATAAAAAATATTGAAAAATCAACGCCTTCTTTAAGAAATTTGAAACTAGCACTTAGTTGGAGTCGAAATTCAATAGGCTATTAAATTCGTACGAGAAATTTACGTGAACATTTTGATTAAAAAGAATCAAACTTCTATGAAAATTTTAAATTTTTTTTAAGCTCGAAACGGGGAAATATGTGTATGGTTTTTGTAAAAGAATGAGCCCACGATAGAGAGCATAATGAGATGACGCCTACCATGGCCCCGTTATTTTACTCTTAGCAAATTTAACAATGTCAGCTAATTTTCGTGACGTCACACAAGCCAAATTAGAGATCAGAGTGACCAGATTACTATTTTCGTAACTTGATTTTGTTCTCTAGCCTCAGAGTTTTAATTCTTTCTTCCTGACATTTTTCTATATATACATACAATTGGCACATATACCCTTTTTGGGTTTTTTTTTCCGTTCCTCCTACTATTTGTGGCGTGCGTATAGATATTGTTCCACAAATGGAGGGACCAACAATTTTAAGACGACTCCGAATGGCAAATATTTTTTATGAGGAGCTTTTTCATGGAAGAAGTACACTCGGAGGCTTGCCATTGCTGCCGAGGCGCGACCGCTATTAGAAAAATGTGTTTCTTCGTTTTGGTGTTTCACCCGGATTCGAACCTACGTTTTCTCTGAATTCCAACCTATTCGGCTTCGGCGGCCGCCGTAAAAATTAGTTGAATAATTCATTCATTTCTATTTAGCTTACCTTTTTGTTATCATCTGATCACGATATCGACCGTGTACCGAATACTTATCTGGCCTTTTAAGCCAGTGCTGCGCTCGACTTTTTTTCTTTTTCCTCTCCTCTCTTATTTTCACGCGCAAATAAACACCAGACATGGCAATACTTTTTTTCCGCATTTCGTGTTTACTCTGCAATTGTCCAACAATCCACACGTGTGTGGCGAAATGAGTTTCAACCGATAGCTTCGATTTGTGTCCCGTCAGTGGCCTGCTTTATTTGTGTGTGAGACGTGTGCGCTTTTTTTATATTGTATTTTAGTTTTTCTTATTCTTCTCCTTCGAGTGAGATTTAACTCTCTCACAAATGTAATGTTGCCTAGTTTTGGATATAACAGCACTAAATACACATTTAGAGATAATACAATACCAAAATTTCGTTTTTCAAAAAGGTCCCTATGGTTTATTCAGTATTATCTGGTACTTTTTACTGGTTTTTACTATATTTACACCTCTATGGCGTTAGTGCGTATTTAATAAATTCGAAGACATTTCGAAATTTACAAAAAGGTTTAAAATGTTAAGAAGTGTTGAGAGAAGTATATCCAATATCCTTGCTTAACCTCAAAAGGAGTAAAAATCTTCTCAAGAATTGTGTATACATTTTGACATCTATTTCTCGGGAAATGCTCTGTGCCGCACTATCTTAAGATTGCAAAAAAAGTGTTCATAGAACAATGAACTCGTTCATTTAGATCGCGTTCATACAGGCCAACGCTTGTTGGCGCAACTTTCCAAATTCTCTTATGCTACTGTCCGTCGTGATCACACACGGTAACTCCATGAATGGAGAAATGGCGAATTTCTATTTTTGCCGAACAGAAAGTGCGGCGAATATGACAACTATTGAAAGAAGAACAATTTTATATCGTGCAAATTTTTACCGATGCGGTTTTTTTGTATATCAAATTAAAGCCGAAAATAATTGGAATTTAAATTAAATGAGTCAATTCAAATGCACATTTAACTTTTCAATAAAAGCTTGAAAGTGTAGAGAAAGTGCTAAGATTGACCAAGTTGTGCTGGAAAAGGAATATACGTCCCGAACACGAAGTTATGGTCGCACGTACCGTTACGGTTACAATCCATTATATTAAAACCCGTTTTTCGCTTCAATAAGCATTATTTTTATAATATATTTCATAACCAAAAAAAAAAAAAAAAAACAGTTTATACAAACGAAGTATAAAATTTGTTTTTGCGACGGAACATCTGTTTTCTTTTTGACGTGATAACGTCTTATAATTCGATTTAACAGGCTGCACGCACGAAAAAATGTGTCGTTACCTTGCTCATTAGTGTTACCTTGCTCATTAGTGTTACCTTACTCATTAGTGTTACCTTGCTCATTAGTGTTACCTTGGTCATATGTAGTTACCTTGCTCATTGCCGTTACCTTGCTCATTTGTCGTTACCTTGCTCATTGCATTGCATGAACTGCAAGCGAAAGCGCGGAACGAACGACAAAGCAAACAAAGCAAACGAACGGCAACGTTCGACATCTTGCTCTCTCCTACTTAAGTGAGCGTATATATGTATGTATATGCGCATATGTACATATATAAATTCACGTATTTGTATTTGCATATGCCTTCTTATTGATTATTATTAATTTGATTCACTTGAAGAATTTAAAATAAAACCAAGGTTGTTAATAACACCTGTTGTTTTAATGTTATTATTATTAATTTTTTTATTATATATGAAGGAAAAAATGTATGGTAATATTTACCATATACCTTATAAGATATGTTGTCTATACTAATATTATAAAGAGGAAAACTTTGTTTGTTTGTAATGAATAGGCTCAAAACTACTGGACCGATTTTAAAAATTCTTTGACCATTCGAAAGCTACATCCTCCGCGAGTAACATGGATTACATTTTATTTTGGAAATAGGGCTCGAGATATAGGTCAAAACGTGGACCCGGGTAACCTTCGGATGTGTATGTACAATATGGGTATCAAATGGAAGCTGTTGGTGAATGCTTTAGTTCAGAGTATTTTTCATGCCGCTCCGTGACTAGGGTCTCGAGATAGAGACCAAAACGTGGACCCTAGAATGTGTTTGTACAATATGGATATCAAATTGAAGCTGTTGGTGAATGCTTTAGTACAGAGTATTTTTCATGCCGCTCCGTGACTGGGGTCTCGAGATATAGGTCAAAACGTGGACCCGGGTAACCTTTGGCTGTGTATGTACAATATGGGTATCAAATGAAAGCTGTTGATAAGTGCTTTAATACGGGGTAATTTGTTATGTTATGTTATGTTATGTTATGTTATGTTATGTTATGTTATGTTATGTTATGTTATGTTATGTTATGTTGTGTTATGTTATGTTATGTTATGTTGTGTTATGTTATGTTATGTTATGTTATGTTATGTTATGTTATGTTATGTTATGTTATGTTATGTTATGTTATGTTATGTTATGTTATGTTATGTTATGTTATGTTATGTTATGTTATGTTATGTTATGTTATGTTATGTTATGTTATGTTATGTTATGTTATGTTATGTTATGTTATGTTATGTTATGTTATGTTATGTTATGTTATGTTATGTTATGTTATATTATGTTATGTTATGTTATGTTATGTTATGTTATGTTATGTTATGTTATGTTATGTTATGTTATGTTATGTTATGTTATGTTATGTTATGTTATGTTATGTTATGTTATGTTATGTTATGTTATGTTATGTTATGTTATGTTATGTTATGTTATGTTATGTTATGTTATGTTATGTTATGTTATGTTATGCTATGTTGTGCTGTGTTGTGTTGTGTTGTGTTGTGTTGTGTTGTGTTGTGTTGTGTTGTGTTGTGTTGTGTTGTGTTGTGTTGTGTTATGTTGTGTTATGTTATGTTATGTTATGTTATGTTATGTTAAAGTATATTATATTATGTTAATGTTAACTCATTCTCTATATCCATACAAAATATCTATCAAACAAATAAAATTAAAATTTTCTTTTGAAAAATGCAACCATTCAATCAGTATTTTCTTATGACGTTATCACGTTAAACTATCGTCAGTATACCGACTTTACAGACAACCTCTTTTTGTTTATAAGTGGCAATATTTGCCTTTCTTTGTTACACATAATGTCAGTAAAATGCGTTGCCGCAACGAACCCATTATGAAAGCCCTTTTACTTACAATTGTTCTGTCTACAGGCGGCATGAGCATTGAGAAAACTAGAAGACAAAGCGTATTCCCCAAAGCGCGTTCGCTCTCTTTACAAAGACATTACGAGTTGCCACTACAAAACTTGCCTTGTGCGAACGCAGTCTTATGAGTTTATACATTTTTCGCTGTGTGGTATTCAATAGCAGTTTATCGTAGCTGTCGGAAGAGTATACACCAAGACGAGAAAATCGCACAATAATTAAATGAAAAGCGTTTAATAGAGTTAAGGAAGCGATCAGTGTAATGAAAATAATATAACTTTCTAAGTACGTGCATATACTGACATACACACATACATTTTTGCATGGGTATACATACACCTGTGTTCATAATAATATCAGCACAACATACTGTTAAGTTTTGACTATTGATTTATTATATACATACGTACATACATATACCTATATATATATCCATATATATGTTGTTCTTTTTTTTAATATAGCGTATACAAGAATATAAACGTTTAAAACTTTTAGGAAACCACAATTTTCCATCACACTTGCAAACTTTTTAATCAAAATATTTAGATAAATTCTGAGCTTGCAGCTTTATAGTCTATTAAATTATAAAGATAGCACAAAATTAATCAGCCTATCGGAAGATTTCTAATGACTTGACAAACAGACAATCCATAAGTGTGGCAGTTTTAGGTGGCTCAAAATTTGTGTTCATTTTTCATAATTTTTTTGTGCACGGTGTTGTTTTTTATGAAATGTGGACGCTTACAGGTTAATATTCTTTTCGTGAAATTTTCCATAACCGAATTGCAAAGTGGCTGAGCTATGTCCTCGATAGCCTCACGAATTCATCTGTGAGGTCTTGAATCGACCCTGGGCTGTTGGCGTAGACCTTCTCTTTAGCGTGGTCTCAAAGAAAAAAGTCACAAGGTGCTAAATCACAAGAACTCGGTCGCCAATTGTGATCACGTCTTCGAGAGATAACATGATCCGGAAACTTTTCCCCGAAAAGATCAATGGTTTCGTTGCTTTTGTGGCACGTAGCGCCGTCTTGTTGAAAATAATCGTTGTCCAGATCAATATCATCCAATTCCAGCAATAAAGAATTGTGAATCATCTCTCGATAGCGCAATCCATTCACCTGTAACACCTGTTATTCTTTATCTTAAGAATATACTGTGGAATTTTCATGTGGAAATTCCCAATATTATAGCTTCTACTGCCCATTAACTAGATAGAGTGCGGTCTGCGCGCTCCTGTACCTCAAAATTTAAACTCATTTATCTCGAAACGGCTTTTTTCAGTCTGGTGCTTTCAAAAAAAAACACTCTGTTCAATCGAATCGCCTGAAATTTTAATATGTCTTGTTCACCACATCAATGGCTGTCGCCCATACTAGAATCTTATTATTATTTCAAATACTTCGTTTTTTTTATTAAAAAACTGAAAACCCGATTTTTAGAGTGTGAAATTCAACACCGCACAATTTTGTAAAATTTAAAATTTTTTTTTTATTCTTGCTCGGGACACAGCTACAATCATACTGATTAATAATTTTTTTGGTTATTATGTTTCAGATAAACAGAAAGGACAATGCTAAACGCCGTCCAGGTCCAATTTTTCGGGAGCGTTAACTTCAGCGTCATTTTCAAAATTGTAAAAATTAAAAAAAAATATTTATTTTCTCATTTTTGTATGTAAAAGAAGTTAGAGTAGCCTAAGAAGTTTAAGTATCGTTTTTCATTTTTTTATTGAAAAAAAATTACTGAAAATACCCTGAATTTTCGGGCCCGAGATCACCGGGACCCCATAAGTTTTATGATTTCTGTTATAGTATAAACCATTTTACAAAAGGGAAGACATTAAATAGAAAACAAGAAAAAAATAGGAAAAGCTTTGCGATATACCGCGTTGCTATTATTGTGAACACTGGTGTACGTAAACACGCCAACAAACTTACATCCATGGAAGTACGAATACTGAGACGCACAGCTGAAGAATATAAAATGCAGAAATCAGATTTCGCATTATGTACTTTTATGCAAACATAGAAGTTTATAGATATGTACATACATATGCGCGCATTATTGAATGCAAAGCAGCGTAGATACGAATAAAATGGCATGGAATGGAGTGACTTCATTTTGCGTTGAAGTTTATGAGCTCTAAAATAAGCTCTTCGTCTGCATTTACTGCGATTCCATGCCAAGAACAGGAACGCGACTACTGCTATGATTTCAAGATCTGGCTCGACTTACTCCCTTCACTGCCCCGTTTTGGCTGCGAGTGAATTTAACTGCACACATATCTGTACATTGTCAACTCTGTACATATATTTATATTTACATACAAAAAGCATTAAAAATACATTCATGCACGAGGGTAGAAGTCATTGTTATTCTGCAACTAAATTGTATGCAACGTTGCAACAACGAGTTTAACTAAATAAACACTGAAGAGGCAATATGTAGTTGCTGCGCATACTTATAGTATATACGTACATATATGCATTTGTCTCTGTTACTTTGCTATTGCTCTGCTGGCCCGAATACTTATGCACTTATGCTGGCACCATGGTGCGAAAATGTAAAATGGAGCACTCAGTGCACTGAAGGGAATCGAAAGTGATGTAAAATCAAGGAGAGGCAAGCAGATTAAATGGGCGATGCGTGCAAAAAAAGAAATTAATAAAAAAAATGCATACAAGTTGTTGAGAAAATGTCGGGAGCAGAGTTGCCAACATCAGTTCACTTATCACTTACTTTTGCAGCGAACTTACGTACATTTATGTATGTTTCTTACTTTTAACACTACCGTATTTACGTGTGTATGTAGATTTACATGTATATGTCTGAAATGGAAAATGTTGTAAATTATGAGTCAAGAGTAATCTCAATGTGTTGTATTCAGGTAAGCAGCTGCATCTGAATGAGTTTCCTTCGCTCTCAGTTGTAATCATTAACGCTCCACTCAACTATTCAACACTCTTAGTACCTTTACATCCAAGTGCACCTATTTCGTTAATTCCCAAATCCCCAACTTGCAGCTTGTAGAAATACATTGGTACGCGACGCACTTCATTGTTGTCCTTGCTACTTGGCAACGCTTAATTCAGCGACAAGGAAGCTATGCAAGGTTGCATACCAAACAAAGCACAGCTCGTCATCGCAGCGCTCGTCTGCCACACCAACGTCGTAATATTAAGGAACCATTTGTGAATTTGCTCGCAGTATCTGGCAACGAAGCGGAGTGGCAAAGTAAAGTGAACTGCAATTTGTATTTGGGCTTAGAGGAAGTACTGAAGAGGAAAAGCGGGAGATAGATAAGTGAAAAATAGAAGCACAATTAAGATGCTGCTTTTCGTTTTATTTACAGACATTATAATTATATATTTAGTGAAAGGCGGAAGAAAATTTTCAAGAAGCTCAAGTAATATAACATAGATTTAATCAAATTATGATTGTAAGAATGCTGTGAAAGAAATGGTAGTTAGCGTACAAAAACTAGTAAGAAATTATTACCTTTATGATAAAACAAGTTCTTCTTCATATTCTTGATTGACGCGTTAACGCGATTTTCGCCGAGCTGTAACAAAGTGCGGCAGGCGTTTCTTTCTCGTGCTAATCGACGCCAGTTTGAAACAGCAAGTAAAGCTAAGTCCTGCACCTGCTGATCTTTCCAACGTCGACGAGGCGTTCCTCTTCATCTGCCGCCACCAGCTAGTACCGCAACGAATTTTTTAAGAGTTGGAGCGTTTGTCTCCATTCGGACGATATGTCCTAGCCAACGAGGCCGTTGGATCTCTATGCACTCAGCTACGATACTTGTCGTCACCAGCGTGCAGAACCGAGCCAGAAGAACCGAGAGGATGGTAACTCCTACAACATTCAGGCCTATTGTATTCAAAGATCTGGAAAGTAAAAGGGTGGATATTCAAGGAGGAAAGGAGAGAAGTGACACAGAGAAAAATATTGGATAGAAAGAGTCAAACGTAGAGATTGATAGTTCTGTGCGAATTTTCCACATTCTTTTAGGAATCTGAAAATATCCTTCGGTTTGAAAGAACGAATTTTTCTCATTCTCATGACATCGGAACCCAAACCTCAATGCAGGACATTCACAAAGAAAATGATCAGTGCTATCGCCATCCTATAAGCGATACAGACTAATTGGCTCATCAATGATTCGAATAGTGGTCATATGTTGACCGCATGAGTCGTGTCCTGTAATAATACCGATCATCCAGTAAACGTTTTTTCTTCCAAGTTTTCAAAACTGCATACATAATAGCAGCGTTCTAAATTACATACATAATCACTGATCCTATTCATGATTTCTGTAGAACTGGCTCCTTCTTTTTGATTGGCGCGTAACTGTTCGTTGTGTTCCACAGGCGTACCGATCGATTACCCCCTGTGCTAGAGGGTGCTAACTGAACACATCTACATAATGAAATCAAATCTGCCTTCTTTTGATCTTTCTTATTCAAAGGAGATATTCCTTTTTCTCTGCCATCCTTTTTCCCTGTCATTCTTTTTCTCTGCCACATCTAACAATTTCAATTTCGTTTGTATATATACGTACAGAATTATAAATCCGGTATACTATACCGTATAAATCACATACAACTCAAGGATGCATTGATTAAGATCGCCAATGAGCGAAGATCCATAAATCTTTTGCAGAATGTGTCTTTAGAACAATCCATGAATCGCTACTGTCAATGCTGCATTGTCTTAATTATAGTGAGAGACTTAAAAGAGTTTTCCAGTGAGGACTGTAAGAGAGACTCTTCCTTAAATTTCAAGGCTGACGTTATTACCAGTGTTAAACCTTATTCTAAAATAAACTACTTTGAAATTGCAGCTGTCAACAGTGATGTGAGTGGAAAGACCCGTGTATGGTGCCTATTATCTTTATGTCCTCGTTCTATTCCTCTAGACCAATTTGCTTTGCTTTTTTATTCAGCTCAGAAATAGTAGAAGGCGAGGTTTTTTGAAGCCAGTGAACTTGGCTCAAGTGAAGCTCTTCAAGAAGCATATTTTTGTTCCTTATACATTGTCATTTTCGCCCTCACCGAAGCTGTGTTGTCCAAGGCAACACACTTCGGATTAGAACAATCAATTGACTGTTCGTAGACTTTAAGAAGGCGTTCGACACTATCAAACGAGACGCAATATGGCTGACACTGTATAGAAAGGGAGTTCACACCAAGATAATCCGCCTCATCAAAGTTCTCCACGAGAAATCTGAACTAGCAGTGCTTCACAAAGGCGATATCAGCGATCCAACGCAGACGTAAGGCAAGGTTGTCCCCTGTCGCCACTTTTCTTCGCCATCGTCCTTGATGGCATCATGAGCCAACTAACCCTACACAAAAAAGGCATATTGAGGACCTGGACTTCGCCAATGACATCTGCCTCCTCTCTCACAAACTCTCCGACATGCAAGTGAAGGCGAACAAACTAGTCGTGCTGGCACGCACTATCGGGCATCGCTAAGATCAAAGCCATGAGAGTTAACCATAATAACGCAAATCAGATATTGGTTGACGGATGCCCGGTGGAATTTGTTGAAAGCTTTTGCTACCTCGGCTGATCACGACATGGTGGATCAGACGAAGATGTCAACTGCAGGCTAAGCAAAGCAAGGGCGGCATTCTGGCGAATGCATACGGTATGGGGGAGTTCGCAAATCTCCAGGCGCACTAAACAACGAATATTCGGCTCATGTGTAAAGGCAGTATTGTTTTACGGTATTGTTGTATTTGTATATGTAT
Organism: Anastrepha ludens; assembly: GCF_028408465.1. Taxonomy (NCBI): domain Eukaryota; kingdom Metazoa; phylum Arthropoda; class Insecta; order Diptera; family Tephritidae; genus Anastrepha; species Anastrepha ludens. Next base: position 47,779,670 of record NC_071500.1, on the reverse strand, counting down.
TTTTGTATGCGCAACAGAAGCTGTTAGTATTACATTTTGGCATTTTACAACCCTGAGTCGTTTACTGGCTTACTTTAGTCGGTGTGTCTTATTGTGGCATGCTGCAATTTGCTTTGCTCAATCATGTACAGTTTCGTCAAAGAAGTAAAACAATGGTAATTTGGAAATAGCGTGCAACACAAAATCAAAATATTTTGACTGCACTACTATTAACGTGCAACATTCACACACGCGTATACAAACTGCATTCTGAAAAGCGCATCAGTTGATTTATTTGTGTGTTGTTGTAGAGCGTTATTCTCAATGCACGTGATTAGAACTGACAATGTTTCACATTTAACGGTTGGTAATACAAGTGGGGAAAACTGATGGGAGGACATGCCAAAAATGTATCCCATAAGCTAAGTTGAGGTTTTACTGTAAGACAGTACTTTAGTACAACAACAACAATGGTAATAATAGCAAAATATCTACATTGCCTTGTTCCTGTCGGATGTGATATGTGCAAGTGCATAAATACGAATACATACGCTCATATGTGAGTGTAGATAAAATTCTTCCATATAACTTCCACTATAATTTTCTTTTTCTTCCTTCATCGCGATGCTCCTCATTCGCTAACTCAATTTTCCTTGCTGGTATCTAAAATGGTTTAAAGCTCCTAGGATCTTACGTACGCTAAGCTATGTTGTGCAGCTAATAAAATTTATTGTTGCCTGTCATGATGCCACCTGTGATGTCACCGTAATGCTCTATGTGTGCGCCAGCTCGTCAACATGACTGAACATTTTGCATTTCTAAACACTATTCGTTGCATTTTGTCGTCAAACTGTTGTAGTACGTGCAACGTGCGGCAAAGCAAAGTCAAGCATATACATATAGCATACACGTACTCGTACATTAGATAAATTATACAAGTTTTCTGATGCTTTTCGCTTTACACTCAGGAAATTTCGAGTATTTTTCTTTCCGTATATATTTGACTTTGCGCTCCTTAGCTCGGAACGCGCATCGGAACGTACAGCCATACATACGCACACGTCATACAGCCATACATATCAACAATTATTGTACACAGAAACATGCGCATATATATATTGTACATTTGCAATTTCCCTGCGTACGCTTACATACACATATATAATATAAGCATACCAGCACTCACTGCTCCTCACGTTGTTGAGATGGTATGACGGAAATTATGTTTAAGATGAAATGCAATTAAAATGAAGTGATAAGAAAACGCCGCGCATGTGACATAATAACTAAAATGAGTAAAAAGAGCAAAAAAAAGTCCAAAAACTGGTTTTAGTGAAATTATTGCATTGACATTGACTTCGATACATTAGAAATAATGGAATTGCTAAAAGCAATCAATGTTGAGGGTAAGACACATTTTTCATATCAGCATATTTTTGTCTATCTTTGCATACATATGAATCCTTCGAGTTTCGAAAAGATTAAAATAAAGCTTGCGTAGAAGACCCTGAGGCATTAACTGGATTCGTGCATGTTGCTTGAATTTATTATAAATTCCTTCAGGACTATCACTTACGCTTTGAGCGTAAAATTGTAAGGATAATTGTTGGTCCCGTACGATAACCTGATGGATATTTTCGAATATAATATAAAAATGAGTTCGAAGAATATACGAAACTTGCGCTTCGTAAAGGTGCCCGTCTTCGATGGCTAGGACAGGCACTTCGAATGGTTGACAATAGAATTGCAAAGAAGGCTTTAAACTTTCTCATTTTGCGCAACAGAAAGTGCGGATGGCCACTAAAGAGGTGTGCAGTTGATATGGAAGCGACCTGCGCAACATGAACTCACGAAGAAACCATGCAATGAGCCCAGGCGTATGGAGCGCAATGGTAAAAGAAGCGTTGGCTCAATCCGAGCTGTAAATGCTATGCTGTCTTTCACAAAGCGTGAGCCTTATTTGTCGATTATGCATTTCGTTCACTTCATTTGCAATATGAGCTATTTCAATCATTCATGTAACCCTACTTCACAACTTTTTGTCATTCTAATGGTCATCTTGCAACTAGTGAAAATGAGACATGCAAACAAGTTGAGATATTTTTTGTATACTTCAAAATGGACTAAATAAGAAGTGTTGCTTTAGAGTGAAACAAATACTTCTAAGTTAAATAATTTTTAATTTGAATTGGGTATGTTTTAGTTTTACAGAAAGTAATTTTTTTCCTTTAACAAAATTAGAGTTTCTAGGAAATTTTATAAAATGCCTGAATTTGGCAGACCAAATTAAGAGTTTATCGTGTTTTGACTAATAAAAAATGTTATTGATTAAAAATTTAAACGCGTTAAACTTTGTGTTGGAATTTCGCAATTTAATGATTTAAAGATAGAAAGGACTAAGACGAGCCAAGTAGTTTTATCGAAAGTTCACATGTAATATAACTTCAGACAAAGTACAATAAAATTGGCATTTATTGTTAGTTCGAGTTTGGATAACTCACGAATTAGTAATTAGGATAATTTTCATGGAGACAGTGAAATACAGGAATTACGCGAGTTTCGTTTCACGGTGGCCGCCGTAGCCGAATGGGTTGGTGCGTGACTACTGTACGTGGGTGCGTAGGTTTGAATCTCCGTGCAAGAAATAATAAAAAAAAAAAGAAAAAGTTTTTTCTAATAGCGGTCGGCTCTCGGCAGGCAATGGCAAACCTCCGAAAGTATTTCTGCCATGAAAAAGCTGCTCTTAAAAAGCCATTTGCCATTAGAAGTCGGCTTAAGGCTGTAGATCCCTCCATTTCTAAAACAACAGCAAGATGCACGCCACAAATAGGAAAAGGTGCTTGGACAAACTCGATAAGCGTGGATTATTTTTTTTTTATTAAAATTAAAGTAGATTTTGCGATAGCTTTAATTCAATAGCTTTAAAAACACCACTTTTGACAAAAATTTGTTTGGATGCTTGAGTTGAGCTCCCGTATAATTTAAGTTATTCCTGAAACCCTTCCTTGGGTTAACAACAAAGTGCTCAAAACCCCTTTCATGATACCTATTTATACCAATTTGTATACATATATACACTCGTAGTTCTCTTAAGTACACTAAATCCACCGGGTGATTCGAAACCCCGGACAAGAATCACCTATGGAAATAAATTTATTTTCTAATTGCGGTCGCCCCCCGGTAGGCAATAACAAACCTTCGAGTGTTATATTCGTGCCGCAAAAATGCTCCTCATAAAAACCAGCTGCTGTGTGGAAGCAGTAGGTCTATCTAAAAGTGTGAAAATATTAAGACACCAGCACGAATAGGAGGAAGAGCTCAGTTGAACATTCAACAAAGGGTGTAAAGATGTGGTGCACCTATTTGCTATTTTTAAAGTTTTTAATTGATTTGATATTGTTGGAGAACGTAGCGACCAACGTTTGTAAAAGACATAATACATTTCTGAGTTTAACTTTCTTCAATTGTGTAAAACATTTGGCAGTGTGAAGAGTTTATGAAAACTAAGTAAGCCCACCTGGTTATCTGGGTTCAAGTAAATTCTACAAAATTTCATTATTCTTCTTTATTTGCTTATTCAATTTAGTATTTCGGCTATCATACAACAATTATTTTTACATTAAAAATTCTTATTACTAACAATTATTAAATTTAATTTATATTGTTTACAAATCTGCAGTTCCAGATATGCAGCAATGTTGCCAATGCCAGTCCAGTTTCTGATGTTATGCACCCACAAAAGCTATTTATGCCAACACATCGATTTCTTTCAAATTTACCTTCGAGTACTAACCGGAAAAGATCATATCTTGAATTCCTTAATACGTGGCCAAGCTACGCCGTTCTGCAACACGTTATTGTCTGCAAGAGATCACTTTTATGTTTAATACGTCTTAGAAGTTCCAATTTATGGTGACATGTTCACCATATAGAATCACATACCAAATAAAGCATTTTATAAAACGAATTTTGTGTTTGAGTCGCGGCAGCTGAAGATTTCCTTAAATTCATTGTAATTTCTATTTTTGGTCTTATTTCAGCTGATGCGTCTCAGTTGTCATAGACCCAACAAGCAAGGTATTTGTAGCTTAAAACTTTTTCTATCGATTTGCCATTTATCGTTATTGCATAACGAGCAGGTGGTAATGCATAGAACTTAGGTTTCCTGCTAAGAAGCATAAATTTAATCTTTTTAATCTTGATTGCTGACTTTGGTGACTTTATTTAAGAAAGTTTACAGGCCTGCCTTACGCCTATAAGGATATGAATGCTTTCGTATTTTCATCGTTCACTTTGATCTATGCCGTTTGTTTCCAATAAAGATGTTTTAGGCAACGTCACTATTTTTCATCAATTCCAATAGTTTCCAAATCTAAAATAATTTGTCAAGCAGCACATTTATGGAAGTCCAAGAAACGTATGAATACATCTTTTTGCACATCTTTGCACCTCTGAACAAGAAAATTTAAAGTAAACAAAGCTTCACGAGTACCCACACCATTTTGAAACCAAATTGTGATCTCCCATAACTTCTTCAAATTTTTTTATAATTTCATTAAAAAGATTTAAATAAAATTTTAAGCTGCTGCTGCACGGAAATGTATCACCAATTCAGAGTTGCAGCCCTAACAAACTTCATTAGGGCATGAGAGTACTCAAATTTGAGCAAAAGTAAACTGAAATATCTCTGAATTGACTTAAAGTGTTTTTACGAGTAAGTTATTAAAAAAGCGGAACACGCTAATTCATGTACCATACCGCTATCTGCTGTTTGAGTTATTCAAAACAAGCCAGACAACCTTGTGGAAAATGATTATAGAATTGGATATATTGAGGCTGTACTGTTTTAAAGCCTTCTAACTAATCAGTTCCATCGTTTTCCTACAGTTGAATCCGTCTGCACATTGAAGGTACCAACTGTTACGTATCAGCTTTGAAGAGGCTTATTTATGGCAACTTTTCATCTGCCACACCATATTTAATTCTATAAAAATTATTGCGCTTTTTTACCTACTATTTTGATTTTTCACTTTCCCACAGAATTTGCTCATTTGAAATGTTAATTTTGCCACATTGTTTTTTTCCACTATGATGATCTATATTATTCACATAGGAATTTATTCATGGTCTTTTCGAAAGCACATTTAATTATTTGATTTTATTCATTATGCGGCCGCAACGAAAACGGTTGAAAAAGAAAGAATTATTGGAAAAACGTTAAATTGGAAATAAATCGCAAAAAGGCTCAAATCAATTCGCAGAGCATTTTAATTGCAATTTTGCAATTTTATTGGTGTTTTTGCGTTGTCACTTGGCTTTTGAAATGTTTATTTATTTATACGTATAAGCCTGAAAACCAGATCAAGCAGCGAATTCTTTAGATATTTAGTTTTTTATACCCGCGTCTACTTATGCACAGGGGTGTTATAATTTTGTTCTCATAACAATTGTTATGTAACAGCATAAAGGAATCCAGATAGGTATAGACATATATAGAAACATATAATGATGTTGGAAGGCGATCTTTGTCGTCCGTGCGCACGATAACTCGAACAAAAATTACAGTATTTGTAACTTGAAATAAAACGAAGTTTGGTATTAAAAATGGTAATTAAACAAAAAAAAAAAAAATTAAATTATAAATGATGTTCATGATATATAGTAAAAGAGAATGATATAATATAATATATATATAAGTAGCGCGTACACCCTCTTTGGGTGTTGGGCCAAGCTCCTCCTCCTATTTGTGGTGTGCGTTTTGATGTTGTTCCACAAATGGAGGGACCTACAGTTTCAAGCCGACTCCGAACGGCAGATATTTTTATGAGGAGATTTTTTCATGGCAGAAATACACTCGGAGGTTTGCCATTGCCTGCCGAGGGGTGACCGCTATTAGAAAAAAAGGATGATATAAGTATTATTAAAATGAAGCTAAGGAAAAAAAATACGTCGTAATTAAAATTTTGATAAATGAGTGGCGTTCACTCTTTACATGTAATCCCTTGTCTCGACAAGTGGACGCTGATCGCACGCAAATGATCTCATACGATATAATGGAAATGGAGACCGCTTATCGCATACTTCATAAATATAAATCGAAGTGCTTATGTTATGGGGCTTATCGCTACAGAGAACTACCACTTTAGTGTTTTGAAGCTGACCTTTCACTCATGCGGAATCTAAAATCAAAAAATAGGTCTAAAAAGAGAGCCGAATGCTTTTTCTTTTTACTCGGAAATGCAAGAAGTGCTTTAGTCAAAGCTTTTTTTTTAAGAAAAGTTATGCGAAGAAATGCTCGTGTAAAAAGTATAAGTCTGCGCTAATTTTCCGCGTGCCATGAAATTGGCAATTCGTGTGCGATACCTCATCGCAAATGGAGTTGTGGAATTAAGACTACGACAGACTTTTCGTCTGTTTTTCCAGCTAATATTACAAGTTATTACTCCGATTGGCTAAGAGTTTGTTTGGTTCCAAAAGGGAAACTAAATTTTCGCCATTCTGCGTATTCGCTTGCCTGATTACATTTGTGGGCTTGTTTTACAGATAGGTGAAAATTTAATTTCGATAATAACTTCAATTAACGCCAACGCAAGTATGACGAAGTACCTATGTGGATTTTTTATTATGAAATGTTAATTAAGTCGTTGATTTTTGATCTCTAAATTTAAACAAATAAATAAATCGAGATAGTTCTAGGCATACATTTATACAACAAAATATTAAAATTTATACGGAAATGCGATTATCAACGTCAGTTCATCCGTGCACGTTACTGTGGCAGCAAAAGTTAGAGAGTTTCAGTCAAACTTGACTCATACTTGTATATGTATATATTTGTTGCACATTACCGAAATCGGTTAATAACCACACCCAGCTTACATATAAATGTGATTTTTATAAAAGAAATACATGTAATATATCTGCTGTAAATATAGCAAAATTATTCAAATTCAGCACAAGATATGAACCCGATAGAAAAAAATTACGGCTAATGAAAGATTTTACAAACTGGGCTGTGACAGACTTTAGTAAAGCTCGACCATGTGCCACACAATCTGCGTTTGCTAAGACTGAATGTCCATCTGCCCATCTGATGCTGTAAGCAATGCTTCTTATTGTTTTTGATTTTGTTTGATTCCAAAAACAAGCCGGCCCAAATTAAATTTTACTAAAGTGTATGCAGTTGTATAGAGTTCGAATTGGAATGAATTTAAATTCCCTTACTTGTTAATCAACGGCTTAAATAATTAAGCAAAAACAAATATGTTAAGATTTTCACTCTCTGTACCTGTTCATACAATATATTCAGAGATCACTTTTAAGTTACACTCTATCTCCCCTCATTCTACTTTTGCCCTCAATAATCAGCATCTCAATTTCAATTACCCACCATATTGACCACATGCACACCCCTACCCCACAACTGTTCTCAGCTCAGCCCAGCTGCTTAATCGCATTGTAATGGTAATAAATTTCCAATCAAAGTCTCACCCAAACTCTGACTTCCTCTCCTGAGCAGAGAATGCATAACGCATAACGATTTCAAAACGAAATGAATTATTGATTGCTTATAAATTTTTATTACCGCCACGAATGTGGAATGGGAGGAGATGGATGATGGTGTGCAAGAATGGCATAGCAAAACAGGTGGAACAACTTTTTTCAGATGGATACGATTGAGTAAAGCAAATAAGACTACAGAATTGAAGTTAATGAAATGAAAGTTTTAAAGAAAATAAATCGAAAAATGGTATTCTAAATGTTAAGGTTGAGTGTGAAGAAAGAGCGTAAGCTATGACTTTTGCTATGCCACCGGGTATTCAGAAAAGTACAACATTTGAAAATTACGCGCTAAAATGAATTCTCATTTTATATTAAATAGTAAGGAAAAGGGCAAAATGCAAAACATTTATTATAATAAGGGAAACACAAAACTAAGAATGGCTGAGTGCTAAGTGTATTTCAATTGAGGTTACTCATACGCCCAGGCAGAGTCTGGCGTTGCTGTGCACTAACGCCTAATGTTATTTATATACAGTGGCGAGCAGAACTGGCTAAATGTTTGTCACATTTATTCATTTTTGGTTGCTGTAGAGCAATTTTTCAAAATAATGCTATCAAACATAAAGGTTAAGTGCTTCTTGTATTAGGAAATTTATTACGAAATAAAATGCATTAATTCAAGTTTACAAAATATTGAAAAAAAAATATTATTAAAGTGAGAAAAAATTCAATTTAGGAAATTTATTTTAATTATTGTTAAGATGCTAGCCGTATCTTTAAATCAACCCATAAATGTTCAGTCGGCTTTAAATCAGGGCTCTGCGTTGAACGTCCTGATTTTGTATTCACTGCTGAACAATTTTCGTGGTAATATATATTCCAAGTCTTCGTCTTGCTGAAATATAACCACTTCTGTTGGATATGGCCTTAACTCAACAAAATCTGGCAAATTGGTCTACTCATTCACTGATCAACTGGACAAGCAGGTAGATTACTTTGAGCGATCCTATCAGATGGCCTTCAAAGTGGCTTGTCCAGCATCTTTAAACAAGAAAGATGGCACTTAAACCATTTCACCTGCCTACCTATGCAGATAGTCCTCTTTTTCATTATTCCGAATATTCGTACCAATGGATCAATTTCCCACCAAGTGAAGCAGCCCACACCAAACCACCGACATGCTTCACTGCTTGTTTTACTTGATGATTTTGCAGCTTTTGCTTGCAGTCGGTGTCAGTAATATTGCTTTTATATCCGATTGAAAACGATTAACACGGGTCACACCACACCACATCACTTTTTTCCAGTTATCAGCACTCCAGAATGTATACCTTTTGCAGAATCTCAACCTCGCTTTGACATTTTTATCAGATAATGCTGTCAAGACATGCATGAATGCAGCACCACGACAATCCATAAGAATTGGTGATTTGTATTTGGTGAATGTCCTGTAAGGGTACCCACGAAATTCGTGAGCTGAACTTTTGATAACCTGAGGAGAAATTAAAAAGGGAACTCGAGTTTAATGCAATGTATTTAGTGTTGTTGGCGGCCGCCGTAGCCGAATGGGTTGGTGCGTGATTACCATTCGGAATTCACAGAGAGGTCGTTGGTTCGAATCTCTGTGAAAGCAAAATTAATAAAAACATTTTTCTAATAGCGGCCGCCCCTCGGCAGGCAATGGCAAACCTCCGAGTGTATTTCTGCCATGAAAAAGCTCCTCATAAAAATATCTGCCGTTCGGAGTCGGCTTGAAACTGTAGGTCCCTCCATTTGTGGAACAACATCAAAACGCACACCACAAATAGGAGGAGGAGCTCGGCCAAACACCTAACAGAAGTGTACGCGCCAATTATTTATTTTTATTTAGTGTTGTCTTATAGCAGTTGCTAGTTGTGTTGAAAAAAAAACAACAACCAGGGGAGATCCCTCGAGCGCCTCCGATCCACTCGTGGCCAGCAAAATTTGGCGACCTCACAAGTTTCTGTACTTGCCCAGAGTTCGTTGAGTTGACACGAAGCCCATTTCTCTCATCCCAATCTTCTCGTTTACTTGCTGCACAAGTCCGCTCTAATCACCAGGAGAGCCTTAAGAGCCCTACCTTTCCGAAAATCCATAGCATTCGGATATAGTATACATATATATGTTATACTAAAATCCTCAGAATGGTGAAAGGAGTCGATTTAGCAATATCTAACAAGGCGCAATTTTCATTATCAATAAGTTTTGGAATGCTTACATTCAACTGCTAGCCCATATGCGAGGGCAATAATATGTGCACGGGTACATATAGTTCGGTCCGATCAAAATTTGGCCTTTTCTTCTTTGCTTATTCTTTGTGGATGAAAATCAATACGATTATTGCTTGATATAGCTAGGGTAAAGGGAAATTCCTATTATTATATTTATTGATTCATCTTCCTACTTTGTGTCTTATGTTTAATCATGCAAATTGAGTGAATAATACACGTAATAAAAACCAGTAAAGAAAAGGAAGGGAAGTTTGTGTATACAAGGATGGATGGCAGTCATATCGACTGTCGGGAGCCCATCAATTTTTTATGCTGTCCATCATTTCACTTTATTATCAGGATCATTGTTCAACCACCTGAGCTGCCTCGTTCTAACACAGACTTTACATCAAATTCGTGTTTATTTTCTCCGAATTTATGTATGCTATAAGCCTACTATGGATTTCTTGGAACTTTTTTCACAATTTTTATATGGCTTATTTTAAGGCATGGCAGCTGTCCCTAAGGAGAAATAATTGAATGGGCTTAAACCAAACGCATGTTTTTCGTTTATTTGCCATAACAATTTTTCATTGAAGAGCACATAGCGGAAGGAAGAGAGCAGGCAGTGTGGCAAATGTGTACAAAATGCCATAAATTGTGTGAAAGTCAAGCTAGATAATTAAAATGAAAGTGAAAGCGAAAGGTGAATGTAGCTTCCGTAGATTTACAAAAGCATTTGGTGTTTATTTATGCATACCAATGTGCGTTTGTTTGTATGCTTAGGCTGATGTGCGCGTGATTTTTATTTCTTTTCTTTCTGACTGCACTGTTCTTTCATCCATTTTCATTTTTATTGCAATCATTGGAGGTGCGTGTTAAGTGATGTTTAACATTTAGCTTCAAACATTTCTAAATGATTTTAGAAAATCATTTTCCGTAAGGAGGACTTATAGTTTATAGGCAATCAATTTTTGGATACTTTGTCTAACCCAGCCAACAGCTCGACTCGGCAACTTTTTATTTGAACATCTATTAACGTATGCCAGTGACCAATATAGGAATTGTTTAAGTTAATGAGGTCACACACATAAAATGAGGTGAGGGTGAAAATTTCCGCAATTCCAGATACTTCACCGGTTTATGCGCGAGTAAAAGTGATGACAAAGCATAGATATACTAATAAAACTCGTAGCTATATAATGACTATTTCGTTTGAAGTGTAACAAAATAGAACTTTCTATCAGTGAATTCAATCTACATTCGGTAGTGATTCGAAATTCGCAGAGTGGCAACATTAATTCCAGTTGTATGGCGTCATACATTTTAAAAAAAAAAGTGAGAGAAACGCTCCAAAAATGCCCGAAATCGATCACCCTGTAGGGGTACTTTCCTTACATCGAAGTACAGTAAACTTTTTTAAATATGTATTTTAATTTAAGCATAAAAACAAACTCGCTAAATAAGTTACTCTCAACGGCATTTCCCTTAAAAATTTCCACCAAAATACCACTCTCCGACTTACTGGTACAATTATAAAGTGGAAGCCAATTGGCGAATTTGGTTCATCGAAAATGGCCGCGCAAGTCTTGCGTTCTCTTGCTCTCTAAATATTTTTATATTATCCCCACAAAACTAATACGGCTTTGCAAGATGACGTTGCTCAACACCAGCTGCACCGTCAGAATTGGGAAGGACCTCTCCGAGCCGTTTGATACCAAACGAGGTTTCAGACAAGGTGACTCGCTGTCATCTGACTTCTTTAACCTGATGTTGGAGAGCATCGTACGAGCCGCAGAACTTAATCGCTCAGGCCCAATTTTTACTAAGAGCGTACAATTGCTGGCGTATACCGATGATATTGACATCATCGGCCTTAACAGCCACGCTGTTAGTTCTGCCTTCTCCAAACTGGATAAAGAAACAAAGCGAATGGGTCTGGTGGTGAATGAGGACAAAACAAAGTACCTCCTGTCTTCAAACAAACAGTCGGCGCACTCGCGCATCGGCACCCACGTCACTGTTGACAGTTATAATTTCAAGGTTGTAAAAGACTTCGTTTATTTAGGAACCAGCATTAACACCGATAACAATGTCAGCCTTGAAATCCAACGTAGAATCTCTCTTGCCAACAAGTGCTACTTTGGACTAAGTAGGCAACTGAGCAGTAAAGTCCTCTCTCGACAAACAAAACTAACACTCTACAAGACTCTCATCATGCCCGTCCTAACGTATGGCGCAGAAGCGTGGACGATGACAACATCCGATGAAGCGACGCTTGGAGTGTTCGAGAGAAAGATTCTGCGTAAGATTTTTGGACCTTTGCGCGTTGGCAACGGCGAATATCGCAGACGATGGAACGATGAGCTGTATGAGCTTTACGACGACATAGACATAGCGCAGCGAATAAAGATCCAGCGGCTACGTTGGCTGGGTCATGTCGTCCGAATGGATACAAACGCTCCGGCTTTGAAAGTATTCGATGCGGTACCAGCTGGTGGTAGCAGAGGAAGAGGGCGGCCTCCTCTGCGTTGGAAAGATCAGGTGGAGAAGGACTTGACTTCACTTGGTGTGTCCAATTGGCGCAGGTTAGCACGAGAAAGAAACGACTGGCGCGCTTTGTTAATCTCGGCCAAAATCGCCTAAGCGGTTATCGCGTCAATTAAGAAGAAAAAGAAGAACCAGCCCGTAACGAAAGTCTTGTAAATGTCAAAGAATCCACTTTATTTCCCAAATTGATTTGAAGTTATCAAGAAGCACAAATACGTAACAAAAAAATGTTCATAATATATTCCTTTACATTTTATCTGATTTCGAAGCAGCCAAATTTGGCAACAGGGTTTATGATGTAACTCTCGTAACTTTTGTGTGACGGATTCATTTAAAAGGGCGGCATATCGAATTGCAATTGAGAATTTTCAACAAAAACAAAAAAAAAACAACAGATCTGTGAATTAATGAATACGTTGATTGTAATATCGATGATGGTACAAATTCATTAAAAGTTATTCTTACACATTAGAGTTATCGCCTCATGGCAGTTTTTGAAGTTCTAGATGTGAAAAGTGGGCTTGGCGATTCAAAATATTGCCAGGGAAAAATCAAATCATTTCAATTGTAAAGTTAAAGGAAGGAAGCAAAGCGCTGGAAAAGAAGTTATTGAAAATTATACTTTTCTTTATTTAAAAACTATTAATCTAAAAACTTATAAAAAAAAGGAACTCATTAATTTTTCTGTCGCCTCTTCTTTATGACTTAACAAAATATATATATAAAAATATCTTTTCTCCAATGTGAAAAGTTCAACTTATAAATTAAATTTGAATTACGACCGAGTAACTGAGCCTTAGCGAATTTGGAAGAGTCCATAGAGGGATTCCAGTAAAATTCTTCTCCCTTTGATCTGTTTTCATCATTGGATTAGGTACCAATGATGTTGTGTATTTACCAAATTATCTCGTTAAATTTAAGGATATTGGAACATTTTTTAATTGGAAAAATTATATTTTCGATAACTTTTGTGAACGAGTTTAATTAAATGCATTTATTGCTGAAATAAATGAATTGCATGGCATACATAATTATGTATGCATATACAAGGTGGCGCTAAATTAATCATTTAATTTTGTTCTTGAACAACACTCTTTGAATATACAAAAAAATCATTTTGAGTGATGCAAATATCTACTTCGAACTCTATGCGCTCTATCGCTATCGTCAAGATCACAAGTGTAAAATATGATTGACGTATGACGCCATTTGTAAAAATTAGAAATCTTCCGAAATGGTGACTAATTTTGCGCTACCTTGTATATGGTTGATAACTAATTTTTCGGTTTTCCTAACCCCAAACTACTAACGTGCATCACGATAAAGTCACAAGCGACCAGAATACCACCATAAAAGTTCACGCTGTGCCACAGTACTTCTCTATATACACAGCAGAGGCAGCGGTACTACATGAAGCGGCTTCCTTCGTCTCGCGATCAGATAAAAAATGTATAATTTGCACAGATAGTAAATCGGCAAGTAGAGAAATAATTCAACCCTCATAGATAATATTCGCGATATCCTATATCGCGGCAAATGCACAATAAAAATTATGTGGGCTCCGGGTCACGCTGGTATCCAAGACAATCACCTAGCAGACGAGCGGGCTAAAGAAGCAGCCAGAGAACCACTGGAACTGTTTATGTATATTACAACGAAAGATATTCGTAAGCATGTGGCAAAATACTTCACTGCTAAACGTAATACAGAGTGGAGAAACTACCAACACCATTACAAAGAACATAAACCTATGGGTTTGAAGCCTAACTACCCACCAAATTGTTTATGCAGAGATTTAAGAACGTTTACTCGCATTAGGCCACACTTAAAGAACACATTGCCACCTTTTAAATGTTCCGACAGTCCGAACTGCTCACAGTGTAACTCAAACTCCCTAACTGTTATTCACATCCTAGATGAATGTCCTGACTTGGACCAGTTAAGGAAAATTTTGTTCGGGTATCTTCAAGCATCTAACCTTCTTAAAGCTACCACCTATGAAAACATCAGTGCCATTAACAAATTTCTTAAGCTATGTAATATTACAGGCATTTAGATATATTTCCATAGACATAAGGTATTTATTATAAAATCAGTTTGTAAACCAATTTTGTATATAATGTACCGCGAAGACCCAAGCAGCCCGTGCTTATTATCTCAGTGTATTATTTATTTATAGTTGGTTCTCTTGTAAATACAAAAAAAATAAAATAAAATAAAATAAAATAAAACAAAGACAAACGTCAACAACATACTTCTTATTCACCAAGGCTATCAAATATCTTCATAATTTGAATTCGTTTCTTATAAAGTTGAATTAATTGATTCAAAGCAATAAGTGCAGAGTAGTTTAGTACAGTTTTTTTGTACACCTAATTTTCGTTTTAATCGATAGATACGTACACAAAAGAACGGGTAAACAAAATCTTGCAAAAAGAGAATTAGGTGAAAACAATAAACAAAATTTGTTTTTGAGTTCAGGTAAGAATTTATTTCGTAGTTACACATTTTAAATCATTAAATATATTATAAGAAATAAATTATTAAATGGTGGGAGTCTTACAGACTATTACTGAAACGCTTCATGATTCGAGAAAAAGTCATAATATATTGACAATTGTGTTAAAGTAAAAAATTCGTGTCAAAAAAAAAGATTTTCTTCTTTTTAACAGGTACTAAATTAGTGAAAAAAGGATTAGTTGTATTTTTCATTTTCAGCATGTTGGTTTTTGTTTTTCTATCTTTTTCATAGCCTTATATCCGCATTAGCTTTGTGTGAGTTTTTTTCGCTTTTTGCTCTTATTTTCGTAAAGTACCTTTAATTTTGCTCCGATTTTCCATGTGGGTTTCAATATGACACATATTAAAATCTTTCGTAGAAGGTTAACGTGTTTTGTACTTCAAAGGCGTGTACGTTTATAGCTCACTGTAGCGAAAAATATTTTGAGTTAAGGTCAATCTGATGCCCATATATCTCAAAGGTTAATGTGTGAAGCTTTGTGCAGACCCGAAAAATAAATATTCAATTCATTCGTGCATGCTTGAAATCTTTTGTGTTTTAGTTGCACCTTTTAAAAATAAATATTTGTATAATCCACAATCAGGTCCAAAAGATTAATAAAAAGGTTTCAGCTTTCATGCGACGGGGTAAGATTTTGTGAAGAAGTGGTTAATTTTGAGGGATTTGCGAATAAATTTTATAAAAGCGTTCGCGTAGTTGGGAATGACTTATTTATCAATTGTTCCATGCTTCCAATAAGGTAAATTTCCCTAATTCTTCCATATTCCTCGGCCTTATGATTGAATATTTCTTCGCTACTGTCATTACCAAAGTTGTTCAAAGTAATCACTAACAAAAGCAGCAACCGTCGCAGTTGTTCTGCTCCACTGATTTACACTTTTATACTGCAAACACTTTGCTGTGCTATTTAGACAGAGTTAGGTTGAAAAGGTTGCCCAAGGTGTGGGACGAAGAAAACGAATTTGTCCTTTGTGAAGTGGAGGAAGACCGATGGGATAGGGTGGGTTTAGTGTATGTGGATTATAAACGATGACTATGCTGCAGTTGCGACAACCGCTTTATCTGCTGTTGAAGTTCATTCTACTATATCAGCAGGCTTAGCAAAGAAGTAGGAGCCAAGATGCCTAAATCTTAGCACCACAAGAGCAGGGTAGGTAAGGAGAAAGTGCTGATTCCACCTCTTCCGCCATACATCTCACAATATGCACACCTCGCGGATAGTTTCTTATGAGAAAGCCCACGAAGTTTGAGAGCTGAGATTTTGTCAACCTCAGAAGCTCGCTCTAGCGCCCCGATTCACACGTGGCTAGAAGGATTTTATGACCTTACAAGTTTCTATACATGCCCAGCACTCGCTGAGTTGGCGCGGAGCCCAGTTTTCCAAGGTGGGGAAATCACTTCACACGTCCCTTGTCTGGCTAGCTCATCCGCCACATAGGTTCCCACAATGTTGAGGTAACCAGGAACACAGATGAGTCTTATGTCAAAGAATTTGGATGCAATCGAAAGTGAAGCCAGGCATTCCCTGACCAGTTTCGAATGCACTATCATTGACAGCGGCTTGGCTGTCGAAGTAAATATTTATTTTCTTGACTGTTAGTACGCATGTGAGTTGCCAATTAGCTGCTTTTTTGATTGCTACAGTGGTCCCGTAACCTGAATTTGAGTCCTTGGGGAGCTCCTTGCAAAATATTCCCAAATATTCAGTCCATCCGTGAACAAGTTCGCAAGGCCCTGTCTCTAAGTGTAGCGCCTCGTCCACTCTTCCTTTGATGGAATGTGTGTGGAGAAAGTTACGGTCGGACTAAGCGAGGGTATACATTGATACGTCGGCGGGAGGATGAACTCAAAGTTTCTTAGGATACTTGAGTGTCCATAAGTGAGGTTGAGCCTATAGCCCGACACTCTAAGTCTGATTACGCTCAAGTCAATTGCAGTGTAGAGCTCGTTTAGCGGAATGCTTATGCCCTCCACCACTCGCTGAAGGCCAAGCACACTTTTCTTGCACACTCATCCACTATTTTGCTTTCCTCCGTTCCAGTGTGGTCGGGGACCCAACAAAATGTGTTGTTGTGTTGTTGGATACGCGAGAGCAACCTCCTGTATATGTTACTCCCAATCATATTTAAAACAATAAGAAATAAAACACACTGGTTGGCTTATACTCTGACGTTACTGCTGTATTACTAGCGTAAAATATATGATCCCAAGCAAATATACTAAATTGGAATTCGTTTAATTTAGCAAAATATTATGTATAAATGTATTTGAAACCAGTGCGTAATAGTCCAATTCCTACTTTCGCCGAAATCGCCCACCACTAACCGATTGCTCTTTTATTTTTCTTTCAATGTTATTTTCGTACTTTTTTCAATTCTTGACTACTTTTGGTTCTGACTTTTACTACCAATTTCCATCACCTAGTCTCTCGTAACAGTTGGCGTGATACAACTAATAGCAACTCTAATAGCAGAATCAAAGCCGTTACAAAAATTACTACAAGAATTTTTTTATTACCATTCCTCTGCCACTAGTAGTGGCACAAGAAAATTGTTATTGCTAGCCTTGTTAACTTGGAAAGTGTTGTTGTTAAGAATATTTCTGTAAACATAGTAAAGTGAAATGTTTTTGTGGCGTGTGTGCACATGTATATGGTGGATAATATGGTTTGCTAATTGAAAAGTGTACATACGGGTATTCGAGTGTGTACACATAAAACCATGGTGAAATGTGGTTCGCATAAATGTTATAATATACATTGAAGGTAAGAAAGTCTGCAGATTTTCTTTTATAAATAAAGGGCAAGAAAATATTTCGAAATGATTTTTTTTTATTTCATCATATTTCTTAGTATATGAAATTTTTTTTATGAAATACTTTATCCGTTAAAGATCCACCATAGCTCCCTAGCAATATAGAATAAGCATAACAAAATATTCCGTGACTTGTTGGGAATAGTTCGAGCCATAAAGTATAAGTACACATGCCACTTAAAATCATTCTTTAGTTCTGAAACTGACCCTAGCTCATAGGTCTAGAACATGCTTCTTATGTAGTTCCAGAAAAATAAATCCAATGGTGTCAATTTTCAAGTTCTCGGTGACCATTTAACCTAGTCGCTTAGCCAGACAATAGGTCCTGGGAATTTCATTCGTGATTGAGCCGTTGTTTCATGCACCGTGCGGCAAGTGAGAGCACATACTATCCATGTCCTTATCATTGGGCCATAACAAGTTTATTAGGATATAATGCGTACTTTTACCGTTCATTGTAATATTTTATTTTGGAAGAAGTGCGCTCAGATGATTCCGCCTACCCAAAAACTACGCCAAATAGTGACGCGTTGTGGGTGCATATCTCTTTCTTAAATGATATGTTCAATAGCCGAAATGCGCCAGTTTTCCTTGTTATCATTGCGTGTGGTGGTTTGTTTGCAATGCGTTAAATGCCCTTATTGCACAACGGATTGCTCCACTGTGTCTACCTAATTGACCCCGACTATAAATCCCGGCTATAAACACATATTACAGTTCCGAAAGCTCAGTAGTAATTTATAGTACTTAAGTGGCTCTACAACCGTGTATCGGTGTTGGCAGAGTTCAAGCCAGCTGTTTCTGTCCTTCGCTCACTGGTGCCAGCAAGAGGTCTCGAAAGTTGACAGGTCCTGCACTTGTTCTTCCAATGACTTCCGTATCCTTGTTTTTGTTTTGCGTTTGTACCCCACACCTCCGTGTAGTAGATTCGCCTTGCTGGAACATCTTTGTTCATATGGGTGACATGGGCAAGTATAGCCGCTGTATTTTTACACGCTTAACTATGTCCATGTCTTTGTCTATGTCATAGCTCATACAGTTCGCTGTAAACGGCACTCCTTACCTATGCCGGACTACGAGGGGACTACCTAGACTACCTACGAGAGGACTAAAAATCTTACGTAGAATTTTTCTCTCGCCAGCTTCTACACTTTCTCATCTGCCTTTGATATCGCCCATGCTTCTGCGCCATAAGGTAGGACGGGCTTATGAGCGCTTAAAATAGTGTCAGTTTGTTACTTTGAGTGAGAGCTCTATTTTTCAATTGCCTACTGATCCCAAAATAACACCTGTTGACCAAAGTTATTTTCCGTTTGATCTTCCGGCTGCCGTTAATTGTTGTTGATGCTGGCCCCAAGGTAGACAGATCCTTTCACATACCACGACTTTTGGTTGTCAACACTGGCATAACATATTGTCCCAAACAACACGACTTCTTGTATGTTGACAGCAGATACTTTATTTGACTCGCGCTTACCTCAAGACCCATATTGCTCGTCTGTCTCTCTCTCTAAACTGCAATATGCCACCTTATACACGCAAGGATGCACTAGGACATGTTCTTCGAGCGGGTTCTGTATATTTGTAAAGCATTTATTCTATATCCACTGGAAGACATTTTTAGTGTAAGATCTCAATGGAGATAAAGCGGAGTTTAATCTCTTTTTCGATAATTTCTTCTTTTTTTAATGGATCCAAAAACCCTTGTTTGTTTGTGTTTAAACAACTTCTGCAGTTGTATCTTTCATGAGCGAAATGCCGCCAGATATTCGTAGCTAATAGACTGCTTCTTCTGAAATCTGAATTCTGAGTTCCGGAATAGATCGATTTTTACATAAGTAATGGCACTTTACATCTATGCGGTTAATACAACGTTACCGGGAGAGTAGTCGTACATACTAAAGCAAATTATTATTTAGGTAATTTCTGCTTAATTTAGTTTAGTGGTATGATATCCGAACCAGGATATTCACTTTTAAAATTATTAAAAAAAATTGTGTTTATTTTTGCTTGTTCGTCCACTTTTTTCCAAATGCTGATTCCAAGGTCTGACTTTTTTGTTTTAAGTTAATGAGTATGTCAACTAATAAACACTGTCAACAAAATTTAAAGCAGGCCTTGTCAGTAAAAATCTGTTCTAAGCACTTTCTACTGCGCATCATTAAAACAATTTTGTATAAAAACTATTCTGCAGTTTTTTTGAAAACTATTATGGCCCTAAGCCTGTATATTAGATGGCGTGAAAAAAAATCATACAATTCTGGCCTTCATAACGGATGGGTCCAAATTTCTCTCGAATTGTTCTAGCCTACGGACTCCAAAATGTAGGATTGGTCATAATGCTTGAATTTGAATTTGAAAAGGTCGAGCCAAGGAGCACCAGGAGATTTGGTGGCTCCTAAAACACTCAGGCTAAAACGCCCATTGTATTTAAAGCTCTGGAAAGGGGGTAGATAGTCAAGGAGGGAGGGAGAAAAATATCATAGAAAGAGATAGGAAAGAATAGAGACAGAGATAGAGATAGTTAGTCCTGTGAGAATTTTCCAGATTCTTTGGCAAATCTGTAAATATCCTCCAGTTTTAGAGAACGAATATTACTCATTCTCATGACATCGGAACCCAATACTCGTAGTCGCGCTCTAGCAAAGGCTGGACACTCACAGAGAAAGTGCTCAGTGCTATCCGCCTCCTCCAGGCATGACAGGCATACCGGGTTCTCGATGATTCCAATGGTGGTCATTTGCTGACCCCATGGGTTGTGTCTTGTATTGATACCGACCATCAACCGAACGTCTTTCCTTCCAAGTTTTAGTAGAAAGTTTGACAGTTTTCTGTTCGGACTTGTCACAAAACACTTTGCAGTTCTGCAGCGTTCTAGACCGGACCATCGCTCTTTATGTAGATTGCTTACATAATCGTTGATCTAGTTCTTGATTCCTGCGGGACTGATTCCGATTATTGGCTCTGGCCCCTGTGGGGGCACCGCTGATCCACGGTTGGCCAATTCGTCGGCAATTTCGTTTCCTAGAACACCGGAATGTCCCGGAACCCATATAAGTACAAGCGTGTTTTGTCTTGCGATAGAATTAAGCTTCTTCTTACATTCTTGAACAATCTTTGAGGTTTGCTTCGCGTTCTCCAGGGCCTTCAATGCAGCCTGACTGTCACTGAAGACTCCAATCTGTTTCCCGCTCCATCTCCTCTCGATTATCCATTCGGCTACTTTTAGGATGGCAAAAACTTCTGTTTGGAAAACAGTTGCCATTCCCCCCATAGCGTAGTGATACTTATTACTATCGTTTAAGTACCATCCGGCTCCAGACCCTATTTCAGTCTTGGACCCATCGGTAAAGAAAATATCCGTCAAACCTTCCTGCATGCCTCCTGGATTGCTCCATTGCTCACGCAATGGAAATCTGACATCAAATTTCCTTCCGAATGAAACTGTGGGTATCAGGTCATCTTTAGGTGCCAAAAGCAGTGGATACTGCTCCGACAGCAACTTAAAGATTTCTCTGTGTCCCGAAGTTCCATCTTCGTGCCAGAAACCATATTTATGGAGTCTACACATTGCTTTTATTGCTTCCTGTTGTATCTTAAGATCCAGGGGGAGCAAATCAAGCATAGCATTTAGGGCATCTCCAGAGGTTGTACTCATGGCACCCGTGATGCATAAACATACACTTCTTTGCAGCCTGTATAGTTCCCGGATTGTGGACTTAACCATGCTCCGTCGCCACCAGACCGCAGAAGCGTAAGTGATGATTGGTCTGATAAGTGCCGTGTATATCCATAGGACCACAGCAGGTTTCAGACCCCAAGTTTTGCCAAAGGCTCTACGGCATTGCTGAAAAATCTTCAATGCACGATTCACCTTCAGTGAAACGTGTGTCTCCCAAGTCAGCTTCTTATCCAAGATTACTGCTAGATATTTAACTTCGTTGGAAAGACCAAGTGTCACACCTTTCAGTGTTGGAAGACTGAGTCCATCCAATTTCCGTTTTCTCGTAAACAAGACTATAGTTGTTTTGTTCGGATTAACGGAAAGACCTTGTCTCATGCACCAATCATCGATTTTGTCAAGAATCCTCTGCACTTTCGTGCAAAGCCTCCTTAAGGATTTATCCGATGTTAGCGCACAGACGTCGTCCGCATATGCTTGGACGTGAAAGCCGAGTTCCTGCATCTCCACTAATAGGGAGTCTACGACGAAGCACCACAGCAGCGGAGAAAGAACACCCCCTTGGGGACATCCTTGCTTGGCCCTGACTGTGATTTGCTCGTCATCGCTCCCACCAGCGGTTAACAGCCTCTCAGAGAGCATGGAGTATATCCATTTTATAATGGCTTGATTAACTCCGTGTCGTTCGGCAGAAGAACATATCAAGCCGAAAGTGGCATTATCAAAAGCCCCCTCAATGTCCACGAACACGCCCATTGTGTATTCGTCAGCTTCCAGCCCAGCTTCAATCTTGCTAACAAGATCGTGTAAGGCTGATTCACATGATTTTCCACTCTGGTAAGCGTGTTGATTTCTACTAAGTGGACTTCTCGGCAATATCCCCACTCGAATATGTTTCTCTAATGGTGTATGAACCATCAGGTTTTCGAATGGAATCCAGCCTTACTGAGCGGTCTAAATGAAGGACCTTACAAAGTCTCGCTGTTTCCCTCATTTCTTCGACGTTACTGCAGAAATTTCTACAGGATTCAAGTTTGGCTTGACATACTTTTTTCTTATATTCTCTATGTGTAAGTTGATGATTGGCCCAGTCCTCTTCTGTTTTGGTCTTCAAGTCCTTATTAAGAAGTTTCCTGGACCGTACACGAAGCTTCGACAGTTCAGGGTTCCACCAAGGAACCGCTTTCCCCTGTCTGCTTTGCCTGAGTGGGCACAGTTCCTCAAAGCAATTGATTAAAGTACCTTCTAATTTCTTAGTCGCATCTTCAATCATTTCTGCTGATTTGAGTTTTTTCAGGTTTGGTAATCGCTCTGTTACAAGCTCACCATACCTGTCCCAGTCCACATTTCGAGGATTCCTACCGGAAGGTATTGATATTGTGTCAATTCCCAGTCGGAATTCGATAAGACGATGATCAGAAAGAGAGTCCTCTTCCAAAACTCGCCATCGGTTGATTTGATTTCCAACTGACCTATTGGTAAGTGTTAAGTCAATCACCTCTTGTCTCCTTCTGGTCACAAAAGTTGGTTTGTTACCAGTGTTTTGAATGACCAAATCGGATGACAGGATAAAATCCAGTAACTTGAGACCTCTGGTGTTGTATTTGCTGCTTCCCCACACAATGTTCTGTGAGTTTGCATCACAGCCCACTATTAGCCCCAGATTATTGGATTCTGCGTACTTGACCACTTCTCTTAGCTCCCTCGAAGGAGGTGGCTGTAAAGAGTCGTAGGTTAGGTAGACCGAAACTATAATAGCTTCGACACTGTTCCCACTTTTCAAGTACTCTATTTTTGCAGCAACGATATCTCCGGAGCATAGCTCTTTTAACATCGTGTGTTCGATCAACCTCGGCATGATAATACATGCTCGCGGTCTCACATTTCCTTCACAATGAAGTATTTGTCCCCACGACATAGCACTTAGACCACAGATACGCTTGTGACATACCCATGGTTCTTGTATAAGTATTATGTGTGGGTTTGTTTGCAGTTTTGCATGCCTACGGCACAAGAGAGCCGTAGATGCTTTGCTATGCTGCAGATTTATCTGTGTAAATATTACTTCAGTCATGAGACTGAGTATATTTACACTTTGTCCTCCACCTTATCCTGGACGCGGAACTGGATCCGCCCCAGATGTAGGTGGGGACGGCACTCGTACTTCGACTTAAGAACCTTAAGAGACCGAAGATCGATACCCAGTACCAGGTGGGAACCCGCCTCCGAAGTGGTAGCGGATTTCTGCCTGGTGCACGAGTATACTCTCCAGAGAGTCGTGTCAAGACCCTTATTCTGAACACGGATGCGTTTGAGGAGTTCTGCTGAATTACAGGAAGGACCCGGAATCCAGACACTCGCTCGTACCAGCCTTTCTTTGCTACTCTCAACAAGAATAAACTTTCTGTTTTCGCAGGTTGGGATTTTTGCTATCGCTTTTTCTAGCCATTCTCGGGAAAAAGCATTGGAACAGTGCACCTTTACGATGCCGTCCACCATGCTTTTCCCCTCGAAAGTCGGCGCGTCTTTCGACTCACCGATAGCTTTCCAAAGATAGCTGTCAAGATAGTCTTGTTGCCCTTTGGACAGTAGCCCATCTTGTTTGTCGGTATGTATCTCCACCGTCATTGCCTTTCGCTGCCATTCTCGCGAATGATTCGCCAGATGTTGACGGAAGAGTGTCATTCGACATTTGAGGTCCCTTAGCCTCTGCCTTGTCAGGCAAAGGTTTGTCTGCCTTGGATTGGGTCGAGGATGCAGGCATTTCCGAATTCCGTTTTTCAACTTTCCTCTTCTTTGCCTTCCTCCTCTTCCCGGTCGTTAGCACAGACCCCGTTTCGTTTCCGGAAGAGCGCAGCGCTACAGAGGAATCCTCTGTTCTGCCACGCTTTTTCGTTTCCGTTACAGGTGTCGAAGTTGACGGAGCTTGAGTCCTTGCCTTAGCTAGTGCTTCGGCTTGCCTCGCCTTCTGTCTTCTTCGTTTGATCTGCCTTGCGGTTAGACCAACACCTGCGTTCGACTCTCCAATAACTTCAGTCTTTTTACCGGTACTTACCTGATTCACACCAGGTTTAACCGTTGTCAAAGACTTACTCGGTACCAGAGATCCGTCTGAGTCTACTGAGAGATTGTCTGCCATCTCCACATCCTTCACAACTTGTTCAGTTGCTTCAGATCGTTTCGATGGCGGTGTATCTCTCACACTCACTCGGCTCTCCATTGGCATAGCCAATGTGCCATGTTTCACCACTAGTAGTGCGCTTCCTCCGGAACCCTGGGTGTCAGTTCCGGTCATAGGGGAATGTGGGGTTCGGGCCTGCACATCCGATGCCCGAGCCGTCGATTGCTCGACGGGAGGATTTCCCAAAAGTGGGTTACCACGTGCAGAAATATCCTTATTTAGCCGTTCCGCGGATGAGTGGATACCCAATTCCTATATGAAGCTGCCCTCTTAGTTCGTGGTAAGTTAATCTCCATAGAATGGGGTTAACTCGCCACTTAAGCCTCATCCCCGCGGCAAGGAGACCGACATGACAAGGCAAGGTCATAATGCACTAAATAATTAATTTAATAAGCGGTTATTTAAAACACTGAAAAAATTAAGACTTATTGATAATGAAACCCTTATTTTAACTACCACTAAACAATTAGTGATAGTGCAATTTAGTGGTAATGAAAAATGAACAACCCTGAAAAAATAACACCTGGTGACTAAAATTATTCTTAGTTTGATCTGATGAGTATCAGTACAGGCTTCTAAGTAGACAGAGTGCTTCAATCGTTTGTCCTTTTTCAGAATTAAACCAAGCTCTTGTCTTTTTTCTATGCTATGATGACCCCGGTGCTGAGGCCAACGTGGGTAATATGGCGTGCTTACGGCAGTAGCGTCGTAATTTTGCATGAAGTTGAAGAAGTAGTGCGAAAGTAAGTCGCCTCGTCTCAAACGTGGGTGTTTTGGTTTCAACATCAGAAATATGCGTGTTAAAGGCAGTTAAAGGCACCCTCCTATTTTGTGCCCCTGTATACATACATACATATATATATATATATATACATATAAGTATTGGATTCGTGTGCTAGAAAGTCATGTGCATATGTCAATGCGTAACCATTTACAAAAAAAAAATGCGTTGTACGCCTCCTTAACGCTTACAGCTTCAACGCTTTTCTCCCCAGGTCTATGTATCGTTCGCTTTTATGGCTAACAAACATGTTGCCCCATGTGGGTGACTGCAATATTGGCAGTATGTGTTAAAATTTTTTATTGTATTGTATTGTATTGTATTTGTGATGCATACATGTATGTATATGTCGATATACACGTACATATGTACAATACATAAATACAAATGTGCTATATGGGATTGCTAACTTTTTTTATCAACATCTTTGTGTACAAATTCAAGAAGGATATTTATTTTTTGTGTTTACATACGCACACATATATGCTCATATTCACATATGTATCTATGTACATTTGCGATGCTTTTATTTTTTCCGCTGAATGGCAGCATTTTATTTCATATGTGGACATTTGCACTCGAAGAAAATTTGTTTGAACAGCATATTCTGTGGTTGGTAGTGCTTTTTTTTATTGAGGTGGCACAAAGCATTGAAAGCCAAAAAAGTGTGAGACTTCGCTCGGCTCACCCACTGAAACCCCACCCAAACTGCGTTTCCCGTGGTTGCTGGTGCGTATGTGTGTGTGTACGAGTGTTAATGCTTGGCCGCTGCGTAAACATGCCCCAATATTACGGGCGATAAAGTCAAGTTGTTTGCTTGTGCATTTACGCCAATAATAATGTATTAAATTTATTATCGAAACATTGTTTTGTAGGACTCATTCATTCCATGTGTTGTTGATGTTGTTGTTGTTGTTGCTAGATTTCTCAGTACTTTGTGAATTAAGCTTGTGTTGTGCTATCCACTCGCCGCCATTTGAATGGATTTTATTGTTAACACGCAAACGCTGCACAGCAGTAAAATTCCACAAATATTCGTATTTTCAGTTGCCCTTTGGCTTCTTTTTCGATTTAATGCAAGTATGCAGAATATCCACATCTATTTGACGACTTTTTGAAGTATATGTTATATTTAGATTGGAATTTATATGCTGTGCAAAATACAAATACAGAGAATCAGAATAAATTCGATAATTTGCTTTACTTATGCGCATTGATTCAAATAAATATTTATATGTATCCCAAAAATACCTAATATCCTGATGTCAATGCTACTTTGTTAAGTATGTATAATACTATTAGAAAGGATATAGGGTAATGCGAGAGTTGCTAGATACATTTCTAGCCTTGGGCACTTCTAGGATTGTCGCGCACCATCTGGTACTTTCATTGGAAATTCGGTATATTTTACCACAAACTCACTCACAAAAATTTGATGTGTGAGTCAGAGTGTTGTTTGCAGAGGCTTTAAAAATGTATCTCCACACAAAAATAGAATTAAGCCGTGATTCTTTTCGGGTGTTTCTTTTTCATAATTTTCGGCTAAAAATATGGTAGCACGCATCTTCCTTCAGGACTGTAAAAGCCTGGTGCAATGAATTTCCTCCTGGTCGCTGTTCGTTCCGGGACAATTTCCGGGAAGGTCGTCTAAAATCAGTTCTTCTTCTTAATTGGCGCGATAACCGCTTACGCGATTTTGGCCGAGATTAACAAAGCGCGCCAGTCGTTTCTTTCTCGTGCTAACCGGCGCCAATTGGACACTCCAAGTGAAGCCAAGTCCCTCTCCACCTGATCTTTCCAACGCAGAGGAGGCCGCCCTCTTCCTCTGCTACCACCAGCTGGTAAATCAGTTGGTGTGCCAAAAAATATCGATGCAGTGCGGAAAATGATTAAGAAAGATCGCCATCTTACATATCGTGAGATGGAGAGATCCTTGGTCATTAGTATGACGAGCAGCAATAATGGCGATTTGGTTTCTTCATAAAAAATGTTGCTTTTTCATTGTCCTTTTCTTTATTTGTTTTTGTTTCTAAAAATACAGTGTTCGATTCCAAAAATGTCACACTCAACGAAGGCAAGTGATGCAAATTTTCTCTCTAAGAAGATTTGTTAGGTGAGTTGGTGGTCCTGAAAATCAGCTGATTACTTAAAATGATAAGGATGGCAGTATTTTGTGTTCTCTTGTGAACATGAAAAAATATGCCTTTTATAGGGTTCCTGCACAACATTTTGTCGTAAAAACAAAAGCACCATAAGGTGTGTTTACATTGGACCCTATCTACCTGGCTGCGATGGATCCCACATAATTTAGGAAACACTATGAAGCGCAACTGGATAAAAACTATTTTTTTCAAAAATTCATTGCATCAAATGCAAAATTATATTGATCATTAAGGAAAATATTTGGAAAAACAATCAAACAATCGTGTGCAGGAAATTTTTTAATTCATTTGCCGTTTTGTCCCAACGTTTGGCGGGTCCCTTTGACCCGCGTTCTAAAAAACTTTAGAAGCTTACACTTTAAATGAGTTGCATCTTTGATAACTATTCTTTGAATCCCTTTAGTCAGTGGTTCCGCAGTAATAACCATAACTTCGAAAATCATGAAATATTCTAGCTCTTCTCATACATTTCCGAATAAATACATTTTAAACAAATACCCACTCACATTTTAGTAAAACTTATTGTAATTTGTACCATCTTACGGACGGACGGAAGTATATATGTGTATTGTTTTAACATTAAAAGAAGACATTCATCATAGAGATATCTGTTTTGTTTTATTTCATGTGAACAGTAACTTTTTGACATAAATAAATAAATCAAAACAAAAAGAGTTAAAAAAAAAGATTTTTCAAAGTTACTTACACGTGAAATGTGAATAGTACATTATGCTTTAACCCCAATAAATTTTGTTACAAAACAATGCTTGCGCTTTCGGCTAAAAATTCAACACATTTGATTAGTCTCTAATACATACGCATTTCCGAATGACATGTACAACATTGTATAATATGGAAATCAAATATTTATTATGATATTCTTTTCCCCTTGTCGGTGTGATGTTCTATCTCTCTTTTAGCAATAGCAATTTCAGCTAAGCGAAAAATATTGCTACTGCGCTCTAAAAGGCAAGACACCTAATCATTTTTATGCTTATAATATAATTACTGCTGACAACTAAAATGTTCATTGTTGCCATCACAAGCTCCTTAGCACTATTAAATAAACAACTAATTTTTGTTCTTACAAAGTCCTCAGCACCATTAAGCTCTTTCGAAATGATTAATAATGGTAATATGAGCGCTTAAATTCAGTTGTCTTGTAGGGTTGTATATATGTATGTACGTATGTGCATGATTTTATGAATGTACATATCTGTTGACGTTGTGTAGCAACTTAGCACTTTTTCCTCGGAGCTTCAATGCAATATATTATATGAACTATTAACATTTCTTATTCGCAGTTTAGAAATCTGAATAAATTTTTAGTAAAAATAAAAACTTTCTATGTGAATGGTCATGGTAAATGAATACAAAAGTAACAATTATTAGGGTCATATAAGGTATTTTACTTAAAATAGGCAACACTTATGTATTTGCACACCTCAATAAATATCTCATTTCGCACAATAAAATATTTTTATAACTTTAATTTGTATATTGATTTGAAAAAGAATTTGTATTACGAATAACTATTATTATTTATGAAAATTTCCCACATATTGCATCGTATTTGGTTGTTGGCTGTTGGTGTGCACCACAGCTTGATGTTGGTATCTTTCCTGCATCAACTTCAGATATTTCTGTGTATGCCGTTATATGTCTGTGTATTCTGCTAACTGACCTGCATTTACGAGCTGGGGAAATGACTCATAAATTTTCGCAATTCACTTTTTAATATATATAAATGTATGTATTATACATATTTATATACAATATCTTTCTTTACTTTATTGTTTTACATGATTTTCTCATTTATTTTTTTTATTCATTTTTAAGTAATTATAATAAGTTTGTATGTTTTTCTGTGAAGGGATTTGTTGAATGAGTTGGAAAAAATAAACTGCCTTGTTAACGAACTGAAACACCAGGTTAAGATTAATTACAGGTAATGAAGTAACCTGTGCCATAATAATATTTACTTCAAAAATAAATATCAGGCACATTCTGAGAAGAAAATTAATTGATGTCAAATCAAATAAAATGAAAAAGGGACTCGAGTTTTTATTACTGTTAAGTAAATCAATTTAAACTTTATGCACAACTACGCAAACATTTATTTAATTTGGTCCAAGGTACAAAGATAATGATAATTAATTTTTGCTGAGAATATGTAAAAAATGATTGAAATAAGGCAACAATTATAAAGTGAAAAGGATTACTTATTACTTTGGATTACTTTGGATGCTCCAGCAGATAACCAGCGATGATTTATATTTCTATTCTAGCAACTCTTACACTATGCGAATCCTCTGATGATATCGTTCTCCTTGATATTCCGGTGAATCACTATGGTTTTTAACAATACAAACCAAATGGCTAAACTTGCTTCTTCATGTATTTTTCCACATTTCATTTGCTCAAATTGCATATAAGCCACTGAAAGTGCCGCATTATGTGCTCAACGTGCTGAAGGTAGTTGGTCGACTCCTTTTTCTCAAACTTTATTATGAACGTTATGTGTAGTAATTTCTTGCGAATGTGATGTGATTTGTTCACAAGGGTAGTGCAATTTTACTTCACTAGATTTTTTCTGACAGATCTATGCCAATAAGCCGCAGTCGCACGATACTCTATGATTCAAAATTACGCACTTATTGCTCGAATTCAGCCGGATTTAGGCGACAATGTCATTTAATTTCGGATATTTTAGATTCATGATACTATGTGAAGTCCCATCCTGCATACATTCATGGAGTTTTCGAATAAAAGAATACATTCTTTAGTATGACGCACACAGCTTCTCTTATTGCGTTTCCATGCACCTTTATGAGAAAACTTGAGGTAGCAGATATTTGCAAAGCAACGATTCGATGAACTATAATGACTTCGACGCAGAGCTGCAAAACGGTACTTTATATTTTCTATTACAAAAAATGGAACATCTTTATTTTTTAGTACGTACAATGGAATATTAAGAACAAAAATTTTTATTTGAATATTTCACTTTTGCATGGAAAAAATTTCAATTTGATCTTTCGTGGATTTTAACGGAACGGTTAATTTTATACAGGTCAAAAAGCAGACCAGCCCTAATTTTTTCGAGTCGCAACTTTAAAAATTATACTTTTACAATTTTATATTGTTTTAAATTTTTTTCCCTTTAACTACTATTGGAGAAGAGGACGTGCAAAATTTCAACTAATACAAATATTATGTATGAAAAATCATCGACTTTAATAGACTCATCGTAAAACCCAGTCTTCCTTTAACAAACTTTTATTTGCTTTACTTTTTTTAGCTTGCCAGTTTCACTTTGCCAACTTATTCAATTCAACATTTTTGCTTCTTATTGAATGCGTACTTCAGTATCAAGTCACTGATTGCACGTAAGTGCTTTTACTTCCTCAAAGACGTAAGTATTTTGGCATAAACGGGCTTACTTCAAAAACTTGCAGCGGCTTAAGAGTAGCGTTATTGTCATTCGTTTGCCCGTTTACCGTTTTCAGTCTCTGCTAACAATTTGATGGAAAAGTTACATTTCTTACTCCAATTCAATTTCACTACTTTTCGATAGTTGCCTTTGTCTCTACCGTGCAGCAGCCAATTGCAACTTTGCCACTGCTACTTTACATGCATGAAAAGTTATATATTGTATAATATGTACATGTATTTGTGTACAAAAGTTTTTCAAATTCCCTTACTTTTAAATATACTTTCTTTACTTGCATATCTGCGCACTTTCATATGGCAGATATTCAGTTTTTATTTCTCTTCTCCTTTCACTTATTCTTCGTTTCAATTTTGTGGTTTAAGCGGAAACTATTATCAATATGAAACTGGTGTTCTTTGCACTAATTCTTGAATACTAGGGGTATTTGTTGGTATAGGCCAGTAGTAGCCATAACTTCATAAATGAGTGTAGAAAGTTATAGACATACATATAGCAGGTATTTTTATAAGAGAACTGCAGAACTTAAAATGATAATACAAAAGCGAAATATTGTTGAAATTAAAAGTTGTTAGCTAATTTCATGGCATTTATGTTTTGAATATGATATAGGGCATATATCTGCTGCGGCTAAAAGTTACTTGGTTCATTCAAACATTCCCATTTTTGCCTACCTTTTCCAATAAATCTGGCCGTTTATCGGGTTCCATTGCTTAAAAATTTGCTGGTTTGTTGCTATAAAGCAATGACTTAACGTATCCCCATGCAAATTAATCCAGTGGCTTTCAATCGCACGAACGAGGTGGCCAATGAGTACATAGCACCACTTCTGGAAAGAAAGCTGTCACCAAGTGGACTTGGCAGACGCGCTATATGGTCAGACGATTTGCTCTATGAACTTCGCGAACAGATTTTTTTAATTTTTTCTAGGTAAATTTCCACAATTTGGAAGCGCTGATCTGGCGTTGAACGATTCATGCTGACTTGCCAAACCTTAATGAACGGAAATTTCAACACAGTTGTCATTGTCAATAGTTATCGGTATCGATAGTTCTCATCTCGTTAAAAAGAAACCACCCGATATAAACCAAACTGCTCAGAATGAACGGAGGAATTGATTTAGCCACGTCTTTTTGCCCGTCCGTCCGTGCACACCATAGCTCGAGCCAAAATTAATATATTTCAGTGAAACTTGGTACATTTATTACTCTTTATTGTAGATAGTTTTGTATTGACAATGAGCGAAATCGGTCAGTGATCACGCCTACCTCCTACATAATATGGAAAAGAGAAAAAACTCACGTTTCTGTAGTAAATAAAGCAAGAGCCACGTTCACTTTTTGGTAAATGCGTGTATCTCGATAACGACCTAATCAAATTTTCTTTTCCAATGATTTCATTTCAATAATTAAAACAACAACATCATTAGGCGCTGACTATGCAATTGAGCATAGGATCCTGAATTCATTCTCTCAATTTTTGCTGCTTTCACAAAATGCACTGCACACAAATCAAAGTGATTTTAACTCCACCACTCAATACGATTCGAATCCGAAACGCATAGCCGCTACCATCAATTCCTTTGCACACAAAGAGGGTACCTTCATACTAGGGATGTCAAGGTAGCGCGGCATTTTTTAGAACCCAAAGCCCCGGCATTATTAGGCAACAATACGGATATTTTCGGGATTTGTAATTAATTTACGAAGCATATGAAAGGGTGACAGAAGAATCACTTTTGTACCAAAAAACACACGATGAAAGTCAATCTGTGTGGATTTTGAACCGAAATCCCCTGGCAGAATGAAACAACTGAAATATTAAAAGTCTATTATATTATTAAATATTAAAATCAAATATTAAAACAAAATGAGTGAACGGCCACTCACTTCAGATATGCGTATAAATAATAAATATACAATAAGTTTTGACTTTATCATGTCAAATTCAAACCACATAAAGCAGGTTTTGTCCCGCATAAAACGGAGTCAGAAGATATATTATTATCAGATATGCAAAGCAATATTAAATGCGTATAATTGTAATCTTTGTTTTGTTAGTAATGGAGTAGTTTTAGTTGAAAATAAAAAGTGCCAAATAAGGAACATCTGAATATCTGCATTAATTGTAACGACATCCCGAAAATCCCGGCATTGCAAGAATAGAAAAAATGTACATCCCTAATACACACTTACGTACACACTTTATTTGACACACATACACCTGCATATGTGGTTGGCTAAGTTGAGCATTCTATTGTAGATGTTTCTAATCTGTTCCTTTACCAAAATTCCTTGCTGTACTTTACGTATATGAGGGTATGCAATACTGAACAATGCTGCCGTAGATGGCTATAGAAATAGAGTAGTTCTGAAATCAATAGCCACAAAGGTGATAAGCAGCGTCTTTATGCCCAAAAGCTGCTTTTGTCTTATATTGCCTTTCATTGCAAGGGTTTGCAAACGATGTTTCTCTTTCAGAGGTGTTTGTATATTAGTTGCAGTAGTAACTGTGGTCGTTATTACTACTAGGGTGGCTATTTATATTTCTGGCCTAACAATGGAAAAATGAACATTGAAAAGGTGCTTATGGATTTCTTTTATAAAAAGTTATCCTTGGTGATCAATACGATTTTGCATTCGGTTGAAACTATTTTCGAAGTTCTTTGTCCAATCGCATCTCTAGGGTGTTTTCTTAAATTATATGTGATAAAGCGGCCGACGTGCGAATGGGTTGGTGCGTATCCTAATTGCCGCCCCTCGGCAGGCAATGGCAAACCTTCGCGTGTATTTGTGCCATGAAAAAGCTCCTCATAAAGAAATGTTTGCCGTTCGGAGTGGGCTTTAAACTGTAGGTCCCTCCATTTGGAAAACAACATCAAGACGCGCGTCACAACTAGAAGATGATCAAACACTCAAAAAGGGCGGAAACGCCAATTGTGTGTATATACATATATACCATATATATATATACAATACATATATGGGGTACAACGTGAGCACACGCACGCTCTTCTACTTTCTGTTTATCATATGGTGCTGCATTTTTAGTTTTTATTCGGCGGGTAATGACACACTGGGCACAGAGCGTCGTATAGCTTTTGCAAGCCGCGTAATGACATCTGTTGCTGTGCCTCCACATTTGTCAAGAGTAACAAGTAAAGAAACGGTCTATATTTTCCAAGGACTTATTGCAAATGAAAAAGGATTACATACACCAATAGCTCTCTGTGGTCCACATCTCGCATTCGAAGAAGGCGTGCTCCGTATCATCGTATTTAGTATCTCCATATATGCAATTTGGTAGGTTCACCTTTTCTATTCATCACAAATATTTGTGAAAGAACGGACGCCCGAATGAATACTGTGCAATAGTTAACTTCACCGTGCTTTCTTTCTACCCACTTTGTTAAATCGGGTGTTAGTCGCGTTGTCCATCTACCGTATTGTTCAGAGTTTCATCTTGTTTGCTATCTTGTAGGCGTTTGAATTCCAATGTCGGAGAAGCATCCTGTCGAAGGGATTCCTGAGGTTTTTGCTCCCAACTATGTTTGCGCTCTTTTGCTAGAAGATCTATAGGGATGATTCCGCTAATAACTAAAACCGATGCTTCTGAAACTATTCTGTTTTGAGAAGCCACTCTGAGAGCCCAGGTGCGTTGCACAGATTCTTTTCTTTTTCGCCGGCATCTCACCCTCAGCGAATCTGTGCATATTTCGCATCCACATAGAAGAATCAAGTTTGTCGCGTCCATTAAAAGTTTTCGCTTGCCCTGAGTTGGATCATTTTTTGTTGGTTGAAGTTGAATATCCTGCTGTTGAAAAATTGAAATCTTTAGAATTTAGAGCTTAAGAGATTCACATTTTCGCCTATAAGAACAGTTGTTTTACAAGACACCCACATTCCCACTTCTTATTTACTCCCCAGTAATATTTTTCCTAGAAGTAGCATCAATATTCGCCAATTCATCTGACTTGCACACTTTCCACTCAAAACTCCTTAAGGAAATTCAAATGTCTGCAGCATTAAAAGACAATTTCCAATTTTCTGCACGTCCTACTACTAATAAACCATTTTGTGGGCAAAAACTTTTCCAAAACAACCAAACTTATATTTGCTCTTG
Source organism: Anastrepha ludens (assembly GCF_028408465.1). Classification (NCBI taxonomy): domain Eukaryota; kingdom Metazoa; phylum Arthropoda; class Insecta; order Diptera; family Tephritidae; genus Anastrepha; species Anastrepha ludens. The sequence goes on along the minus strand of NC_071500.1, from coordinate 47,744,694 downwards.
GCGAAAAACAACCGGAGCACTCAATTCAACGCACTCAACTAACTATCCAACAAACTAAAGTGCAGTACAAAGTTGAGTGAGTCCATACCTGTACATGCATTTATCTTTACTCGTATTTTACATCAAAGAATCTGTACACATATATACGTAACAAATATTGCTCTAGTTCTGATTGTATATATAAGATAGAAATAAGCTGAGTAGCGTCTTCCGAGAGATCGAAAATGTTGTTTGCACTAGTCAATCAAATACAGGGTGGCTGATGAATTTAGCTACATTAAGAAACTCAAATAACTTTTTTTTTAGTGTATGGAATTCATTTATTTTTTTTTCAAGTTGAAGGTCATTAAATATTATTAAATATAGCTTAACTAGTTTTAAAAATAATTGAATTTAAATGCCCCCCATGCTCGTTGACACAAGTGCGGCATCTTAGTAAAAATTTGTTCATTGCTGCTTTGAGAGTTACGACAGGAATAGCCGCAATTGTTGCCCGAATGGATTGTTTTAGTTCATCCACATTTGTTGGCTTTGTTTTATAAACTTCTTGTTTACATAAACCCCACAAGAAAAAGTCAGGTGCAGTAAGGTCAGGCGACCTGGGGGCCAACGAAATTCGGAGTTTCTTGAAATCAGTTTATTGGGAAATTTTCGTCGCAACTCTGTCATAACAGTCTGGGATATGTGAGACGTTGCCTCATCTTGTTGAAACCACACAGAGTTGAAAGGAATTCTCTTTCGGCGTAGTTCTGGATAGAAAAATTCTTTCAGCATTTTCAAATAACGGTCTCCAGTAACCGTAACGGTGTGACCATTTTCTTCAAAAAAATAAGGCCCGACAATACAGCGTGAAGAAACCGCACACCACATTGTCACGCGAAGAGGATGCAATTCCGTCTCATGGAGTATCTGTGGGTTAGAAGTACTCCATATTCGACAATTTTGTTTGTTCACATTGCCGTTTAAATCGAAATGGGCCTCATCAGGCCTGAAAAGGCAGTTTAATATGTTTTGGTCTTCTTCCACCATTTGCAGGATCTTCTGGCAAAATTCCAAGCGAATCGGCAAGTCTGCTGCATTCAGTTTGTTAACCATTTGAATTTTGTAGGGAAATAAGTCTAAATCTTTGTGCATTATTGTTTGCAAAGACTGTCGGCTGACACCAAGTTGAGCAGATAAGCTTCTTGTTGAAACCCTTGGATTGCTTTGTATAGCTGCAGCTACAGCAGCGATCGTTTCCTCCGTCCGAACTGGTGGGTTTCGATGATAAGACCTTCTTGCGACTGTTCCTTGCTCAGCAAAATTATTCACCAGTCTCATTATGGTCCATCTGCTCGGGGGATCGCCGCCAAACATCCGCCTGTACTCTCTCTGTACCAAAACTACGGACTCCAGTGCGTGATATCGGTGGACTATCCAAATTCTTGTTTGCGTGTCCCAGTTATCCATTTTAATAAATTTTAAAGATCAATCAGCAAATTAAAACAAAAATGGAACAGATAACTTAAAAAGAAAAAAGTTATTCAATTTTTTTTTGGTAGCGGCTTTCATCAGCCACCCTGTATCAACTTGTTCACGTGTGGCGTATGCAGCTTCGTACATATGATACATACATATGCAAATTTGCTTGCCGGCAAATAGTTTGATTTGCAATTTGACGAATTTTCAGAAAATCATGCTAAACAAGTACATATAAAGGCACCTGGGAATAGTGGGATATTTGCATGCATACATAGGCAGATTGTTAATTATTTAGTGTATTGACATATGATATTGAAGTTAATACACGGAGTTGAAGATTTAAGGGAGAAGCATTTGTTTCTGAAAAATAGAAACACAAAAAATACATTTATGTAAAAACAGTGTAAGAAGATTTATTCCAACTACTTTTAAAAATTGGCGTCGAGCGACGATTTCCATCAAGTTGATGAATATTTCGGCAGTAGCCATGCAAAATTCTGTCGCATTACTTTAGGCGTATACCTCGGCCCTCAAATGCTTTCACAACAAAAAATCTGCTCAGGTTAAATCGGATGATCTTTCAGTATGCTGGGCAGTCGGGCAGTCAAAAGGACCATTTTCCGACATAAGTCTCTTTGAGAACAATAAATTGATTGTTCGACGAGCAATGCACGTTTTTTTGCTCGTTTAAAATGCTCACCTGCATACCCAAAAGAGCGTAGTGGTATGTGGCGAATAATAGTATCAACTATATTACTAAAACGCAGTGGCGAAGAGAAGCTGCTTATCACCAGCGTGATTATTATTATTGAATTTGCAGCTACTTTTTTCTATAGGCATCCACGCCAGCAGTGTTGCATACTTTCATACGAGTATGCGTAACGTACAGCAAGCAATTTTGGTAAAGGAACAGATTAAAAGCATCTAGAATGTCCAACTTAGCCACCCACATATGCCGGAGTATATGTATCATGCGGAAAGTGTGTATGTATGAATGTACGTACATATGTACGGGGACCGGCACTCGAAGTTTTTGTCTGCCTCCGGCGTCAAAGCTATTTTCAGAAAACTTTCTCGATAATATTTCGCATTTACCTAAACGCCAGGTTCGATGAAAGCTATTAGAGAGCGCTCATCTGCGTTTACAGCGGCCCAAACCATTACCTGTGGCGCGTGCTGCCTCCTGATGGTCAATCGATGACCCAACTTCTCGTATGAATGGTCGGTCAAATAAACTCAATCGTTTTGAGAGTTTACGAATTGCTCAATTTAAACAATTTTCTCATCAAAAATCACTATGTTCGGAAAGTGACCGCTTTCGGCCAAGCGAAGCAGCTCCTTCGCTGTATGACTTGTTGCTGCTTTGGTGAGAGAACATGCAAGAATGGTTTTTAAGCCACAGTCTTCTGATTTGTGAAATTGTTTTCCCAAAAAATGAATATGAGTAGTTGTAGGACCACAGCTTTGAGAATTAAGGAGTCACTTGCGTACAAATATCGTTTTTTGAAGTTGTTGTTGTCGTTGTAACAGTATACTTATACCTGATCACCGGTCGTCTTCGTCTAGCTCATCTAGCGGTAGGCCCAGAAAACTTGCTGTCTAGACAAATTAGATCCAGATGCTAGCTGAGTGGGTTTGATGGGCTTCTGAAAAGGTGGTCAGTGTCGTGCGGAGTGCCTTCTCTGGAGATATGTTTAGTATGTCGGGGCCAATTCTGGATAAGTAGGAGTTTAACCTGATCGAGTATCTAGAACGTACTTGTGTCAAGCTTATGCGGGTCTCACGGGGTAGCTGGTGCTCTTGCTATAGGTCGTGGTTGGACTCCAAAGGTGGTAAGTGTCTCCCGATGAATGTCATGTACAGTCTGTCTTAGCACTATCCGGTCTAGTTTTGCTTTGTCCTAGATCTCGTCGGCATAATTGAAGAGATGTCTCCCGGCGGCCCCTGGGAGGCGGCTCAGGTTCAAGTAGGTGTTTGCATGGGTGGGACCTGCGGTAGCAATTGACTTCATTGTCGAAGGTAACTCCTAAGATTTTTGGGTTATTAACAATCGCAATTGGTGTGTCGTCGACTTTGACTTTAAGTTTCAGTCTCGACTTCCTTTGTCCAGATGGTAATGATGGTCGCCGTAGACTTCATGGGGGAGAGTTTTAGATTCCTCGCAGTGAAGAAGCGAGCAAGACAGGTGAGGTAGTCGTTTACTTTGGCACACATCCCATCAATGCCCATCAAATGCCCGACGCCATTATCGTACATTCGTCGGCGTAGGAGACCAGGAAGACTCCCTCTGGTGGCTGGGGAGCTTCGATATATAGAAGTTGAAAAGCAAGGGTAGAGAGGCAACACCCTGCGGAACTCCTTGCTTTATCTTTCTCTATTTACAGATTTGGTCTCGAAATATTACCGACAAGTGCCAACCACGCAGATAGTTCGCAGACCACCTAAATATTTTTTGATATGATGGCTTCGTAGATAATATGAAAACATGTAAAAAATAAACATGAAATGATAAATAGATCATAAAATATTTGTTTAAAAATATAGCGAACTGAGTTAATTTGCGTTTTCTTTATTTATTAGGTTAGGGAATACGTTCGTAGCGTTTTTATTGAAGACTTTTACATAAAAATACAAAAATATTGTAATTATATCTATAAGTTAATCAATTTTATATTTGTCGTTGCTGTTTAAAACCTCTTCCCACCTTTTGACCAATTTGTTGATGCCGTTCCGCCTAAAATCGCCTTGTCTGGTGTCAAAGAAGTTGTTGAGCATGGCTGCCATCCGGAAGCGCATTTCTTCGAATCTCCGTACTTGAAACACCAAAATGATAGAAACCGTTTTTTCTAATATCGGTCGTCTCTTGGCAGGCAGTGGCGAACGAAAGTACTTTGCTCATCAAAAAGTTCCTCATAAAAATACCCATCAGAGCAACTATTGGTCCTTTGATTTATAAAACAGCATCAAGGCGCACACTACAAATAGGAGGAACTCGGTAGTAGCTCTTTTTATGGGATCGTCACCAAGCCACACAGTAAAACTCTATACACTACACAAGAGCATTCCTGCAATTTTAGTCAAAATAGACAACCAATACAAACACACAAAAATACATTCCCCGTTATTGTAATCTAAAGATTTTAAACTCGTCTTAAATTTGAAATGAATGCTTAAACTGTACAACCCACATTGTTGAATTTTGCATGTGTACCAAAAAGCAACAGCAATCGATTGTGGTTCACAAATACAAATATGTTACAACTGCCACTATTTTGCTCTGTATGTAACAAGTATTTTACGCAAGCATTTGTTAACTTTTCATGCTGGAGTTTCACTTCCACAGTTGGCAATTCAAATCCGCTTGGCCGGGGCGCTTTTGTTTTTTGATAGCCTTGCATTTTGTCTGTCAATATGCTGGGCCAGTTTTGTTGTCCTTTGCCTGTCGTTTACTTGGCACATTCAACAAAATGGAAATGTTCAGAGTAGCAGGCCATCTAAACGTGCATATATAAGTACAATTGCGTGCCCCGCTAGGAACTGAACTTAAAAAACTTGATTCTGCTCTTTTGTTTATTAAAAACATCTTCAACATTGAAAATTATATTTTCACGGCCGTTAACCGCGTACCACCGAAGAAGTTGTTTGCATCTTTCGAGTAAAATTTTCTTCAAGCGCGTTGTCAAAAGATGACCAGTTAAACGACGGAAAGTTTTCATGTGACGATCATTTGTAATTAGTCTTGACATGGATGTGGCCGATACATGATTTTCTGCTTTCTAAGGGGGATATCTGCGAATTCTCTCTCGAACGACTTTTATGGCTGCACTAGACGACCACTTCTTCGGCCTGTCTCGGGCTCGTTTCCGGCCCAAACTCTTTCTTTACAGTACGAAAAGAGGTTACGAAATTAAGGGAATCGGAACTATCCAACCACGTGCTACATATAATGCTTTAATTGCATACTGTTTTTTCTATAGCTTACATATTTTTCTCGGCCAAACTTAAATAACTTAGATAATTCACATTAAAATCTGAAAAATGTAAAGCCGAATGCGTCTATATCTCTGAAACAGGCAACTTTCGCCTCACAACATTTCATCTCTTGCCAATATCCATTTCTGTTGAGTCTGAAAGTAATCTTCGGGTGTAATCCCCCTTTTACTCTTGCCTTGGCATCTTCCGTTCCTGTGTCTTTTGTGTAGAAGGTCTTGAATGCATCAAAAAATTCTTAGTTACTGAATTTATAGCGCTAATTGGTACTTGTCCCATTGAGTGAGTTGATAGACGCGAGAGAATAAGCAGTTTTCCTCCAGAAGCCATACAGCAGGAGTGCTGGAACCGTCCGTGAAGAAAAAACAAAAAACGGTACTTATTCTTAACTAAAATCTTATCTGATTAGTTAAAATCTTCCCGCGGGGTGCATTTCATTTACCAGCACTTGTGTACTTTGTGCACCGGCTTATGCGAGAATGGTTGGCATTCCATTGTTGTTACAATAAAAAGAAACTTTCACAACTTTAAAATCGGCCTTAGGCCGTAAGGTCTGTATTTTTGATGCATTCAAGTAGTTGTTGGCATTGGAATTGAAACTGATGTCGGTGTTGCTAAGCCGAAGGGAAATAGGTGTTGCGGCTATGCAAGGGAACGAAGCTGAAGGGCATTGTTTTTAGTCTGAAATAAAGGATCTGCAAAGTTTTATAAAGGTACTTTTATGCTTCTACTCCTGTTGCGTATATACCTAAAAAAAATGTATCTTCTTCTTCATAGCCATATTTTGTTGACAGTGTTGTGTGCTTTTAGGCTGACGAAATCTGGTTAGATACTGTTTTACTTTGTCCTATTGAAGAACTGCGGTCAGTTGGTTAAGCCTTTGGGCAAAGTGCATCATGTGAGAGAAAAAAAGTAAGAATACATGCCAAAATAGGTTTGCAGTTTTCTTAAGCTGTGTTGGAAATTGAAAACCACTCGGTATTTGTATGACAGCAAGGAAATTCTTACACACTCACGCATAGAATTGAAGGAAATGTCTGCCTTTATGGTTTTTGCCGCTACATGAGTTTAATTTTATATACATAGCAACACATTGTTTGAAAAAACGTTAATTAAATGATCTAAAAAACAACTCAAACTTATTTTAAATTGTCAGCGTGCAAGAATAAATAAATTTTATTTTAATAAATCAATATGAAATAACTGAATTGAATTTAGTAAATTAGTAAACCCATTTTAATTTTGTATTCAAGTAATTTCGCTAGAAAATAAATACACATACATCCGAGTATATGTTAGAATACCAGTATGCATATAGAATAATTAAAATGTTTTCACTGATGACCTAGGTTTAGAATCTGTACGTTCACACCTATGCAAGCAATTTAGCAATTTTTGATTTAATTCCTACTTATCGGAAATCTAAATAATGGAGATGGTAGATAGACAGATTTGATTTTGATATAAAAATATACGTTGGTTACTACGGAATACGATTATTTGGGCGATGTTCGGCATAATTTAGTTAATTTTTTTTTTTTTTTTTTTTTTTAGATTTATTGATTTGGTGGATTTACTTAGCTTGGAAGAGTTAATAGTGCACCAGCAATGAGTAACGGCAAGTGCAAAAATCGGCTCAGATTTTTTGATTTATCGAATTTGAATCAATCCATTAATCAAGAAAAAGTACTTCCTTTGTTAGAAAAAAAAGCAAGACATGCCAGGGGCGATAATAATTAATAAAGTGTGGTTAAGTTTCAAGAGCCGGTGTCGAATTTAAATAAAATACAATTTTTTTTTTAAATTATTGTCACGTATCTTTATTATGATAATATTAGTATAGCTCAATTACGTACGAAACCGAAATCGGCCAAATGGCCGCCGTGGCCTCGGTGGCACACCTCCATCCGATGGTCCAAATTTTCGATGACGCTGAGGCATAATTGAGGTTCTATGCCGTTAATGTGCCGAATTATCTCATCCTTTAGCTCTTGAATTGTTGCTGGTTTATCGATATACACCTTTTCTTTCAAATAACCCCAAAGAAAGAAGTCCAACGATGTCGTTGACGTTTAGGTGTGGTTCACATTCAACATCGGCCCTTGAAATTTAACCACCCTTTATAATATTGTATGGTAAATCCTTCTTAAACTTAGTATACGCAAACTCAGTGCTCTCCACCTGACAAACCTCCAAGTGTATTTCTGCCATGAAAAAGCTTCTCATAAAAAGCAAAAAAATTTCTGCCGTTCGAAGGCGGCTTGAAACTGCAGGTCCCTCCATTTGTTTAACAATATAAAAACGTACACCACAAATAGAGGATGAGGAGCTCGGCCAAATACCCAAAAAAAGCAACCAAATAAAAGGGTATAGCGGCAATTATATATGTAATATATATGCAGGTTCTACGCACTATCACAAAAATAACCTCTCTTTGTTATTTTGCGAAATTGCGTATACAACTATAGATTTTATGTAGTTATGCTCAATACTCAGTTTTAAATTTTTCTTCAAATCAATTTTTTAAAGGGCCTTAAAATGTCTAAAAGAGGTAACTTGGTTAAAGAACATTATTGTACTCTATTAGCTCTGGCGAAAAGGAAATACAGTGTTTTGATATAATAGCTAGATTTATTCTCTTTCGTTTAATATCCATATGAATATAAAGAGCGGGCATAAGTGTTTAAAATAAAATCAAAAACACTCCTAACCTATTGACAAAAAGAGCACAATAATTACAATTGTTTTGCAAGCATTGGCGAGCAAGTTGGAAGCAGTTATAAAGGGTGATCAGATTCGAGGTACTTTTTCCAATAGCGTTTTGTTTTGATAAATAAGGCGTGGCTAATGTCAAACTAAATACATCAATTTTTTCAATATAAACTAATATTTCATCGTGGAAAGACTTACAGCCCAACAAAGTATTACGAAAATCGACGATCTGTGAAAAGTATTCATCCCGCACTTAGGCCATCTCATAGGGTACAGGACCGTTCAGCAATGCGGCCTATTTTTGATTTAATGGCTACGTCCAGTGGCGGATCCACGGGGGGGGTTTTCGGGTCCGGACCCCCCCCCCCCCCCCCCCCCCATTGGAATCATGCTCTAAAATTTTATGTTTCAATTCTGTATAAGTCAAGTTAAAAAAACAATATTTTTTTATATGCATTAGCAGTTTATTAGATTTTTCTTCCAGTTTTAATTTATTTTATAATAAAAACAATTATAATACGACGGACGCAATTCAAAATTTTGAATAATTACACAGGCCTGCGTAATTTCATTTTTGTCCAATTTTTAAAACGGCTACGAGTGTCTCTTGAAGTTTTTTTTGTGCTGAAAACGAATTTGATCTTGAAAATGCTCCAGCACGTCAGGACTTTTGGCAATTTGTGGTTAAATAGTCAAGAAATGCCGATTTTGGACATCTTTATGAATTTTTTTTGAGTAAGGTAAATTTTTTTTTTTTTCCACAACGGAATCGCAAAGTAATACTCTGTAGCCTTAAAATCCATTTTTTAAAAGATTTCTAGGATGAATGAAAAAAAAGTTATACTATTTTGAATTTAAGACTTTTAGACATGCAAATTCATTTTCTTAACGCCCTCTTTAATGGCGCAACAGATTCTTAGAAAACTATGTATGTTCGACATTGGTGTCGATGATTACAAATCTGATGTTAGTTTTTTAAAATTCAAATTACAGTGGGTGCTCAAATTATTAGAATCATACTGTAGAGGAACAAATTGCCGAGTTTAATGACGTGTAGTTTGCAAAAATGTTAGGAAATGCTACTTTTTTGTATAATGTGAAACATTGTAGCAATCATTGCTTTGTCGAAATTACCGTTCGATATATTTGGCTTTTTGTGAGCAGCTTTTTGGAAGAGCAAAAAATTCAGGTTCTTAATTGGCCAGGAAACTCACCAGACCTCAATCCAATTGAGAACCTTTAAGAGTCAACAAAGACAGAAATATCGAAAGATAATATTACAAATAAAGAACAACTGAGCGAAAGACTGCAAAATATTTGGAAAAATGACGACCAAATAAAAACAAACTGCTTAAAATGCGTTGAAAGCATACCCAAAAGGATTCCGGTTTTAATTGCTGCACGAGGTGCTCACACAAAATATTGATTTTTTGATTTTTTTTTTTGATATTTTTTTAATAAAAGACTGGTTTGAATATTGTTTTTGTCGTATTATAGAAATTTAATAAACAACATATTAAAAATAGACTATTCTTTGATTATTATCAGTTAAATGGCTGAAACTTGAATTTTTCACAGTGATTCTATTAATTTGAGCACCAACTGTACACTGACTGTTCTTGGATACAAATTCTTAACTTTACCTGTTTTTTTTTCTTTTTTATTTTTGGTTCTGATTCTGGATCAAGGCGCTCGAAATAAGAAAATAATGTTCTCTTCATGTTAGGAGGCGTATTAACAATCACATTAACTACTTGTCAACAAATGCTCGACACAATGTATTCTGCTCGTTGAAAGAAACAAAAGAATAGAAGCATGTTCATGCATGTTTAAAGATAGCCTAGTTATTCACCAAAAAAACTTAGGGAAAAATCACTCGGCGCCGTCAGCGCGATTTCGTTGGCGCGCTATTTAAAATTTCGAGTTAACAGTACACAGGGTGTCGCCGTTACGATAAGGAAAAGCTGCAACGGCTCTTTCATGGTAACTTTCTTGCCGTTATATGTTGTTAGAGAAAAGCGCAATTAAATATATAATATTATATATAAACACGACCGTTTCGTTTGAAGAACTTTATTGGAGTGAATTGAGTCACAGTAAGCATTAATACAAGAAGAAGAAGTAAAGAAGTTACAAACAGGGTTGATATTTTTTTCGTACTTAAACTATACATGGTTGAATTGCAAGTTGGCTCCAACACATGTTATAATATATTGTATCTTAAATAGGCGTAATTATTTATGAAGGTGTCCCACGTTGTATAAAAACCGCCAATTATTCTTGTAATTTTGAATCAAAGTCCTTTACTATTTTTAGAATTTTTTTTACAAGATATCTAGAGCTATTAGTTTTTTCATCGGCTAGTCACGACATGCAGCGCGAATAATGCCATATTTTATTCACGAAATTGATTTTTAATAAAAACACCCTTCTAAAATACCCCGGACCTCCCCCCTTTATGAAATCCTGGATCCGCCACTGGCTACGTCAATCAGTCAAATTGCCGTATTTGGACTCTGGAGCAACCCGAAGCCATTCAAGAACAACTATTAAATCCATTAGAAATAATTGTTTGGTGCGGCCTCTGGGTTGGAGGAATGTTGCCAATGTGACAGTGAATATCGAACGCCAATGCCAATGTGGCAGTGAATATCGAGCGCTATCGCGCTATGATAAATAATTTTTTGATACCGGAAATTGAAGCCCGTGATCTCCACAACAAAACGGCGGTACTTGTCATACAGCCCGTGAAGCAATGGATTTACTTCGTCGTCGTTTCGATGAGCAATTTATCCCTCGCCTCAGACCAGTGGATGCCACCAAAATCGTGTAACATCATACCTCCGGAGGGGCGACACCTATTCGAAGAAATAAACTTTTTCTTAGTTTTGGTGTTTCACGTTCGTAGTCATGCCCCAACCCATTCAATTTGAATTTTCCTTGTTTTATTTCAGTCTAAAATCCGATACCTCTAAATTAATCACCCTTTAGGTATATAGCTAACAACAGCTAAGACACAAGAACCACAATATGTTTTTATGATGAGAATATATAAGAAGAAAAATAAGAAAAGAATTTGCAGATAACAAAGCAAAACAACTGTGGCATTTGTTCGAGCCCCCGCAGCGAGATGAGTAACTGATTTCGACAGTATCTAAGAGCCACAAAATGGCGAAGGGCTACAATAACTGACAAATGGGCTGAAATCGTGTGTTCGCTGCCTTTTCTAATCTACCACCCCTATCATAATCGAATAGTCAGCCGTTCAATAATAGTGAAGTGACCAAAAACCAGATTCCCATTGTGTCGTACATACTTTTGGTATTGGTACGCCACTTACAGCTGTCAATGGTGATATGACCGCAGGATAGCAGGTTAAGCTGCCTATGTAATCTGTACAGGCTGTCTGCAAAATGCAATTCAAGTCGTTTCGAATCAATAACTGTGCAAAGACAACTCAACGTGTTGCGGTATTGGATATCATATGCTCAATATGAAAATGAAAAATAAAAATTTTCTTTTCTCCGTACCCAAAGCATACTACAACAATAACAAGGGAGAAATTGTTTTCAATTTTATTTCAATTCCTTTTTTTAATCTAATTTCTGCACTCGATTTTCAATTTCGTGTTTAAGTAGCGAGCAGAGGAAAGCCGCTCATATCCGGTTTTGTTCATTTTGCCAAAATGTGCGGTCAGCACAGAAGGGCCTTGACAAGAATAGTTTCCAAAAAGAAAAGTAAAAAAAAAGAAAAACTGAATGAGAATAAGGTCGACATAAAGGCGTACAAGCCTCAGAAGCGTAAAACGAAGCAGTACAAAAAATAAATTGGTGTATTTGGAACAACTCAGTGCTATTGCCAAGTGCAGCAAGCGAGTAACTCTCGGATTGGCTAGCTAACTACGTAGTTAGCCATATGAAATTGGTACTTGTGCTTCTGCTGTTGGTGTGTATGTGTATATTTTTGCCCATGTATTGTGAGAGCTACTGCGGCCTTGGCCAGCTTTTGCGGCAACTGTTTTGCAACAAATCGGCTGCTGTTTTTGGAAATCTGGGAAATTAAGAATATACCTTTTATTGTGAGCTAATGAGTTGCGACCATATAGGGAACTAATGGGCAACGAAATACCAACATTACATTGGATATTGCTGTATTTTCTACATTAGGGTACGTTGCTCAGAATTTATACATAACCAACTGATTCCTGGCACATATCTATGTTCCATTTGTGGAACAACATGAAGACGCACACCACAAATAGGAGGAGGAGCTCGGCCAAATACCCAAAATGGGTGCACGCGCCAATTATATATATATATATAACTGATTCCTGGTGCAATTCCTGATTGATCCCATTCTAACTATGCTTTTGTAAGAAGCCGCTGTATTTTTTGTTGCTCTTCTTAACAAATTTTGTTATTGTTGTGCTTGTAACTATCTCCTTATCAAAGTGCTGCCTCGATTATCGTTGTTGATGTAATCAACCAGTAGACTCAAGATACGAGCTGTTTCGAAACGGATTGTTCAAAGAGAAGGGGCTATTCAATGTGTTGATTTAGGAGGGCAATTGAATAAATAGTCGACGTCATGTCCGCTGCGGACATGAAACACCAAACGGTAGAAAAGGTTTTTTCTAATAGCGGTCTCCCTTCGACAGGCAATGGGAGTATTTCCGTCATAGAACAAGTCCTCATAAAACAAAAAAATCGCCTCAAAGCAGGCATTGAACTGTAGATCTCTGCATTTGTAGAACAACATCAAACTACGGGAAATTTGAAGAGCAAGGGATGTACGCGCTAATAATATCCGCGTATAATGCAGGGTGTCTTCACAAGCAGGGGACTTATGTGATGCTACTCTTTTATGATTGGATCGTAGTCTTCCAATTGCGTAGCATTGGAGCAGCAGCATCATTTCTCGTTCAAGCTTTCTTTCTCAAGCTTTTCTCAAGATTTATGTTGGCACTGATTGTGACTTTGGCAATTCTTTCCATAATATTTATTTGAAATTTTTGGCAATGTCAAGTCAAATTTTCACAGACATAGTTTCTTCGGCACCTGTGTTTGACATTTGGCCTCATAAATACCAATAATCAATCAACACTTCTTTTAAGTGGCTCCGTATTCTAAAGGATTTTACAGGTTTTGGCACTTAAGGATATCTAATAATGAAGACGTATAAACTTAAAATTCCTTAGAAGACTTTTTTATGTGAATCCATCTCTTAGATGTGGCTTATATGAATAAATCAGAAACTAATGAGGCTTTGGAATATAATACTGAAGTTTAACCCATATCATCAAACTTTAACTAAGAGACTTGACATCTACAAGCGCGTACGTGTCGAATTTTTGATAAGTGTGGTTTAGGTTAGGTTGAAGCGGTTGATCTCTATGGGGCAATGATGTCGCATGAGGAAATGTCCTTATGTTAAAATCAGTTGGTACTTTTCAAAAATTTTACAAGATCCTTGATTTCGACGGAACAAAGATCTTCCAATTCATCAAAGGATTGTATACCTAAAATCGTGAGTCTACATCTGCATAGAGCAGGACAGTGGCACGAACGATGCGGGATCGTTTCTTCCTTTGTTACATCTATACAACTTCTGCAGGAGTCATGTGTTTGCACACCCATCCTCTGGGCGTGCCTTCCTATTAGGCAATGCCCCGAAACAAATGAAATCAGTGTGCTACGACTCGGATTATCTCGTCTGAGCAGAAATTCTGTACGTTTGGCATTGAGTGTCGGTCACAACTGTCGGGCGATTTTGCAAGTGGCTTCATTACGCCATCTTTCATTCCCTGCCTTTACAATTTCCTCAAAGTAGTTTACCTGTTTCCAAGTCTATACCTATGTCGTTGTCTATGTACTCATCGGTCAATTTGGGGCCGATTTTCGTTAGTTCATCGGCTCTGCAGCTCCCCGCAATGTTACATTGGCCATGAACCCATGTTATCATTAGGTGAAATAACTCAGCCATCTCGATAAGATATTTGCGGCTTCAGGACTATCTTGGAGGTTTTGGACTGCTTCTGAGAGATTTTATCACCGCCTGGTTATCAGTGAAAATGTGGTTATAATTTCCAGGTATCGCGTCACACTGTAGCAGTATAACGGCTTTCATAATGGACTTTTGAGATGAACGATTAGTTTCAGCCAAAAGCATGTGAAACCTGGACGAAACAAATGACAGCAAGAAGGAGCAATATCTCGAGAGTAAAATGTGTAAGATAAGTCCTGCCATTTCGGTTTTTGTCAGCTTATTCCTTTACGATGCAAATTCAATCGTTATCATGGTTGTTTGGTTGGTTGATAGAGGTACTGACTGAGTGACACACTGAGTCACACTTATAGTGAACGACTGTCTCCCTAGAATCCTCTTGATCTGTCGTTATATGGCCACCCCATCTGCCTAGCATAGTTTCCGATAGGCCAATGGCTGGTTATTGTTGACGTAAATCTGAAGATTTCTGTTCTTGGCTTTCTTAACAGCTCGTCAGTTCTGGACCTGTTGTTGCCACGTTTGCTTCGATATTTTCAGGATAGTTATCAGGCAGTATAGTAACTTTGTCATATCTATCTTCGAATCAGACCAGTGAAGTTCAAATGAATGCATTAAAGTTTACTCATAAATAAAAATAAAATAAATAATTGGCGCATACACTTCTGTTAGGTGTTTAGCCGAGCTCCTCCTCCTATTTGTGGTATGCGTCTTGATGTTGTTCCACAAATGGAGGGACCTACAGTTTAAAGCCGACTCCGAACGGCAGATATTTTTATGAGGAGCCTTTTCATGGCATAAATACACTCGGAGGTTTGCCATTGCCTGCCGAGGGGTGACCGCTATTAGAAAAATGTTTTTATTAATTTTGCTTTCATCGAGATTCGAACCGACGACCTCTCTGTGAATTCCGCATGGTGATCACGCACCAACCCATTCGGCTACGGCGCCCGCCTCATAGTCAAAGTAAATAGTGGCTTGAAGGTGTATGGATTCGTAGAATCGGATGCAAAACACCAAACGAAGGCAAGTGTACAATACGATTTGGCAATGACAAAATTCAAATGACTAAGAAACTGAAAAGGGGGATCAAAGATTACACCCAAATCAGTAATTTCATTAGGAGTATTTAGGCGCGAGTTATTTATAAAATATGAGGCAGAGATTAAATGCGCAGATTTAGAAAATGTCACATGAGAGTTCTTAATATTTAATTGAAGCAGATTTCACATCATGCCACGTTGTTGAGGTCTGATTGAAGATTGTATGTCTCAAAGAGGCTTAATACAGTTTTGAAAAGTTTTACGTCATCAGCTTACAAAATAAACTCAGAGAAATGGAAACATTCAGATATGTCACTAATAAGAATTATAAAGAAAAAACAGCCGAAAATGCTACACTGAGGGACACCGGAAGAGGCAATAAAAAGATACATTATCGAAAACAATTACACATTCACGATTTAAAAGGCACGACTTTATCAATTTGAGGTAAATAGAGGGAACGCTTTGACTTATTAGTTTTGAGATTAAGGTTGAGTGGCAGACTTTATGCGAAAAATCCATATAAATAGGATCCACTTGAAGGCTATTATTGAAAGCCGGCATACAAAAATCGAAAAATAAAAACAAGATTTGTAGCAATTAGCCTACCAGCCATAAAACGATGCTAACCACTTGATGTATTACGTTTTACAGCGAAGTATAATTTTTATTTTACAAAATACTTTGAAACCGTTGCACGTTTGGAAATAGGCCTGTAGCTCCCGCAGTCGTTTTTATTCGCAGCCTTGAATATAGGGTTGATAGAAGTAACTTTGCAAGTACTTATGAATTGTCTACAAGCTAACGATTTACAAAAATTAACAGAAGTAGATAGGCAAGAGCCGAACATTTTTTTGACAAAATAAGATGAAAATCCATCAACATTCACTTGCCATGAACTTTTGATGTACTAAATGCCATTCCAAACATCATCACCAGTTAACTGGAGAGAACAAGGAACCGAGGAGGCAGTATTCTCTCTATCATAACGAATTGATACTGATGCAGTTTCAAAGTTTGAACTGAAAATAATCTGCAAAAAGATCCACAGCCTCCTTGGTAGAGGAAGCTTAGTTTCCATTGAAGAGCACATCCATTATCGTGGAGAGTAGAGCAGTCACATATGTGCGAGTATATAAAAAGAGCAATTTTCTAGTACATACTATTTTTACGGATGGATACATGCTAATACTTACAGATGAACCTAATTTTCTTCAAGCAAAGTGGTTATCAACTACAAAGTTTGAAAATCGATTCTCTGCTGAGGTTTATTTTCTTCCTACAGCATAGCTGTTGCTATTACAAACCAAGTGCATGTGAACTTGCAATGCAGCAATTTAGCAAACATCCGAAATGTGAAAATTTTGCAGACACCATTAGTAGCTGAAATCACAGCTCTCTTCGTATTGCTACTATGGTTAGTACACTTTCGAAACAGAGTACACTCCTGTATGTACTACTGTATGGCATATACTCGAGCGCCTTTGCTTTTCCCGTCAACATTATTACATTCACTGCATAGCACATAGAAATTATAAATTCTACAAATGTATGCATGGATGTGCTTTTCGCTTGAGTAACAGTTGAATGTGCAACACTAATACATATTTACTGTGTACGTGTACACAGTTTTGTGTGCTTTGCAACAGCTGTTTGTTACGGACAATCAATTGGTGTTTGCGTTGCTTTTACCTAGTTACCTGACGGTCTTATTAAGCATTCCTGAACTTCTACTCGTATGTGGTATAGAAGTATGATTGTTATTGCCACTTACACACTCTACTTGCCGCCAGACACTTTTTGAGTCATATCACTTATTGCTCCATGTTTCTCATCTTTGTTGATGCGTTCGCATTTTTCTTTCTGTGAAAATATATGTGACTCATATAGACTTTTGCGATTGATTCCTCGATAAAATGAACTGATGTTGTATTTTTTCTTCTTGCATTGTTCTTAAGCTGTCTGCTTACTGCTAATCCTTTCCTTATTAACTTGCTTACCTTTCATCTAAACTACTCTCAATCTCAACGCCGCGTTGGCACAAGAAAGAAATGACTGATCCGCTTTAATAAAGTGGGTTGCAGTGATTAGCAATGCATGCCCAAAGATTAATCTATCCGTTCAAATATGGCAGATTAGCTGCAAAATTTACAATCAGCTGTCAAGATTGAGAAATTGGTTTGGCGACGACAGTAATCGGTTTGGTGGAATATTTTTCTCGGCGATATGAAAAAAGGTAAAGAGAAGCAATAGTTAATTTAATTGTGCAATTTACTGCTAGTAATAACCAGCAGGAAATCCGTAACCGACATCCACTGGGGTCGCAAAAGCAGATATTTCAAAAGCGGGAAAAAGCAACCCTCTCTACTCAAAGGAATTCAGACCCATTAGTCTGACCTCATTTCTCCTGAAAACGTTAGAGAAGGTTCTAGACACATACATTAGAGACACAGTTGCGCCGGACGAATTATCCAAGGCGCGGCATGCTTACACTAAAGGCAGATCTACTGACACTGCACTTCACTCACTTGTACTAAACATAGAAAAGGCGTTAGAATATAAGGAGTATGCTCTAGGAGTATTTCTAGATATATTAAGGGCCTTTAACAACGTGACAAAAGATGCTTTTTTAAATAGCATAGAGTCCCTTAATGTGCAACCCGTGGTTTATCTAGCTATTAGCTAGCAGAAAGATAAGAGCGGGGTGGAACGATGCGAGCGTCACCAAATATGCATGCATAGGTACTCCGCAAGGTGGGGTACTACCGCCGCTATTATGGTTACTTGTAGCAAATGAAGAATACTGAGCGTTGCTTGGGGTCTATCACCCTCTCTGATGCACTGGTGCTACACGGCAGTAGTTAGACCGATATTGCTGTGTGGGGCCTTAGTATGGTGGACTGCGACAAGAAAACTGACGTACTTAATGCCACTGAAAAGGATTCAACGACTCGCTGCTCTGTGCATAACAGGAGCGATGAAAACCACTCCAACGGCGGCGCTGGAAATGATACTCAGCATGCCACCTCTTGACCTTATGGCGGAAAACCTGGCAGCGAAATCCGCGAGGAGGCTAGTGGCTGCGGGGGTATTCACCTGCAGAACCTACGGTCACAGCTCAATAGGAAAGTGGAAGCTCAGGTTGCATGGACTACATGACTTCGTACTTTAATTGGGAGAGAAAGTTTCGCACAATTTGAAGAGGAGGGATGGCACAAAGGCATGAAACCGGCCATAGAACTTTTCACATCTATACATACGGCTCTAAAACTTTAGACGAAGTGGGAGCGGGTATGTACTGCTCAAAACTAGGGTTAATGTAGCCTATTAAGCTGCCAGCCCACAGCAGTATTTTCCAAGCGGAAGTTTTTGCTGTGGGGAAAGCCGCGGAGCTAGCCTACACTAGAACAAGAAAAAATTCAACAATTAATATTTACGTGGATGGTCAAGCAGCAATAAAAGAAATAAGCTCATATTGCATTAAGTCCAAAATTGTTCGACGGAGCAGGGAGGCCATAGAAAGGCTACCCGCAAACAGCAGGCTGCATATCCACTGGTGCCCGGTCACAAAGGCATTATGGGGGAACGAAATAGTAGATGAGATAGCAAAAAGTTATGTTAGACTATCTTTTGAGCAAGAGAACGACATACCAAAACCGCTAAACTCAATATACAATGAAACGGACGACCACATGAAAAGGCGAGTGGAAGCTAGGTGGACTAATCTAACCACATGCAATACAGCAAAAGAAATGTGTAGAACTAACGACAAAAATCTGACTCAATTCGTACTTACGCTCTCGCGAAAGGACTGCAGAACTATCATAGGTATGCTAACAGGTCGCAATCTATTGGCTGCACATGCGTACAAGATAGGCATTGCTAACACGGACAAATGCAGGAAATGCAGAGAGGAAACTTTAGAACACCTTCTGTGCGTTTGTCCGGCATTATTAAAAACGCGATTAAGATGCCTGGGAGCCCCACAGTTCGAGGGTCTGGAGGACTTCTCAAAAGCGGAGCTGCCAGCCCTACTTAGATTCGCCAAAAGCGCTGACATCCTACACGACGTCTACTTTAGGTATTCATAGAGGTCGGTCTCCATCTGGTATCGCTAGGGACCAAAAGGTATATGCGTGGCTTATTGCCAACCAGGCTAACCTAACCTAACCTTTCATGGCAACAATACACATGCGAAATGCGATATTACATTTTATAATAAGCAAAATCAAACGCGTCACACATTTTTTTGTGACTTGACTGCATAATTAATAATATCTAATGAACATTTTATTAGAATTATATCTACACCCCTATTTTCTTTGCCGGCGTCTATTTATTTAGTTTTTACTTTGACGTTTCTCCTTATATTCGTAGTAATAATTATTGATAACACAAAAACACTGGGTTGTACGGAAAAAAGGATTAATTAGGATAATTTTACATTTTAGGATTTCGGGACAGAAATTTTGTATAGGTAATCTCGCTTTTTAGCCGAGTTCCTCCTCCTATTTGTGGCGTGCGTCTTGATGTTGATCCACAAATAGAGCTCGTCCAAACACCTAACAGAAGTGTATGCGCCAATTTTTTATTCATTTTTTATTTACTTTTGATCTCGCCAAAATCGCTTAAGCGTTTGTTGCGCCAATCAAGAAGAAGAAGAATACATACATATTAAGAATCCCACTTATCGATCGTATCGAGAATACTTTAGTTTCGCTATTTTCTTTCTTATTTCACATAATAAAAAACTAATAGAACCTACGGTACATATATTCAAAAGTATGAACATGGATATGTGTATGTGCATATATATATGCGCATATGTGATTTACATATTTCTGTCTCGTAAATGGTTGGCAGAGCTTCTATTCCAATTTATGGGGCAGGTTTTGAATTCTCAGATTTATGGAGCTTCTGAATATAAGATCATTTTTCTTTGAGAAGCTTTTTCATAGCGGAAGCGTGCTGAGTTGTTTGGCATCATTTGTCATTAAATGGTCTCTAATAGAAATACAACTTTTTCTACCATCTGATACAGTCCAGTTCAGGTCCTTACCAAAAAACTGATTGTGACGCCCCAATCCAAGCGCTTTTGTGTAGTTGCTGCCATCATAGCTCATTTTGGTTGTGTATAAGATATTAACTGATAATCCGAAGATTAATGTTTGTAGGTATATGTGGTTTACAAGCATTATTTATAAAATTCTATACTACCCATCATTAATGAAATGAGCGATTTTCGAGCTGTAAGCAAAAAGTTTTAACGAAGCTCCTCATTAAAAAAAAACGATTACCGAAAAATTGAAAATTATTGTCATGCACTACTTTTAGTATATTCACAACGTAAACTAAAAATTAATTTACTGTAAAATGAGTTGAAAAAACACTTCAATTGTCATGTCTAATTACACCTGTATTTCCTTATCTCTTCCTAGTTTTTTGAATCTGTATTTACTTATATAATACCAGTAAAGTCAGATTATAATGCTAATGCCATGAGCTGTCAGCACAGAGTCGAATGTTATTAACTCTGTTTCAGGAGATGTCATCATAGCTTAAATATTTGTTCAAAGCTTTGTAATATAGTAAAGATGAAATAAATTCAAACTCAATCCAAAAAAAAAAAAAAAACCGTATAAAGAAATAATAGCAATTCACATAGCAGGAGAATCAACAAACTGATTGCTGGTATCGATTGAGGAATTTCGTGTCCAAAGGATAACTGCACAAACAGGGCTTAGGAGGAAGAAGAGAAATTATAGTAGATAAACCTGGCAGGCATACGTTTGCTTGTTATGAGTATTGATTGGTTTTTTTCTGATGCTGTTGATTCAACCATAAAAGAGCATATTGACTTTATTTAAGCATAAATTCACTGGCACATACACATGAACAGTTTTACGAAGATAGAGAATGGACAATGCCTAGATGGGCGCAAAGGAAATACAGAATGAAAATAGGGCAGCAATGTAAAGTAGCAAAAAGGTAGTAGGTGAAACCAAAGCAATATTTTAGAAATGACTTACTTGAGACGCAATAGCAAGAACAATAAAATATATACCTACATATGTACATAAAATGGAATATGTGCGCTTGTCAAATATACAGACGTACGTACATTTACTTATATGAAAAGTCCCATTATTTTGATATTTTTATATAAACAGCTTAGCAGATAAGTACATACGGGTTTCTGGTACATTATGTGCACTAACACATACATGCAATAAATGAATGACACAGCTTAAGTTAGGCCAAAATATTTTCCCCTTGACTAGAACTAGATACGTTATCCGAATTCGGTCGAATTGCTCGCTTGTGATAAGAAAAAGTAAGCGAAAGCAACGAAAACTGCCAAGCACAAGAAATCATATACACACACACCTTTTTCCCACAGCATCATCGGCAAAAAACGAAAAAAAACGACTTTTGAAGGTATTTTCAGTTACTGCTTTCACAATTTAACACGCAGCACTTGATTTTTATTAGTTCGTTTAATTTAGAAACCACAAATATAAAAACATTTTATATATTACCGGGCTATTCACTAATTATTTACAAACAACTAACATGTCTCCTTCTTTTTTGTTTATTTGAAGAGATTACGTCATCGGTTGTCAACATTGCACACTACACTACTAAAACCCTCAGGCTAAAAAGCCCATTGAATTAAACGCTCTGGAAAGGGTAGATTGTCAAGGAGGAAAGGAGATAATTGAAAGAAGGAAAAATAGAGAATAGAGAAATAGAAGTAGCTAGACCTGTGAGAATTTTCCATAATCTTTGGTGAATCTGAGAACATCCTCCAATTTGAGAGACAAGTAATACTCGTTCTAATAACATCAGAACTCTTGCTCTAGCAAATGCAGAACACTCACAAAGAAAATGTTCAGTGTTGGAAGTCTTTTCTTCCAAATTTTAGAAGAAATTTAGATAGTTTTCTCTTTGGGCTTGTCACAAAACACTTTGCAGTTCTACAGCGCTCTAGACGGGACCATCGCTCTTTATGCATACATAATCGCTGATCCACTTGTTGATTTCTGCAGAACTGATTCGGATGATTGGTTCAGCTCCTTGTGGGGTTCCGCTAATCCATAGTTGGCCAATTCATCGGCAGTTTCATTCCTTTGAACACCGCAGTGTCCGGGAACCCATATAAGTAGAAGCTTAAGAATTAAGCATACACATTTATTTGAATAACTATTACGAAGAAGAAAAGTATGCATTTTTTTATTATTATTTCCTTTAAACGGCGCCCGTTACGGCGCATACACTGTTGGAATCTGGCCTGCGTACTGCGTTTTACTCGCTCGGAAAGCGATGCCAGAATGCCAGCAACCTCGCGAACAACAATTTCTTTTAGTTCTGAGATGGGCTGGGTTTGTTTTACAAACTTCACACTCTGATAGGGCAATCCTACCGCAATCCTCGACGCAGAAATTTCAATGCAAGCTTAAGAATTTTGAAAGGGTGAAATCTAAGATGCTGCCTAAATATTTCAGACCCAATACTTTGTGGAAGTCCTTGGCCAGCCGTTCTCTTGTGCCCCGGACAAGGGTTGTTTTCCACGCAGATTGTCGCTCGAAACCTTTGCTCACATGATCGAATTAAATCTTGTTCTGTGGCCTCTCATAAACATATAATATTGAAGCGTGTACAAAAACTACAAAGAGCACACGAATCGTTGGCCTTGAAATACGCATCGATTGCAAACGCTTTACCCGTTCATCCGTCCCGCACGAATACTCGTAACAATGGTAACGCATTCCCTTCTCTGCTCATGTGCCCAGTGCATAGGGAAAAATATAAACCTTATTCTGCCGAAATCCTCAATCGATACTTGCAATGAGTTCGTTGATTTTTCTCGTATCCCAATTGTTTTTTTCACATTGTTTTTGTTTGGTGTTTAGTTTGGATTTGTTTTAACTTCACTCCACAGCTTTGCACAAATATTTTAGCTATGCTGGGATCTCCTGAAACAAAGTTAATAATGTTGGTCTCGTTGCTGACAGCACTTGACATTTGCATTACAATCTGACTTTAATGGTATTATATAAGTAAATACAGATTAAAAAAACTAGGAAGAGATAAGGAAATACAGGTGTAATTAGACATGACAATAGAAGTGCTTTTTACAGTAAATGAATTTTTTGTTTCCCTTCTGAATACCTGAAAATTAATGCATGACAGTAATATTCCATATTTAATTTTTCGATTTTTTTTTAACGAAGAAGTAGTATAGATTTTATAAATCTACAAGCAAATTTACATATAAACATATTTATATTCGATCGACCAATTTCCTCAACTATCACACAACACAACCAAATCAGTTATGATGGTTGGAATCACAGCGAAGCGTTTGGATTTGTGCGTGACAATCATTTTTTTTATAAGGATTCAAACTAAACTGTGGAAATCCAGTATCAAGTGATAGAAAAAGTTGTATTTTTATTGGCTACCATTTCACAAGAGTTGTTGGCAAACTACGCAGCTCCCTTCTGCTAGGAGCTTCTCATAAAGAACTATGTCTGTGCCTAAATTGAAAATTTTCCCATACCTAGAACAACTTCAAGCGTACACCATAAGTTGGCAGAGAAGTCCTGCCAAACATTTGCGACAGATAAATATGCAAACCACGTATGCATATACAAGCATACGCACATACACTTCGTTGAATAACTAACGCGCTTAGGCTTACTGACAAATTTTGATAGCTTGTTTAATTTAATAGTTTCTCATGTATTGTAAGTAAAATGCATTCTGCTACACAAACCATGTAAGTCTAAATTTCAAATTTTGTGTAAACCTAAAAATGATTCAAAACAATTTCATCAAAATTTCCCTTTTTTTTAAACAAAGTTTATGTCGTTTATAATGATGATAAAATGCAAATAAAAGTCGTGTTGATTTTTGATATTTTTGTGCTGATGGTGTTGGGTTTGCTCTTCCATATAAAAGAAAATATCGAGCATTCGTAATATTAAGGAAATGCACACGAACGCCAGTAAGAAAGCATTTCAAAAAGCAATCGAAATTCTTTGGACCGTAAAACTGCAAGCTCGAAATTTTTCTAAATTATCTGATCTGAAATTATCTAAAAAGTGTGATTTAGTTTTCATTTTTCTTTAATTTGCGGAAAATTTTAAACTTGGATTATACTCGTATGATTTTGGTAGGCAAATGAAAAATTGTTTGAGTTAAATAATAATCAAATACAACAAATTGCCAACTTGTCAAAAAGTCCCTGGGGTATAATTATTCAACGGAGTGTGTATGCGATTTATATTCAACCGTATAATAATATTTTTCCTTTTTCCTTTTTTAACCATTCATTCAAGTTATGCTATGCTCTACATATTACAATTAATTGTGGAATGCATGAATGTTATGCTTTACAAATGAAAAATTTGCTTAATTCAATTCAATGAATAGGCTTGTGTGACAATGAAAGCCGTTTATGCTTCTAATACCCTAAAGTAAATTCAATGGGAAAACACAATAAATCATAGAATTATACATAGAGTGCATAGACTACAAGAAAGAAGAAGGCACTTAATGCGAGAAAAGGTGTGTTTATAACACTTAACAGATACATATATTCAAACACATACATATAAAGAACACACTCGTTCAGAGAATGCCCTTGACATAATTAAGTAGTGAAAAGTATGCCCTCAGCATATGTACGTTACAAGGAAAATATGTTGTAATAACGCCATAGAACTCTTTTCACATAATACATAACGATATATCTATAGAAGCTTTTTAAGCACCTCCCACAAGTTCAATGTGATAGAGCCAAATTAATTTTTTTTGTACCATATGTTTAGTACAATATTTGAGCACTCAAAAATTCGATTCTATGTGGTGACCTAAAATTAATCATCCAATTTTGGTTTTGAATAACTTTTTTACTAAATAAAAGAAAGAAACACATTTTGAGTAATGGAATTCTTTATTTGGACTTTTTGGATTTCGTTGTCCAGTTCACAAGTGCAAAATGCAAATATGATTGACGTACGAATCCATCTGCATAAATCATAAATCTGCCGATAGGAAGAAACACGAATTGAAGAGTATAAAAAATTATATTCATATGCACCTAATAGCCAAAGGGACAGGCAAGAAAGTGTTGCTCTGGAACTCGTTCACATGTTTTAGTTAATTATACTTAGACGTTAGGTTAGGTTGAGCTGGATGCCCACTGTGGGACACGCTCATGCTAAGAGCCCATTGTAATGCAGCGTGGGGAACTTGTGCCTACCGCTGCTTAAACCAGTGTGTACTTTTCAAAAATTTTAGAATATCCTTGATTTTAACAGAACTAAGTTCTTTCAATTCATTAAAGAATTGTCTACTCAAAATGGTGAGTCTACGTTTGGATAGAGTAGGACAGGTGCGGGATTATCTCTTCCTATTCCTCGTCTAGACAACTTCTGCATTAGTCATGTGTTTGCACACCCATCCTTTCGGCGTGCCTGCCGATTAGCCAATGCCCCGCTATAACTGAAATCAGGGTGATAAACTGCGCTTAGTTTTACTTACCAGAGATTCTGTGCGTTTAGGATTGAGAGTCGGCCACAGGCAATGGCCACGGGCTATTCTGTTCGACACTCTCTACTTATAACTCTACTAGATAAAGTGTATACATAAATAGAAGTTATTGAAATAAATATTTTGCTACACCTGGTCATCATGCACACGGCCAGTTACAGAAGGAAATGATTTGGAAATAAGAGAAACCCGAACGTAAAGTATCTACAAAGGAAGTTGCGAGTAAAACCTGGATTGCATGTTGATGTTGTAAAAATAAACATGAGTATAACATTTGTTATTATTGTCCCATCCTTAACAGGTTTTAAAAGGCATAGCATTCAAATAATTTTTGTTCGAAACGTCCCAGAAACAATAAAGTTACATACCTTTATCCCAACAAATGCAGGCCATCTTGTAAAAAATATATAAAAATTATTAAAAAACACATATTTTAATTTTATTACTAATATCTTTAGTTTTACTAATATAGAAAAGTATTCTTCACATGAAAAGGGTAATATGAATTACGACTAAGTAACATACAAATGCGTGTATGTGTTCAAAAAGTATCCCGAATTTGGTGTTCTTTCAAAAATTATTTATTTATTTATTAATATCTATTTTGTCCCCTTCAAAGTAATCCCCATGAAGTTGTGCCAATCTTTGAAGCACTTCAAAAAATAATTTTTTTTTATTTTGTTCAGCTCTTCCTTCGATGCTGCATTTATCTCGTCAATCGTAGCGTAGCGTCATCCTTTCATGCGTCTCTTACGTTTCGGGAACAAGAAAAGATTACAGGGGCCCAGATCTGAGGAATACGGTGGCTGTGGCATCATTAGTGTGTTGTTTTTGGTGTTAGTGACCGTTTTACCCTGTGGCAAGAACTCATGATGCACAACGCCCCTGCAATCGAAGAAAACGGTCCGTGCGGCAGCTTCCATTGAGATGATTCGATTTAACCTACGGTAGTGCCTAGGTGTTAGGGTATATCTTTAATTTTTTAATAAGTTCTGAGAGCGTAGATATGGAGTACTCTGGAGGCGGAATATATGTTGTTTGAAAGCGATTGGAAGCGAGACCTATTAACTGTGCAAACTAAATTTCTTGCAACCCGTCAATCCATTCTTTGTTCGCAAGACATTTGAAGTTAACGCGTCAGTGTATTTTTTACTACGAAAATAATTGTATATCATGCAGTGATGAAATTCTTTGCTTGGAAGATTTATCAGCAACAGAAATTCCAAAAGGAAGAAACAGTGCAAGGAATCTGATCATTTACTTCCGTCGGATCGATAGGTTTTAAATCCAAGTGATTGGTTGTACAAGTGAGCGAAATAAATCGTGTAGTGGACGTCCAGCAGCAACGAAATAAATAAATAGTTAAACAATATTAGTTTGTGAATATTTGAGTTTGACTAAATGAAAAATGGCGCTGACATCCTACGTGATGTCTACTTTAGGTATTCATAGAGGTCGGTCTCCATCTGGTATCGCTAGGGACCAAAAGGTCTATGCGTGGCTTATTGCCAACCAGGTTAACCTAACTTAACCTAAATGAAAAATGGATGCCAAAAACCTGAATGAATTAGGGCTCCAAATTATGCATGGGGAATTATATACTATATTACTATATAGCGCTTGTGCCCTATTTTCGGTATGAGGCCGAGTTCCTCCTCCTATTTGTGGTGTGTGACTTAATAATGTTCCACAAATGGATAGGCCTACAGAAGGCCTACAGATAGGCCTACAGCCTGGCAGAAATACACTCGGTGGTTGGTCATAGTCTGCCTAGAGCTGACCACTTTAAAAACAAGTTTTCTATCATTTGGTGTTTCATGCCCTGGGTTTCGAACCTGGGCTCTACCGAGTGATAGTTGCAAACCAACCAATTTGGCTATAACTGGAGAATGGAGAATTACATTCGGAAAACCTGAGCGAAAAGTTAGTACCACCTTCTATAGCAATTCAGCAACAAGATCTGGAAAATTATTCTTTAGTGCTTCCCAAAAATCATTAAATAAAATTTTTGAAACATATTACAATAAGTATAGGTATTGAAATTGGAAGAAACTGTTTTGGAAAAAATAATAAAAATTTTACAATATAAAAAAATTCACATTTATTAATGTATTGAAATATATGTTTTTATTAAATTTTGGAGCCCTGTAACACACAAAAAGCTACACGAAATAATAAGAATTTTTCAAAGAACTCTTTGTGAAGCGAAATGCCACTTTTAAATCGCCATAGATTATGGTTCGATGCACTTTATATGAGTATATCTTTGAAACGTGACTTTAAGATTACAAAAGGCATCCAGCGAAAAGGATTCAGAACTTTTTACATTGAATGCATTGAAAACAAACTTCGTTTAGTTGAAAAAACTTAACCAGCCGAAGCAAATACTTTAACTTCTCAAGGCCCTAAAAAGAGGGCATGAAATGGAATGAACATATTACACTACATTAAAAAGTAAGTACACGCCCAGGTGCACGTCCGGGGCGCCTGCATTGTTAAACAAAAGGATGCTTGGTATTTTAGGGCGAAATAACCGGTAGCTCATGGGCGCACACATAAAACACCGGAAAATGAAATTACTTACACTTCAAATTTTCTATTGCATGTTGCTGGCCATTATTATAGCTTTCATTGTTTTTTGATAAGATTGTAACAAAATTGAATTGCATCGAAAACAAAGAGAAATGCAACAAACAATGCCACACAAAGCGAAAGAAAAGAAAATTGGTGGCAATTGCAAAACAAAGGTCTGAAAAGCAATTGAAATTGCAATAAAGTGCAAAAGCATAAAGTGAGTAAAAGAAAACCAATTAAAGGAAGAGGAGGAAAAAAGGAAGAATGCCTGCAGACTTACTCTAGATGGAGTTGGCCGTTGCTGATAAGACTGTGTGACTGAAAATGCAGTGTGTTGTTGCAGTTTTGCATAAAAGAGGTAGTTAAAATTCCGGTAGCAAGGCAAATCAAAAAAAAAAAAAAAAAAAAAAAAAGCTACAATTGCAGCTGCAACAAAAAGAAATCACACTTTCAAGTGGCAACACAGAAAATCAGAGGCAATCGCTTGAAAAGCGTTTATACACTCGTCTTTTTAAGGGCTACTGCTTTTGTTTTCTTTTACGTATTTCTCCCCCTCCCCTTTCTTTATCAAATGAAGGATTTGTTTATAAATTGTTGGTGTTACTGTCGTTGTTATTGCTGTCAGTTTTGTTGCCACATGAAAAGTTTGTAAAATTGTTACGTTAGGCTTACAACTCACACACATACTCATACATACAGTATACAATTTGTAGGGAAATGCTTTTGAGCTTGGAAACATTTTCGTCAGTTAAAAAAATTCGCCTTTCGGCAATCACGTAGCAATGAAACGGGAGATGGGAAAAACAATACCAGTCCAAAAAACAAAAATGCACTCGGCTGGTACTATAAAAAAGGTAGTAAAATAGACATAGAAAAACTTGACACCTTAAAAGGTGGCTATTGAAGCGCAAAATATCGATTGAGTAGCGGCAGCTGAAAGCAACAATGTCTGCAGCAAATAGCAGATAAAAGCAAGCATACTAAAGAATTGTGTGCAATACATTGGAAAAATGCTACCAACTGCAACGCCCTGAAGTAGCAAAAAAAATATTGAATTTTTTTATTTTTTGCTCCTTTTGCTTAAATTTCGAAACACTCGGAACGGCTGCACAAGCGAGGAGGAAAAACACTTGAACGAATGCGACTCTAAAGCTGCATTAGTGCTGCTTGTAAGCGAAGTGCTTCGGGGCACATACATACGCGCTCATATCCATGTTGTTGTAATATAATGGGTAACGCGACATTACTTACGCAGCATGAGCGCTAGACTCCTCACAGTTACACTGGATTAGCGAGTTAAGTCTCTCCCAAAACAAAAAAACAAAGTGAACTAACGCATGAAAGAAGCAAATATACCATACCATGGTGGTTTTTTTGTGGCGTACGCGTACTTACACACGCACACATATACACTAGTATACCCATATGTCCATTGCTATTTACAGGAAATTACGAGTTTTTGCGCGAATTTTTTCCCTGTCAGAAAAACAGCTTCGAAACGTGATTGAGCAAAGAGATATTTGAGCAAAGTGCGATATTTTCAGTTAAGCTGCAACCTCGACTGTTTTCGTGCATTTCAGAAGCATATGGTGGCAACTTATATGTTACTGAAGCATCATCCAATGCTAGTCACTTTTTTTGCTACACAAGTGAAACTAGCAGCTGAAAAATGTATTAACAGGTTTCTTTCCTGGTATTATCCGCTGCACAGTCATCAACAGGACATTCACAAACATGCGCAGAGGTGCTTAATAATAGAAAAAATATTTCGAGTTCTTTTGTGGCGTTTAGAAAGAACAAATATTGGACGGCAACGAAATATATAGTAACTGATAACCCCAACTGCTGGGATGGCAACACTTAAGAGGAGGCCGCTATGCAAGCACTCTCCTTTCACATGACAGAAAAATTCAAACCAGGAGATTTTACCGGACACCGCGAAATCATAAATGGGGTTTGACATGCAGCGTGCATGACCCAGACGAATGACCACACGAAATCCGTATTCAATTTTACTAAGGGATACAAGGTTACCTTCCCGTCTAGGGAAGAGTGGGAAACTAGCCTAACATGACTACAAGAAGGCTCGTAAAAATGGGGAGTAGGTGCAGGAATAGTGGGGCCTAGAGCACACAAATCTTTAACGCTGAGTACAGATGCTACAATTTCCTATGCGGAGCTTTTCGCCATAATAGAAACAGTGGAGATCGTATCTAAAAAAGAGTTCGAAAAGTAAAAATTAAAATAGTTTCGGCCAATCAATCAGTACTCAGAAACTTGAATAACTTTGCGTTCAATTCAATTTACAGAGCGTAAAAATGGACTTAACAAACTGGCGACTTTTAATCAGGTTTCCCTGATTTAGATACCAGAACATGAGGAACACGAGGGGAACGAGAAGACAGACTTTTATACCAAAAAAGTTGTGGAAGTGCCACTTATTGGACTCACCTCATTTTCCGGTTTTAACAAGAACTATCTAAAACATGAAGGCAAAAACCAAGAAGTACTGAAACGGCACAAATGGCTTTCATCACTTCAAAAAGTTCCTAAACTTTAATGCCAACAGACATAAATCTGCTCTAATCCTAGACAAAACATACCTTAGATTACTTTGACGAGCACTTTGAAGCTACTTTGCTTGCATTAAATATTTCAATACAATAGGACTATCAGCATTAATTTATACAAGTTTTGCTGTGATGAAGAGTAGTCCATGGAACATTTATTCACCAATTGTGACACATTAGGCCACAGGCGACACAAAATCCTGGGCTCGTACCTAATAGATATAATTCAAATTAACCACTATGAGCCTCTAAGATTAGATCGATTTGGTCGTAATGCATAAAGCCCTTAGCCTAACCCATACAACTATTACCATTACCAACTGCTAACACCGTGCACATATCTTCGAGACAAGTGTACCAACATAAAAAAAATAAAAGTCGAAATGAAAATTTATCTAATTTTTGAGCAGACTTCGTACATGGTATGAGTGATATAATTTACCGATTTGACTGTATTTATAAATATACACTTTTTTGTTATTAAATTAAATAATTTCTTTAACAAATACTACAAAAATCCATGTTCGTTAAACATGGAAAAGAATTATAAAAATACATGAGACTTTTGAGTCAGTTCAAACTATTGTACAGATCCATAAGGAAAAATACTCTCTCCTGGTCGTCAAAAAATGCCTACAGCTGAGATCTCCTGATCCCAAAACGTTCTTTTATGCAACATGACGTATAAAAAAGCATAAAAAATTATTAAATTTCATAGAAAATCGTATAAAAAGATCTAAAAATTGTCGTAAAAGTTAAAACATTTCTTAATAAAATCGCATAAATATAGCTGAGGAATATATTAAATATATTTAGATATAATAAATATATAAAATATATAAAATAAATATATTTGTTATTGTGAATTTGCTTATTGTAAAAATATATTTTATTTTGTATGCTTTTTTTGTTTGGTATTCTATTGTTTTTAATGTTGCCATAAAAACTCCAATTTGGCATATTGGTTGCAAATACGCTCAAGTATAAAGGCCAAGCGCTCAGGCTATCCCACATATTGTTTCTACATACTTGTAATTTCCTACAAAGCTTGAAACTTGCAACAAAACTTGATAGGCTATACAATTGCGTAGTCGACTAAATAAATAGTCTCCACTTGACGCAAATGGCAAATTAAGTTAAAAAAAATGTATACTGCATTTACTGACCTGAGAATTTGCTCCGTAAACATTCATTGCTTTTTTAAAATTGAAGTTAAATTAAATTAATGAAAAAGTATTATTTGACCAGAGCTCGCACATATCAAAGATAAAGCTAAACGTCTTCAAATATTAAACTTACCTATCTCCCTATTGCAAACGCTGAAGTGAGGATCCGAAACATCATAAATTCCTGAAGCTAATATTTGCACTTCGTAACCTAAATACAAGTAACATTATTTGTTTATTAACTTTCTGAGTTTATGGGTTATTTTCACATTGGCCGCACTCAAAAGCCAAAACAAACTCATACACACAAACAAATTGGAAGAGCAAAAACAAATGCAATTGCTTTAAAGTTTCATCAGTGCTCGGGCTGTCTGAAACAAAACCTTGATGCAGCATTGATGAAATTTCCTACCAAGTGAAGACCGGTCAGTGACCCATATAAAGATCGATGAATTTGTTATGCAAGAGTCTTTCAAAAGTGACGTCTATATGTAAGTTGTGAATAATTCCTAGACAGGAATTGTGTGAATGTCATCTTTGACATCTTAAAGTTATTCAAACTTATTCTGAAATGAGTTGGTTTTTTTGGTGAAAATATTTGTCTAAATGAGTTAACTATTCATAGGCTGGAGAAAAAGAAAATTGTTTCTGTTGAGTATAGACTGTCAGACCAAAAAACTGAGCGTTCTGTTGAGAATATTGCTGATGTAGAGGAAAGTGTTGTTGTACGACCTTCAGCATCGATATCTTTACGTTCTCAACAATTAGGCATACACGAATTGCCTCTTTGACGGATTTTAACTGTAAACGTGCTCATGGTCGTCATTTAAATATGGTAATTTTTAACATATGTATAATTATTAAGAGCCATATTTTGAATAGAAACAGTGAAACCTGAAAGAACCTAATTTTTACATGTTTTATTTTAAAACAACATCTAGGAACGCCTTTTGAAAAACCTTTCAAATAATTGGTCTGCCTTCAGTGTGCCATTTTAGCGAGAAGGGGTGCACGACCGTTCAATGGTGGACAGTAAACAAAAGAAAATGAGAAAGTTCAGAGAAACTTGAAGGGAATTATTGATAACATACACAAGAATACACAATTTATTTGCTTTAATTTAAATATAATTTATATTCAGATATATTCATATAATATCCCATTTATATACATATGTATATGTCTTGATTCTATGTACTGGAAAATCACCGAATATTTACGGCTATTCAATATTGAGCTTTTATTAAGTTTTCTTAGTCAAAATAAAGATTGTTTTTCATCGGTTAGTTGTAAATTAAAAGAACAAAATTCTGTGCCCATTGTAAGCTTTTGAATAATTGCAAATGATTGATAATTTATTTGTGCACTAATTGTCCGATACACTTGACTTCGGAATTACGTCATATTCCCCGTTTACTAGCCACTAGGTCCAAGCTATTTTTCATACTTAACATCTTTTTAAGGGTATACGAAAAATCATATACGAGTATGTATACAGAATAAAGAGAATCTTTTATGAATTGTATTTGAGAAACCGACCCTATATAGAAACACTAGAAGAATAAACTGGCACATATTCCGTAGAGTAACCCAGTCTAAACTTCGACATATAAATAAAACCATAACGTCGAATCACTTATTAGGATATTCTCGACCAAACATTTCACGCATCACCGAAACCCTTACATGTCATTGGACTGTAGAGGATCATGCAGCCAGACTCAACCTCTCCTTCAATCCCATCTGCAGAAGCTGTCATGCTGAAGGGGTGAATGAAAGTCTTGTCCACTACTTATGTGAATGTCCAAGGCTAGCTAGGGCACGACTCCGATCCTTCGGTAAGCCTTTCTTGCAGAAAATTAATGAGATCTCATACATCGAGATAAAGAATTTGCTGCTATACTTGGACCTCACTAAATGGATCTGACTTAAAAGCAAAAACAATGACAAAAAAACAACCAAAAAAAAAATAGACATCATCACACGAGGGCAGTGGTAGTAAAACGGTTCTGGTCACTAATTAGAATAATTTCAGTGGAAATACTCAACCACTTCAACAACAACAACAGTTGAAGCGGCCGCCATAGCCGAATGGGTTGGTGCGTGATTACCAGTCGGAATTCAGACAGAACGTAGGTTTGAATCTCGGTGAAAGACCAAAGTAAAGAAACAGTTTTTTTTTAAAGCGGCCGCTCCTAGGCAGGCAATGGAAAACCCCCAGAATGTATTTATGCCACAAAAAAAGCTCCTCATAAAAACTATCTGCCGTTCGGAGTCGGCTTAAAACCGTCACAAGTCTCAAATAGGAGATGGAGCTCGGCCAAATACCTAGAAAGAGTGTAAGCTCCAATTATATATATTCGTAGATTTGTAATATTGGAATAACAACATATTTTAAGCAATACGCTTGTGGAGAAGTGCGCGCGATAACAAAAACATACCCGTACTATCCACATAAGAGTTAATCAACTCGTAGCGTGACGCCGTTTTCATGCAACTGATTTTGCTACCACCAAAATGCGGGTGGTAGATATTTGGGGCAGTAATTTACGTTTACTTTGCTTTTATGCTCACCAGCACTGCATGTGAATTTTCCATTTTATCGCTTCACTCAACCTATGCCTGTTAATGTGTGCATACCATATTTATGCAAGTTTTCTGCTTTGAAATAATTTCTTTCCCTCGCTGATCCTTTACAACGAATCTCCCCAGGTTTAGTTGCACTGAAAGTAGCGGATCTGAACAATTTGCTGTGTGGTGTAAAAAACAAAATCGAGAATTTTTCAACACCTCCTTAAAGCTTATTCAAAAGCACAAAAAAGCAGAGTCATGCGTATAAACGCATTTGCATATCGGTGTGCATGTTTTTATTCATAATATTCATACATACAGATTCGTAGGCATTTATCGACATTAGTAAGTAAAGGCCTGTCTACACATAACTTTCGCTTCACTACGACGCAACGCGAGAAACTCGAGTGTTGCTGCAATGAACGCTTCGGCAACGAAGGATCTAAGCTGAAAAATAAGTAAATTATACACAATAAATTTAATCAAATGTCTCGCTTATTTAGAATAATAACTGCGTTTATTAAATTAATACTTATTTAAATTTAAATAATATTAAAAATTGTCCATTTACATCTGACGACTCAACTTTGGCTATGTGCATCTATCCATATACTCGTAAATGTGCGTATACGTAGTCAGCTTGCGAAGCGACGCGAAAATTGTATATGGACGGACCTTAAACAAAGTACATATAATTTATTGCGGTTGTCCGTGCGTGTGGGCGATTTAGATATTCTAGCAACTGTACTCTATAATTTACTTTTTCGATTTGATGGTGTTTTTATTGACTTTTAAGTGAATTTTATTTAGTGCACCAATAAATCACAACGTAGGAAGTTAGAAAATTTATGCCGCATAGACATTTTTCCTATATGCCGGCTTGATTCGAGTTGCACTCACTCTGGCATAGCTCATTCTGTGAATGATGGCAATTACTTTCGTGCTATTTTACTGATGTGAGAAGTGAGTGCACTTCTCTTTCGCTTGTAGCCAACGGTCAATCTAGGAAATAAGGCATTTTAAAATTAAAATCGAAAGAAAAAAAATCCTAGACATACCAACCTCAAAATGCATATGCTTTCATGCGAACTGCATAATATTTGAACTGCTAAGCTTTATTTTTTTGTATGCAAATAAAACTGTTTCCTTCATTTTATGCGACTGAAATTGTGTAGCATTTACTTCAATTCTCAGAACACTTTGATATACATACATATTTCTTCTCCGAGTAGACTGAGCGGGTAAAATTTCAGAAAAGTAGAATTTCCTCTTACATAAATGATGAACAGATACGATTAAGGTGGCCATCCTAGCCGATTGTGCATGTGAATATTCTGTCAGTTTTAAATTCGAAAACTATGTGTTTCATAGAAAATTGATTTACAAATTGAAGGCATATCAATTGGACTTTTATCATTTCGAAGCAAGCATTCGCAATACTCAAAACGCATTTTGGTCATGTAGACAATTTTCTTCAGATGCCGATTGCCGATCGAAAGTGTTATAAAAATATGAACAACTTTATTTCTGAGCGTCGTTGCTTACCGCATACATGCGTTACATGAATTGAATTTGAATTTGAAAAGGTCGAGCCAAGGAGCACCAGGAGATTTGGTGGCTCCTAAAACACTCAGGCTAAAAAAGCCCATTGTATTTAAAGCTCTGGAAAGGGGGTAGATAGTCAAGGAGGGAGGGAGAAAAGTATCATAGAAAGAGATAGGAAAGAATAGAGACAGAGATAGAGATAGTTAGTCCTGTGAGAATTTTCCAGATTCTTTGACAAATTTGTAAATATCCTCCAGTTTTAGAGAACGAATAATACTCATTCTCATGACATCGGAACCCAATACTCGTAGTCGCGCTCTAGCAAAGGCAGGACACTCACAGAGAAAGTGCTCAGTGCTATCCGCCTCCTCCAAGCACGACAGGCATACCGGGTCCTCGATGATTCCAATGGTGGCCATATGCTGACCCCATGGGTTGTGTCCTGTAATGATGCCGACCATCAACCGAATGTCTTTCCTTCTAAGTTTTAGTAGAAAGTTTGACAGTTTTCTGTTCGGACTCGTCACAAAACACTTTGCAGTTCTGCAGCGTTCTAGACCGGACCATCGCTCTTTATGTAGAT
This sequence comes from Anastrepha ludens, assembly GCF_028408465.1. Taxonomy (NCBI): domain Eukaryota; kingdom Metazoa; phylum Arthropoda; class Insecta; order Diptera; family Tephritidae; genus Anastrepha; species Anastrepha ludens. The sequence goes on along the minus strand of NC_071500.1, from coordinate 47,707,916 downwards.
TGCCTACATAATCGTTGATCCAGTTCTTGATTCCTGCGGGACTGATTCCGATTATTGGCTCTGGCCCCTGTGGAGGCACCGCTGATCCACGGTTGGCCAATTCGTCGGCAATTTCGTTTCCTTGAACACCGGAGTGTCCTGGAACCCATATAAGTACAAGCCTGTTCTGTTTTGCGACGGAATTAAGCTTCTTCTTACATTCTTGAACAATCTTTGAGGTTTGCTTCGCGTTCTCCAGGGCCTTCAATGCAGCCTGACTGTCACTGAAGACTCCAATCTGTTTCCCGCTCCATCTCCTCTCGATTATCCATTCGGCTACTTTCAGGATGGCAAAAACTTCTGTTTGGAAGACAGTTGCCATTCCCCCCATAGCGTAGTGATACTTATTACTATCGTTTAAGTACCATCCGGCTCCAGACCCTATTTCAGTCTTGGACCCATCGGTAAAGAAAATATCCGTCAAACCTCCCTGCATGCCTCCTGGATTGCTCCATTGCTCACGCAATGGAAATCTGACATCAAATTTCCTTCCGAATGAAACTGTGGGTATCAGGTCATCTTTAGGTGCCAAAAACAGTGGATACTGCTCCGACAGCAACTTAAAGATTTCTCTGTGTCCCGAAGCTCCATCTTCGTGCCAGAAACCATATTTATGGAGTCTACACATAGCTTTTATTGCTTCCTGTTGTATCTTAAGATCCAGGGGGAGCAAATCAAGCATAGCATTTAGGGCATCTCCAGAGGTTGTACTCATGGCACCCGTGATGCATAAACATACACTTCTTTGCAGCGTGTATAGTTCCCGGATTGTGGACTTAACCATGCTCCGTCGCCACCAGACCACAGAAGCGTAAGTGATGATTGGTCTGATAAGTGCCGTGTATATCCATAGGACCACAGCAGGTTTCAGACCCCAAGTTTTGCCAAAGGCTCTACGGCATTGCTGAAAAATCTTCAATGCACGATTCACCTTCAGTGAAACGTGTGTCTCCCAAGTCAGCTTCTTATCCAAGATTACTGCTAGATATTTAACTTCGTTGGAAAGACCAAGTGTCACACCTTTCAGTGTTGGAAGACTGAGTCCATCCAATTTCCGTTTTCTCGTAAACAAGACTATAGTTGTTTTGTTCGGATTAACGGAAAGACCTTGTCTCATGCACCAATCATCGATTTTGTCAAGAATCCTCTGCACTTTCGTGCAAAGCCTCCTTAAGGATTTATCCGATGTTAGCGCACAGACGTCGTCCGCATATGCTTGGACGTGAAAGCCGAGTTCCTGCATCTCCACTAATAGGGAGTCTACGACGAAGCACCACAGCAGCGGAGAAAGAACACCCCCTTGGGGACATCCTTGATTGGCCCTGACTGTGATTTGCTCGTCATCGCTCCCACCAGCGGTTAACAGCCTCTCAGAGAGCATGGAGTATATCCATTTTATAATGGCTTGATTAACTCCGTGTCGTTCGGCAGAAGAACATATCGAGTCGAAAGTGGCATTATCAAAAGCCCCCTCAATGTCCACGAACACGCCCATTGTGTATTCGTCAGCTTCCAGCCCAGCTTCAATCTTGCTAACAAGATCGTGTAAGGCTGATTCACATGATTTTCCACTCTGGTAAGCGTGTTGATTTCTACTAAGTGGACTTCTCGGCAATACCCCCACTCGAATATGTTTCTCCACCACTCGTTCCAGACTTTTCAACATGAACGATGTCAAACTGATTGGTCTGAAACTTTTTGCTAGGGAATAGTCATCTTTTCCTGGTTTCGGAATAAATACTACTCTTACGCGTCGCCATTGGGATGGTATATAACCAAATGCAAGACAGGCTGTGAAGATCCTTTTCAGGGCCTCAATCAGCCTGTCTCCTCCTTTTTTAAGCATTGCTGGATATATTCCGTCAGGTCCAGGGGACTTAAAGTTCTCAAAGGAAGATAAGGAAAACCTTATCGATTCCCTTGTCACTATCCGACTAGCAATATACCAGCTGTACCTAGAGGTTCCACCGTTGCCACCGTTATTGTTCATGCCACTCTCAACTTCAGAGATAGTTCTACTACCCGGAAAGTGAGTTTCGAGTAGAGCATTAAACGTTTCCGATTTGGAAATGGTGTATGAACCATCAGGTTTTCGAATGGAATCCAGCCTTACTGAGCGGTCTAAATGAAGGACCTTACAAAGTCTCGCTGTTTCCCTCATTTCTTCGACGTTACTGCAGAAATTTCTATAGGATTCAAGTTTGGCTTGCCGTACTTTTTTCTTATATTCTCTCTGTGTAAGTCGATGATTGGCCCAGTCCTCTTCTGTTTTGGTCTTCAAGGCCTTATTAAGAAGTTTCCTGGACCGTACACGAAGCTTCGACAGTTCAGGGTTCCACCAAGGAACCGCTTTCCCCTGTCTGCTTTGCCTGAGTGGACACAGTTCCTCAAAGCAATTGATTAAAGTACCTTCTAATTTCTTAGTCGCATCTTCAATCATTTCTGCTGATTTGAGTTTTTTCAGGTTTGGTAATCGCTCTGTTACAAGCTCACCATACCTGTCCCAGTCCACATTTCGAGGATTCCTACCGGAAGGTATTGATATTGTGTCAATTCCCAGTCGGAATTCGATAAGGCGATGATCAGAAAGAGAGTCCTCCTCCAAAACTCGCCATCGGTTGATTTGATTTCCAACTGACCTATTGGTAAGTGTTAAATCAATCACCTCTTGTCTCCTTCTGGTCACAAAAGTTGGTTTGTTACCAGTGTTTTGAATGACCAAATCGGATGACAGGATAAAATCCAGTAGCTTGAGACCTCTGGGGTTGCATTTGCTGCTTCCCCACACAATGTTCTGTGAATTTGCGTCACAGCCCACTATTAGCCCCAGATTATTGGATTCTGCGTACTTGACCACTTCTCTTAGCTCCCTCGAAGGAGGTGGCTGTAAAGAGTCGTAGGGTAGGTAGGCCGAAACTATAATAGCTTCGACACTGTTCCCACTTTTCAAGTACTTTATTTTTGCAGCAACGATATCTCCGGAGCATAGCTCTTTTAACATCGTGTGTTCGATCAACCTCGGCATGATAATACATGCTCGCGGTCTCACATTCCCTTCACAATGAAGTATTTGTCCCCACGACATAGCACTTAGACCACAGATACGCTTGTGACATACCCATGGTTCTTGTATAAGTATTATGTGTGGGTTTGTTTGCAGTTTTGCATGCCTACGGCACAAGAGAGCCGTAGACGCTTTGCTATGCTGCAGATTTATCTGTGTAAATATTACTTCAGTCATGAGACTATGCGTTACATACAACGAGCAATAAAGACGAACAAATCATCAAAAAAACCTCACTAACAGAGGTAAAGCAATAAAATTTGACATTAAAAAAAAGACAACAAATCCCCTGGATATGACCTCATCTCGGGAAAAATTTTAAAGCATATGCCCGACAGAGCAATAATTTTTCTCAGAAACGTTTTTGATGCTGCTATTAAGTTCAAATACTTCCCAAAGACATGGAAAATTGCTGAAATCATTGCAATCCCAAAGCCCAATAAAGACGCGACATTTGCATCGTTGTACCGACCAATAAGTCTGCTGCTGACAATATCAAAAATTGATCGGGAAGTCCTCAGGCGAAATAGTTAAAATTGTTAATATAATAAAAGTCCACCTGTCCAAAATATTATTTGAAACTATGAATCGCGGAATATACGAAAACTTACCAACGTATCGCAGTTCGAAAAGTTGTAAGAGAAATTAAGAAAAAAGAAAGTATTTCGTAAAAATTAAGCAGTCCCATTATTGCCTCTAATTAATGTAGAGAGCTAATTGCGGATGACTTGCATGGAAGAACACCAAAAACGATGCATTCTATTTCTGTTGCCAAAAATCTTAGCGACTAAAAAAAAACAAAAAAAAAAAACTCAATAAATGATTGGCGCGTATATTTCTGTTGGGTGTTTGGCCGAGCTCCTTCTTTGATTTGTGTCGTGCACTTTATTGTTGTTCGCAAATGGAGAGACCTACAATTTTAAGGTGATTCCGAACGGCAGACAATTTTTTATGAATAAACTCGGGGGCTTGCCATTGCCTGCCGAGGGATGAGCGCTATTAGAACAAAACATATTCTATTATTTGTTGCTCATGCACGGAGAGTCGAGCCTACGCACTCCAGAATGGTAGTCACGCACCAACCCATACGGCATGGCGGCCTTAAGGACTTAACTTCACAAAAGCACACTTAACTGATCCTCAAGCTTTGTGGAATAACGTTGTGTTTGGTTTCTAGATATTTGGCACGAAAACCGTGGTAAGATATAGGGAGCACTAAATAGCAAGTTACTTTCACAAAACGTTGTTTCCACTTTTAAGCATGGTGCATTCTTTGTAATGATTTGGAGGCGCATGTAATCTGATGGCACAGAAAATCTGTTTGAGTCAATCATGGATAATTAAATTCTTGAAGGAAAGCTTAAAGCAAAGCGTGCATAATTTGGTTTCAACATCGCTATCGGCTTTTCTGCTTGAGGAAGACTCAAACCATACAGCTAAAGTTGTCAAAGAATGGCAATTGTATACACCCAAAAACACGTCCCCAATACCCAAATCTGAATCAATAATTTAGAATTTGTTGGATGTTCTACAAGTAGACGGAAATATGCAATAAGAAAGCGACCCATAGCTTCAAAAAATAATTCGTGAAAAGCCTTTACTGAAGAATGGGCGACAATTCCAAGTGAAGTTACATAAAACCCAGTCAACTTCATATAAAGGCATGTTATTAAGTCTAATGGAGGGCCCCACAAAATATTTATATTCTTCCTAAGGTAGTGTAAGAAAACATTTTAACGCTCGCATGCTAATTTCTGAATATAGAGGGTATTTTAAAAGACACGCCTAGATGTTCTTTTCATGTAAAACATTTCAAAATTTAGCTTTCTTGAGGTTTCATTATTTCTACGCAACATATGGCTCTTAAAATTTATATGTGAAAAATTATGTACACCATTTAAATGTCCACGATGAGGACGTTTACAAGTAAAAGCCTTCAAGCAGTACTTTAATGAATTGCTAGTTATGGAGAGCGTCAAGATATCGATGTTGAAGGCAATACTTTGCGCTACAGTAGTAATCCTGTTTTTGATCTACTACTCCTTTTTCTATCCTCGAAAGAACAAATTTCTAGAAATTTTTCACCAGCCTTTGAAATGTCACTGATTTATTTGCTCTAAGTAAATTTCCACATTTTGGAAGCATTGCGCTGGCGTTTAACAATACATAATGACTTACCAAACCTTACTCAACGGAAACGTCAATGCACGCGTGAAAGTCAAAATAAAGATTTCCGTCGCTTAAAGTTATTTTTTTATTTAGCAAAAATGTTACTTAGGTATTACCAAAATTGGATGATTATTTTCGCGCCACTCTGTAAAACGAGAATTTTTAAAATTTGAGACGGCACAAAATTAAAAGAAATTACTGATACGCATTCGGTAAAATACGTGTCTTCTTATTTTCCATTACCTTTTAGAAAAATAGTAAAGACCCCAGGTCTTATTTACTTATTTTATTTTGTTGCTCTGTGTTCCTTTTTTGATTCAATCAGTTGCCTTCGCATTCGCTATTGCACTCAAATGTTTTAATTATTTTCGTGTCCGCTCTTCTGTTCCTGCAAAGTTTGGACTACGCACTTTAGCGTTTGTTTCCTAGTGCTTTGGCATTCAGTTGAAATTCGCTAATATCCATTGCATGCAACATGCATGCGAGAGCGCTGTCGTTGCGATTGAAAGAACTGTTTTGTAGCACGCATTTTTTGAGAAGAAATACAGCACACAATAGTGTAAATACTGAACTGATAATTAGCCAACAGCAAAAGCAACAAAGGTGAGAAAAATAATTAAGCACATGTTTACTTTGCATTTGCTTTCTAATGCTTTACCACCTACCAATTCCCCAATAACCGTTGCATGTACAATGCAGATTAATGGATTGCATCTGGAACAAAAAGTGAGTACAAGTCAAAACATGCATTTTGTGAGTGGAAATGCTGCATTTAAAAAATTCTAATTACACAAAATTTGCAAATTGCCGACATTTTACCCCCAGCGAAAAAGCAAAATTGAGAAAAACAACTAAAATTGTTGAGTTGTGTCTTAATTTTAAACGCATTCGCACTTGTTGTGCCAAGCGCATGATTTTAGTTAGTTAGATTTCGGAACTGAACAAAAGAACAGAACTTCTAATACTAAGAACTTACTAATGGTGGCATTTTTCGGGAAAATTTTTCAATTCGCTATACTAGTACGCCAAGTATTGCTATACCATAAAATTAGGGGCGTAAAAATTTAATTGTTGTGTCATCTTTGTTAGTAATATATGTTCTCTGCACTAGTTGAGAAAATAGCTTTGAAAACGTATGGCTATGATTTTTGACACCGTGCGAAAATTACCGAATGGTACAAATTAGTTCAATTGTGTAGAAAAAAATGCCCATTAGTCGAAGAAAATCAACGAAATGGAATTTGGAACTACACAGACAACTGCATGTCGCACTTTCAAGCCTTCGTTAGCTTAATTAAAGATTTTTACCACACAAGCTGACAGAACCGAGAAATCGATCTCATCTTTCAAGAATCGGTGAGTATATTTTTGACAAAAAGGTACATTATTTCGTTGTATCATTTGCCATATCACCTCATTTGACACTCTGCGATTGTTTTCTACTCGTAAAATTACACTTGGCGATGAAATGAAATCATCTTGAATCTGATTGTTTCCACCATTCTAAACAGCATTTCTAAAACCGGTAAGCTAAAAAGTCAGCTATCCTAGTATGACAATTTTAAAAAACGTACAAAATGTTGTTTGGAGCAGAATTGATAAGAAATATTTCTGACAAAGTATACGCTGTTCCTTTTTTCTATTTTTTTTTTAATTTGAAGGGCTTTGATGTATCATATAAGTAAATGCAGTCAGTCTCATAAACAGTCACTTCAACGAAAAAAAAAAAAAATACTGTTGGCAAATATTCGGTAAAATTTGCGCTGGTATAGATTATTTCAGGAAATTGGTGTAATTTGAATTTTACTCAAATGATAACTTATTAATTTTAGGAAGAAAGATGCAGCTAAGCACATATACTATGCTACAAATATTCACGATGCTGCATCCCACCGAAGGTCCATAAGGAATGAGTGGAAAGGAATGAAAAAAATGGACAAATAAATAAAAAGTTAAGCCCGAATTTCTACTCCATCGAATGGCAAATTTCCATTTCCATCCCCACCCAATTCTATTTGGTTATTACAAATATTCATCACCTGAACAAAGCTACAATAGCGCGCACGGGTATAAAAATACCTGTTGTGATTCTCACAATTCTGATATCATGTCGTCAGTGGAGTAATGCAATTTTAATTCTGTTTTCATCCACCTAATTTGTTTCCTACATGAAAATAGCAAGCTTAAAATAAGTAAAAAAAAATTGGACTACTTGTTTAATGTCCGAATTCCTGAATGAATTAAGAGGTGTAATTATCACAGAAATACACCCGCACATTCACTCATAGAAAATGACTACAACAAAACAATGCTAAATTCGATGCGGCCGAACTTTGTGTACCCGCGCAGAATTTATTAAAATCTAGTTTGGGCTGGTAATAAATGTTTTATCTTTTACCTTTAGATGGATGGAAGAATATTTGGACTTAAAATAGAATTAGTCGCCACCATAGCCAAATGGACTTGTGTGTGACTACCACTCGGTAGAGCCCAGCACAGTAGGCATAAAATATCAAGTAAGAGCATAGAACATGACAGAAAAGGTTTTTCGAAAGGCGATCGGTAATGGCAAAATCTAATAGTACTTTTATCATATAAAAGCTCTTAATAAGAAAACCGTCTACTATAAGCACCAATTTTATATTTATATATTATTTTATCTATTTTATTTTTATTTTCTTCAGCATACAAACATACAACTACAAACATACTTTACAGTGTTTAATATATATATATATAAAAGTAATCAATTAATTTACATCCAATTAATCATTTTGCTACTGGTATTATTCTAGTCATTGGCGAACTTGTAAGATTTCTTCTATTAAATATCAGAAACAGGTGTTTTTCCATACTTGAGAATTTCCATACGTGATTGGCCTTTCCCTGCAAGGTAGCTACTAGCACTTAAAGACACCTAAAATTCTACTTTGAACCCTTCAACCATTCAGATATATGCAATTAAAGTCGTTAGGGGTGTTCCAAAGTACATTTAATTAGTACAAATTTGTCTATTACGCGAACCCAAATTTTAGGCAAATCCAATTTTTAAATTTTTTCTAAGTTTTCTAACTCCTTAGACAACATAATCAGTAATTTTGTGGTTTACCATTAAAAAGGTAACCACATATGATTTTTTGATACCTATTATTAGTACAATTATTTTTGCACTTTTCCACCAACTCACTTTTAACACCAATTCGCATATCATCCAACTAAAAGTACAATGAAAAATTATTTGTGGTACTACATAAAATAAATGAATTTTTGTATAAAAGGTATTTCCGTTGAAGTGGAATTGTCGGTGTAATTAAAATTTTGTGGTTGTTGAAATGATTCGCTTCAAAATCACTGCGGTTTTCTATACAATGCAAACAAATACACATAAAAGCAGATATAACAAAAACAACAAATATAACAGCAACATCAAGTTACAGAGCTACTTTCCACCTTAAACCACTTCCGTATTGTTATTATTGTGGTTTGAAGTTGCCCTGCTGAAGTGGCAATATAGGTATGTGGTCGTTTTGTGGTTCCATTTAACTTGATAGCGATTGTTGTTCTTACTTGCGTTTTGTTATTGGTTGGGGTGTTAGAAATACTTCTTAATTAAATTGGCCGAAACACTGAAATGAATGCACGTAACTGCGAAACAATTATTGGCTTGCTTAATAATTGCACACCCGTAAGTGGGTAGGTGGTTAAATTTGGGATTGAGTAGTGAAATTCTTTTACTTTACTTTTTTTATGATTCATTTAAGTTCTTAGTGATTTCTAGTTAGTGCGTGAATAGCAGGAGAAATTTTTAATCAGCTTGTAATAGTTGCAAACAGCTATGTAGGAAATTACTTAATTGAAAAAAAATGTGAAAAATTTAATTTCTCTCAGGTACTAACGGAGGATCCCAACGAAAGGTGGATCTATGCTCTTGGGCTTACATATGAACGGTCAACAGAGATAATAAGTTGGTTGAATGGAATTATGGAAACAAAATTCAATTCCATGAAATAAAATCAAATGAAATAAAATACAAGTAAAATTTCAATTGAGATTTCAACTGAAATTGGGATTTCAATTGAAATTTCATTTCAATAAAACTTATAGAAACTTGTTACATCAGATGAACGGATACAACCGTTATTTGAACCAAATTAGACACAAGTGCACGCGGATGTAATTAGTGATGTAATTTCGTAAAATTATGCACTAACAAATTTAGACAGACAAAAACTAGTATGCGCTCTAATAAATCAAATTTAAATGTTTCACTTGTTCGTACTTACTCACGCATGCACACTACAATTTGATAAAACTGCTATAAACTTACTTTTCCCAGCTAACGCATTTTATCAACTAATTGGATTATTGGCTTTGTTGCCTACCCGAAATGTCCAGAAGCGCAATGCACGTGGCGTATGAGTGATATTTTAATACAAGCATCCATTTCGAAATTGCATGTTTGCGCACATACCAGCGAACAATTTACATATGCACATAGTTATATGTATATATGTAGCTATCGCATACGAAATTTGAAATTATTATGTTGTCAACAACAGTCATAACTGTTAATATGTGTACCTACAAGTATGTGCGCCTTCTGGCTATTCCCAAAACTCAAGAGATGACTCCGGGGAACGTGTTTCGAGTCGATTGAGGAGATAAAAGCTGAATCGAAGAAGGTGCTGATGGCTATACCGGAAATGGACTGTTTCGGGGATGGGAAAAATCGTTGGCATAAGTGTATTTCATCGAGAGGGGATTATTTTGAAGGAGATGACATTGATTTACAAGAATAAATATAGATTTTTCATTTTACAACCAAATTCACTTTCCTTTTTGTCCACAGTAGTATATTAGTACACAGTCAGTGCTCATATAATCACTTTCCGCTCAGATGCATCGATTCTTATATCATATAGCTTATATCCGGGATATATGAATGTGTAGTATTTATGTATATAATTTCGTTGAAAATCGCAAAATGGTTAAGAGAAGTCACGAGTAAGACGCCCAGCAATTAAACTTGCAGCATAAGTCAAATGCCAAATGAAACACTACACTAACATCAACTCTAACAAACAACAAAGTCATTAAAACATAAGCAACAGTTATTAGTATCATTCATTTGAATACTTTCCTAACACACTAATGCATATCGGTATTTATCATCTACTATGTTGTGCAGTTCCTCGCCTGTTTGTCTGTCTGTCTGTCTGCTTGTGTCAGCTTTTTTGCCAAGCCACATGCCTCTAACCCTTCTAACCAAGGCAAATGCCAAGGAGGCAAATTACTTATGCGCTGTCAGTCATCGAGGCTGACTTGGAATGTTAAGGCATTCCATAAAAAATATTGTAGATAACGAAAATCAGTTACGGAATGAGTGTGAGTTAAAAAACATTAATGGGAATTAAATATTTAATGTGCTTGTACAAGTCAGTGTCAAAGGAAACGCTAATAGGAAGGAAACATTCAGTTGATCTTCGAGAGGCTTTTGTTGTACGTGTGCTTATATACAGGAGATTTATTATATTTAATGGATTTCGGCTGCCGAATATAATGAGTATTAAATAAGTTGAAATGTGTTAAGAGTCATCTTAAAAGGAGTAAATAAGTAAATAGTGTTAAATTTATTAGATCATTTTTCGTATTTAAATGTCATTAGGCTTAATCTCATTTCATAACTTAGTTTTGCGTAAATTCACTTGGCATCTTACATATGTCAGAAACATTAAGCATTGCACAAATAGTATGAGTTTTGTGGAACCAATTTAATTGTTTTTCAAAAGGCTTACTGGACTTGCTTGCCTTTACATTTCCGCCTCTGCAGCACGTTGTTTTCAGAAAACAAAGAAATTTGTTCTAGCTGTCGATGTGTTCGGTGCCAGCTTTAAAATTAGATATAATAACAAATTTTGTGAGAAATTTTGTAATATTGAGACGGAATAAGTAAGATGAACAATTAGAAGGGTCCTAAATCATCGAAATTCCTCTTTGATGCGATATGGAGGTGGGAAATTATCGATAGTAAGCCCATTCTGTATTTTCGATGTTTAGAAAAAGAATAATTCTATAAAATCGATAATAAATTTTAAATCTTTAAACTTTAGTAATTATTCTAAAATCAATTAAAAAAAACAAAAAATAAATAAAATAAAATAAAACAGGATTCACTTAAAGACTATTATACTGACTTATTATTTTCATAGTTTTGCTGAGCATTCTTTCAGATTTCATTGGTGTTGTTGAGATACAAAGAAGTTTTTCTTACCCTTGTTAAGATCCATCAAGAACATCTCCAGGCTCAGAGCCACATACTTCAATAAAAATTGGGCCAAAAGAAATTGTTCTCTGAATTTTGAGGGCTCATAAATTGCATGCATTTTGCTTACCTTAATTTTAGTTATAATACTAAGTCAAGCGTTTTGCGTCAATACATGAGATGTGTATATAAAAGCGGATAAAAACCCCCGACAGTAACGCAAAAGAGTAAAAAATTCGATACTGCGATAGTGGTATTAATAGTTTGTCAGATATTTGTTGTCAGTATCATGCGCGAGTATTTGGAAATCCGATTTATCAAGTATAATTCTGATAGATTTAAATTTAGGGGTTATGCTCTCTTTCTTTGACTTCAAACTGTAAATTTGGTTTTGGGAAATTTTTCTGGTAATCAGTTCCAAAAGAAAAATCGAAACTATTTTCTACCTTCAATTCTATTATAAGCTTATTAGGTGGAAAACTTATTCGAAAAACTTCTAAGAAATATCAAATAGAAAATTCAATTAAACTTAAAAATGCAATTTATTTACTTTATATCGCTTTTTCCGATCATTTTCTCCAAAAGGGCAATTGGCACCGCTTTATTGATATCTTGTTTCACTTCATAGACTTTTTTCAAAAACATTCAACTGGCTGCCTAAATTCCTATCATTTCAAATTAGGGGAATATTTTTGGAAAGGGCAATTTTCGGCAAACATTTTTTTTTCTAATAGCGGTCATACCTTGGCAGGCAATGGAAAACTAGTGAGTGCATTTCTGGCACGTAAAAACTCCTCATAAAAAACATCTGCTGTTCGTAGTCAGCTCAAAACTGTAGGTCGCCCAATTTGTAGAACAACATCAAGACGCATGTCACAAATAGGAGGAGGAGCTCGGCCAGACATCTAGCAGAAGTGTACGCGCCAATTATTTATTTTTTTGTTTTGTACCACAAAGAAAGCACAATTTTTCAGTCTATGTATCATATATACCTCGATCCCAACAAAACTTTTTTGGAAAATGGAATATAAAATTTTAGTACAGCTGCGAAAGTGAAAGAAATAATTCATCGAAGTAAATATTAACTCTTAAGGCTTCACGCTTCTTTTCTGATGTGGGTGTTATAATTTTGTAATTCTAAATTCACTCAATGGAAATATAAATTAAAATAAAGAATGCCGAAATAAAAACTTCTTAACACAGAAGCTGCATGCAATCTTCGCAGCCTGTGCTCCCTTTATTCATTCAATCCCAATCATTACATACAAATAGTTTAAAGTCATCTCTTTATTATATTGAAACGCATAAACTACGGACTTTTCGGAACTTTCTCATTGCATTCATAGAACAAATGCAGAAGAAGCTGAGATTTAGCAATAACTTTTATATTTTCCATTCCTATAATTATTTAAGCGAATAGTATATTTGTGCATATGCATAGTACACAGTTACATAAATATTACTAGACGTCTGCTGTACAATTTATTTGCCCCTCGAAAGAAGTTAAATTCGGTCGAAGCCCCTTTTACCCACAATTAGTATTCAACTGCCTTCGTCAGAAAGAGTCTGCAAAACCTGCAAACATTATTAAGTTTTTCCTGTGGGTTAACTTACTCTAGTTAATTAAACTTCATTCCCCTGTCTCAATTTCATTTGTATTCTTTTGTTCGCATTTCATGCTCACCTTTCAACAGGCTATTTACATACATACTTGTACATTGATAGCAGCATTTTATTCGTGCAGCTGGCTATAAGTTAGCCAGAGAGTGATATATTGGAACGACTGCAATTACCTGAAAATCAATACAGGCAATCTGTGAAGCTGATGAAGGTTTCACACAACTTTACGTTTTTTCTTCACTACACTGGTCCTCAGAGCGCAAACATGTATTTTAGAAAAATATAAAAATGGGAAACGAAAATCGATAGAAGTTAAATCATTCCGACTTGAAGTCAAACCGGACGAGGGAAGCAGAAAAATATTTAAAAATAAAAAAAAAAACCAAATAAAATAAAACAAGCGGTACACAGAGTTACATACCCCATTCGAAAACTTCATTCGCAGCCTTCAAAGGCATGCTGGGTACTGCTGATATTTTTAAATCAATTTTTATTTTACTTCATCTTTTTTAATATTTATTCCTTTCCATACTAGTTCAACTAAGAAGCGTTCCAACATTGCAATTGCCATTTGGCTACATTTCATGGCTGATGGCATTAGATACTTTTTTTTTAATTACAGTATTGGCGCTTAACTTTAAATTGATTCTATAGCAAGGATAGAGCTACTACGTTTCTTTAATCACATATTTCTGATCTTCCTTTTATTTTTTAGAACAGCTTTTATGGACATATCTAATTATATAAGTGAATAAAAGGGTAAAATAAAGTACAAAGAACCAAGTAAGGAAGTGGTGAATTCGGTCCGGACCAAGCTTTATACACCCATGCACATTTTAGTAAAATTTCATTTCAGCAGGCTGTTAATTTTCGGAATAAACAAACTCATAAACACTGAGAGTTATAGCTTGTAACGTCAGTTGGATGGACAGAAATGTAATCTTGACTTGGAATTGGTTTTATTTGATCTTAATAAAATTTATATCGGATTTAAATGAGGTAGAAAGCAATATGCCTATCAAGTGAGCGAGTTCTATGAATTTCTTATCGAAATACAAGCACTTTTGAAGCTGACATTTTTTGATATCTGTCAAGTAAAAACTACACCATTAATAAAAATGGAACGATACAAGGTAGTGATGCGACGAATAAAACCCGTGCACGTCGCTCAAGAACAGCAGAAAATATTGCTGTTCGCTTTCACACAAAATTTAATGAGACAAATCTCGTGAATCGCGTTATGAACTGCTGCTGCACATTCCGTATTCACCCGCTCTAGCTCTTTTTCTAACATGAAGATATGGCTCGTGGGAAAAAAGTCAGTTAAAACGATTAAGCCGGAGCGTTGGGAGAAGAGTATCTTTCTAAAATGAGACTATGTTGAAAAATAAAGAAAATTTGGAAAAAAATGGTGTCTTCGTTTCTAACACGAGTACTTATTGCACCCCCTTTATTTCTAAAAGTTCCCACTATATAGGAAGTGGTCTTGGCTATAGATCAGTTCAGACCATTTTTAATACTAAGCTACTTTCGAGTATCACATAAAAATATCATAAACCAAGTTAAATGTGGCAACATTGTTGTGTACCTCGTCAATATTTATTGTCTCACACACGGTCCACAATTACTATAAACTCTATTAAAACCCTCTTTTGGATCAGTAAGCATAAATTGTATATTATAATATATTTCACAACCAACTAAACCCTGTTTATGCACAACGTTTACAATATAATATTTACTTTCACGGCAAGGACATTAATTTTGTTTTTGTTTATATATAGATTTCCTTTAGCCCCTGTTGAGGCGTGGGCTCAGAACAAAATTATAAAAATTCATTTCGATTATTGTGAGCAAGTTGTTTTAAGGAATTCCAAGTAGAGTTTGAGTTTAATAGATTCGTATCGACCATGCATCGCCAAGAGGTCTTTGATCCTCCACGGAGCAGCCCTGCAAACTTCGCCGGCATCTTTGCATACGCATTGTGACAGTCCTATTAGGCACAACTGCGCACCATAGATAAATGTTGTTCAGCACTAACGGTTGCTGGGGAATTAGTTTTCCGCACAAAACGGCAAGCGTATAAAAGAAATAGAAGTGCGAATTGCGGGAACAACAACAGCTGAACACAACTATGTACATTCAGACTTACGTGCATATTTCTGCACTGCTTTGAAGCGTATTTTTTCCTTTTCTTCCAGCCTTTGTTTAACAATCATACACCCCCCATTGTTTATTAGTGTGCATTTTATTGTTTTCTCTCTACACTTTTTGCCTTCTCTTGTTAGCCTTTGTCAATACTTTCTATTGTTTGTCATACACATTCCTTTGTAGTTTTCCACTCGATAGTGCGTTTTTTAACCTCGCGCACACTTGTGCATCAGGGTATAATAATTTTGTGCATATAACGGTTATATGCGACAGCATAAATGAATTGAGATAAATATGGGCATGTGTATGCCAAAATGCTCAGCCAGTTGAAAGGAGTCGATTTGTTCGTCCATTCGTCATGCGCACGTTAGCTCGAGCAAAAATTAACAGCCAGCCCAAATTAAAATTTATTAAAATACGCCTGGGTATACTAAGTTCGGTATGAATCGAATTCAGTTCTCCGTACTCGTTATTTTTATTATTTTTATAAAATACTATATAGGGTTTTTCAATAAGAGCGCTTCAACTTTTTTTTCAATAAAACACAAACGGTTTGACTTTTTTAACTAATTTTTTTTTTATTATCGAGTTTGAACATATACATTTAAGTATGAAATTCGATTTCTTTTGCATGACCACCGCGTGCACGTTTTACGAAGTCCAATCGTTGAACCCAATTTTCGACCACTCTTTTGCATAAATCGGTCGAAATTCCAGCAATTTCGCGTTCAATATTGGCTCTGAGCTCACAAATCGTCGCCGGCTTGTTACTGTAGACCAATGACATCACATAACCCCAAAACGGGACGGCTTGTTAAATGGACCGTAAAATGGCCGCAAGGCTCTTAAAGTAGCAGCAACAGAACGATTATTTTCATAAAAAATTTGCACGATTTGCAATCGTTGCTCAAGTGTGTAGCGTTCCATGATGAAATGTATAGAGTAGAATGGGGTAAGATAGGTATGGGGGCACAATAGGTAGGTGGGGTTTTCGTCGCACTGTTTTTGCAGAGGTCACTCGTCTTATGTGAATTGAATACATGGTGGGGAACAACGTTTGCGACTGTCATTTCGGCCGTCACCATTCATTAGTTATCCTAGTTCTGGCGTCGTTTAGTTTTTTGTGAGCTTTTCTCCGACATAGCATTTTTTTTATTCTACGGTGCAGTGCATTTAATGTATGTGAATATTTGTCAGGTGAGTTTTATTTTACGTAGAAAATAATGCTGAACACGAATAATGTGTTAGTTTTTTGATATTATTGTTTAAAAAAAAAATATCGACACTAACATAAAACATGTGCTTGGGGGCACTATAGGTCAGCCGTCTGGGGGCATTATAGGTCACTACTTTTAATTGAATAAAATAAATTTTAATTGTTTTTTCAGCAAAATGGTGCATAATTATGTGCGAAAAACGCCGAAACGAAGTGAAGAGGACGTAAAAAACGCAATCGCGGCAGTCCGAGATCGCGCTAGTGTTCGATCTGCCTCTAAACAATTTAAAATTCCGTTCGAAACATTACGTGCTCGCGTGATGAATTAAAGAAAAATTCCTAACATGTGCAGTGTTCATACTCTATAAATAAAAGTTAAAACGTTAATTTCCAAGCCATGTACATTGTTCTTTTCCTCTCACACATAGTGACCTATCGTGCCCCCCGATTTTGAAAATATCGAAAAAAGTACCTTTGTCTTATTGAATGCAGCTTCCAAAAAATATTTAGCCAAACATAAGTCAGTATAACCAAAATGTTAGCATATAAATAACCTTTCAAAATCTTGCTTATTTTTCAAAATCAATGCAAAAACACCGTAGCAAGAGCTCTCCAAAAAAAAATGACCTATCTTACCCCATTCTACTCTACTAATGAAGTTTACAAAAGACAAGCGAAAAATAAAAAATATTGCGTCGTTCGCCCTCCCTATCGGAAAAAAGTTGAAGCGCACCTATTAAAAGACCCTATATTTTATACTTTTAAGGTGGCATAGTAGACATTTTAAATCCGTTCAAGCACAACTCATAGCATGTTTCAAATTTTCCATATAACACCAAAACCTATTGTTAAAAAACTTCTATCAAACAACACCGTTATCATGCCTCAGCCAGCGTATTCATCAGATTTGGCCCCCTGTTACTTTTTCTTTATCCCAAGATTTAAGAAACTCATGAAAGAACGGCGTTTTGTAACAATTGAAGAGATAAAAACCGAATCGCTGAGAGGACTCAAGGACATACCAAAAAGCGCATATCAGAACTGCTTCGAGGATTTGAAAAAACGCTGGCACAAGTGAATTATAGGAGTGAAGGAGATAAATGAGAAATTGATGAATAAATAAATATTTCGCCTCATTTTTTGAACACTTCTCGTATCTCTGCCAAATGTGTAAACATTAGCTTGAACTAAGCTTTCTTACGCTCCTTTTTTTACACATACGGTTTTTATCTTCGGCGGCCCACCGTAAAATGGTTTCCTTAAAATTTTCCTGGAACATTTCAACCCTTTAATTGCCTTTTGAAATGACCTTTCATCACAGCTATTTTGAGGAAAGGTCAAAAATGGCTATTTAAGTAGAAGTCAGAAATCTCAAGTTTAATTCTGCTGAGGAATTCTGAGGAAAAAAACATATTTGATGTGTTTTGTGCATAATATTTTGGATAATTAATTCCACTTTTGATGTCTGGGATACATTTCTTCTACTAAGTTATATTGGCGAACATGTGACTAATGAGTACTGAAAACTGTGTTTGTGTACTGAAATTTGTGTTATGTTTATACAGCGATATATGTTGGGCATGGATTTGTGGCTCTAAAGTGAAAAGCGAAAAACGTGCAATAGTTGAAAGTGAAATAGAAAAATCGAAGAGAAAAATATTTGAGTTATTGAGTTATTTACGGTGGGCGCAGTACGAAAGCTAAAGAAGTATTGGCAGAAAATGCACGCTTCAATGAATTTTATTTTTCGTACATTTTTTAGTGTCACCTAGGCTGTGGATGAAAAAAACATAGTTATAAATCAAATATTTTGCACGCAATTTCATAGACGATTTATGGGAAGTAGCAATAGGCCAGCAAAGGTTAGTATTCAAGGCCAAGTAAGGCAAATAATAAGGGCAGTAGCTAAATGGTCAGTCATAAATGTTGCCGCCAAGGCATATGCTGTTCAGCAGTTTGAGTATAGCATACGGAATTTCTTCGAATTGTGGAATTAACCTACGGTATGTACATCTATTTAAACAATCTATTTAAGTGGTTAATTGATTTGAAGACAGTTAAACTAAACCGAAGAAAGCAAATGCCTAAAGGATATTATAAGAATCCCATCATTCGTGCTTTGTTTAATCTTTAGCTATCTATAATTGTTTGACTTAATTAGTTGAAGACTTTTGGAACAAATGGTGTTGATAAGCCGAAATTTATTAGCGCAAAATAGCTTTTAGCAACTGACTCTCATATTCTTTTTTATTACTTTAAAAGGGACTGTTCCGTCAATTTGTGGCGTGCATCTTGAGTTGTACTATAAATGGTAAGTCGCACTCTAAAACTGCTCTTACGATTTGACTCATCTTTTACATAAGTGTAACTGAATAGGTTTTTTCCTTGAGATGATTCCTTTAAAGTTGTAACGTGCCTTAAATGACTTAAAAGGCAAGTGAATTATCGAAAAATATGTATCAAATCAGACAAGTTTAATGGGAAAATATTTACGAATTGGGTTGCCGCATAATTAAAAAAAATGAATTTTGGCTGATGAATTTTGCTACATTAAGAAACTCAAATAACTTTTTTTTTAGTGTATGGAATTCATTTTTTTTTTTCAAGTTGAAGGTCATTAAATTTTATTAAATGTAGCTTAAGTAGTTTTAAAAATAATTGAATTTAAATGCCCCCCATGCTCGTTGACACAAGTGCGGCATCTTAGTAAAAATTTGTTCATTGCTGCTTTGAGAGTTACGACAGGAATAGCCGCAATTGTTGCTCGAATGGATTGTTTTAGTTCATCCACATTTGTTGGCTTTGTTTTATAAACTTCTTGTTTACATAAACCCCACAAGAAAAAGTCAGGTGCAGTAAGGTCAGTCGACCTGGGGGCCAACGAAATTCGGAGTTTCTTGAAATCAGTTTATTGGGAAATTTTCGTCGCAACTCTGTCATAACAGTCTGGGCTATGTGAGACGTTGCCTCATCTTGTTGAAACCACACAGAGTTGAAAGGAATTCTCTTTCGGCGTAGTTCTGGATAGAAAAATTCTTTCAGCATTTTCAAATAACGGTCTCCAGTAACCGTAACGGTGTGACCATTTTCTTCAAAAAAATAAGGCCCGACAATACAGCGTGAAGAAACCGCACACCACATTGTCACGCGAAGAGGATGCAATTCCGTCTCATGGAGTATCTGTGGGTTAGAAGTACTCCTTATTCGACAATTTTGTTTGTTCACATTGCCGTTTAAATCGAAATGGGCCTCATCAGACCTGAAAAGGCAGTTTAACATGTTTTGGTCTTCTTCCACCATTTGCAGGATCTTCTGGCAAAATTCCAAGCGAATCGGCAAGTCTGCTGCATTCAGTTTGTTAACCATTTGAATTTTGTAGGGAAATAAGTCTAAATCTTTGTGCATTATTGTTTGCAAAGACTGTCGGCTGACACCAAGTTGAGCAGATAAGCTTCTTGTTGAAACCCTTGGATTGCTTTGTATAGCTGCAGCTACAGCAGCGATCGTTTCCTCCGTCCGAACTGGTGGGTTTCGATGATAAGGCCTTCTTGCGACTGTTCCTTGCTCAGCAAAATTATTCACCAGCCTCATTATGGTCCATCTGCTCGGGGGATCGCCGCCAAACATCCGCCTGTACTCTCTCTGTACCAAAACTACGGACTCCAGTGCGTGATATCGGTGGACTATCCAAATTCTTGTTTGCGAGTCCCAGTTATCCATTTTAATAAATTTTAAAGATCAATCAGCAAATTAAAACAAAAATGGAACAGATAACTTAAAAAGAAAAAAAGTTATTCAATTTTTTTTTGGTAGCGGCTTTCATCAGCCACCCTGTATAAAAAAGGTGTACCTGTAGAATGGCAAAAGATTTATCTAGAAATATGCTTTCCCTTGAACTATTGGTATAGGGTTACCACCTATTTTAAATTACCTCAAGGCTATCATGTTGATAAAAAGCTATCATATATGATAGATACCAGTTGAATAAACAAACTCCTGCACAGGGTTCCAAAATAAATTTCTTTATTCAAATTATCATTTGACCATTACAAAAATTCAAAAATGGTATAAAGTGACGTGCACTCATAACAAATGAAAGGGGTTAGATAAAAGCTGCAAATGGGTATATGGAATCCCTAAAAATTGTATGCATGAAGCAAGCACCCGTTAAATTATGGCAATTTGGACGAGGAAATTTCCTGAACCATTCGAAATGTGGATACTAAGAAGTTTGCTGAAAATTCAGTGGATCGACCGTTTCTCCAACTCTGGAGAACTTCGAAGAGTTAATAGTGAAACAAAGCTTCTAAGATCCATTAAACGCCGGAAAACAGCCTACCTGGGCTATATAGGACGAAATTATAAGTACAGTTTCATTCAACTTTTGCTACAAGGAAAGATTGAAAGATAACGAGGCAGCGAAAGAAAGAAGTTATTTTGGCTGTGGAATATACCTCAATGGATTGGAGTTCAAGTTCAGTTAGCAAGAAACAGAGATACTTTTTCAAATATTGTAAAACAATTATAGATTTGCATTTACATGTGTAATTTAAACCATTTCATCTTTAACCATCTTTTTTATACATTTTATTTTTATTCATTAGATTTGATGAATTTTATTTCACACATAATCACTCACATTCGGTAACAACTGCAAATAAAGAAGAAGAATATTAATATACGAGTATCAAATGAGATGTACTTATTAAATATTTCCACAGAAATATATTTTCTAATAGGGCTGCCATTCTCATTGTTTACGTTTGATTTTTTTCGGAAAACGCAAAAATTTACCCAATTAAAAGATAAATCGGCATACAAAATCGAAAATTATTTATATCAAATATTACATGTTCAACCCTATTATGTGAAAAACAGCATTTATAATTTCTTTTGTAATATATTTTATTAAAACTTTAATTTCCTACCCATATGGGTGTTTTTCATTTGTTTTTTAAGGAAAATTTAAAAATACTTAAAATATGTGTTTAACAAGATTTTTGTAATGAAATTATAAAGATTTATCCAGATCGAGCTTACTGGGAGTTTACTCATAAATTATTATACCCGCGCGCCGTACTGCACAAGAACATTGTATTTTTGTTCATGTAGCAATTGTATGTAGCAGCATAGAGGGTCGAGGTAGATATAAACATATATAATAAATACCAAAGTGCTCTAACTGGTGAGAGGATCAATTCAGATATGTTCTTCCGTCCGTCCGTGCGGCGCGCGATAGCTCGATCAAACTTTATACACATACACAGAAAATACTCCTAGCCTAGAGGACCTACCTAACACCCAATGACTGGTAACACAAGCCACGACCTTCGAGATGTTCTCTTATGAGAGGTTGAGCGATTCTCCAGACGTTTTCTTATCTGTTTGTGGCCAAATTTGCCTATAACACAAGTACTTTCTTTTCTCCGGGTGAATATTATTTTTTATTCTTAATTTGCAAGTCGCTATAGGAATTCCTATATTGCCTCTGTTTTCCAGAAGTGGAAGATTAGAACCCTTTCTAGCTAGCTCATCGTGATATGAGACTGCCCTTGAAGACGGTGCTAATATCACTTAGAGCTGCTAGGCATTCTTGAGTAACATTTGACCTTAGTATTACTACTTCCATTGATTTGACGGCCGCCTGGCTATCCAAGGAAATATTCATCCTAGTTTTTGTTACGGTGTGTGTACTAAGGTGCATAGTTACCTCCTACATAGAGGAGGAGGATTGCTCGAGCGTATAAAGTTCGGTCCGAAACGAGTTTAGCACTTCCTTGATTATTAGACTCCTGCTTCGTAGACGCTGTAGTAATCCAGAAGTCAGATAGATAATTCTGGTCCAAATTCTTTTGAAAAAACTTCATAGCCTAATTTATTTTCTAGCTTGAATCCATCCATGTAAAAAACTTCGCACTAACTTCAACATTTAAATCGAGCAAAAATATCATTGCGATGAACTTAAAACCAACTTAAAACAACAAGTGCTAACATTGAAGTTTCGTCTGTCCCTCCGACGTTACTAAAATTCTCATTGCCTATGAGTTTGTTTCATTAAAAAATACTTAAATTCCAGCCCTAATTAAATTGGTCGGTGCGTGACTACCATTCGAGCGCATGGGTTAAAATCTCCGTTCACGAAATAGCAAAATAATAGAAAAAGTGTTTTCCTAATAGCGGTCGCCCTCGGCTTACTGTATTTTCGCCATGGAAAAGCTCCGCATAAATACCCATTTGCCGCCTTGAGCCGACTTAAAACTGTTTCCTCCATTTGTGGAACAACATCAAGATGCACGCCACAGAGAGAAGGAGGAGTGCCCGAGTGTGTAAAGTTCGGTCCGGAAAGATTAGCCCTTCCTTACTTATTTATAAATTAAACATCTTATTACAGATCAACTGAGTTATCGCTTAGAGAACTGGAGTCAAGCAACGAATTCGATAAAGTAAAAAGCTCTAACTGTTTTTCTCTACACATCGAGATATGCTTCCCGTCACATGGCCATGAGATGCAAAGTCGGAGCAGATGACCTGTGCTGTTTATGGACCCAATACAGTACCGAAAGTAAAAGCAAAACTCAATTTCATGCCGGTACGCTATTTGCCGGTCATCGATATGTGAGCAGTTAAAAACTTAAAATACAATATATCGAAATGAAATGCGTTGAGTAAAGCTTCAACCGTCAAAAGGTGAAATCAGATGTGATCTGCAGTTCCACATATTTCCAGTAAAATCAGCGATTGGCGTGACAGTTCGCAAAGCTTAATATCAAATTATCGTTCAGTGGTGTACCTGCAAACGTACATATGTATAAATGTTGGTGTGCCTTAAGAATGGAATCTGCCACATTTCATTACCTGTTCTTAATTTGGCGAAATAAACCCAATTAAAATGGAACTAAAAAACAATTGGATACCACATTCGAACCCGCGTGTTCTCTATGCGGTTAACACTTCAAAAACAAACAAAACATACAAAAATACAACTTTTCTAACTGCACTGCACATGTAAAACAGTCGCCTGTTAACCCATTCAAGGCCTGCGAAATAAAACACAAAAAAAATAGTTTTTATCACCACTATTTTCAGTGGTTTTCAATTCGCAAGTGCAGCGCATTTAGCGTGAAGCACACTTTTCAATGAGTTTTCGTTTCCTTGTTGCTTTATGTGGCACTTTTTTGAATTCTTTTCAATAGCTTGCTGTATTTTTCAAACCAACAAAGGCTAGCTAATCCTAAAAATCGTGCGACAAAGCTTCGATAAAAAATCCCAATTTCACATGCAGTTCATTAGAAAATGCTCGGCCTTAACACACTTTCCAATGCCATCGAAAAATCGGCTGAATGAAAAGCAGAAATCATTTATCATTAGTCGTTTTGTTGGTGTTGCCTTAATTGGTTTTTTTTTTTTTGATTTTACTAGGATTTAGACTTTGATTTCGACTTCGATGTGATCGCTGCTATTATATACAGGGTATTTAAAGTTTAAGTTTCTCTCAAAAATTTAAATTCAACAAGTTTTCTGAAGGAAATTCTTTAACTGTTAATTGACATACGCATTAGGCACAGCTTCTACGTTTTATAAGTCTTAAGTAATATTTTTGAAATGTTTTCTGCCTTTGATTTTAACTTCAGTGGCATTTGGACTCCATTCCGAAAATTTGGCGATTAATGTTATTTTTCGAAGTTTCAATTGTTTCTGCATTATTCACCTAAGCTTTCTCTTTGAGTTAGTCTCACAGAAAATACTAAGTGTTTTCCATTTGTTTTTTAATTACAGTAAATTAACAAAACTAAACTGTTATCAAGAATATTATTTACTTAAAAGAAGCATTGGCTTTGCTTCAATGGCCTGAATCATCCACATGACATCAGTTCGTTATGGCATCCCACAATCTACAAAAAAAATTTAACAACGTCAAATTGCAGCAGCAAGGTGGCATTTTTGCAGACACACACGATTGCCGAACTTGACGCGCAAATGATCGATTATGCGAGAGGCCGAGACCAACTCCAAAGGTCGTCCAAGACCATGTTTTCGAACTGCCTCCAGAGAAAATTATTTATTATGCTTCCGTAGTAATTTTAAAATTTTTAGCACTCTTATGGTAGCACTCAAACCGCGCCTGTCGTTTCCCTTTTCCAGTGCCATTTAGGAACAAAGTGAAGCCAAGTCCTTCTCTACCTGATCTTTTCAATGCAAAGGTCCATGCTCCTCCTCAGCTATTACCAGCTGATACCGCATGGAATCAGAGCCGGAGCGTTTGTATCCATTCGGACGATATCGCCCAGCCAGCGCAGACGGTGCTGCACTATGCATACATATGTCGTCGTAAATCTCATACAGCTCTATATTCCATCGTCTACGATACTTGCCGTCATCAACGTGCAAATAACAAAAGATGGTCCGCAGAATCTTTCTCTCAAACACTCCAAGAGAGGAGGACCTACAGTTCTATGCCGGCTCTAAACAGCGGAGGACCTTTTTGATGAGAGAAATACATTCGTAGGTTTGACATTGCCTGCCGAGGGGCGAGACTATTTTGCTGTTTCATGTACGGAGATTCGAACCTACGTACTCCCAAATGGTAGTCACGCAACATTCGGTTATCACACGCTTACTTAGTCCAAATAGTCCGTAGGACTTCAAGGCTGGCATTATCTCGATGCTCACTGTTAACATTTCTGGCGAGATGAAAATGAGTTTCGTCAGAAAAGAAACCAACTATCCGAGAAAGTGGAATAATGAAAGTAGTTCAAATCTTTTCACATATGTCGTAGTAGAATTTATAATGCATGAATATGGGAATTATATTTTCGGGAAATGCATTTCGCCTTAGATAAAGTTTTCAAACAAAAAAAGAAAGTTCTAGTGGATTTTAATTATTTGAGTACTCTTCTGGAGCAAACTTCATCTAAGTTTAGTTAAGTACAGATTTTCCTTTTACTTTCTGTCAATAGAGACACAATTGAAGAGATGCGACAAAACAATGCTAAAAGAACTGAAACTGGAAAGACCCTGCACATGCACTTAGAAACATGCATGACATATACATATGTACGTGTGAATCTGGTGTGAGTACACACGTTTATTTGAGGCGGGTCTTCCCTCCGAATAGTGCAAACAACCATTCTGATGAATTAAAAATTTTTAGTGTCAAAATTTTTTGTTGCTTGGAGCTTTGAAGTGGCAATTTTTAGAGATTTCCAATTAAATGTACTTACATACAATATTTCTGTGATTACGTATCCTCTTTAAATTAGCTCTCATTGCTAGTGAATGGAACGGTTATCGCAGAATAGCTTGTTGTGTTATATTCAAGAAAGCTTCTGTTCAAATATTATCCGATTTTATTAATTAAAACCAACTTTAAGTGTAGTTACTATACCTTGCCATACACACACTTACTACAAGGTCTGGAAGTAGTGATTTTAAGCGATTTTTGTTTTACTCAAATTAAGTTGAATCTCGCCTCTACATCACTGCTTTCTTTTTTGCTTGTATGAAGTTCGCATGCCCTCAATTTTAAATTATACGTTTATGCGCACGTGTATAACTGTTAACTGCGCCGTTTCGCGGAAAAACGCCAAAAGCTGAACATAAATTTTTATAGATAGCTATTTTTGGCAGCAATTACGTGGCATACATTTTTATTGCCTTTTGGTTTGTACTTTTAATTGCGCAATCAAATATAAAGAGTACAAAAAAATTAATGTGAAAGTTTAATTTTTATCCAAATAAGGGCATGCAAATCTTAAAATAAGAAAATGTACTACAAAAAATTTGTTTAAATCTTCTGCAAATCTTCTTAAAAGCACTGGTTACTTTCGCAATTAAGCCAGATTAAAAACAAAAATTATTTGTGATTCGGTGATTCAAAAGCACATCCCAAAAATGAGTAGAAGATGTAAGCCGCATCCATTAAACTTGAACATTGTAGAAATCTCTGCTAAGTAGTCTTGACCCTGCACAAAGCAAGTACATAAAAACAAAAAAATTAATACCCTTAATGTGCTAAGTAGATAATCATTCAACAATGCCTATACTGAAAATATCAACAGCTTTACTGCCACGCAAAGTACCATCTATTGCTCCTCCTCCCACTGCCAATTCTTATCACTGGCTATCACTCTTGCTTTACATACTTAGAATGCATCACTTCCCTTTTCACACATACTTAAAGCCGTTCTTTCGCCACTCCTTAAACTTAACTCAGCTACCTAAAATATCCTTTTGCTTTTGTTGACCAATTTCTGCCTTTATTTTGAATAGCTTTATCTCTCCCTCTTCATTTTTATATATTCCAATATAATAAGAAACGCCACTTTTCTTGCTATCATGAATATCTCATGAATTTCACACATAGCTTATCATTGTCAAACTATTTGTGATGTATTCAATGCCGCATTGTTGCGTTGTAGTTATGCATGCGACTGGATGTTTGCCTTTCAGCAACCCTTATAAAGAATGTGTTAAAAGGCAAAGTCTCGAAACTATGTATATTGTCTGACCCATTTTTCTTTTCGCCAAAAAATATGCATACACTTATAAATACATTAAAAATCTCCACTTGAGGCTAGTCGAGTTTAAGTCCCACTTTTCACTTTAATTTCTAGCAGCCACACCCCGATTGTGTTTGCTTTATATTTGCGTATTTTGAATGAATTTGATATATATGTAAACGCTTACTTATATTTATCATGCTTTTGTTTTCCCGAAGGCACTAGATTATTAATAATTTTTAATCGCAGGGGAAAAGGGTTTTGTACCCGAAATTAACGAAGGAAAAGGAATATGTCACTTCCCCTCTAAACTAAAATATAAAAGCGAACATCGCAAACTAGCATCTGATTATTGGTATTTCACGCCAAGGGAGTAGGGGAAAAATGCTCTGGAATTTGTTTATAGTCCTCTTCTTTTCGCCAAACGTTGGCAAGCTGGAAAACGCTGGAATAGAGTTGCCTAAAATTACATTTGTTTGTGAAATAGTGAGTTTATATATATATATATATAAATGGCGCTTATACCCTTTTTGGGTGTTTGGCCGAGCTCCTCCTCCTATTTGTGGTGTGCGTTTCGATGTTCAAGCCGAATCCGAACGGCCTGCCATTGCCTGCCGAGGGGTGACCGCTATTAGAAAAATGTTTTTCCTAATTTAGGTGTTTCACCGAGTTTCGAAGCTACGTTCTCTCTGTGAATTCCGAATGGTAGTCACGCACCAACCCATTCGGCTACGGCGGCCGCGTGATGAGGCCATACCTGTATTCTGGCTCTACTAGGTATGAAAGAGTATACACAAATTTTTAATGCGATGATTGATATTCGTGATACGGACGTTTCAAGAATAGTAAATATTAAAATTAGGGGATTTTGAGGAACTTGTGTTTTTCAAGTTGCGAGACGTATAAAGAATTTCCTGCGTTTGTAAAAATGAAATTGTTTCACAAAGAAACAATTTTTTTACATACCAAACCGAAAGCATTTAAATCCGATATCGTACTTTTTATAGCCAGGTATGTGAAGGTTTCCATTTTCGGAAAAATTTGAGAAACAGCTTTTAGGTTTGCTTTAGCGACTGGTATTGCCGGACCTTTCGAGGTATTTTGCCTTATCGACGTTAACTTCCTGACCCACTGGCTTAGCTTTATTAATGAGTTTTAACGCTCAGTCGGCAAGTGCAGCAATAGTAAACCCGTCAGCATGAATGATGAAGAACAATATTACTATTATGAATGCTACCAAGCCCAATAATATCAGCATTACTGGCAAGCAAATCGATGAAGCTCATGAGTTAACATAAGCTGGTAGCCCAATTTCTGCAGATTTCGGCGAACTAGCCGATATATCAGCTAGATAAAACGAAAGAAAAGTAGTGTTTACAATGGTTAAAAGCAGACTAAGCTAACTAACACCAGACTAACTAAAATACGCATTTTCAGCTCAAATGTTTTATTGCATGGTTTAGAGTCTTGGTCAATATCACAGCAAATATAAAATCCCACCTAAATTGCTAATTTTTGAAAATCTATGTCTCCGTACAATAATACGCGCTAGCTGGCTTGAAAACTCGATAGTAAACATTGATTTACACAAACGCCGCAATCAGATTGTAATCAATATTGAAATCCGTAAGAGAGAGTGATTGGATCGGACGTAGTTTTAGAAAGCCGGCACAGGAAATACTAGCAATGGCTTTATAGTGGAACCCTCAATGGCACACAAGCACTACAGGCACAAATGCTGACCGACGCAGCCTTTACGACGAATTGTCCAGCAACAACCGCAAGCTAAGGCAGCAGCCAACGATAGAGGAAAGTGGAAATCATTGATTTTGAGACTATGCGTCTCAAGGTTTGAGAAAACGTTAATAATAATAAAACATAAAGTAGAAATTTCAAAAGAAAATTTTCGAAACTTCGATTAATTTTGTTTTTGAATTTTTTATTTTGAAACACCGCTTCAGGTAAAATAACCAAAAGTTTTAGAGTGGGATCTGCAGTAGTTAATGAGTTAGGTAAGTTAGTGTACATATGTACGAGGTAAGTTCAAAAAGTATCACGAATTTTGAGTTTTCGCAGGTTACATATATTCGAATTTCAATGCGAAATCGGTTATTTTGAATGTTCAGTTAATTGTTGACAGCTGCGATTTTTACTTTTTCAAAAAGATGGATCAAAGAACCTGTATCAAACTTTGTGTGAAAAACGAAGTTAAGTGCGCGGATGCATTCCGAATGTTGACTGTGTCATACGGAGAAGCTACTTCGGACCAAAGCAACGTTTATCGGTGGCACAAAATGTTC
Organism: Anastrepha ludens; assembly: GCF_028408465.1. Classification (NCBI taxonomy): domain Eukaryota; kingdom Metazoa; phylum Arthropoda; class Insecta; order Diptera; family Tephritidae; genus Anastrepha; species Anastrepha ludens. The sequence continues at coordinate 47,678,596 of NC_071500.1, read as the reverse complement.
TCAATGTTCTCAGAAGGCCGAGAAGATGTGAACGACGAAACGCGTGCCGGTGCCGGACGCCCGAGCACTTCAACAACAGACGAAAGAATTGATGAAGTGAAGAAAATGGCATTGGGCAATCGTCAAATCACCGTTAGAGAAGTTGCTGAGGACCTAGACATATCGATTGGCTCGTGCCATTCGATTTTTTTCAATGATTTGGGCATGAGATGGGTGGCCGCAAAATTTGTACCAAAACTGTTCAATTTAGACCAAAAGCAGCATCGCATGAACATTGCTAATGAGATGTTGGACTCTGTTCACGACGACCCAAATTTGCTCCACTGGTGACGAATCGTGGGTTTATGGTTATGACGTGGGTCAATGGAAGCTGCCACGCGAACCAAGACCGAAAAAAGTGCGCCAAGTTCGGTCGAATGTAAAAGTTTTGCTTACCGTTTTCTTCGATTACAGGGGCGTTGTGCATCATGAGTTCTTGCCACTGGGTAAAACGGTCAATAAGGAATATTACCGCAAGTTATGCGCCACTTGCGTAATCTGCCAGAAACCCCGGATTTGTGGAAGAACAAAAATTGGCTCTTGCATCACGATAACGCCCCTGCTCACACATCGTTGCTTATGCGCGACTTTTTGGCTAAAAACAACACACCCCTGTAACCTTTTCTTGTTCCCGAAACGTAAGAGGCCCATGGAAGGACGACGCTACGCTACGATTGACGAGATAAATGCAGCATCGAAAGAGGAGCTGAACAAGTTAAAAAAAAAAAATATTTTTTGAAGCGCTTCGAGGATTGGAAGAAACGTTGACACTACTGCATAATATCGCATGGGGATTACTTTGAAGGAGACAAAATTGATATTAATGGATAAATAAATAATTTATGAGAAAACCCAAAAATTGTGATACTTTTTGAACACACCTCGTATTTATATTTGAAAACACATCAATCCTCGAACTTTTAGTGCATAAATCTCTTAGGCTTTTCGTTCATTTGGCATATTTTAATCTAAAGCGAACTAAAGTTCGTTAAGCCCAAGTTTGTTGGTCATTAGGAAGTTTTCTAAAGCAACTAAATATCCAAATACATTCCGTTACTCAAACCTACATACAAAGGTAGTAGAATACGTGAATCTGACTGGCAGGTGTATGGACAGAATATCACTTCAAGTAAACGAGGACTATCCTAAACGGTGGCTAGGAGTAAACTCTCAGCTATCGCCAAGATATTAAATTGAGCAGCTGATGTGGTAAAATTGTTCGTATATAAATGTTTCTGTAAGCCCGTTGTGTTGTAGTGAAACGATTAAGTGTTAAGTTACACTAAAAACGGAATCCTTTAAGTACGAGTAGCGCCAATATTGAATACATAGTGTATGTGAATTTGTTTTCTTTTAGGTATAAGGAAATACATACCCCCTATTCGTATACATACACCCGCTATTTGTATGCATGAAAGACTTCCCGTAACGATTCTCAGTTACCTGATTAAGGTTTTAATTTGTTGCTACGCTATTGTTTTTACAGTTTGGTTGAGTGTTGTACTGATTCCGTTAAACAATTCGCTTTTATTTTTGTCTATTTTTTTTTTGGGGACCGCTGTGACTGACGCAAAGTCCGTTGGTGAAGTGTGGTAACATACAGTTTTACAAGTTAGCTTTCAAGGTACCTACACAAAATTGGATTGGCAGCCTAGTGTGCTTATAAATCCCAACTAATACGCTATATTTGTGTGTATACTCGTATATATGTGTGCATATAAAAGTATAAAATTGAATTATGCAAAGTGATGCCCTTAGTTCCAGCATAGGGGCTTGTTGACAAATTTTGACAATTTATTTATTTCTTCTTAACATATTTATGAAAATATATTTTCTCTATTGCAAAAACCATATAGATAAATTCAAACTTTCAATCTTAAAAAAATGTAACGAAACTTGAAACTTTATATTCAGAATTTTCAACATATTTATATTAGGCCATTGAATTTTCGTATAATAATGTGCAAGTTTAGAGATTCTTGAAAATTGCGTTGATTTTTGCCAATTGTTTTTTCTTTTTTTTTTTTTTTTGCTGACGGAGTTGGATGTTTTCCTCCTCCATTTTCCATTTGTAAATGGCCAAAACGTGTCAATAAGAACTGTGCTACAGTTATGAAACGCACTTTATGTACATATATATTAGCATTGGAGATGCCAATAGGTAGGTAGGTAGGGAAAATGGCAAGAGTGCTACAGGCACATTTCAAGGAGCACTTACGTGCCGTTTTGATACTATAATGTGGATCATTACCTATGCTAAGAAAAATTATTGGGAAGAGAAAACCTTATACAGCCATCCAGTGCTGTTGATGTAGTGGAGGAGAGAAAAGGGATCTAGGCTGGGGAATTTCTTCAAGTTATCCCCAAAGGGCACGCTAAGGAATCTCAAGCGCCTAGCTGCCACAGCCGGACATTTTCAGAGAAAATGTTCAACAGTCTCTTTCTCTGTAGGATCCCCACAGCTTCTGCAATAGGGGTTGTACGGAATTCCAAGCTTCTCCACATGAGTAGCGATCGCCCAGTGACCAGTCAACACCGCAATGAGTTTGGAAATTGAATGGCTGGGGATTCCCATCACCTTAAGCGCTCTTTTTCTATCGTATTGGGGCCATAGTGTTTTCGAAATAGCATACTACGAGACATACCTCCATCTATCTTGCGCTTTACTTAGAAAGAAATTGTGTAGTTTCCCTTTAACAACCGACAAAAGGACACCGATGTCTGACAGGGCGACAGCTGAAACCGGTTCTGTTGATCCCTTTCTGCCATGCTCGTCGGCAATTTCATTTCCCTCTATATTCCTGTGTCCAGGAACCTAGATAAGGGAGATGTTTCCTGCCCGATCGAGATGTTTGAGTTCCTCCTTACAAGAGTAGCACCGCGCTACGTCTATGTCATCGTAGAACTGATACAGCTTATCATTCCATCATCTACGATACACGCCGTCGCTAACGTAAAATGGTCCAAAAATCTTCCGCAGAATCTTTCTCTCCAACACTGCAGGGAGTGCTTCGTGGGATGTTGTGCAAGTCCAAGTTTTTGCGTCATACGATAGGACGGGCATAATGAGAGCCTTATAAAGTGTTAGTTTTGTTCGTCGCGAGAGATAAGGTTTTTATTATGATAAAATTATAATGATAATAATAATAAATAAGATCTTACTTCTTTAAAATCGGCTTTTCGAACTTTTCGTTATCTGAAGGCATCGGGATTGCGATCCCTAATGCCTCTCCCTAAATGCAAACCATGCCTTGAGTTCGATTTGGTTTCAAGTGAACAAATACTACGGAAAGCTGTTATATAGAAGCACGTCCAAATACACATATACGCAAGTAACTAACTGTTGCTTGGGGGTAATTTATGCTATTGATTAGCACAAAGTCGCAATACGAGAGAGATTTGAATTCAGAGATCAGCATAAAATAATTTTTAAATATTTCAAAATATTCGGATATTATGAAGTAAAGGAGTATTTAAGTACATTGAAAATGGAGTAATTTAAGTGCAAATATTTGCAAATGAATTGTGAGAAATTGAATTTTGCTAAGTTTACAGAAGAAATAAATTACCGATTGACTGCACAAGTGCTACAGCCTAGCATGTCTTCTTAATGTATGATTACCTTGAAATCCCTGCTATTTTCGGGCGAAATTACTCAACCCAATGTGACATTTCTTTGCTATCAATGTGAACTGCCCATTATTTTGTAAGGGATAGTTTAACCGCAACTTTGCAATATTTAGAATAATAGATGAAAGCAAAAACAGATAAAAAGTTGTTTGCAATTTCCCTCACCACCAATTCACTTTAAGAGTTTTGCTATTTGTGTATACTCGTACATACATAAATAAAGTTGCCACTGACTTACTGAAAACAAAAATAGCTTTATTTTCTAAGCAAAATATCAAACTCTGAAGCATTTTTTTAGGCAAAAAATAACACTGAAAAATAGTACATTTTTTAACGAAAACAAATAAAAAAACATAAATATATTTTCTTTTTTAAGCAAAAACATAAAAACCAAGAGTATCTAATTTTTTAAGTAAATAACAAAATTCAAAAATAACATTTCCTCTTGCTTTACTTTCTAAGCAAAAAATAAAACTCAAAAATAGCGTTGATTTTAATCCAAGCATACAATGTAATATTCTAACAACTGATTTGTTTTATATGCAAAAAATAAAACTAAACAAATTTTTTGGCCTTCAAATTGTCATGTTTTCTAACCAAAACCACCCACATTTTATCTTTCCTATCTCTATTCTTTCTATTGAAATCTATCCGGGTGTAGTACGATGGTCTCCTGTCAGAGTGCTTGGACTTGTCCAACACCCCACTAAGCTAATCTAATCTAACCAAAACATAAGAAAGATTGCGCTTTGGAAGAGTTTGAGCAGCAAAAAAAAAATTTCTAATTATATTCATTAAAATTTCTTTAGTTTTTTAACAATGTTTTAATAATTTGTTAAACTTGAATAAAATAAAGTCAAATTTATCAAAGGTATCGGTCGAATTACCCAAAAAACTCGATGTACTTGAGCTCATGCTCAAAAATTTTCGAAGCAAAATATCGAGCAGATGTGCTCGTTGCTCATTTGCCGGGCTGTTTGAAAATGTGTGAATAAATCGGGAGCTCTAATATAAATATAAGGGTGTTAAAAAAGTCTTGCGGTATTTTTATTGAATTTTCAATTGTTCATAAAATTGGTCATAATAATAATATTTAAGTCAAATATGCGCCGTTTTGTTCGATGACGAGTTCCCAACGAGATGCCAACTTCATAATGTCCCTCTTATAGGAGCTCGCTTCCCTATTGTCAAAAAACTTGGAGAGCCAATTTTCACAGGACTCTCTTGAGGACAACTTCCGACTACTAAGCTCGTTCACCATGGACAGAAATAGGTGGTAATCACTTGGTGCGAGATCCGGACTATACGGTGGATGCAAAAGAACCGAGCTCCCGCAGCTTCTGGCGCGTCACCAAAGATGTGTGTGGCCTGGCGTTGTCCTGATGGAAGACAATTCGGCCTCTGTTGATCAAAGATGGCCTCTTCTGCATGAGTGCTGCCAATCCCACCAAACACACAGAAGAACCTTCCTGGCCGTCAATCCAGGCTTGGCCACCGTCTGGGCAGCTTCACCGCTTTTCGACCACGACCGTTTGCGCTTCACGTTGTCGTAAGTGACCCACTTTTCATCGCCAGTCACCATCCGTTTCAAAAGCGGGTCGATTTTGTTGCGATTCAGAAGCGATTCGAATGCATCCATACGGACAAAAATGTTTTGCGTCAAGTCGTGTGGCACCCATACATCGAGCTTCTTTTTGTATCCAAGCTTCTTCAAATGGTTTATAACGGTTTGCTGCCTCATGCCCAGCTCTTGGCCGATGCTACGGCTTCTACTATGCGGGTCTCTTTCGATCAATTCAGCGATTTTATAGCAATTTTTGACGACAGGCCTTCCGGACCGTGGCGCATCTTCGATCACCTCTGCACCAGAACGAAAACGTTGAAACCATCGCTGTGCGGTGGAAATGGAAACTGTATCGGGTCCATAAACTGCACAAATTTTATTGGCAGCATGAGATGCATTTTTGCCTTTATCGTAGTAGTACTGTAAAATATGCCGTATTTTCTCTTTATTTTGCTCCATGTTTGCGACGCTATAACTCACGAACGACTAAAAGCAAACAACAATTAATCAAACACGTGTTAGCACGTGAAAAGAGCTTTCCAAAAAGCTCTAGCGCGAACCGATGCGACGAATACAACTAGAACTACGCGCTTGCAAAGACAAGCTTGCGGAAATACCGCAAGACTTTTTTGACAACCTTATATATAAAATTAATAATTTTGTGGTGGTTTTGTGACTATTTAGCAATACAATACATTTTTTTGCAGTTTTTAGTTTTAGTTTCCCGTGATTTAGGATTTCTATCTAATTAGGTAATAATTCAGATGAACTCAAATACAACCTATATTTCTTATGTAAGGGTATAACCTTTTCATTTGAGACCCATTTGTCTGTATTTTTCAGTGACTTTTCTTACACTGCTAACTATTTAATATTTTGTACCACTAAAATTATATCATTCTACACATAACAACATAGTATCATTCTGGTAAGAAATTAGCCTATTTATCGCTGAGTAGAGCCAGTATATTAATTAGGTTTTCTCTTCTAAAGTTGCTTCAGGAGTATGGCACTGTTGAGTTAACGCATTGCATCGCAGTAGTGTTCAACAAGTTTTGCTTGCAACGCAGTATGGGGTTAGGCATTCATTCTTCCTCGTTACTACAAAGATCTTGCAGCTGGAGTTATATTTACGAAAACAGGTATTTTGTGTATCGTTGCCTAGAAATTCCTTGAAAATATTATTTACTTCTAGTAATGAGTTAATTTGGTTGCTGTTTTCACTCATTAACAAGTAAGCGGACAACAAGACAAATAATTTATTAAACACATTTACACTACACACATCATTAGGGCGAGTGGTAAATGAAAGCAGCCCTGCAGGCAAAAAAGTTGTTGTAAACTAAAATACTCACATTTCACTTTTGAGCTCAATCAGTAGGTGTTGTATCTTTTTTCATGTCCGCAACTGATAATTTTAATACGGCGATGAACTACAAAATGTAAATTGTACGGCTATGCAACAGCCTAATACCAGTTAAAATAGCAGTTCGTACCTGCTAAAAAACAAAATGCTGATCCAATAGCCAGATAAAATATAAAAAACATAAATTGAATTTTAAAATATTCAATTTCATATGAAGAGTGTATACAGGATTTATTTTTCTTAAAATTAAATAAAACTTCTACAGGTACAATAACGGCTTAAAAATTCAAAAATTGGTTTAAACTTACACTATAAGTAATTACGAAAAAAATTTAAACGAATTCTTTAACCAAATCAAATAAAAAATGAGATGTAAGGTATTCCCTTTATGAACATAAATCAATTTAGTATTACTTATAGTCAAATTTCGATTAATATTCTATATGACCGGTTGCTGAAAGCACTTTCTCCTCTACCCCATTTTGGAAAGCCAGTTTTGCATTCAATTTAAAGGCTATTTGTAATTACTATTCTAGTTCAACGGCATGTGATTCTTCTCCTGACAGGAGAGAGTAAAATTGCTTCGTGAGCTTGCAAAAAGACTAAAGTTCGGTAAAAATATTGGATATTACATTATTATGCAAGTATATGGAAGTTATTCATACGTTACTGGTGTAAAATAATTAATTCTTTGGATATTTTAAAGCTTAAACTGAGCTATTGATACATTATTACGAATCCGTTTCTCCAATGGGACGCAAGACTGCAAGAAAAGTGAATACGCTTCAGAAATAAAACAATTAACTATTGTTTTCATTTCATAGACATGATTATAGTGTTGTTTAAATAAATGTAGCTACTTTATTATCTGAACTTAAACTTTCTTATCTAAACAAAAATAAGCGAATCTATTACTATTCTAGTCAACGCCAAACTTGTATGATTTCTTCTATTATTTATTTTATTATTATTTAGTGTGGAAGCCAGTCTAGTTCAGATACGGGTATTTGGGTGTGCAATTAAGTTTTAAAGGTTTTTTTTTCGATTTCAAAAATTTATTGTTAAAAATTGGAACAACCTATTTTATCCAAAATACTGTCCATCACTAGCTATAACTTTTTCCCACTTCTCTGGTAATGCATGGATTCCGTCCCAATAAAACTGCTCGCTTTTGGAGGCGAAGAACTCATCAAGCCAATTTTGGATATTTTCAACCGAAGTGAAACGCACTCCCGTAAGGGCATTCTGCATCGATCGGAACAAATGGTAATCATGCGGCCGAGCATTGTCATGATGAAAGATCAATGTTTCATGTCTGGTTTCCCATTCCGGACGTTTTTCCGCAATTGCTCGCTTCAATCGCATAAGTTGTTGTCTGTAGAGTGCTTCGTTTATCGCCTCACACAGCATCCGATAACTTTCCGCTGCACTTTTCTTCAGATGGAAGCAAAATAGCAATGCTTCCCGCGAATGAAGTTTTGTAGGCACAAAAGCTGACATAGTCGTTGTATAAAAAAATTTTTTGTTTACACTTCGACGAAATGACACAAACTAAGAAACGACACTTAATAATGACGCTTTCACGTGAAACTCGTTACACAAATACTCAGTACAATTTGACACTAGTATTACTATATGTTTTAAATCCTTTAAAACTTAGTTGCACACCCAAATACCCGTATCTGAACTAGACTGGCTTCCACACTAGTTTGGCTTTTCCCTAGAGGACTCTACCTCATTGAACACTAACAAATATACAAACAAAACTAGTAACTCAAAAAAGAGAGCAGCAATAATGTCCAACAGTAATTGAATCCGTCCACGTTTAGTACTTTCGCTGCATATGTGTGGGTATTTTCGAATCGGCATTTTCATTACACACTAGTACGAATACCAAATCACAACAGACAAAATCTTATTACACAGACAACGTGCTTGAATTTCATTTACAGTTTTACCACTGGTTCAGCCACGCCAGCCACTTACAAATGCTTTCATTCTCAATTCATAATTTGAATGGGAAAATTTTCAGCAACTGAAGTTTGTGCTGTGTTGTCTGTCTGCTGTTGTAGCTGTATACGACGCCTTAGCTCTTAGTGTCAGTCATGGAAATGGTAGCGTTAACAATGTTGACAGTATGATAATGTCTGTGATTGCTTTTATTTCTGTTGCTAGAGTCTGCATGGCCTTGGAATGAAGATTGAGTGGAAAGTTGCATGTGCGACAGAGCTGCAATTATTATTGTCGGACTGCTGTGCGGCATTTCTAAACAAACCTTGTAGGAACCAGCAGTCAACCAGTAGTCAAGCAGTAGTCAACTAGAGATAACTATTCGCTACTCATTTTCTTTGGACGTAGCAAATGACAATGAAGGGTGTTGAACGCTGAAAAGGCAGAACTGGTTTTGCTCTGCATGATATGCAGTTTGGTAAAAAAGCACAAGTGACTACTGAACTATAAAGAGCCTAACTTGAAATTAACCAAAATATTTGCGTTACTTTACAATACTGGTTACCTGTACTCATTTTTAAAATAATAAAATAGATGAGCAACTTAAGACATCTAAGACCAAAAAAATCATATAATAATGTCAATAAGTAATAGGACTATGAATAAGTTCGTGCGGTTTTTTTTCGAAATTTGAAACTTTATTGACGTAAAATGGTTACAAATTTAATATTCAAAATATTGTCCATCGCTTACTACTACTTTTTCCCATCTTTCTGGCAATTCACGGATTCCCTTTGTGAAAAATTCGGTCGGTTTTGCCGCAATCCACGAATCGATCCATTTTTTGACTTCATCGTAATTACGGAAGTGCTGGTCAGCCAGGCCATGTTGCATCGATCGGAAGAGATAGTAATCGGATGGCGCAAGGTCTGGACTATACAGCGGGTGGGGTAGGACATCCCATTTGAACGTTTCTAAGTATGTTTTGACCACTTGTGCAACATGTGGCCGAGCATTGTCATGTTGCAAAATAACTTTGTCGTGTCTATCGGCGTATTGCGGCCGTTTTTCTCGCAGTGCTCGGCTCAAACGCATCAATTGTCGTCGGTAGACATCCCCCGTAATCGTTTCATTCGGTTTCAGTAGCTCATAATACACAACACCCAGCTGGTCCCACCAGATACACAGCATAACCTTCAGGCCATGAATATTCTGCGCCGACGTCGATGTTGAAGCATGGCCAGGGTATCCATACGTTGCCCGACGTTTTGGATTGTCGTAATGGACCCACTTTTCATCGCCAGTCACAATTCGATGCAAAAAACCCTTTCTTTTGTGCCGTTGAAGCAGTTGTTCGCATGCCATAAAACGGCGTTCAACGTCTCTTGGCTTCAATTCATACGGCACCCAATGGCCTACCTTTCGGATCATTCCCATGGCTTTTAAACGTTTGGAAATGGTTGATTGATCAACTCCCAAAGTTTTTGCAACCTCTTCTTGCGTTTGAGCCGGATCTTGATCGAGCAATTCCTCCAATTCGGTATCCATGAACTTTGGCGGCGCACCCTCGCGTTCTTCGTCTTCCAAGCCAAAATCACCACTTTTAAAGCGTGCAAACCACTTCTGGCACGTTCGCTCAGATAGAGCATGCTCACCATAAACTTCCACCAAGATACGATGACTTTCGGCTGCTTTTTTCTTCATATTAAAATAATGAAGAAGAATTCCCCGCAAAAACACATTATTTGGCACGAAATTCGACATTTTCAAGTGTGGTAAAAATATTGTTGTTTACGCTTCAAATAAAAAACTTATACTGACGTTTGTGCCTTACGACAGTAGCTCTCCAATGAATGTTTGGAAATGTGGATCGATGGAATAATAATCAAGTTACGCCATCTGTTGTAAAACCGAAACGAACTTATTCATAGTCCTATTAATTAAATAATAACAGTACATCAGTTCGGTAAAAAATAATAAAAAGGAAAAATGATTCCGTTAATTTATTTTTAAGTACAAGTGGTTACTGGGAAAACACATCCTTTCTAGTATAGTTTCAATAGCTAGCGAAAAGTTGGTGAATTTTTATTTGAATTGAAGTTGCTGATATTTACGAGTAATGCAGGGAATTGTATATTGGTTAATATGTTTGGCAGTTGCAATACAATTTTATGGTTTGAAGTACACTTTATTATTCAGTATAATCTTAATGAACATTAATGCACTTATTCCTACGAGATTCCATTTTATGAATTCTGAATTCCTGAAGTGAGAATCTGAAAGGGCTGCAAAATACACTTACACAGCTGTTATAAACTCTTCATTTGACAAAAAACGCCTTCCAGGCATGCATTTTTTAGGTCTGGAAACAGATGGAAATCGCTAGTGGCCAAGTTGGGGGATATTTCAACAATTCGAACTTTAATTCATGGATTTTATCCTTTGTTGAAATGTTTTTGTGACGCGATGCACTGGGTCTTTTTCATGCATTTTTTCTTCAGTTGGTCTAAAAGGTTACTCAAATATTCAGAATTCATTGTTTTACCAGTTTGAAATTAATGCTCAAACAAATTTCCCCTCACATCCCGAACAACTGTTGCTGACACTTTCCTGGCCGATTTCTGGGCTCGTACTTGTTTCGGAGCCGAAGAATCAGGTGAACACCACTCTTTAGCCTCTTGTTTCGATTTAAGGTCATGACAATCGACCCAAGTCGTCATCCATGGTGATGAATCGGCACACGAAGTACACTTTATTCTTTCAAAAAGCTCAAAATTCGCTTTCGAATGTGTTTTGGTTCCATCGTTAACGAATGCGGTACCCACACAGCTTTCTGAAACCCAATACTTCAGTAAAAATATTGCTTGTGACGCCTATGGTTTCTATTAAAACGCTTTCAGTCACTCGACGATTTTCCAATACGATATCCTTTTTTTTTTTACGATTTCTGGTGTTGCCTCTGTTTTTGCACGTCTTCGACGTGGACCGCCTTCAGGGCATGTATGACCACGTTTAAATTCAGCAATCCATGTTTCTACTGCACTAGTTGATGGCTAAAGGTCCTTATATACCTTCAACATTTGCTCATAAATTTCCTTTGCTTTTAAACTTTCCAAAAATAAAAATTCAATCACTGCTCGATACTTGATTTCTTCTCTCAGAAAGATGAGGGGAGTGCATTTAGCAATGTTTATCCATCTGCCCGCACGTACGATAACTTGATCAAAAACTCGTATATTACTTCAATTCAACTTGGTGCTTATATTGTTCTTTGTCCAAGGTTGGTTGGAGAAAAACTACTCATATTTAGTACAAGTGAAAACGTCAAACAAGCATAACGACAAAATTTGATACCATAAAATTACGAAAGATGCACAGTGTCACGCTTACTTATGAATAAATTTGTATATGCCGAGAGCAACTTAAATAAAAATACACAACATTTTAGTACACGTATTGCTTCCCTCGTCATTTAGGGCCGACGTAAATATTATTGAAATCGTATAAAAACCACCCCCACTTTTGTTCAGTGCTGTATATTTAAGAACAAATTTCCGTTCATTCATCTGATGTTACAAGCTATAACTACCATGTCTGATTCTAAAAATTAACAGCCAGTCCAAACTAAATTTTGGTGAACAATGCGCGATTATAAAAGGATCGGCGCTGACTGAATTGAGCACTTTTTACTTATTTAAATTATATTTTATTTATATAATAATGTTGCATAATTTTAGTTTTTATTGAAGATAGTAGTTCCGTTCGCTACTTTGGGTCTGCTATTCGAATGACAGCGAACTGGAAGCTTAGCTAGACAGCTACACAGGAACACTAATTTACGTATAAAATCATGAGATCCTTCTGGCCACGTGAGAATCGGAAAAGCCCGAGGGAACTCCTTTAGCTTCTTCTTCTTCTTAATTGGCGCGATAACCGCTTACGCGATTTTGGCCGAGTTTAACAAAGCGCGCCAGTCGTTTCTTTCTCGTGCTAACCGGCGCCAATTGGACACACCAAGTGAAGCCAAGTCCTTCTCCACCTGATCTTTCCAACGCAGAGGAGGCCTTCCTCTTCCTCTACTACCACCAGCTGGTACCGCATCGAATACTTTCAAAGCCGGAGCGTTTGTATCCATTCGGACGACATGACCCAGCCAACGAAGCCGCTGGATCTTTATTCGCTGCGCTATGTCTACGTCGTCGTAAAGCTCATACAGCTCATCGTTCCATCGTCTGCGATATTCGCCGTTGCCAACGTGCAAAGGTCCAAAAATCTTACGCAGAATCTTTCTCTCGAACACTCCAACCGTCGCTTCATCGGATGTTGTCATCGTCCAAGCTTCTGCGCCATACGTTAGGACGGGCATGATGAGAGTCTTGTAGAGTGTTAGTTTTGTTCGTCGAGAGAGGACTTTACTGCTCAGTTGCCTACTTAGTCCAAAGTAGCACTTGTTGGCAAGAGAGATTCTACGTTGGATTTCAAGGCTGACATTGTTATCGGTGTTAATGCTGGTTCCTAAATAAACGAAGTCTTTTACAACCTCAAAATTATAACTGTCAACAGTGACGTGAGTGCCGATACGCGAGTGCGCCGACTGTTTGTTTGAAGACAGGAGGTACTTCGTTTTGTCCTCGTTCACCACCAAACCCATTCGCTTTGCCTCTTTATCCAGTTTGGAGAAGGCAGAACTCACAGCGCGGTTGTTAAGGCCGATAATGTCAATATCATCGGTATACGCCAACAATTGTACGCTCTTATAAAATATTGTGCCTGAGCGATTAAGTTCTGCGGCTCGTACGATGCTCTCCAACATCAGGTTAAAGAAGTCAGATGACAGCGAGTCACCCTGTCTGAAACCTCGTTTGGTATCAAACGGCTCGGAGAGGTCCTTCCCAATTCTGACGGTGCTGCTGGTATTGAGCAACGTCATCTTACATAGCCGTATTAGTTTTGCAGGGATACCAAATTCAGACATAGCGGCATACAGGTAACTCCTTTCCGTACTGTCGAATGCAGCTTTGAAGTCGACGAAAAGATGGTGTGTGTCGATTCTCCTTTCATGGGTCTTTTCCAAGATTTGGCGTATTGTGAATATTTGGTCGATGGTAGACTTTCCAGGTCTGAAGCCACACTGATAAGGTCCAATCAGTTGGTTGACGGTGGGCTTCAGCCTTTCACACAATACGCTCGCTAGGACCTTATAGGCGATATTTAGAAGGCTAATCCTGCGGTAATTGGCACAAATTGCAGGATCGCCCTTCTTATGGATTGGGCAGAGCACACTTAAATTCCAATCGGCAGGCATGCTTTCATCCGACCATATTTTGCATAGGAGCTGATGCATGCACCTTACCAGCTCCTCGCCGCCATGTTTGAATAGCTCAGCCGGCAGTCCGTCGGCGCCCGCGGCTTTGTTGTTCTTTAGCCGTGATATTGCTATTCTCACCTCGTCATGGTCGGGTAACGGAACGACAATTCCGTCGTCAACGATTGGGGTATCGGGATCTTCACATTCTCTATGACATGCGCAGCTGTCCCCGTTTAACAGGTTCGAGAAGTGTTCCCTCCATAAGTTAAGATTGCTCTGTACGTCAGTCACCAGATCGCCGTCTTTGTTCTTACAGGAAAACGCCCCGGTCTTAAAACCTTCTGTAAGCCGCCGAACTTTCTGGTAGAATTTTCGGGCGTTGTTCCTATTGGCCAGCATCTCAAGCTCCTCGCACTCACGTATTTCGGCCTCTCGTTTCTTCTGTCGGATAATACGTCTCTCTTCCTTTTTCAGCTCTCTGTAGCGATCCCACATGGCTCGCGTTGCGCCCGATCGCAGCGTGGCTCTATAGGCAGCGTCCTTTCTTTCTGCGGCAGCATGACATTCCTCGTCGTACCAATTGTTTTTTCGGGCTCGCCGGAATCCGATTTCTTCTTCGGCGGCGGTACGTAGGGAGCGAGAAATGTTGCTCCATTGCTCGCGCATGCCGGTTTGTTGGGCAGTGCTCTCCGAGAGCAGGAGTGAGAGTCGAGTGGCGAATCTTCTGGCTGTCTGTTGTGATTGCAGCTTTTCGATGTCGAACATTCTTTGCGCAGGTAGATGTACGTTTTTTGCTGCACAGAGGCGGGTGCGCAGTTTGGCTGCAACAAGGTAATGATCCGAGTCGATGTTGGGTCCTCGGATCGTACGTACATCTAATACACTAGAAGCGTGTCTTCCATCTATCACAACATGATCGATCTGGTTTCGCGTTTTTCGATCAGGAGACAGCCAGGTAGCTTGGTGGATTTTTTTATGCTGGAATCTGGTGCTGCAGACTACCATGTTTCGGGCCCCGGCGAAGTCGATCAGCCTCTGTCCGTTACCGGATGTTTCGTTGTGCAGGCTGAATTTTCCGACTGTGGGACCAAAAATTCCCTCCTTGCCCACCCTGGCGTTGAAGTCGCCAAGCACGATTTTTATGTCGTGGCGGGGGCAGCGCTCATAGGAACGTTCCAAGCGCTCATAGAAGGCATCTTTGGTCGCATCGTCCTTCTCTTCCGTCGGGGCGTGGGCGCAAATTAGCGATATGTTAAAAAAACGCGATTTGATGCGGATTGTTGCGAGACGCTCGTCCACCGGAGTGAACGACAGTACTTGGCGACGAAGTCTCTCTCCCACAACAAATCCGACACCGAATTTGCGCTCCTTTACATGGCAGCTGTAGTAGACGTCGCAAGGTCCTATGTTTTTCTTACCTTGCCCCGTCCATCGCATCTCTTGGATGGCAGTGATGTCAGCCTTTACTCTCACGAGGACATCAACCAGCCGGGCAGAGGCACCTTCCCCATTAAGGGACCGGACATTCCTGGTGCATGCCCTCAAATCATATTCCTTATTTCGTTTGCAGGGGTCGTCATCAGTAAAGGCAGTTCTCATCCGAGGCTTTGCAGTTCTTTTCATTGGGGGGGATTTTTAAGTGGCGGGTCCCAAACCCAGCGCACAACCAGCTATCCTGGAATGTTTCGCCTTCTCACGTTAGCTCACTCCCGAACGGGTGTTCGGAAGCTACCCAGAGGATACGTGGGCTAATCCCGGCCGTTGTGAGCTGCTTGAACCATATGTAGAAGAATCGTCCTGGCCACTCCCAAGTGAATGGCGATCAGTAACTTTCCCCACTTGCGTGGACTTCTACACATGGAACCATCCTCCTTTAGCTGGCACAGCTATAATACAACCTTCGTTAGTGGTGGATGCCCTTATCGGAAGTTGTCCACGCGGCATCCCTGCGGTGGCACTTAATCCACAATTGCTCTACTTTTGAGAGTATAAGATTGAGGCGTATTGACTCTCACTTTTTGACATCGCCTGAGAAGGTAACAAGTTTGGATATTGGTTGCTGCTGAACTTTATCGTCAGCAAGAAGGTTTCCTGACAGCCACAACAATAAGTAGTCATCGCTCGGATATAGAATGCCTTCTCGGGTAGTTGGTAAGCTGGTTACAACCCATTATTTGTGGTACTTTTCATATTCGCCAGGTGCCTAAGCCTCTATAGCTTTTGTCCAAATTTAAATGCAGGCAACTCTATTGTATGTATTTATTTGTATAAGCAAAGACTTACGCATACAAACATATGCTGATGTCATAGAGTATAATAGAAAGTACTTATCGCCTGTATTAAACCAAGCATTCGTTCGCTACATAGAATGAACCCGACGACGAAACCTAAGCACAGAGCCAAATCAGTAATCGTAAGATAGTTGTAGATCAGGTGGCATTGAGCAAAAAACAAAAAAATTTGAATGATTTCACAACAAACGCAATCCGAGTTTAATACTGGCAACGCAGGTCTGGACATAATGGATAGGGATTGAGGCAATATATACTACTTTGTAGAGAAATACTTGAATATTGAAGGTAATGGAAGTGCACAGGTGGACGCTTGTATTAGAGTCATGGGAGTTACAGTTAATGTCCGTTATTCCACAGACTATGTGGCAAGCTGGCAAATGTTGAACATTTAAGGAAATGAAATTCACTCACAACGGAAATAATGTACATTATTATTCGCATGTCCATTCAATAAAAGTAAGTTGTACATATATACTATACATATATAAGCATAGATGTGTACAATACGTGTGCACACAGAGATGCGGCAATATACGGTCACCCATACATACATTTGCTTTGTTGTCGGTGGTAGTAGGGCGTGTCACGGAAGGATACATTTTACCTTACCGTACGCTGATTGCGAAGCCTAATTAAACAACCAAAATAAAAAAGAGGCAAGAAGAGGTGAACAGCAAGAATAAATGGCTGAGTGAGGGAACAAATGGATTTACTTTCGCAATTAAATGCCACTGAGCCGGTGAGACTAATGAGGTTAAGAGGCGGAAGTCTAAGGAAACAAGAAAATTCCATAGCTTCCAGGCAAAAGGGGTTACGAGGTCAAAGTAATTGTGACACTTGACTGTTCACATGTTAAAATATATATTACGAAATTAAAGTGTGGGATATTCCGCTGGGTGGCGCACTTTAAAGGTATAAATATATATATTGTGTGTATGTGTATATTTCTACATTTGCAACCCCTACCTGGCTTAGACAAAGGTCCACAAAATCATGTGCACCAAATTTCTTTAAATTTTTTCTTGCGATTCGATTTGCGATTTATCGCCATTACAAATGCTAGGCCAACCAAAAAGTGGACACGCTTACTTTACAACTCCAAATGGGTTCGAATCAGTGGTACATATTTTCAGAATCAACGCATGTTCACCTTCATTCTTTCCTATTATTATTATATTTTTTTATAATCTCTATCTATCTTTTAATTAACTCTATCTATAATTACATTGTTGCACGGCTTTGACTGGTTCAAGTCATGTAACGTAACAAGCACCGAGCCTACCTTGAGCGGTAAAATGTGTGGTGGCAGTTCTGGTGACTTCACCTGTATCAATAACACAATCGATTAATTTAAGCGAATGCAATTTGCCAGAAATTAGGTCACCTACGTCCTGACTCTTCGTTGAAAATGGCTCGAAGCTTTTTGTGATGCACACCAGAATTCGACAATTAAATTTTTATTGCTTCTTCTTTTGACGTCGTGAACTCACATAAATCAGGCGGAAGCCAAATGAAGCTATTGAAATCGTCCAGCTGAATTTTGAAATAGTCTAATTGTCTATATTTTATAATATATATTTTCGTCGATTGGCCATTTTGTAATAAAACTTGCATATTTGTATTTATCCAAGAATTTTAATATATCTCCACGAATTCAATGACTTATTTCATCTTCTTCTTCTTAATTGGCGCGATAACCGCTTACGCGATTTTGGCCGAGATTAACAAAGCGCGCCAGTCGTTTCTCTCTCGTGCTAACCGGCGCCAATTGGACACACCAAGTGAAGCCAAGTCCTTCTCCACCTGATCTTTCCAACGCAGAGGAGGCCTTCCTCTTCCTCTGCTACCACCAGCTGGTACCGCATCGAATACTTTCAAAGCCGGAGCGTTTGTATCCATTCGGACGACATGACCCAGCCAACGAAGCCGCTGGATCTTTATTCGCTGCGCTATGTCTATGTCGTCGTAAAGCTCATACAGCTCATCGTTCCATCGTCTACGATATTCGCCATTGCCAACGTGCAAAGGTCCAAAAATCTTACGCAGAATCTTTCTCTCGAACACTCCAAGCGTCGCTTCATCGGATGTTGTCATCGTCCAAGCTTCTGCGCCATTGTTGTCATCGTCCAAGCTTCTGCGCCATTGTTGTCATCGTCCAAGCTTCTGCGCTTATTTCATCAGATGCTATTTAAATTGCAATGACTGGCAGTGTTCTGGGAAAATCGCTGGTCAGCAGTATCATCGTGACGCCAATGCGGTGTCTGATTATTTCCCAAAGCGCATTTGTATGACATTGTACACTCATCCACAATAATTATTTTGCTGCTCTGTAGTATTTTTCGTCAAATTTCATTTTTTGGAAATGTTGTATGTCGGCTTTCGGTTGCAGTTGCCCAATAGTCCCTCATTTTACTGTACTCTGATTTACTTTTTCATCAGAATTTCCAAGAAAATAAATTCCTGATCAGCGCTCATTTGTGATCAGCAAAGTTATCAAAAAAAAAATTTTGACTACATTTACTAATAAATTGTGGTGGCTTAAATAATGCAAAAAAATCGATTGTTAAGCGCGCTGTTGACAAGTTACACCGTGTTGTTGTAACCGAATGTCGTCGATGCTTAGTTGATTAATTTTTGGAAACACAAATTCAGCAGCATGACTCGATAGCGCTCGCCATTCACCGTAACGACAGCTCCTTCCTCATTTCCAAAGAAATAAAGGCCGATGATGCCGCCAGTGCTCTATGAATCTCGCGAAGAGACTCACTTTTTTTCAAATCTTTTTCCATATGAGCGACTTCACGGCTCACCGAGCCACAAGACTCAATAAGTTTAGTAAAAGGTATTTAGCAGCGCCACACAAATAAATGCTAACAAATACCTCAGATTAACTATTTTTTCGGTCTGGTGTTATAAAAAAAACACACTTTTCAACCGAATCGTCTGATATTTTAATATGTTGTTCACAACATCAATGGCTATCGCCCGTACTAGAATCATATTATTATTTCAATTATTTCGTATTTTTTTTATTAAAAAACTGAAAGAACCCGATTTTTAGAGTGTCAAATTCAAAACCGCGCCATTTTGTCAAATTTGTTTCTTTTTTTCATTCTAGTACGGGACGTAGCTGCAATCATACTGATTTATAATTTTTTTGGTTATTGTGTTTCAGATAAACAGAAGGACCAAAATGGTAAACGCCGTCCAGGTCCAAATTTTCGGGAGGGTCAACTTCAGCATCATTTTCAAAATTATTAAAAAATAAAAGAAAATAAAAAAATGTTTAATTAAAAGAAGTTAAAGAAGTTCGTTGTAAAAGAAGTTAAATAAAAAGGCTAAAAAACTTAAATATCGTTTTTATTTTTTTTTATTACAAAAAAAAATTCCTCTAGACCACCAGGACCCCTTAAGCTCCAGTATAAATATAACCTAGAAGCTTAGGTAGCACTCACTCGATTCTCGATCCCCTCAGTCTCCATAATGATAAATATTTCGTACTTGTAAGCACAAGGCGGCCGCCGTAGCCGAATGGGTTGGTGCGTAACTACCATTTGGAATTCACGGAGAGAACGTACATAGGTTCGAATCTCGGTGAAACACCAAAATTAAGAAAAACATTTTTCTAATAGCGGTCGCCCCTCGGCAGGCAATGGCAAACCTCTGAGTGTATTTCTGCCATGAAAAAGCTCCTCATAAAAATATCTGCCGTTCGGAGTCGACTTAAAACTATAGGTCCCTCCAATTGTGGAACAACATCAAAAAGCACACCGCAAATAGGAGGAGGAGCTGGGCCAAAAAAAGGGTGTACGCCCCAATTATATATGTATAAATATAATATATTATATAATATAATATATAAGCAAAAATATTTAAAATAAAAAAAGAATAAGTGAAATCGATCAATAAATTCTAAAATTTGTTAGAGAAACAAATAATTTTCATTTAACACACACTATTTTTATCAAATATTATTGTTGTCGACTTTCACAAATAACAAACAAATCTACTTTAAATTAATATTGTACTTAATTTGAAAATGAATTAGATCAGAATGTCAACTTTCATCATAGTTTTCGTATTTAATTATAAATTTATCATCATTTTACTAATTAGTTACATATTTAATGGCAAATAGACGCTAAAGATATTTATAATCAATTTATATTGTAATCAATTACTTATTTCATTAGAACTTAGTATTATTGCATTAACCACAAGTTGAGTAAAATTCTTAGCTGCTGACTCATTATTTATCAGAACACTGAATATTACAAATTTAGAACAATTCTGGTTTATATACTCTGATCTTATTTACTTGTGGAAATAGAATTTGCCATTTGCACGCATGTTATACCTGATGTCATGCCCAATAATCGCCTAAGTCGAAAATCATGTGTTCGAGAAAAAAAAAAACACTTTGAATGCATATATATTATGTATGTATATTTTACAGAAGCAAATACACTAACAAAAAGTATATTTATCTAGAACTTTTTAAAAGAACTTTTTTTTTTTTGCACATTGACACATCAAGAGGTTTATGGGCAGAAGGAAGTTTTATATATTTGAATATAGTACGCAACCCAATTCTTTGAAATATTTACTTAAGCGGTTTTTGCGGGTGACCACAAAAATACAAAGCACAAGCAATCATTGTTAGGTGCACCTGAAATTCAATGAATTTCATCATAAGCTTTCAGATGACAGAATTGCACTCGTTTTGTTTTTGTCGGCTGAGGGTCGAAGGCTATTGCTTATAATGGACACAATACGCAGCTTAACATACATATGTACCTATACATATATAATATAGTGTATACAATTCTGATTTATAAAGTTTGTGCAAGTGTACGTATTTGCCGTATTTGGCCGAGTGAATATTCTTAAATATGAATTCATTTGTTTATCCTTCACACAATCTGACCTTTGGTCTTTCTACTCTTACATGTTGAATTACTTATTTGCGCACATATCTGGTGCCTTTTTAAGAGCTTATGAACTTTACAAGATAATAGAGAACAAAAATATTGTTGCAATGAAATTTTTCTTATTTTAATCATTTAAATAATTGTATGACATTTATTGTTTGAATATGATATCTGGTGGCATATGACCGCCCCGGCTACCAGCTATATGGTCCATTCGATCAATTAAATTTTTAACTACTTTTTCAATAAATCTGGCCGTATGGTTTCAATGGTGGCTTGAGTATTGCTATAAATCGATTGTTAAGCGCGCTGTAGAGTAAAATGCGCCGTCTTGTTGGAACCAAATGTCGTCGATGTTAAGCTGATTAATTTTTGGAAATAAAAATCCAGTCAGCATGGCCTCATAGCATTCGCTTTTTCTTCTTTGTTTCGAAAGAATTAAGAGCCGATAATGTCGCCAGTGCTCTATGAAATTCACAGATTTATTGTTCATCTATTGTCAAAATAAATTTTCAGAATTTGGAAGCGTTGTTCTGGCGATAAACAATGTCTTTCCAAACCTTACTGAACAGAAATATCAACATTAATTTTAATTATATTTTAATAAATAATAATAAAAAGTTTTCAGACATTCTCAGCTGTCAAACCATAGTTATCGATATTGATACAGCACCTAAAAAACATCCGATACAATACAGTAGATAGTGTTGTTATATTTACATAATGTAAAATTGTGTATATGCATATTTGCAGTGCGCCTGTAATTCCATCACCAAAGTGGTCCACATTCTACTTACTACGGCATGCAAGCATTATACAGGATCCGGCACAAGAAGTATAACCAATTGAAAAGGCCGTACATTTAATTTGGACAATTACTTTTATTCAATTCAAAGTAAAAAATGTGTAAAATGTGTAAATGTAAATACAATATTAAGTATCAATTTTCTCTTGCTCGATATGACCAGCCTTTGCCTTGACTGTGATCTTGAGACAATCCAGAAAGGAATCGGAAGCTGCCCGAATATGACCTATGGGTATTTTGAATCTTTTAGTTCGGACATTGCCCTCCAAAATGGCCTAGAGAGAATAATCCGTCGGATTCTAGTCTGGTGAATTTAAGAGCCAATGTGTGGACGTTATGAATTATGGAACATTGGTTCCTGGTGGCCAATCGATGACTCAAATTCTCGTATGAAAGGTCGGTTAAATAAACCCTATCGCTTTGGGATTTTACTCAATTGCTCAATTTGAAAAATTTTCTCGTCAGAAAACACAATGTTCGGATATTCACCGCTTTTGGCCAAGCGACTTTTGGATCTTGTTATTCTTGAATTTGGAATCATTTTTCAATATGCGGCAGATGCTAAGGTCAGATATTTTCAGTTCTTTCGCCATTTGATTGGCACTTCGTCGGGGATTTCGCTCAAGTCCCTTCCTAGCTTTCTGAATCATTTCACGTGACGTTGCAGTCTTTTGATGACCACCTTCATGACGTTTCACGATGCTACCAGTATCATTGTCACGCATAATGGTGCGGTAAACAAGAAACTTTATTTACTTTAAGGGGCTCGAGCTCACGCACAATCGCTGGTTGTGATTTTCCAGCCAAATATAATGCTATCACAGTATTACGTTTGAAATCCATTACTGATTTCCTTTGTTTCGCGTTTACTCTAGGCAAAATGCTTCTGCGCGCTTGTAAACAATACACTGGACTGTCATTTAGCCAACTAACAGACAGAAGTTGGTTACACTTCAAGTGCCGGACCCTGTATTTCCAGAGACAACACCACCAGTAAACTAATTTTTTAAAACATAATTTTTATAATATGTAAATTTTATGATAGATATTTACGATTTTTTAAAAAACCTCAAAGCCAGTTCTGCCAAGCAGAAAACATTCTCAATGTAAAAATAGCTTTTAATACCATGTAAAATAATAATTTTTTAATACTATGTTAAAATTCCTCTAACTCCCTCTTACAAGTAAATATATGTAGAGTTTTATGAGGTTTGGATGCCACCTCGATGACCAGCGCTGATAAATAGACGTACAGACAGCTGACAACAGAAGTACTCCCTCCGATTTCTTCTTATAAACACACGACTACTTTTTTCAAAGAAAACTATAACAAATATAATGTAATGCAAAGTTTCCAATTTTGTACATGATTTCATCAGAACTTTTAACATGCTCGAATTTTTGATAGGAAATAAGAAGCATAGCGTACAGTTAGCAAAAACAAAAATTACAAAAAAATCAGTGATATTTTGTAGTTACTTCAAACTTGTACTTTGAAAATAAATTATTATATGTGGCTACTAGAAAACTCGTATTCATTGCATCAAAATTCATTCTAGCACTACAAGGAAAACGAGGAATTGGCAGAAAACAGTTCTCTTGGTTTAGAACCGTAAAGCATTGGAGTGGAATACACAACATAGAAACTGTATTAACAACTGCAAGAGATCAAAAAATTTATGATAAAATTCTTAAAAATATAATGTAATGTTATATTTTTAAATTTTATTCATTATTTTTGAAGTGCTTTAATTTTTCATATACTTTTTATTGTAGTTTATCTGTAAAATTGTGTGATCACCTGCATTTGAAATCGTATTGGCAGCTAAAGAAGAAGAAGGAATATATACACGTACTTTGTCAGAGCCCCCCGAAAGCAATTAAAATTAAATCACATAACATTTTAAAAAGCATTCGCTGAATATAGCCTGTTTACAATTATGCATATATTTAATGGTGTGCAAGCATGCGGAATGCTTTATTGGATCGCTATTGATTTAATACAAATAGTTTAATTAATTGAAAGTGAGTATTCATTTCGAAATCTCGCATGGCTTTACATAAATGAAGAGTTTCGTTCGTACGTTTATGTGGACGCTGAACATGAATTGTATGTGCAAAAGTGGGTAATGAATGTGGAAACCACACAGTGGCTATTTTATTTATTTTATTACAAAGGCTTGATTATTAATTGATTGATTGAAGTAAAAGTTGTAAGAGCAAAAATCTGTCTGTTTAACTTAAGAAGATGATTTAATATTAATTTTTTGGTACACCTTCTGTGGTTCATAATTATTCCCTGCTGCATAAATGCTGAAATAAGCATTTTGAAATGTTTAATTTTTGAAATGGTGAAAAACTGCGCAACCCACATTTTTGTCTCCCTGGTTGGTTATATCTTTACACTTTACTCATTATTTGATATAAGAAAAGAATATTCTGTTTATTCCATAAAAGGAAGTCCAAAATTTTCCTAACCTTAGAGGCCTTAGTTTTTATATCTGGTTTACTTAGTGAATATTTCCAGGTCGCTTGAGAGCAAACAAAGAAAAGTGAATTCGTTATATGAAGACAAATCGCAACACCGTATGGGGAAAAAATTATAAAAAAATTGCCAGAATTTTGAGTCACTTCAAAATAACTATTTATTGTACTAAAAATGAATGGACTTTAATACTGCGCACTATAATTGGTTTGATAGAAGTTCTGATTAAAGGGCTTTACATATTGATAAATATGTGTCGAATTCTTATAATTTTCCTACAAAGTTTTAAGCTTTGACTTACATAATATTTGATGAGTCCTGCCACTATTAAATTTATTATTTAGAACATAAGCGTATTACTGTGTCCTACTATGTCGTACTACTTGTATCATTAGGAGATTTCTTCCCACCGCGAGTCAATAATTTTTTTTTTCTGAAAAAAAAAAAAAAAATATATATATAAAACTCTCCCGTTGCTGTTTGCTACCGACCTCAAAGCAATAACTTCTTCTGAGTTCTTCTTCTTCTTAATTGGCGCGATAACCGCTTACGCGATTTTGGCAGAGTTTAACAAAGCGCACCAATCGTTCCTCTCTCATGCTAACCGGCGCCAATTGGACACACCAAGTGAAGTCAAGTCCTTCTCCACCTGATCTTTCCAACGCAGAGAAAACCTTCCTCTTCCTCTACTACCACCAGCTAGTACCGCAACGAATACTTTCAAAGCCGGAGCGTTTGTATCCATTCGGACGACATGACCCAGCCAACGAAGCCGCTGGATCTTTATTCGCTGAGCTATGTCTATGTCGTCGTAAAGCTCATACAGCTCATCGTTCCATCGCCTGCGATATTCGCCGTTGCCAACGTGCAAAGCTCAAAATATCTTCCGCAGAATCTTTCTCTCAAACTCTCCAAGCGGCGCTTCATCAGATGTTATCATCGTCAACGCTTCTGCGCCATACGTTAGGACAGACATGATGAGAGCCTTGTAGAGTGCTAGTTTTGTTCGTCGAGGAAGGACTTTACTACTCAATCGGCTACTTAGTCCAAAGTAGCACTTGTTGGCAAGAGAGATTCTATATTCTAAGCCGACACCTAAGGTACTGAAATATTTGTCCGCTTATGAGAAAAGTGTAAAAAAGTTAATAATATGTTATGGGTGAGTTAATTTGTTATGGGAGGGTTGTCCACTGAAAAGAAAAAAATAAAAAAAAAACAAATTCTTAAGGATTTGTGGTATGTACTGAAAAATGTGTCCACTTCTGGGAGGTGTCCGTTCGGAGAGAGTACCTACACTTTGACTAGTGCTTGTGCTGCTATTTAAATAAAGGAGGTCGGGTACAATAATATCGGCAGGTAGTTTGTTGCTGAGAGTTTTACGACTAATAATAGCTTTATTTGATTTTTTTTTCTTGTCAACATAAGACCACCAATTACAAATAGGGTTTTGGCAGTTTTGCTATCAATCATTACTTGGAAAACAATGCGAAATTGTCTTATCATAAAAAAGAGAGAAGCACATTATGAGATGAAAATTCACTCCTTTTAGTGTTACTTTTTTATTTTAGTACTTATGTATGGTACTAGATGCCTTGCTCCCGCAGCAGAATATGAAGCGCTGAAAATCAAGCATAATTAAAATTGCAAAAACTGAATGAGGTACTTCAGAAATTGCAACAAAAGGAATGTTTCTGAAACACCTAAGAATGTATTCTTACCAATCGTAGGGTTTAGTCTTTATTCAACTAGCACAAGAAAAAAAAAACTATATATAAATATCCCACCTTATATAGAATAAGCCACTGAAGCGAGTGGCATACTCATTTTTTTTTTAATACAGGTAACCGAAAAGTTGCCACGAGGGCTTAATTGGCTATTTGGTACTCTTTTCCATCAATTTTCAAAGTGATGAGGTTGTCCAGATGGACTGAGTTTTCCAAAACTAAAGCCCTCAAAATTATAAGTAATTTAAAAACAGCAGTTTTTAAACAGGTATATTAAATTTCGAATTTTCGAATTTGAATCAAAAAATTAGGTTTCATTAAAGCCACGCCGAGTACAATAATTTTCTAGCAAAAACCATGGAAACCCAATTATCGAACTCTAAACAAAACTAGAAAACTTTCGCAAACTTTTCATAAAAATTTCGCGGTTTTAAATATTGTACAAATTGCAGAAAATTTTTATGTATGCAGAATTATAGTTTCTTAAGTTTTGGTATGATAAAGTGCAAGTTTGAAGTTACTTAAAAATCCAGTTGGTTTTTGTCAGTTTGTTTCCTTTTTCGATATTACGCACTTTTTCCATATAAATTCTATTTAAAAAGCGTACAACTTTAACGGAAGGCTTGTGGATTTTTTATAATTTTGGACTTTCATAGTTTTTGTTAGACAATGAGCTATGTATATGAAAAAAATTTTTTATTTGAATATTCGAAAAAAAGTCAATGAGGTAAAAATGTTGGTGTGCTATGGTTTGACGTGGGCTATTAAACCATTTTATTTTCCCCTTTATAAATTTTTTGGCAAGCAAGAATTTATACAATCCACATTACTGTGTATCCCACTCGGATGCTGAGAATTCAGAGCTAGTTAAATAAAAAATAAATAATTGGCGCGTACACTTCTGTTAGGTGTTTGGCCGAGCTCCTCCTCCTATTTGTGGTGTGCGTCTTGATGTTGTTCCACAAATGGAGGGACCTACAGTTTCAAGCCGACTCCGAACGGCAGATATTTTTATGAGGAGCCTTTTCATGGCATAAATACACTCGGAGGTTTGCCATTGCCTGCCGAGGGGCGACCGCTATTAGAAAAATATTTTTATTAATTTTGGTTTCACCGAGATTCGAACCAACAACCTCTCTGTGAATTCCGAATGGTAATCACGCACCAACCCATTCGGCTACTGCGGCCGCCACCAACCCATTCAGAACTAGTTACCAGTGGTATATTTCTGGATGCTGCCAACCGAGGGTAAGAAATACGGCTCGGGATAAATTAATTGATAACTCTAAAATACCTCTCACAGGCACACTTTGATAGCGCGTTGTGTTTTTCCGACTTTACAATTGTAAGAAAGTCCAACATCCTTGAATTGTAAATTTCTGGTACAAGATAAAACTTCTCTCTCCATTAGTTAGTATATGCAATCTAGTAGACAAATTTCCAATATAAAAAAAATATTTCTTATCATACAACTGTTGTCGCTATTGAAGCTATCAGTTAAACTTCATTCAAAGAAATCTATCGAAATCCACTAAATTTGTATAGGCTAGAGTTTTTTTCACTGGTTTCCATTCACCTGCCAGAAGTTCTCACAGCTGTAAAAATCAAGTACATGTATATGAGTTCTAGTCCACGACAGTGATGTAGCAGCAACATCAGAGTGGCGGCTGTCATTGGTTTTGCCACTTCGCACTGTTAGCTGCCACCTGTCGCTGTCTCACTGCACATAGCTCGTTGGTGCCCACAAAGACTTATAGCCAAATCCATCAAAATGACAAGATAACCTGACAACGTGGTAGGCAGACAAACAGCGAGGTAAACAGCTGAGCAAACAAGCAACTTCCTAGACCACGGAATGGTGCCATCAACAAAAACAAAAAAAAAATAAAATAAAACGTGGTAGCAATAGAACTATTACCAGCGCTGAGAGTGTTGTCCTAATAAATGGTCATGCCACCATGCAGCGCACATAGCGGCACAACGGGCCACTTTTTTGGATTGCCTTTGCTGATTTTTTGTGTACTTCTTTTTCTGGTGCCTGTCAGTAGCTGCTGCAGTAATATTCTGCCAACAATTGCAATTGTAGCAGCAGAACGAAAAATTGAGAGCATGCTTTATTTGTGTATTTCTTTTCAAGACAATAAAACAGTTTGGCCCAGTGCTGATATGCCTTTAAAGTTGGGTTTTTGTTGATTTGCTTATTTTTTGTCGCATTTTTCTTCGGCGCTATTTTTTCTTTGGCGTAAACATAAATTTGTCTTGAAAACTTTAACTTTGTTTATGTTTGTATATGTATAAGTATGTGGTTTTTATTTTATAATTTTTTTCGTGTGATGAGAATGGAAATCTGTTTCACCGCTAAAGCTATAACACAGCTGCAATTTCTACGCTGCACTCTGTATCGTCAGCAATTTTTCTTTTTTTGGTTTTTTTTTGTTGCCGCGCTTAGTTTCTGGCAAATTTTTTGTTTTGTGGTAGTTAAGCTTGGCGTTTGCCAGCCACAACTCGTAAATCTCGAGCAAACTTTCGCTGCTTTCACATTTATCAAAATGGCAGCAAAACGCCAGATGCGTGCTTGGTAAGCGCTTGCTATTCATGTGTTTGGTGTTTTTTGCTTGGTTATTGTTGTTGGTGCTCAGTAAACTAGTCACTTATTAAAGTTGCAACATGACTTGAGCTAATATGCTTTTCGCTAACGTGAAAAAACTATGTCATTTATTTTGTTTACGGAAGAGTGGAAATTTATTTCTAAGAGAAATTACATATCACTTCGCAATTGAAAAAAGGAGACAGGAATTCTATACGACCTTATAGTAACACAGTAAGAGCTATACGCAACCCCCACAAACATGTAGTTTTAGTCAAACTGTTTATTTCCAATCAATGTTATTTAGAACGGAATATCTGTTTAAACAAGCAACAAATTATGCCGTAGTTGCGCGCGGTTTGGTACTTTTGTACGAAGGACGTTTGAAAAGTGCATGCAAAGTCAGAGAGGTGGTACTGGTACTGCTGGCGCGTATCGAGGTTATGCTTAGTTAGTAGCATCTTTTGGAAGAACATCCACCATGTTTCAGCCAGATCGGATTATTTCTTGGTGTTTAGCATTCGCTTGAATCGAGGAAGTCGAGTTATTTTCCTTACACATCACGACAATGCACCAGCTCACGCTCAATGAAGTAATCTTTATTTGTGCACGATTTTAAAAAACGACCCGCGTGCATATGAAACATATTCTGCAACACAAAAAGGTATACATAATATACTAACGGCGCCAACAAAGTAGCGCTATTTTCTTAAATTTTGCTTGTTATATCAGAATAGTCGATTGGCGAAGTTTGCGGTTATCTAAAATAAACTATTAGTGAAAATGATCCCGAAAACGAAGGAAGCTTCCGTTGTAGTGCGAGAGCAAATAATAAGGTTAAGAGAAGAGAGACTTTTTTTGAATTCCTTCGCTGAAACTGTTAGTCATGCAACAGTGCAAGCAATATTAAAAAACTTTTTTGAGACAAAGTCAATACCAAGCAAACCTAGAAATAGTCGTCCGAATAAAAATTCTGAAAGAGTTAAATAATACATCCAAGGTGTTGTGAGCAAAAATCCGAAAAAAACAACTGTAAAAATTCGAAATGCATTGGAAACAAAGTGGCTTGAGAGAAAATGGATATAATAGTAAAGTGTCGAAAAAAACCCATTTATAGACAGAATTAACAGAAAGAAACGGCTCGAATTTGCATTACAGGTTGCCCACAAATAGACTGATTTCTGGACGAATGTGTTGCTTATGAATAGGAGTAAAACCAATTTATTTGGTGTCAAAGGTGTGGTCTTGTATGTCAGCGATGCCAGTAAATTACAGCTTGCGGAAACAACTATGGACCTATTTATTTACTTAGACATTTCAAAAAGCAATTTTCAGGAATCAGAAAGTATTGATTTCTTTATAACAAACAAACAAAACAACCTCATTCTCCGGACATCAACCTTATACAAAATTTATGGCATGAATTTGAACGCCGGATATGCAAAAGAACTTATAGCATCAAATAAGAGCTTAAGGATGGTCTGGAGCGCGAATGGAACCAAATAACATCCAAAACTACAAAAAAATAACTAGTTTTTTTCCGCGTCAAATCGGTTATAGAAAGCAGCAGAAGCAAAATGAGGTATAACTAGACACTAACAGCAGCTTTGATTTGATACCAATCACATTATAATTTATTACTAGCTGGCAACACAAATTGTACATTTATACCTTTAATGTACTGAAGCATGGCAGTTGTTAATTAGCTTTTTAGATTCGCTATATCCTTATAAACCTACGAGTACCGAATTTGACATTTTAATGATAATCAGACCCAAAACATTTTGTCATACGTGTGATATTTGAGTTGTTTAAGCAGACCTAATGCATTCATCATAGTAAAAAATGGATTGAAATTTTAAACATTTTCCAGCAATGATTTTCTGTAACTTTCTGCGCTTACAATTACTTACCTTCAATGTGGCTAATTAAAAAAAAATGATTTTGAGTTATGAAAAACTTTATTTTGACCTTTACACGTTCCATTGCTTGTCTGTTTGTATACTGCAGCTGACCAGTTCGTGTCAAAATTGATTGACTATAAGGAAATTTGCAAAAATTATAAATCTTCCGATAGGGGGACTAATTTTGCGCCGCCTTATACTCATACAGCTGCATTTGTATGTATAGATATAATGGCAGATACCAAAAACACATATGCATAAACTTAACTTCACCCTTTCCACTTCGTATTCGTGCTTCCTTATTTGCATGCAGCCAAAAAAATACTAATGAGTCAGACAGCTCAAGGCAAAGCCGACAATAAGGTAAACTATTCGACATTGTTTCAAAGAGAAAGGCGCGCATGAAGTTTCATAAAAGGAGGAAGTATAGGTAGAAGCAGAAAATAGTCCAGGCTTTCCAGACATGCGGTACACATCAGTAGTTGTTCCGACGTAAATTGCTTTGAGCTGTTGATGTTGCAGTTATAGTTCAGCTGCATGTTCAAATTGGTATGCAACAAACCATGCAACATTTGTACACGTGCGAGAGATGTGATGCTACAATTACAAAATACCAGAAAATAACGAATGCAAGTACGCTCATGCATTTGTATGAATGTACATACTCGTATATGTGTGGATGAGACTTATCCTAGGGAAAGGAGATATAAAATATGCAAGTAGAACAAGTTCCATTAAGCAAGTCATGATCGTTGCACATTTCATATATTCCGTGGTATATCACTATCAATTAGGCAGGAAATTGACGTTGAGCTCAGACAAAAAAGTTCTCATCTGGAATGATGTTATAAATTTAGCATAGATGTACGGCATTTAACTGTAGGGTAAGACCTATGCTATCAATTTTAGATTTAAGAATTAAGCCATGCTGTAGGATTTAATTTAAGCGGTTCCAATAAATAAATTAATTAAAAACAATGAAAGTTCACGAACCAACTGTCAACAAAAATCGAGCGAATTAAATACTGAAACAAAAACATGAATTCACATAAACACCGGATTATACAGCAGCAGAGAAGTTGCCAGAAGATACGAGTTGCCACATCTAGAAATTACGATGTTTACAAAAACAGTCTCAAGTTAATCCTGCTTCACTGGCAACAACATCATTAATAACCATCGGTAGTATTCACCCATATTTCATTATTATCTATCTTTCTTATCCGTTAAAATGAAATAATAATACAACTATTTCTAACAAAATTAGAACTATGAAAAATTCGGAAAAGTTAGATTAAATAATAATTATTGTTAATACATTGCAAAAAGCAATTATTTAGGAACAACTCACTAAAAGAAAGGAAACATATTTAAATGAAAGGTTGTACGAGTATGGCTATCAAATATGTCTTAATATGTTGTTTCTGTTTTCCAACCTTTTTTATAGTCCCATACCCGACAACGGCTTTGTTTGAATTTCTCAGCTGGTGCTACCTCACTTTCCTAGTCATACCCTGATCAGTTAAAAGAGAAAGTGATTGGTAGATTTCATGTCGAAACCTACACTGATGGTTCTAAGATGAACTGTGCTAGCAAGAAAAGGTTCGACACTAGACATAACAGAGGCTGTCGCCGTTGTTACCCCATTCAATACAGTAAAAACATTCATTGCGTCACACTACTATGCTTTAGCGGAAAGAAGGTGAAAGCAATTAACTGCATGCACTAAAACAAAAAAACATTGCTGTCATACAACATTCAGAGGGCGAATTACCTTTTATGATGCTCACGTCATTTCACGTATTACTTCAATCCTTGCAGGTTACTCGAAGGTAGGGGATCATGCAGTTAGACTCATTCTTCCTTTCAATTCCATCTGCAGAAGCTGTCAGTCGGAGGGGGTGAAAGAAAGTATTTTCCAAACTTTTTCTAGAGCAAATTAATGAAATCTCAGACATGGAGATACAATTTTTTTTTGTTATATACGGATCTCACGAAATGGATCTCACTCAACAAGAAAAAACAGACATCACACGAGAACAGTGGTAATAAAATGGCGCTAGTCGGGAATTAAGATTATTTGAGTACGAATACGCAACCATCTCAACAACAACTGTTTACAGAATTTTTGACAGCTTTTCTTCAAATCTATTTGTAACTGTTCAATTTTCCTTCGGTTTTCGATGTGTGGTCCAATAAAACATATAGCGAGGCCTTCAATCAAAAGTGAACATTTTTTTTAATTCAAAGTTGGATTTGGAGTTCAAAGTACTATCTAATAAAAGCGATGCATTTTTGCTTCACATTTTATTTAGATAAAAGCGTTATAATTTTGTAACCCGATTTTCGATTCAACAAATCCGGAAACTGAGATAAGTTTAGCAGTAGACGAATGATGAGAATTGAGAATTGACGAAGAATGGTGGGGACGAAAAGGACGTGCAAGGCGATGGTATATGGTTGTGTGATCTTTACCTGCGGCTTACTTCGAGTGGTGGCGTGATGTTTGTCGTGCCGAAATTACATTTTTTATCCACGCACTTTTGTATAGGCACCTGATTAGAGAAATATTGAGCTGAATAATGAAAGCAGCCTACCGAGTAATGCCATCAGTGTGCTGCACCGCTCTTGTGTTTCCTTATCCCAGTGGAGGTGTTTCATCAATGATATTTTGTAGTTTTTCGAAAACAATGTTTTTAAGTAGGACCTGTCAATGTTATGCAATTTCAAATTTACCATTGCATAAATTTATGAAAAAGGTTAATTATCCAGTGAGGTTGTAAATATTTTCTGTATGAGAAAATGGTAAATTGTGGATAGTGTGGCCTATGCCTGTTGTGTTTGGAAAAATGGAAGTCGGTAATTTTGCTCTTGTGGAGGTTTCCTCATATTTCGTTATTTCTATTGTAATTACTTGTAAATTCTTAATTTTTAATGTTACTTGTAAACCAGTTTCAAAGGATTGAATTTTACGATAAAGGGGCATGGCCTAGACGCAGAATTAGCCAAAAATAATATGCCGCTTCTAATTTTTATTTCTTTATTTTGTGAAAATTGTCAAGGGAAAACAAAATTTCGACCATTACGTGGCCCATTGCTTGTATGTTT
This sequence comes from Anastrepha ludens, assembly GCF_028408465.1. Classification (NCBI taxonomy): domain Eukaryota; kingdom Metazoa; phylum Arthropoda; class Insecta; order Diptera; family Tephritidae; genus Anastrepha; species Anastrepha ludens. The sequence continues at coordinate 47,644,901 of NC_071500.1, read as the reverse complement.
GCATACCGTAGTTCTTCTTCTTCTTAATTGTCGCGATGACCCCTTACACGATTTTAGCCGAGCTTAAAAAAGCTTGGTAGCCGGCGCCAGTTGGACACACCAAGAGAAGCCAAACCATTTTCCACCGGATCTTTTCAACGCAGAAGAGGCACTCCTCTTCCTTTGCTACCACCAGCTGGTACCGCATCGAGCGGTTGTATCCATTTGGCCGACATGACCCAGCCAACGTACAAAGGTTCCAAAATCTTCAGCAAAATCTTTCTCTCAAACACTCCAAGCGACGCTTCATCGGGTATTGTCATCGTCCAAGCTTCTGCGCTATACGTTAGGACGGGCATTATGAGAGCCTTGAAAAGTTCTCGTTTTGTTTGTCGAGAGAGGACTTTACTACTGGTTTGCCTACTTAGTCCAAAGTTTGCCATTTGGAAAAATTATAAATCTACCTATAGGGTGATTAATTTTGCGCCACTTTTATGATATAACTTTAATGCCGTAGGGTAAACGTTAAGCACTCGTTTATATTATATTAAAAACCGCTTAAAATTACATTTAATTTTAGCAGGATTTTTAAGAAGTTAAAAAAAAATGTAAAATTGCAATAATAAATAAACTTGCTGCAATGTAGCTTATAATTAAAAAAAAACATGTAACGCTACTGTATTAAAGTAAGATAGCATCATGAACATATACTTGTCGGATAAGGCAAGGTAAAGCTAAGGGATGCTACCTCACGACATTATATTCAACCACCTCTTCTGTAACTCAATGTCAGTTCCTTACGTTAATGAAATATTTGTGAATTTAAAATATTGAAATTTTGAAAGCTGCGGAATCTAAATGTCCCGCTTTGCGGCGTCTATATTTTTTTCTCCCTCCATATTTTAGTTTTTCCACTGTTTAGCTATATATGTATGTATGCGGCGCAATAATATATAGGATATATATAAGTGGTATGTGATATATGATGTGCTGCAACTTTGTGTGTAGCACAATTCCTGCAAAAAAATCAACAACAAGAAATTGGCTTCGCTACATCCGTTTATCTCTGAAAGTTTTCAGTGATTCTTGACTTCAACGGAATTCGCAAATGTGTACTTTCCCAGTTTGTGGCTTAATTGCATATTCATATATGTTCACTTTTATTATGTTTAAATATATAATTTTATTTATTTTAATTAGGGAAATTTACAACAATTATTTGTATATACAAATCCTGATGCCGTACTTACAACATGTCAGCCCCCAGCAAAAAAGTCGGTAAGTTAAAAAAATAATATTTCAAAAATATTGTGATAAAGGGAAGTGAAGTGAAAAACAATCATCTAAATGTATGTAAGTGAATAATGTAATAAACAAATAAATTATTATGTATGTATGTATATTTTATTAAAAAGTGGTGCTTTTAAAAAGCTTCAAATTTATTTTAAGCCTATGAGAAGTTACCTTAAAGCTCACATACATTTTTATTATAAGGAAGGCACACTGAGCAGCTGTGAGTGGTAGAGGACAAACAACAAGAAAAATATGGTTTGCTTTTGCTTTGCTGAAATGCTAATTGCTGAAATGTCAAAATCTGTAAACAAAGTTTATCAGTTTAGGCAATTCAAACGCAATTTTACAATGCAGGGTTCAAATAAACAGAAAAAAGTTAAATCACCTACTCTACTGAAACTATCTATGCAGTGTGAATTAGTTGCAAAATACTTTTCAGGAGAGATGTTGATATATAATTAATTTCTAATTTTATTTAATCACAATTAAAGACATTCTTTGTATGCATGAAATATACAATATATATATTTTTTTTCATAAAACAAAAAAGTATAATTTACGAAGGTAATAGGGACATCACTTCAAAATATATATATTAACTTTATTTCAATTATGACCTTTTGTTAACTCCCTCAAAAATCTGGCCAAGAAAGGATGAAGCCAATTGTTGAAGCTTTCAACTGAAATGAACCGTATTCCTGAATAAGCATTCTGCACCAAACGAAGAAAGTGAAAATGAGGAGTGGCCAACGCTGGTGATTATGAGAGTATCAGTAAAACTCCGCATTCACAATTTCAGAGCAAGTCTTCCACTTCCTCTACTACCCTTGGTACTGCATTGAGTATTTCCAGAGCAGAAGAGTTTGTATCGATTCGTACGATATGACTAACGTGCCGCTGGATCTTTATTCGCTGCGCTATGTCTCTGTCATTGTAAAGCTCAGACAGCTCATTGCTCCATCGCCTACGATACTCGCCATCGCCAACGAGTCTTTCAAACACACTCTTCATCGGATGTTGTCTGGTGCAAGCTTACGTTAGGAAGGTCATGATGAGAGCCTAATAAAGTATTAATTTCGTTTGTGAAGAGAGGTATTTACCACTCAATTGCCTACTTAATCCAAATTAGCACTTATTGGTAAGAGAGATTATCCGTTGGATTTCAAGGCTGGCATTGCTGTCCGTGTTAATGCTGGTTCCTAGATAAACGAAGTCTGTTACAACCTCGAAGTTATAACTGTCAACAGTGAAGTGGGTGCCGAAACGCGAGTGCGCCGGCTGTTTGTTTGACAACATGCGGTACTTTGATTTGCCCTCATTCACCACCAGACCCATTCATTTTGCTTTTTTATCCAGTTTGGAAAAGGCAGCACTGACGGCGCGGATGTTAAGGCCAATGATGTCAATACCAGACAGCGAGAACAAATAAATGACTTTCTGTTACTAGGCTACTGTAGTCCATACTAAGTAAGTTAAGAGATCGAGACGATTTGGTAAAGTGAAGTTGGTCCATAAGGTATTTAGGCTCCTGAGAAGCAACAATGAAGAAGTGTTAAACATTTTAACTTTGGCAACTCAATAAACCGTGTGGAAAAAATTCGCTCATTAGAATCTCTCTCCAGGATGTGTTATAAATTCTGGTTTGATTCACGACTTGAAACAAACCTGTTGCAAAACGTATTTATTTTATTTGGTGATAATCGGTCGAATGTAAATTATAATTCTCCCAAACAGCTGCGGCATATTTTGTATATGATCTGTTGTACAAAAATCTGGCATATCTCTACCTCTTTTTCTGACAAAAGTTTAGTAATCTCTCTATGATAGGTATGCGGCTTTTGCCTCTAGTTAGTTGTTGTTGTTGTTGTAGCAGCATAAACATTCCCCATACATATATGGGGAATGCTGCTGAAGTGACAGTCCTTGGCCGGATATAAATCCGGGTCGTTTCGGTAACGTAGAACCGACTGCTGTGGGAACGCCTCTAGTTAGTGTTGGAGCTCGATTGTCGATTATCACTACAACAAGAAAAACCTTACCTAACGTTTTATTTGTTTATTTTTTCTGACGTTCAAGCATTCGTAATTTAAAAAAAATTATGAGCTCACGATAAGAAAAAAAATTGATTTTTGAGTCACTAAAAACTTGGATTTAAAATCAATGGAATATTGAACTGCATAATCGAGGTTTTTCGACAGGTTCTGTTATACATATATATATATATATATATATATTTGGCGCGTACACCCTTTTTGGGTATTTGACTGAGCTCCTCCTCCTAAGTGTGGCGTGCGTCTTGATGTTGTTCCACAAATGGAGTGACCTGCAGTTTCAAGCCGACTCCGAACGGCAGATATTTTTATGAGGAACTTTTTCATGTCAGAAATACAATCGGAGGTTTTGCCATTGCCTGCCGAGGGGCGACCGCTATTAGCAAAATCTTTTTCTTCATTTGTGATCTTTCACCGAAATTTGAATATACGTTCTCTCTGAACTCGGCATGGTACGCACCAAACGCATCAACCCATTCGGCTACGGCGGCCGCTTCTAATTAAAAAGCGTGAAATTTTGATGAAAATTTGTTGAATATTTTTTCGACATGTGCACAAAGTTTGTTATTTGTAATTAAATTGTTTCAATAAGAGAACAAACTATATTTTCATAAAAAAAATTACTAAATTTAAAAAATAAACAAATAAATTGGCAAAATCTGCCAATAAGTATTTATAAGTATCTTTTCTATAGATATTTAACGCAGGATATTCTACCCAATGTGTAATATTTTTATGCAATCCTTTTATTACTAAGCTTATGTAAAAAAAAAAAAAAACTGTATCATACAATGTAAAGTTTTTCCAGTACAATTTGTTAATATTAAGATAATGCCTTTGAAAATTTGTGCACAATGCGATAGCAAATAAGCGGCTCTGGATAAAAATAATACAATTAAAAGGCAATTGGCACGCTTGTATGTATGAATGCTCATTTCATAATTAAATAATGAAGATAAAATTTTTTTCAGTCATAATACAGCGCCTCAATAATTACATTTTAATATCATTGTGATAGTTTTAAAATAGTCGATAATAAAAAGTTGCAACAATATCAACTGGCAATTTAAGGGTGGAGCACTGGAAAAAACAAAACAAATTATGTAAGCGCTAATTATATAATTATATATATATATATATATGCATACATATATTATGTATGGTATATATATACTTCAATGCATAATTAAAAATTAAATCAGTTCAAATATTACTCACAAATGTTAAATGTATGAAGTTATATAAATGTGGCATATGTATAGATTTCTGATTGTGAATAATAAAAAAAGAGCTGAAGTAATTTAGTGGCTTTCGTTTAATTTTTTCGAACGCACATATGTCTTTATCGAATAATGTAAAGTTTTTTTTCGACGGATTAATGTTTCATTAGGTTCGATAGCTTTGTGCTACGTTCCGTTAATTTTTCCGATAATATTTTGCTGTCAATCGCAGTTGATTCTGCTCGTAAAAAAAGTTCAATATTTTTTTCAAAGTTACATATGCGATTACAGAATGAAGTAAGATACTGCAGAATAAGTCATTCGTGTTTGGAATTTACAAATAAATGAAGTTGCCGGTCGCCGCCGCCTAAATGCGGAAATACGTGTAAGTGATGAGATTTAGTTAAAGCGCTCTACCTTCATCCATAAATACCAAAACAACGCACATCCAACTGGTTGGTGCAGTTTAAACGCTGTTGAATTAATGTGGTGTTAAATATCTATACAGTTTCCAGCTTGTTGACGGCTGCGTCAACGCATAATATTTGTTTATTTTTACAGAACATTGTACACCAAAAAGTCCCAAGCAAAGTGATATAGAACACCCAATGCCGTACGTATGCATGTGCGCTCATAACTACATAATAGCCAGAGATGCCGGTGTTGAGTAAAATACTTGGATTGTAATTGTCATTTGCTGTTAATTAATGAATGAGCGAGCGAATGAACACATGGGACAGTGTAATTCCGAATGCGACTCGAGTATCGCAGTAGATCCGCACTAATAACAAGTTGTTGTCGCATTGGCACCAACCACTAACTTCATTGTGCCTATTCACTAGGCTCCTGCAGGTGATGGTTTGTTGCTCTGCTGATAACGTGCTGTGAGTAGTTTCAGTGTGCGTGCGATAACACCATATCTGGCCAAACTGCCCAACTGTCACCTGGCACATTGTTTGCTTTCTGCTTTCATTGCTGTTGCTGTTATCGCATTCAGCGGCGTAATACTAAATTAATAGCATTGGTAAACAGCATTTAATCCATTGGAATTGCGCTACAACACGCGTTTGTGTCGCGCTAACACGAATAAAACACAACAAAAATAACAACAACAACGAAAATAACAACGATAGTAACAAAAAAAGTAAGATCTCTAACACTCTCTAACCTCCACCATGTACGGAAATACAAATGTCATCAATTTCACATTATTCCGTGCGTTACATAAGTATATAAATATTGTAGGTGCAACACAGCGTATACGTAACGTTCAATTACGATCTCGCTACTAAACGTCCTTTTCTGTGTACTTGCACAATTTCACTATTTTTTCACACTCTCAAAATGACATTCACCCTTTGGTATCTATACAGTACTATACAGTGTGTGCTGTATGTTACACTATAATGCTGTCAACTAACCGCATTTGTTTTCGCACACCTGGCAAAGTCGATTAAACTGACTCGAATGTAGATTCATACACATTAAAGGCAGACATTCAAACGTCCCAAATTATCCAACCAACCACCCTTTCATATACATACATTCATTTGAGTACATAAATATATGTCTGTGAACCTCACATGCTGAGGTAATGCTGTGTTAAAATGTTCAACACTACATCAAAGCGCTTGTGATTTGCTTTTGGTTTTTTGTTTTTGTTTTTGTATTTTTTTTTTTACTTTTCTATTTATTTTAGGTTTAACATTACGTTTTATCAGATTTTTTTAGACCAATTTGTACGTAGAATTTGTCGTAATATGTCAGCACCATTCATATTTTAAGTAAGAAATGAGTGGTAGGCTTTACGAGTGTGTGAATGCGCGTTTGATTATAAATGCCGACGATATGCGGTTGCTTGCGCGAATTGTCTTGACACTTGTGCACAACCGTTTTATAATTTTGTTCACATAACGGAAGTATATCAACGGACAAAGGAATAGAGATAGGCACACCACCTGATCAAAAGGCTCCTTAAGCAACCGCGGGACGTTCTAAGTCAACTGATTTGAGTTCTGTTAAGTAGCTACATTTTTGATTAACATTCTTACCAAAATTGTACCGCCATTTGTAAAAGTTAGGCCGGCTTGAGCAAATCTACCTCTGCACGTATTTTCAGTTATTTACAGTTTCAAAAATGAATTTTCCAACAACGAGTTTGAATTAAATTTTGCGTTAAAAATGGATTCAATGGCGCGAAAATATTAGAAATGTTGGGAAACTGTTTCAGTAATGATACTTTAAAGAAAACAGCTGTTTTCGAATGGCATGAGCGCTTCAGAAGAGATAGTGAGTACTCGCGGATAACAAACGACCTGCGTAGTGGCAGGTCATCGACATCGAAAACTGTTGAAAACATCAATAAAGTCAAATAAAGAAACTTTGATAACCGCAGAGAACTGGGAGAGAACTGGAACATTGCTTATGGATTCATTCAGGATTTGCTTTTCATGATTTTGGTTTGCACTGTGTAGCTGCAAAGTTGGTCTCGAAGGACCTGAGTCTTATGCATAAAAGGGACGACGTTAATATTGCTAAAGGCATAATTTCCCAGTTTGAATCCGATCCGATATGCATCATACTTGGCACTACTAGAGAAGGGAGTTCGATTTATGAGAGCAACACACAATCCAGACCTAAGGCGAGTGAGTGAAGAGCTCCGAATGAATCAAGATCAATAAACCAGAGCGCATCGTTTCCATTCAATAAAGAAAAATGGATTGTTTACGTTAATTTTTTTCCAGAAGGCAGACCACACAATTTTTTCCAGAAATCAGACTGTTAATAAGGACAATCATTTGGGCGCTATGAGACGTTTACGTGAAGCAATGCGCCAAAAAAGAAAGAATTTGTGGGAAAACAACTTGAGAATTTTGCATCATGACAACCCACCGTCGCACAGTGCCATCATTGTCCGTTAATTTTCGACAAAGAACGAAGAGAATACCATCCAAGAATCATTGAATTCACCTGATATGGCTCATTGCAATTTTTTTGTTTTATTGGGTAAAAAATGCACTATGAACATATTCTAACAGCCGAAGTTAACGCAGTTTTTTAGCAACTTGAAGCTTGCACTTTACTGCTCCAAAACTTAATAAGCTATAAAACTGCATACAAAGAAAAAAAAATGTCTAGAAATTCTATAAAATTGCAACTGAAATGAAAAGTTTGTAAATTTCTGCATAACAGCTTAACAGTGGTTTCATATGATTTCTGTTAGTCAAGAAGCTCAATTGTATGCAAAAACAAAAAAAAAAACAAAATGAGCATTCAGAAGAAGAAACAAAAATAGTCAGAAGTGGTCAAAATTTGTATGTGCGCTATCCTTTAGTCGCAAACACACACACACAAATTTCTCCTAATTTTTGGAAAAAAGGGCGACGTCTAAGAAAGCACCTATAATTTAAAAAGTAAAATCATATTTAAGCTAAATTTTAGCCTCACTAAAGTTTCATGGTATTTGTAAGTGCTCGGAGTTAAGGTCAATTGAAAGTTACTGGGCTTTTGATAAAAAGTAAAAGTAGGCAACAGAAAAAGTGGCCAATGACCTTAAAGATTTTTAAATTATGTAGTTTTCAGCAGGTTTTAGAGTGTCTGACACTACTATAAAATCTCTTAAGAGCGTATTTTTTCAGCAAAATTAAATTTTTTTAATAAAAAAATTATTTATAATACTTTTTTATAATTTACATTTTTTTTAATAATTTTTGTTAATGTTGTTGCATATAATACTATAAATAAAATAACATAAATAGTTTGTTAAAATTGGACTAATGAAACTAAAACTTTTTCTTAATTTTTTACAAAATAATTTTATATAGCATAGTAATTTTTTCAATTTGGACACAAAGCTTTATCGACCAAACTTATTCATTCAAAAATAATTTATTATTAGAATATATAACTACTTGTATCCGCAGCCAGAATTGATAAGTTGGCTTTAATGAACCCATCGCAATTGCAGCAGCAAACTCAAAATTTGCAAAAATATGAAAAGCAAATGGTCTGAGTTGAATGCAGTTTATTTAAAATAGAGTAACCTGCTAATTATTTTTTTCATGGTTTTCCACATTTCTCTTTTGAATATATGTTAACACTCTCTATATGTTAATTCAAGTTACACCTCATAATTGCTTTTCTACCACATATTGAAAAACTGTGCGCAATAATCCTGTAACCACAAAGGATTGCACACCCATTTACTCTTTGACTATTAAACTGCGTACGTGTGCGAAAAAGTTTTCTCAATTCTTTACTTTCAGCAATGGTTTGTGGTGCTGGTGGTATGACCTAATTCATGTGCAAAAAGCTATCTATAGAAGAGCAGCTGTTACACGATGTTTTTTTTTATGTTTTGCATTACTGTTTTGTGAATGCTGCTTACTTTATCTTTTTCACCTATTGCCTTAACCGCAATTCAAGTTTTTTCAAATGAACTGACCTGAAGTGACTACTTATCGACTGCTGCGTAAGCACACGTACATATGTAAATACATATATACTAGTACATATATGCATATGATAAGTGAAATTTAGGTTTAATAGATTAAATTGTTGCATTATAACCTTAGATGAGTTAACTTTTATTTAAAAAATTAAAGAAGTACAGTAAAATAAAAAAGGGGTATCCCAGCCACATCGACCATTAAGTCTTTATTTACACACGATTTTTATACGTTACAACTAAATTTCTGCCTGATGTTATAAACTATAACTCAGTCTGTTTGGATATAAAAATTACCAGCCAGCCCTGATTTAAGTTTACTAAAATGTGCGCGAGTACATTTAAAATTTCTTTATTTCTTACTTTGAAGAGTTAATCACTTAATTTTGAATTTGAATAATTCGGCAAAAGTAAAGAAATGACTGATTCTGAAAACAACCATAATTCCAAGACGTGCGTCAGACAATCGATTAAGCTGCTAACCAAATGCAGTGCCTCAACGGATTCAATGGATTTATTTCTGACTAAGCTAAAAGGCACAAAAGGGGCATGTGAAGTGAGTGCAGAAACGTGCTGAGGAGCAGTCTGAAGAGTTGTATGCCTCGAAGATGAAAGTTCTGTATCAGCAAGTTCGACAATAAAAGAAAACATGGAACTAAAAGTGATACAACTTTGCATATACTCCGTTGATCACTACTTAATAGCTAACATTTTAATCGGCTAAATTTTAATAAATTTCAAAGTCAGGCACTGTTTTACCGAACTCCAAAGTACTTGCGAACAAAAAAAACAAAACATGAAAAATTTACATTGTCATTGCCACGCCGTTGATATAGCGGGCATTAATATTAAAAGCCTGATGAACGTAATCAGCAGTATGAAGCGGCTAACACCACCGTAAATCATTCGGTCGTCTTACGGCCTCTCTTCTCAGCCTTTTTATCTCCTCTACAATGGTATCTCAAAAGACGATTTTTTTTAATTGCCTCCAAATGGGTCCTCTCTATTAGCACCATCTCAACCTACCATATTCTTCATTGCCATTTTGTGCCATTACAATAGTTTGTTGAGAGCGAGAAGATGAGCATTTGTGTAAAATAAAGTAATAATCATTTCGTGTAATAATTTTTGCATTATTATCGGAGTTAACTAACTAATAAGTAATGAAAATAATAATAAACATAGTGTAAAATGATTGCATTTTATGAAAAAATGAAATGCTTAATCTTCATACGGTTTAACAAAATTAAAAATATCAGATCATTGAACTAACATTAAAAAGTTTGGCATAACGAGTCTCATAAGCACACATATTCATGTTTGGGACATTTTGTCTTATAACCAAATTAATCAAAATGACATACAAAGTAATAATGTCCTCAAGTATTCAGGACGACTTTTCAGGTATTCCTGTATATGATTGTAAACAGCACTACTTCAGAGGTAGCATTATATTCTAACTAGAAACTTTTTTTTTGGTGAGTGAGGCAGGGTTGAAAATGCAAAATGCCTTCGCAAATACGAGCGTTGAGTGTTGTGGATACTAAAACTATCCCTCCTCCTCTCTCCAGGAACTACTTTCTGTATTACTTCAGCAGTGCTTGAAATGGCCAGACCTATTCACACACGCCTGGGTCTATCATATTTGTAGCCAGCTTTATGCTATAGGCTCGTCTTCTTATGCCTCTGTCGGTGAGGCTTCACTTTATTGTATTGTGTTGAGGCCTATCTTTTTTCTGTAATAGATCTTCAAATCATCATTTGACCGCGTTACAGCTGTCCTCGCCTTATTGCATATTGCTAATTATATTGCTCAGCGTAATGCCGCCATTCTGCTTCCACATAATATCTCTTTCCACGAGCCATCTGTCGTAACTAAAGAACGTGCGTTCGGCGTCATCGCTCGGTGCTTCGAAATCGACAGTACAAAAATATTCTATGAATTAACACAAGCCAAGAGAGAGGTTATAATTTACCGCGATAAACCTGTCGTCATTCCATTTACTTGAAGAAGTTAGGCTGAAAGAAATACTCTGAACCCATGAATGGTCAATTCCATATTTTGTTTTTCACACATACAATAATTTTTTTCCTGTCAGAGACATCACCAAATTATGGTTTTATATTAAAGAAAAAATGAAATTTTTTTTTAATATCTGGAAAATAGAGCTAACCGATCAAATCAAGGGCTTTATCAAATTAATAGTAATGAAGCTTACTATCTCTCCTTTTATTTCTATTTTCCTTTAGGTTAAAGGTATTTCGGATATCTAGTAATGTAAATAGGTTTTTATTTTGTATAGAAGCTCCCAAAAAAAGTGGTTTACGAAGTGACGGTACCAATACACATAGAAAATCAAGCCTAAAAACATTTTAATAGTAGTATACTGACTCTTTCGATAGGGAAGTGCTTACGTACTAGACCAGGGGTCGGCAACCTTTTGAGTCCGGAAGTTAAAAATTACAATTAACAATCATAAATTTGGAAGTTTTTAAAGAGCCAAAAAAATTTTTCTTGCCAACAATAAATAGCACTCCCATAAATCAAGTTTTTTTTTATAAAAAAAGACTAATATATTTATTAATAAATAAGTGGGATTTTTCACAAAAAAATAGATAATATATTAAATATATGACATGACTAGATATTTACCAAAGTATTAAACATTTACTTACAACAATAACTCGTATTTCAGTAACAAACAATTGAGCAAATAAATTCAATGAGAGTGATGACTTTGAATCGTTTTAGAAAGTTTGGATAAATTTGGCTCATAAACCGTTGTTTTAAGTTTCAAACACGACTGTAAATTTTCATTTGTTACTTAGCTTTCTACTTTACTTTTAATTACTTTAATTTATTACCTACGAATATGTCGATCCGAAGATAGTCAGCACTCGAAATGCCAACTTCTTTACCTCACTGTACCATTCTGGAAGACTACATATTGCACGCGTCGAATATAAGTGCCTCAACACGCAGCATTTCTTTTACAGCTTCACACTCTTATTGCGTTACTTACATACATTTCTCGACGTCCAAATCTTCCAACTTACTTTCCAATACTGTAAATTTTCCACAAAGCGATCAGTTGCATTTCTAGAGATCCATTATTAATTCCAAATGTCTTAATGTGGTATTTTTATTACCATTTGCGTTAATCGATTCATAACGATCTCTAAATGTTTTTTGAAGTGAAACTTCTTAGGCGTCGATGGACGAGCGAGAATGGAAAGCGAAATTTCAAGGTCATGCAACGTTTTGGGCATTTTCGTTCCGCGAGAAAGAAAAAAGATATAACGCAGAGGAAAAGGAGAGAGAGAGCTATACCCTATATATATCTTAGATACACTTTAGGCTATTTTTCCTGAGTTTTTCCTTGTGGTTGCTAATTTCTAGTGAGAAATAACACTGTCTACTTTTTGGCGCTTGTTTTTTGGTGCAAACTTCTAGGAAATATATTTTTGGTGCCTACTTTTTGGCGTTATATTTCCTTGGTGCCTACTGTTTGGGGCGTTTTTAGGTCCCAATTCTTTTGGCGTTTTTTTTGGCGCTTATTTCCGTTTCCTGGCTAGTGCTTGTGCTTACTATAAAGTGCTGTACATTCCGGCGTCTCATTTATTGGTATTGCCTTGCGGTAATTTGTGCCGTTGCTGTGGTCCTGGAATCGCTGCGTTTGTGCGGGTGATGAACGCTCGGAGTAGTGCGCGTTGTTGCCACGGTTTGTGTCCGGCGTTTACCTACATCGGTCGACCCTACTCCGTTTTTTGTAAATTTTGGCTATTTGGATTTTTCTTTTTTTTTTTTGGATAAAATTAATAATATTTGCATATGGAGCTAAAGAGCCGTAGCTTCACATCCAGAGACCCGCAGGTTCTCCGCATCTGTACTATCCCCCATGCATCAACACCAATTAATGGTTAGAATAGCATTTCTTGTCGAAATGTATTACTACAGATGGCTCTTATCAAAAACCCAATATTTTTAATATCTCAATTTTATCTAATTTTATCTTTTTAATGAGTATTGCCGTAGTTCGTTAGCTTTCGCTCAGTTGGCTTTTGCTTTAAAATTTCCTTTCAAGATTCTACTCTCCTTTTGCTTAAGGAATTAAACAGGAAATCAAGGCTATGAAAGGAACGGGTCGTTTTATTCAAATCTGCTGTTCACTTGTAAACAATTCAGACGCTCTCAATGTCTTGACTATTACGAGATCTCGAGTGGGTCTGAAGTAGCACGTTAGTATTAAAAGTTTAGTTCACAACACACTTGAATGTATTTGTGTATGTATAAGGGAGTTTGGTGTATACACATACTTATATATGATATGTATATTGCTTATTTAACTTACACCAAATAGCACTAACGTATATCAAATGTGTATACGCATAGTTTAAGGCAGTGCCAAGTATAGGTATAAACTGATTTCTATGTGTAGCTTTCATAAAAAATGGTTTTATGTAAAGGTGGGGTAAACTCAAAAGAGGCTGGGCAAACAGTCCCTGCAGGAATAGCGACAGTGATTTGACCGCCCGTATGAAAGTCACTTTTGATGGAAATATTCGAGAGTGCTCAGAACCTAATTTCTATCAAATTATTAACGTAAATGTGTAACAGCTAATGGAGACGTTTATATACATGTTATTTTGCTACTTTTACCAACTTTTTGAGTTTGTCACTGCTTACTCTAATACTTTTTTATACGCAACGATGAAGTTAATAATCATCGCATATAGTAAAACAGAATTGATGCAATTATTAGTCACAGGAGACTTTTCAAAATGGTTGTTCTATAAATATCCTTCAAAAATGAACTTATTTTAATATTCTTAACATCTTAATTGTCTTATATTTCGAGCTTGCATACATATATTTTTATATTAATCGAAGTCTTGCAGCGCCATACAGGAGTGCAAGAGGTGAGTTCCCACGAAAACATTTTTAAAATTTAAAAATAAACCCATATGATCTCTTCTCTTACATCTAAAGCAAAATTATTGAAAGCATTTGCGCATGCATCAGTAAAAAAATTGTTATGTATTAGCTTTCTCCATCCATTTCTTGTAGGGATAGCAGCGGACAACCTTTGAGAAAAGGACAAATAGTAAATTTTAACTTTGTAAATAAACTATGTCAATATTTGTGTTTTACTTGCCTATGCAAACAAAAGGCTTGAGTGGGTATAAGAAGCATTAGAGTGTGAGAGCGAGATAGAAGAAAAAGAATTTTAAGGGCATGCGAAGCCACAGGAGCGAAAAGAATTCAGGTTCTGAGCGCAGCGCATACGGAAGCTTATTCTTACATAATTTTCTCTTACCTTCATTCCAGTTTGCGCTGCCCTCCATCTTTTCTTCGTGTGCTATGTGACAGTTGCAAGAATATCTGTAGCATATTTTCTGGGTGTTCAAAGCCGCTTTTAGCTTAGCCTTATCGTGCGGCTAACACAAGAATGCCTTTGCGCTTTTATTTTATTCTTCTGTATATTTATATGTGTGTGCTATAACTTTTTCGTTTAAAAATGCAGGTTTTACCAGCTAAGTAACAGCTCTTGAAAGTGAAAACCAGAGAAAGTGGATGACAGAAAAAAAGGGTTAGGCAAACACGAGATGCATAAAGGGAGTTTTCAGCGCAAATTGTTGGCATTTCGAGCTTGCACACAGTCAACTAACTAAACACGCATACATACATATTGTAGAAAATAATAAATGCTTCAGTTTTATATATAAATAAATATATACATATGGATGCTCGTGTCTGCTGAAAGTAAGAGCACTTAAGTCAACAAAGGCTGCCGGAAACATACTTTACAGTTGGTTGTACAGTTGTAGTAGTTCCCCATAACCCTATTGTAAATCGAGCTATGCATAATTAGCCTTTTTAGATAGTCAGTTCTTACAATATATAAAATATATTTCCCCGTGGTTCCTAGGTGCAACATAGAGCCTCAACAAACAAATCGATTTAAAATTGATTTATTTGAAGCCAGAAATTTTATTTGTTTTCACGAGTAGCCTGCTTTCTGCGCTTCTGCATCCACCTGTCGCCTCCAGATGGGCTGGTCTCCCTCATCTGTAATTATACCCAATACACTCCCATTTGCGACGTAGTACTTCAAGGAGGATAAGTATTTGTTTAATAGTAACCCATAGGTCAGTATTATTTATTGTTTTAGGCCAGAATATCCGCATAATTTTCTATAGAAAGCGGTTAAAGAAGGTTTCCAATGATTGCAAGTCGCACGTGTTCAAGTTCTCACAACCATACAGTACAGGCGTTGAAAACTTCGCTACTTCGAACTTCTGGATATGTGCGCCCATCTCCAGACTTTATTCAGCATACCAACGAAAGACAGTTCTTTTGACATGCAAATACGAATATCTGCTGCTAATCCGTCATTTTTGTGATAAAGCACATACGTTTTGTTTCAGCTATGTTGATTTTTGTCCCTGTTTGACCTACAAAAGCGCTGAACGCATCAGGCATATATCATCCGTGTAGTTCGAGTCTTCTAGATGCCCGATCAGACTATAGGCTGTGCCTCAATTCTCCATGCAAGCTTGTGTCCAACATGTCCGAAACTAAATTGAATAACAGCGCCGAAAGCACACAATCCTCCCTGACCCCTGGTTGCACTCGAACCATTTTCATGATTAACACGGTAGCAAGCGACCACGTGCAAATCCTGTACAAGGCTGATAATGTTTTCGGCACTCCTTTGCACGCCAGAGCGAGATGGGCTATAATTTTCACCTATAATTTCCTGCGGTCGCTTATAAGATGAAATCATTAGCTGTGACGGACCCTATACTTTACAAGCAGAAATTAACCTATACGCTGAACTCCAAGGCATGTGCTTTGACGTGAACAAAGCCAGAAGAATGTAACGAAAAATAAGCCACTGTTATTGCGATAGGCGACAGCAGAAGGTACTAACCATTTGATTATACTATTTGGCAAGAGCAAATGACGGGAGCTATCGCAAACTAGTTATCCTGTGAGACTGTTTCTATTTCTTTTGCGCAAAGGTTATCCTTTTCGTATGCATAGATGTGTGAGCATCTGCTATCATCTCTATCTCATACTAAAATGCTACACCTTGCACATGGCCATACTTTTATTTTCCGTCGCGCGGTAGCATTTTTACTCAAGTCCTTTACTGTACTTTAACGCAATGACTTTACATACACTTTCCACATGCACGCATACATATGTATATACACGGAGGCCGACATACTCGAGTATGTTTATAAACGGCACTACTCTACCCGCCCATCTGCACATGCCCATACACATACATGTACATACAGTGGCTCACAGTGGCTCTTGTGTGTACAAATTTCAAATTTCGTAGGTATATTTTTTATGTTTGAAGTTAATGCCGAAACAATGTAAGGAACGCGGTAATTTAGAAAATATATTGCGCGGTGGTCGACCAAAATTGCTGATAGTCAGAGCAGAAAAAAGAGTCCCGAAAACCCTCAAAAACTAACAACAACTTAAGGCAACAGTTAATATCCAAGACTCCGATGAGACAGTGCGCAGAGTATTCGGGAGTAACAATCGTCGCGTAGCACGGAAAAATCTGGCTATATAAGAATAAATAAGGAGAAACGGCTTTTATTTGTCAACACCTAGGAAACAAAATTCTTTGATTTGAGTTTTGTAAAACCGTAATCTATAGTACATCATCTGCATCAAATGGTTGTGGTATGGTATGACAGATACCCTTAAATCCATGGTTAAGCACGGCAGAGGTTCTGTAATGGTTTGGGGTAAAATTTTAACGCAAGATGTCGGAAAACTACTTTTTATTTATATGCCTATTCTCAAGCGATATTTATATTCCAGTGCAGAAAGAATGGCTATGTCAAGAAAAGAGTTTTATTTGAACTATCCAACGATACCAAACATATGTACAGCCCATGATATTAAAATGTGAATACTTCTCAATACAAAGTCATGGCATACAGGTAAATTCTATAGAAAGTCTTGGGTATATCTCTAGGATAAAGTGCGGGAACACAAAATTTCATCAAAAAGTGGCTAAGGCTGAATAAAAAAAACCCGCCGAATTTTGTCAAAAACTTATGCGAAGACACTTAGAGGCGGTTTCCAAAAATAATGTTTATCGTATGAAATATTAAATAGCTGGTACCCGTATATGTGCATATTTATACGCCACTTTTCAATTAGTGCTTCCGCACCATTTCGTTTATACGATTATTTTTTCATGACTACATCCAGTTTGTGCCATTAACAACCTTTTTAAGGTTGTTTACGTCTATGCCGGCCAGCTCATTGAGGTTTAAAAAAGAGGTTTGCCAAGGGCTAGCATCCTCGCTTTCCATAGGGCAGGGTATTCTCCGCTGAAGTGGAAGATAGTTTCCTTTCTCTTCGGTTGATTCGAACTACGATAGTACGCATTTTAAAGGATTCCCATTTTGGCTGGCTGTCCTCCTATGGACCAAAAGCCAATTTTCACTGCCGCGAAGCTACAAACATCACCTTGTTTCATATTTGGCAATGTTGATGTTTGTCATTTGTTGCAGGGGTGCCATGACGTTCTGCTAACTTTGCGTGCCGCCTTACACTTTCATCTTAAATCCGCAATTCGTAGATATTTTGAGAAGATTGCAAGAATTTGACTTGTGGCAGGTCCCTCTCTTGCCTGTTCGACCACTTTCCCATTTCCTTCAATGTGCCACGGGACCCAGATTAAGGTAATTTTATGGTTTACATTCAGGATGGTAAGGCTATATCTGCTTTGTTCCACTACTTTAGCGGTTGGTGTAGCCGAAATCAATGCCTGGATTGTAGCTGTGCCATTCGAAATAATAGCTATATTTTCCTTAATAGTTAAGTATGCGATTAGTAGCCTGAAGCTTCTCCTATTGCATGGAAAACTGCTAGTTTTATGCGAATATATATCTGCTCAATTACCCCAATCCACGATCGAACCATCTGTGCAGGATATACTGTCGAAGTTTTTAAGTGAAAGACCGTTCCCGAAGTGATAATCTTTCAGCGATCCGTTTCATTTAACCTAAATGCACTCATGGTTGTCATCTTCTTCATATGGAGATCTATCGAAATCAGGAGTTTCATTGCATTAAATCTATCTAACTGCACCAACCGTCATTGCATTGACTGATCTTTGTATTCTGCCAGGTAACTTGATATTGTAATCTCTTCCAAGAGCTTTCCAACACTACCAGTCAAAAGCAAATACTTTTGTGACCAATGAATACAAATTAGTTTTTTTTTTAATTTTTCAATTATTCTGAATTATTTATGTAGACTTCTAATTATGATAACTTCTGAAATAATTTACAAGTAAACTACAAAAAAATATAAGCATTTAAAGACTTACTTACTCGCATACACATTTAAAGACTCACTTGCAGAACACTTATGTGAGCCACTGTATATGTGCATATATGTATGTATGTAAGTATGAAACATGTAGGCCATGCCGATTATTTTATGTTAAGCATGGTATGATACAAAAACAATGTTTGCACGCGTTGGTGTGTTTATTTGTTTCGAAGTTTGCTGCAAATAGGCCACGTAACTCCTTTTAATACCTGCCGTTTCTAAATGCAGTGAGCCTGCTCACTAAAGCAAACATTCCCTACCCCAATACATATGTACACTTGTGTGCTTAAGTGAGAGTTTAATTATCTACATAAACGTTACACGTCGTACGTATAGAAGTTGTTGAGTCATCACTTAAATGTCCATTAGTACATACTTATACAGGGTGCCCGATGTGAGAATTGGGCTTTCATTTTAAAGTGAAACGCGTTAGCTTCGATATTCTTGCGGTTATTTAGTCATGATGTCGCTTTTCACATTTCATTCGACGGCTTTCGGTGTAGATTTTGTTCATGTTACAATATTCGACTTTACGTGGTGTTCCATGGTCTTACCGTCCGGTCTTATCCCTATAGATTTTTTTCTGTGGGCTTCCCTAGAAAGTAAAGTGTATGAAACAAACCTAGCGACAATCGCAACACTAAATAAAAATATCATTCGCGAGGCATACCGACATCACTTTTTCGCCGAGTGGCACCAAAGCCTGATTCCAAGAATGTATCTGACGTAACGAGTAACAATTAGAGGAAATAGTTTTAATTAAAAAATAAAGCCCGCACTTGTCTTCTTTGTAATATCTATAGAAATAAATTTTTATCATTAATAAATATTTTTAATTTCCTCCACCCACATCCTGTAATTAGTCCTGCCATAAGTAATACTTTTTTAATGAAGTTAGTTTAATTTAATCATGTAAATATTAGAAAAAATAAATTTTTAACTTCTTTCGAAATGGTCACCATTTGCTTTTACAGAAGCCTTAAAACGATTAGTGCATTCCGCTATTGCATCCCGTCAGGATTGCATGGATAATGACGGCGCTGCTCGAACAAAAAATTGTTGGAGATTCTCCAAATTTCTGTGTGAACTTCGACAGGCCATGTTCTCCAATTTTGACCACAAACTGTAATACAATGGATTCAGATCTGGACTTCCAGACGGTCAATCTTCTGCAGCTATGAACCCAGGAATATTGTTTTTTAGCCACTGATAGGTAGGTTTTTGCCTTATGGGCTGGAGCGCAATCTTACTGGAAGATCCAACGCTCTCCATCGAAAAGAGAGTACTGCTCATCTGCTTCACCACGCCTTTTAAGACATCCTCCTGGTACACTTTTGCCCCGGTCTTAACCCTTTTTCGCAGAAATGAAGAGATGTAACGCCTTTACAAAACACTCCCCACTTGCCTAGTTTATAAGGTCAAAAAAATTAATTTTTTTTTTTCGTTTTAAGCGATTCCTTATATATTTCAGAATATTCACACAAAGTTACAGAGCCTAATTCTCAGTATTTCCGTAGATACAAAGCCAAAGGTAGGCGAGCGTTAGGTAGTTACGCTGTGACCGGACAGCTATAGTACAAACTTTATCTTCTTTTCTCGACTTTTCATTTTTATGATTTCTTTGAATTGGCGTACATGAATGAAAAAAAACTAATGAACCTTTTGAAATTAAACATAGCTTGTTCCCTTCAGTATTAAATTCTCTTCTATTTGAACTAACAAAATAGATAAAAAAAATGTTTCAAGATTTTTATACCAAGTTGAAGTGAATTTTTTTTTTTATAGAAAGGCATTTTTTTCTTTGATTGAAATTTTGGAATTTCTCTCAGTTTTCTTAGTTCATCTAGAATAAAAAATCATGATAATTAGAAATCCATTTGAATTTTTTGCTTTAGATAATAATTACGAGCTGTATCTTGTACGCCAGTTGGAAACTTCAGCGTTGCAGCGCTTTACTAATTTCTATGTTAAACATTTTTTTCAACTTATTTTAACCAGTACACAAATTTTTTATACTTTTTAAATGTTCATTAAAAGATAGAAAAAACTTTGTAGAGCTAAATTAATTTTTTCCTTAAAAAAAATCCCAAAGAGATGCAATTTTTAGACCTCATAAACCAGGCTCCCCCCTTAACCATTACGGAGTCTGGATGGTGGCCACGCTGAACCTTTGGAACAACATTTTTTGCGACTTTCGAAGTTTTGGCATAGATATTGTTGACAAAGATGGTTCTATGTCCACCACGTCTACGATTTTATCCGACCTCAATAATATGCATGCCGGATCCAAGTGAATTGAAAATGTCAAATCTTAATATTTTTTGAAAATTGCCCTTAAAGTGGCAAATCAAATAAAAAAAATGCTATATTTCGTTGTGCTATATATCATAAAATTAAAATCATTAATAAAGATGTAAGCTATTGAAATAATAATAATAATTTAAATGCTTATTTATCGTAGCCGTAAATGGTGAGTGTGCTCACATAATCGAAATCACGGCACACATGGACTTTTTAGGATAAAATTTGGAATTACTGAAACGCCAAAAGCTAGAATGTAGAAAAAATTGTAATATAACTTGCTTCACAACTACACTCTTTCGAGCTTTTGTTAAAAGATAAGGGTGCATTTAAATTAACTCAATTAAATTAAATCATCAAATGAAAATTGCTTATCAGCATCCTTTTATATATGTTATATTATTTCCTATGGTTCCAGGGAGCAATAAAGCCCTTTTTATATAAGTATATACTGATTGCAATTGAACAATAAATATCCATCGGCTTCGTTGGTTGTGTCATGTACTCCGCCTCTGAAAGTATTCAATGCAATGCCAGCTAATTGTAGCAGGGAAAGAGGAAGGAAAGAACAGATAGAAAAGGATAGAAAGGCTTCACTTGGTTTGTCCAACTGGCGCCAGCTAGCATAAGAAAAAAGCGACTGGCGACGTTTTTAAACCCGGCCATGCAAAAAACGTTTTGAAAATTCTGACTACCCATAACCCCATAAGCGGATATCGCCCCAATCAAGAAGAAGAAGTTTAAATTGTACAACGCTTGTGAAAAATGCACGTATCTTAGGCATATAATTAAACAGAAAAGAAAAAAATGATTCCATTAATATTTTGTATTTAATTTGATATAATAAAAATACCACCGATGAAAATTTGCGCGATGCAAATTGTTCCTTTTTTATCCAATTGTCATTCGCGTCGGAATTTTCGTACGAAAAAAGTTGAAAGTAGCCAACTTTTGTGTAATCCATTTAGCTGTTAGTCAAATTCGTTGCCGCAACGGACGCAGCCGAGGCATTGTGACTGGCCTATAAATCAACTTCTTTCATCCATTTATGCTGTTGCATATAAAAGCTAAATCGCGTGCGGTTATAAAAATTATTGTTTTCGCAGCACAGCCCCTGCATATTTTTTAGTGCTGCTGGTTTTGTGCTGGCAGTTTTTCAAACGTGCTATTGCACCTATGTACGAGTCTATTATAAATATTTAGTTTTGCGTAAAAGTTTAAAGCCACTACAGTCAGTCAGAACTATCACATTTAGTATATCAAAGAACTATCACATTTATATCAAAGTGCTACGTTCTTTCATAATTTAATTTCGACGAAAGAAGGAAACCAGAAACTCTCGGTTATTTATTATTTTCTGCCTCATTACGCAAATATATAAATTTGATTCATAACTGGGCCGGTGCACCGATTTAAGTGGTTATTGCCTTCACTTCAATAAACAAAAACAAAATTGGGTTTGGGTGCTCTTACAGCCCCCCTTAGTTGGACCTTTAAAACTTGGTTATTTTTTAGGTTAGTACATACATATTATATACAGTACTTAATCGAAGATTTTTATTGAAAATTAAGGAAACGAAATTTTTGAGGGAGCAAACATAATATACAGTTTCAAAAATGATGTTTCCAACAAGGAGGGGGCATTGGAATTCACACCGTCTCCTTGAAGCGCTCCCAACGATATGTATAAAAATAATGTATTGCCAGGAAACCAAATGAGGAAATTGAATGTAACAGACGTAAGGCGGTGGAAGAGAAAGAGAAAAATGTGGCAGAATCACATCCGCAGAATGTCGAGGGTACGCATAGAAAGTATGGCGAGTAGTGGCCAAATAACACTATACCAATGGCCACTGAACTGCATTAAAAGTTATCTCAATATATTGTTGTAAACAAAAATCATCCTAAATAAACGAAAAAGAAGTAGAAGTTGTATTGCTATAGCTTCACTCCGTGTGGCATAAACGTCCTTAAACCCCACGAAAATATTATAAATCGACAAGTTTTGAATACTTACTTACTATTTTTTTACTTTCATTTTTAAATTTCTTTTTTTTTAAACGTCTTAATTCTCCATAAGCCGAATGCCCGACACGGAGAAAACGCGAAACATCGTTGAAGAAAAATATTATCACAAATCAACGAAGATTTAGAACGAATTCAAAATTGCATTTTGTGGGCTTGCGCTCTAATGGTCTATACAATTGCGTATTTATTTATTTTAATATTAATAACGTGGCTGCATCTATAAGAGTTTTTAGTCTTTTGCAATTCATAAACTGACTGAAAGTCGTAAAATTCAAAATTAAATACTTTTATACAAAGCAAACTTAAAACTAACTATGTACTAACACATATAAACTAGTATGTAACCCTCGAAAATCGGGTGGGCTTTTTTCCCACGGAAAGTAAACAGCATATGTGACACTTTTATATATTAAAAGTTATGATGATTAGAAAAGTGTATATTTTTATTCATATGTAATATGTAAGAACTTATGCATTTAACATTTTTAAAATTTGTTTCAGTTAAATCAGTAATTTTTTTTTTTAATTACTTCATTATAAACTACATTCAACGTCAAGTTTTCGTTATTGCCCATTTGAACTCGTATATTTTCCCAGGATCTAACCCGGCTTAACGCAACATAAAGTTGGCCGTGAGCAAAGCAATCCTCCTTTAAATGAAGCCCCACCCTTGATAATGTTTGCCCCTGGGCCTTATTTATTGTTATGGCGAAGGCTATTATAATGGGAAATTGGCGGCGCTTCAACGTAAAAGGAAGTGTGGTTTCGCTCGGTTGCAAATTTATACGAGGCAATGGAAATCGCCTTCCCTGAGATGCTCCGCATAACACTTCCGCGTGCAAACAATTCGGATGCATTTTTTTATGATAAGTCGTGTGCCATTCACCAACACAATTATAAAAATTTTTTTTTTGCCATTCGTAAAATTTCTTGGATTTGCAAAAGTAAACATTTTGTTTTCACAGATCTTTACATTTTAAAAAATTTTAAGAAGAATGGTAAAAAAAATTGTCAAAGTTCATATTCATATATGATTTGATAATGGCTGCAGCGTTGGGCATCGTGTATTACTATAAAATTTGTCTGAGAATAGCCCAAATACAGTTTACTTTTGAAATAGTATCAAATAAATAACTAATTTGTCTCTCTCTCCTCATTTTTTAAAACTATTTAAAATTTTGAGTTTTGCAAAAAGGATCAAACGCACACAAAATTTTTAAATACATACATATGTTTATATATTGTAGTTCAATTGTACCATATAGGCATGAACAAAAACAAAAGTGGATGCTTCTACCAATCATATCCAATACGTGACGTTTCAAACATTTATCACTTACTTACCTGCTCTATACCTCCACTTAAAGTAGGAACTCTTCTACCAACTCTTCTTGGTCGTCCTCTAGGCATATTTTAAAATTAAATATGGATGTACTTTTTTCTTAAAATAAATTCTATTTTGCGTCTGTCCAACACTCTTTCTAATTTGCACTGTTACCGCTGTTTTAAGTGAATTGACAAATTTCAAGTCAATTGTCAATTCATACCAATTATTGCCATCACAACAAAATTTTGAAAAAAATTCGCAGCACCCGTTGGGACTATGTTCATGAATACATATTTATTAGTAAAGAGAACAAAACAAAACAATTAAAGAGTTCTTTCCCCATACAATGCTGTGCTCATTAGGAAGAGAGCTAAACAAAGCAATCGTACTCATATATATGCGTATATTTGTGTGTCATCCCGCTTTGCATAGACATCGCTGTTATCAATATGAAAATTTTGATAACTTTACACGCAAATATTTCATGAACAAATTAGCCAATTTTAATTTTTATAATTTTCCTGAAATATGCTCATCAAAACCTTCCTTTTGATATATATTTCATATCTGTACGTGTTGTAGTTTAGTCAGAATAAGCGGCATTTTTTAAAATAATACTATAGATAAGATCAAAATAACCTTAGCGATAAATAGAGGAATACTGAGGTACTTAAATATGAGCATACACATATCTTTTCTTTTGAATTTTGAATAGAAAGTTTAAGATTTTAATAAAAAAATTTAAAATTTTTATAAATCTTATACAAAGTTTTAAATTTGATCTTTCGGGTTTTTTATAGTATGAACTTTATTTTTATAAAAAAGTAACCTAAAATTAAAAACAAAATTAAAAATACAAATATGTAGCGCCTTTATGAGAATTTAAGAGGTTCTATTAGCTAAAATGGTTCATAAGCAAGATTGAATATAATATAGCGGAATGCTGCAATTCCTGTATACTCTAGAAAAGGAAAAATTATTCCCATTTTAATATATTTGTACTGCCATTGACATATTTTGGTTGGAACCGTAAGAATATGATTTGAGCGCTGTCTCCCTTTTATTCTAAAAGTACACAATGTGTTTCAAAGTTTTCTTTATAAAAGTGTCTATAACTCGGTGAAACGTAGGTTTAAATCTCCATGAAACACCAAAATGAAGAAAAAAGTTTGTTCTAATAGGCAATGGCAAATCTCCGAGCGTTTTTGTGTCATGAAAAAGCTCCTCATAAATATTATTTACCGTTCGGAGCCGGCTTAAAACTGTAGGTCCCACCATTCGTGGAACAACATCCAGGTGCATACCACAAATAGGAGGAGGAGCTTGGCCAAACACCTAACAGAAGTGCACTCGTCAATTAATTTTTTTTTATTGTATAAGTAATCTGAAATGTGAATGTAATGATGTATTATAAAAGACCAAAATGTCTTACAGATACTGGCTCTTTTTTAAACAAATAAATAAAGATATATGTTTTTTGCTGTAATATGAATAATATAATTATATATTTAAAGTAACTAAGTTAAAGAACTATTCTGTATACAAGAAAAATTTAGTTTACCATACTTCGACTCCTTTTCTGGAAAGTTATCGTACCTAACTGGTTTGGGGTCGTGGAATTATTTTTTTACATATAATTTTTTTTTTTTTTTTTGTTGTTTTGTTACAAAAAATACCATTATCATACGAAGACACGTTTATATATTATATATACAGTTTTTAATAAAAAAATGTAGTAGTATTAGTTAATTTAATATCTTGAAATACCTTATAATAAATAAAACTATTAAAAGATGAAGCAGACCGATTTTTCATACTCGATGGTATGATGAGTATATATATGATGAGGATATCTGTCTATTCAAGGCATTCAAAGCGGCCCAAAATGAATCACCTAATTCGCTTTTTGAATAAATTTTATACTAATTAAAAGAAAATATTCCAAGTTTTCGCGCTTCATTGCTTGTCTGTTCGTATATTGCAGCTGTTAAGTTCACAAGTGTAAAATATAATTGACGTGCAACGCCATTTGCAAAAAATATAAATCTGCTGATGGGATGATTACTTCTACGCCACCTTGTATATGTAAATATATTTTACTACTCAAATGTATTTTTAGTGCTTCATTTTGTTCAAAATAGCGCAACAAAAGCGAGAATTCACACGCTGTTTTAACCCCATTCATAAGCGGTTTAAAAATAGTGAAGTTATACCTACTTATAGATATGCATGTACATTTATGTTTAGATGCGCATATGGACATACATAATTGTTTGTGTGAACTTTGAATGAAGTGCTTTAGCAGGACCACACAGCATCAAAATTGTGTACCTTTGATGATGCGCGAAACAACTTACAGGAGTTCAAGCCATGTAAGAAAATCATGCATTATTTGTTAAGTTTGCTTTTCATGAAATTATTTATAATATACCGACGGCCGTCGTAGCCGCATGTCTTGATACTTGACTACCATTCGATAGTGCGCGGGTTCGAATCTCAAATGACAGAAAATTTTTTTTTTCTAATAACGGTCGCCATTCGGCAGGTAATGTATGTCTTTCCATTTGTAGAAGAACACCAAGGCGTACACCACGAATTGAAAGAAAGACTGCTTGAAGCAACCAATAAAGAATGTAAGCGCCCCATATACTATTTATAACTAAGCTTATCACGGTTAAGCTTTGAGTTCAGCCCTATCTAAAATAAAGAGAGCAATTCTTCTGCTGGGGAACATACCCAGAAGGTGGACAGAGTTAAGGGTAAGAGATTTTTACCGAAGGTATATTTATAGATGTATATCTTAAGTTGACCTCGACTTTTGAAGTATTTATCTTTCATAGCTTTAACTAAAGAATTTATTTTAATAGAAAATTTTACTCTACTTGGCAATCAGCCGTTTATTTGTAGTCCCAAAATAGTAAAAACTAACTAGTCTCGCTAATAAAAGTTGTGTAGTTTTTAATAGCAGTAGCTGTAGATTTTCTACCAGTACTCATATATCTACCGTTCTTACACGTTTTTGTTTGCAACTCATGTATGGGTGTGTGCAACTGAAAAAGTGTGTCAAATAAATTTTTCACTTTTTCCTTACTTTGTGCAACGAACTTCGCACGTACATATTATATATAACTTTGTTGCTGGCACTTTGTTTTTGCTGTTGTTTTATGTTTACACTATGTGCTAGCATACTTTTGTCCTTGGGGCATCATTTTCTCGCATGTTTGTGTTAGTGTTACAAAAAAAAAACAACATAAAAAACAAAAAAATTACACATGTGCATATGTGTGTATCTGCAGGTATTTATGGTCTTTAGGTAGATGAGCTATTTTCCCCCAAAGTAAGGATCCAGCGCATACATACACATGTATACATATATCGATGGTGTGCCTATGTGTTTTAAAAATAGCCATAAAGGCAGATGCTTAACCGTAAAAGCAAAATGTAGGTGTGCCTGGAGCCTCCAGTGTTTATGTGCAGCAGTTAACAGTCGCATGCATAGACATAAAAACTCTAATTGTTCTATGAAAATTAATATAGTAATTAAATTTACAATTTTTACAGTCCCCCATTTGGCAATGTTATTATACAATTTTCATGCATTGGCTAATTTATCCAATTTCATCTATTTGATTATGCCATTAAATGAAGGTGGATAATAATAACTAAATTTCGATTTATACAACTATTCAAGTTGATTAGCGTAAAATTTTTGCTCTTCTGAAACCATAAATTAAGAACAAATAATTGATTTAGTGAAATCCAATCAAATATAACGTAAATAATAATAATGAAAAAAAAAACAAATTTTGCAAAAAACTATATTAACTGGAATTTTTGAATTAGCGGAATGCAAAGTAAATACCAAAATATTACTAAAGGATTTTCTAATAACAGGTGTTATTTAAATATATATAGGGTTATTCAATAGGGTTATTCAATGCGAACGACGCAATATTTTTTCTTTTTCGCTTGTCATTGTAAACTTCATTAGTAGAGTAGAATGGGGTAAGATAGGTCATTTTTTTTTGGAGAGCTCTTGCTACGGTGTTTTTGCATTGATTTTGAAAAATAAGCAAGATTTTGAAAGGTTATTTATATGCTAACATTTTGGTTATACTGACTTATGTTTGGCTAAATATTTTTTGGAAGCTGCATTCAATAAGACAAAGGTACTTTTTTCGATATTTTCAAAATCGGGGGGCACGATAGGTCACTATGTGTGAGAGGAAAAGAACAATGTACATGGCTTGGAAATTAACGTTTTAACTTTTATTTATAGAGTATGAACACTGCACATGTTAGGAATTTTTCTTTAATTCATCACGCGAGCACGTAATGTTTCGAACGGAATTTTAAATTGTTTAGAGGCAGATCGAACACTAGCGCGATCTCGGACTGCCGCGATTGCGTTTTTTACGTCCTCTTCACTTCGTTTCGGCGTTTTTCGCACATAATTATGCACCATTTTGCTGAAAAAACAATTAAAATTTATTTTATTCAATTAAAAGTAGTGACCTATAATGCCCCCAGACGGCTGACCTATAGTGCCCCCAAGCACATGTTTTATGTTAGTGTCGATATTTTTTTTTTAAACAATAATATCAAAAAACTAACACATTATTCGTGTTCAGCATTATTTTCTACGTAAAATAAAACTCACCTGACAAATATTCACATACATTAAATGCACTGCACCGTAGAATAAAAAAAATGCTATGTCGGAGAAAAGCTCACAAAAAACTAAACGACGCCAGAACTAGGATAACTAATGAATGGTGACGGCCGAAATGACAGTCGCAAACGTTGTTCCCCACCATGTATTCAATTCACATAAGACGAGTGACCTCTGCAAAAACAGTGCGACGAAAACCCCACCTACCTATTGTGCCCCCATACCTATCTTACCCCATTCTACTCTATACATTTCGTCATGGAACGCTACACACTTGAGCAACGATTGCAAATCGTGCAAATTTTTTATGAAAATAATCGTTCTGTTGCTGCTACTTTAAAAGCATTACGGCCATTTTACGGTCCATTTAACAAGCCGTTCCGTTTTGGGGTTATGTGAAGACATTGGTCTACAGTAACAAGCCGACGACGATTTGTGAGCTCAGAGCCAATATTGAACGCGAAATTGTTGGAATTTCGGCCGATTTATGCAAAAGAGTGTCGAAAATTGGGTTCAACGATTGGGCTTCGTAAAACGTGCACGCGGTGGTCATGTAAAAGAAATCGAATTTCATACTTAAATGTATATGTTCAAACTCGATAATAAAAAATTAGTTAAAAAAGTCAAACCGTTTGTGTTTTATTCAAAAAAAAAGTTGAAGCGCTCTTACTGAAAACCCCTATAAAAGGCTATTGAGTGATGATCAACGACTTTTTATGGTCGGAATTGGATGGTATTGATCTGCACAACGTTTATTTTTGACAAGACGGCGCTACGTGCCACACAAGCAACGAAACAACCGATCTTATACGGAAAAAGTTTTCAGACCGTGTTATCTCTCGAAAAAGTGATCACAATTGGCCACCGAGATATTGTGATGTAACACCTTGTTAATTTTTTCTTTGGGGCCACGTGAAAGAGAAGGTCTACGCCAACAGCCCAAGGTCGATTCAAGACCTCAAAGATGGAATTCGTGATGCAGCCCCATCGAGGGCAGCCACTTTGCAATTCGGTTATGAAAAATTTCATGAAAAAGATATTGTCCTGTAAGCGTGGTCGTGGTGGTCATTGATGTTATTTTCCACTATTAACGGCATACCCTCCTCTTTATAATGAAATAAACCTCCGATAATTTATATTAAAAAATGGCATTTTTCTCTAAATATCAAAATAACACCTCTTATTGGAAAACCCTTTACATACACATACGTATAGACAGCATTTGCGGCTTACTCGGCTTGGCTTCAATTGGCGTTTCAATTGAGTTAATTAACAACAGCGAGAAGAAAAATTGTGAACTCACACATAAGCCTTAATCTCCATGCAATTCACACATTTCTAAATAAATGCCTGTATGTATGCAATAAACCACATTTGGAATAAGCTGGAATTTACACACACACACACAGTCACACGCATTCAAAATTATTCATTTAATGACAATTTTTATTGGTTGCAGTCCTGCTAACCATGAAAAAACATTGGTTTTTCTACCCTTTACCGCTATTCAGTGGAGAATGCATCTATACGTAGTGAATAATTACTTAGGAAAGCAATTAAATTAACATAAATTTTTCATTTTCTAACTAATTTTTGCTTAATCCATTAATTTTGCTATGTTGCCACAAATGCTGCGATTTACATTTGGTGGAGTGAAAGTTCAGTGTTCACACAATGCAAGATCCATAATACCAAAATGTGCACATAACAATATATTTGTGGTTTCTAGCCGCTTAGTCATTGCTTTTACATTAGCTCATCTGTCTGCTCATACACCAGAATGTGCTTTTATTTGCATATTTTAATTTACATAAGTATGTGTTTTTGTATGTACTATAACACACCATTTTTTGTGGTTTTGCGGCTGGATACTGCTGGTTAATGCAGGATATTGTTTTTGATGTGTCGCATAGCGGTAATTTATGAAAATTGCCGATAATCCCTCCGTGTTCGAAAGCCTCTCTGAGCATAAAACGCCAAATTATAGAAAGAGCTTTGTAAAGCGGTCGTGCCTGACCAGGGAATGATAAACCCCGTAATGAAAACCATCAGCCTCACACATCCAATATTCACATCATAAATTGGAGGAGGAACTCGGCGAGTCATCTAAAAACGGATACAAGCCAATTCTATCAATAACATAAATTTTATACGTATATAAGTATGCATATATATATAGATAAAGGTACACACATAAGTGTAATCTAATTAATGCAAAATTTACAATAATTTTAAATACTAAAATATATTGGTAAATTTGGTTATGTTTTCGTTGATGACAGGCTGTGTGCGAGAGTTGCATTTTAATAGGTTTGATTTTACAACATCACAAATGGTGAACTATAAATCGGTATTTTTAGTTTCGTATTTTTTAGCCTAAACTTACATATAACGTTTTTACTTACGAGCTTTAATTCTCCTTTTCTCAGTGAGTTGAAAAATTCACTGGCTTAAATAATGGAATTAACTCGTTAATATTTTCGTGCAATGGTTTATTACGATTTTCGACTTGGATTATTAAGACAAGAGGTAATTGATCAACTTACAGAGATATTTGGCGTAAAAGCTACACACTTAGCCGCTGATACAACGAGTTTTAACGTGGACGTGGATCCTTGCAGAATGAATTTCGTACAGGCGATTCAAAAACGGCTCTCATCATGCCCGTCCTAACGTATGGCGCAGAAGCTTGGACGATGACAACATCTGATGAAGCGACGCTTGAAGTGTTCGAGAGAAAGATTCTGCGTAAGATTTTTGGACCTTTGCACGTTGGCAACGGCGAATATCGCAGACGATGGAACTATGAGTTGTATGAGCTTTAGGACGGCATAGACATAGCCCAGCGAATAAAGATCCAGCGGATACGTTGACTGGGTCATGTGGTCCGAATGGATACACACGATCCGGCTTTGAAAGTATTCAATGCGGTACCAGCTGGTGGTAGCAGAGGAAGAGGAAGGCCTCCGCTGCATTGGAAAGATCAGGTGGAGAAGGACTTGGCTTCACTTGGTGTGTCCAATTGTGCCGGTTAGCTCGAGAAAGAAATGACTGCCGCGCTTTGTTAAACTCGGCCAAAATCGCGTAAGCGGTTATCGCGCCCATTAAAAAGAAGAAGATTCAAAAACGGTTGTTGTGCCAGAAATTTTGTGTCAACCCAAAATTGACAATTGCTAACGAATATTGGACATTAGTGAGATTAGCATGCATTCAAAATTGAATGAACATTTGGTCGTCAAGCATATTTGTTCTCACTGGATACCAATTCATTTGAAAATTGCTAAAAAAAAAGACTCGATTGGTGTAAAGAAATATTGCAGATATTCAGCCGCAGTCGTGCAAAGCACGTCTAAGGCATCATTACGGATGCATCTGTGCATATGAGCCAGAAACAAAGCAGCAATCGGTTGTATGGGTATTAACGAGTTTAATACAACAAAAGTTGTTCGCAAAAGAAGCACCTTGAAGCAAATGGTCGCCTGTTTTTTCATATCGCAATTGTACGACTAACGAAACTTAAAACAGTCAATTCTGAGTGATATACAGCTATTTGTGTACCAGAAATTTTCGGAAAATTAAGGAAAGCCAACCGCCGAAAACGAATGATCCTTCACGAAGACAATGCAAGTTCTCTCAGCTCCTCACAAGAAAGTTAAGCATTCAAAAAATAAAACTAATTAGTAATCCGCCTTAGAGCCTTGAATAAGCACTTAATTATTTTTTTTGTTTCCGAATATCAAAGGATGTTGAAGATTTTGAATAGCTCATTTTTGAGGCATCCACTTCTGATTGGCAAAAGTGCGTTGGAAATTGGTTTAAGCGAATTCAAAACTGTATTGAATTCGCGGGAAAATATTTTGGAAAACAATTAAGTCATTTTCATTATTATTTTACTGTGTTTTCATTATTGGGCGCCAAATATAAGAGACGCAAAGAAAGAGTTTTTCTTTACTTCTTTTTATATTTTGCATATAAGTATATTGAAATGAATCTAAACTAGAGTACCGTCTCTTGCCATTGGTTCCGAAATATATGGTTACCTATGAGTTGGAGTTACAAGTTTTCATTTCATTCTTAATATCAATTCTTCTTTTACGTGCATTTAAAAAATACAATTTTTAGTAAGATTTATTTACTTTATTTAGTTTTAATTGTTTTATTTTATTTAATGTTTAAAACATTGTATTTGATGTTTTTTAATTTATTATTTATTATTATTACTAAATTTTTTTCCTTTAACTTATTTTAACTCTTTATTTTTAACCTTCCGTTAGGATGACTTCGACAATGAGATTATGGATGAAGATATTGGCTCCGGCTTTTCGGTATGTAGCTAGAAGTTTGATATTATTTTTTTACTTTGATTACGAACATTAAAATTAGTTTTTAGTTTCTTATTTCACTTTTAAATTTATCTAATTTTTAATTTCTTTGCATATTTTTATTTTCTTTCCATAAATCCTCGTGTGAATTATTTTTACGACATAGCCCAGTGAGAGTGAATCGGGCTATAATATTTTGGAAGAATCATTTTGGAATGTGAGTATTTACAGTCATGTACAAATAAAATTTTTTTTAATTTAAATTTCATTTACCTTTTATGCCTACTCGAAATATAGTAATTTTTAACTCTTACCATTGACTGCTTAGTTGTAGTCGCGCATTTTAGCTCACAAGGGTATTATAATTTTATTCACAAAACGGACACATGTAACAGCATAAAGAAATCGAAATGGATAAGTCCCTTTATCCATATTCGTTCATCCGCAGGTCCGTGAGGTGGTTGGTCTAAGAAATGGACAAAATTCATCATAAAAGAAGAACGTAATATCTCTATTATAACTGACTCACAAATGGTATAAGTAATGAACTCAAAAAACGAAAAAGGACTCAAGAAAAACTCTGAAAAATGGATAGTGTCTCGCCCAGTTTTTAGTCAACACGTGCATCTCGACATCGACTTAATAAAACTCTTTCAAGCTTAGTACACGTATTACTTTCCATCTCATTAAGATTCGTCTTAAAAGTTACTGAGATGGGACAAAAACAACATGCACTTAAGGCTAAATTTCTGTTCAGCCATGTCATACTGCACGTTATCAATGGCTATGTCTATAGCTACATTTATTTTTTTTATTCCAACCATTAACAGCCAAATCCCAAATCAATTTTAATAAAATATACGTGGACCGAATTTAACACTTCCTTACTTCTCCTTTTATTATTTTTCTATATTTCTTATTTGATTCGAAGAATTGTTATACTATAAGTAGAAACTTGGCAGATTTAATCCAAGCCGGTAAGATGAGCCATAAAAATATGGCATTGCATATAATTTTTAGTTCAATAGACTGAAATATTTTTACTCAGTGCCCTTTTTTAGCATTCTTGCCCTAAACCAAATGGATCAAATTGCTCTTTGTATAATTTGGGAATTTTTAATAATTGTAAATCATTTATAATGTCGAAGTCTCTTTCAATTTCTCCAATGTGCACCATACTTATTCACTCTTTCCAATTAAAATCAAATCATTTAGAGTAAAAATTTTCTTTTTAATTTTGAACACTGTGGATAAGTTTTCGATTGTTCTAAAACACAGAAGAAACAAGTGGAAAATTTTCGAAAGAAAAGGGTTTTTTATCAAATTAATATACAAATATATTGACACAAAAAATATAAACAAGACTTATTTACACTCTTTGCGATGGTGTTTCGCTTAAAAATGTGAAACCTTCGAAATATTCGTACTTAAGCACTTCACTCGCAACCGAATTGTACGTTATCGTTATATTTTAAATGGCATATGCATTGTAATTGGTGTACAAAATGTTGCTGCCATCGGCATGAAGTGCTACTATGCCGTGAGATACATATGAAATTTCACGCTTATTTCACGGCAATGCAATTTGTATGGATTTTGACTGCCATTTTACGTGAAATGCGAACTTAGTACCATACTTTCGTAAGGCAACTTGCTTACAAAGATTTGAGTTGTA
Source organism: Anastrepha ludens (assembly GCF_028408465.1). NCBI lineage: Eukaryota > Metazoa > Arthropoda > Insecta > Diptera > Tephritidae > Anastrepha > Anastrepha ludens. The sequence continues at coordinate 47,610,210 of NC_071500.1, read as the reverse complement.
TGAAAATATAACATTTCAAAAGTTCGATTGCCTTAATTTTTTTAAACTTTGTTCAAACAAAGAATATTATATTCATATGCTCTTCAATAATTTCTCATTTCTTGAATCGTTCATACATGACATACATATATATAAACATATGATAGTACACATAATAAAGCGGTTTTCAGTAAGAGCGCTTCAACTTTTTTTTTTGAATAAAACACAAACGGTTTAACTTTTTTAACTAATTTTTTTTTATTATCGAGTTTGAACATATACATTTAAGTATGAAATTTGATTTCTTTTGCATGACCACCGCGTGCACGTTTTACGAAGTCCAATAGTTGAACCCAATTTTCGACCACTCTTTTGCATAAATCGGCCGAAATTCCAACAATTTCGCGTTCAATATTGGCTCTGAGCTCAAAAATCGTCGCCGGCTTGTTACTGTAGACCAATGACATAACCCAAAAAAATTGGTATAGAGGCGTCAAATCACACGAGCGCGGCGACCATTCGACCGGTCCATTTCTGGAAATAATGCGCTCATCGAACTTTCTCTTCAACAAATCAATTGTAGCGTGTGGCCCCGTCCTGTTGAAACCATGTGTCGTCTAAGTCCATACCATTCAATTGCGGCCAAAAATAATCGTTTATCATGTCGCGGTATCGATTTCCATTCACAGTAACGTGGCGATCGTTCTCGTCAACGAAAAAATATGGGCCAATTACGCCGCCGGCATGTAACAATGATTTTTTCGGGGTGCAACGGTGCCTCATGAATCACGTGTGGATTGCTTTCCGCCCAGTAATGCATATTTTGCTTGTTGACAAAGCCATTGAGCCTAAAGTGAGCTTCATCACTGAAGATGATTTTTTGGATTTTTTGCTCTTAAAGTAGCAGTGACAGAACGATTATTTTCATAAAAAATTTGCACGATTTGCAATCGTTGCTCAAGTGTGTAGCGTTCTATGATGAAATGTATACTAATGAAGTTTACAAATGACAAGCGAAAAATAAAAAATATTGCGTCGTTCGCCCTCCCTATCGGAAAGAAGTTGAAGCGCACCTATTGAAAAACGCCTTATATGTAGCCATACGTGCATGTATATAAAGAGCTTTTCAAAAGACACGCCTCGATGCTGCTTTAAAGTAAAATACGTAAAATTTTAGATTATTTCAAGTTTCACTATTTATGCAAAATACTGCTCTTACCGATTATACTTATATATGAACAACGACATCATTTATGTGTCAACCATGAGCACGTATGCAGGTAAAATAAGCCAATCAGTCGATTCGTAAGTGCCTAATGGTTAAGAACGTCGAGATACCGATGTTCAAGGTTGTTCTGCACTCATGTGCGCTACAGCAGAAATTTTCTCAACAGAATTGACAGACTCAGCTTCGAGAAATTTTTCACCAACTTTTTAATAATCTACTCACCAACTTTTTAAAAATCTCCAAGCCACCCCATAACTATAATACACAATGAATATTTTAAATTCACGTCTTAAGTCGAAAAAGGTGTAGCACTTACAGCACATACGAAGCCCAACTAATATTTTAAACTGTGACTCAAATATATGCAATTTCGCAGTCAAGACTAAGGGATGCAAACTGAAATCCTCATTTCAGCCATTCTGCGGAATAGCTGTAGACATGAACGCAGCAAACCAATGCCATAAAAAAGGTAAATTATAGAAAAATAAAGGTAAATTATAGAAAAATTGTAGTCGACTGTTACAGTGCAATACATTGAGCAATATTGAAGTATTTTACCAGTATTTTTTTTACCAATTGTTAATGGCATAAATATTGGGGGTGCGACTTATGCCACATACACCAAAATCCCCAACAAGTAAATAGTCATGATAATTTTAGCAATTCATTCGCCAGGATCACCCGTTTTAACGCCATTGAACTAAGTGAAATTTCTGAAACCGAGCCCTAATTATGCTTAAAATTTGTTCAAAATTTCATCCAAAGAAGTTTTACACTCGACGGAAATTCAGAAAGCAAAATTTAATTATAAGCACTTATAAAAAAATGCTATTAAATTCTGTGGCTCGCACGATATTTTTTAGCATCAGGTTAAAGGAGTCATACAACAGCGAGTCACCCTAAACTCGTTTGGTATCAAACGGCTCGGAGAGGTCCTTCCCAATTCTGACGGCGCTGCTCGTATTGAGCAACGTCAGCAACATCGCAGCATATAGGCAACTCCTTTTCATGCTGTCAAACGCAGCTTTGAAATTGACAATAAGTTCGTGTGTCGATTCTATTTTCATGGGTCTTTTCCAAGTATCTGGAATCAGAATATCTGATCGATTGTGGATTTTCCAGGTCTGAAGCCACGCAGACAAGGTCCGATCAGTTGGTTGATGGTAGTCTTCAGCCTTTCACACAATACGCTCGCTAGAACCTTTCACGCGATATTTAGAAGACTAAACAAATTACATTTTATATGTATTATGATAAAATAATGTTTGGCGGTATACTGAACTTAGAAGCGAATAGTAAAAGACTCTTACGGCAATGACCTAAACAAAATTTAAAAAAAGTTCGTGGGAAGAGACATTTTTTTATTTTTAATTTCCTTACATAAAATATATTTTAAATTCCTGGCATGACTGTTGTAATCAAAAGTGTTCAGAATATTTTAAGAATTCTCCCCCTTTCCATGTCTATTTTAAAATGTTATAGCACATATCCATGCACACATCGCCTTACATTACGATCCGATGGGTAAATCGTTAAATATGGCTCAATAAAGCCATGTAGGGGCAAACATTCAAAACTTTTTACTTCCCCTAATATATACGTATGAGTATATGGCTAAGTGTGCACTTATAATACAAAAATACTAAAATATTACTTGCCTTTTCTGGCAAACACTATGCACATTTATATGTGCAAATGTTTATATGTACGCAGCCATAGCTTTACTTTGTATTAAATAGATTTTAAGATTTATTTCATAAGTTAACATAATACAAATACAAATATAAATAAATGTATGTATATGTGTATGTATGTATGCATGTATTCGTTCCATTAAATACCGACTTATAGACTTATGACCGCAACGTGCCGAAATGGATAGCTCTGTACACGTATTTATATACATGTGTATTTTCTATAAATTATTCATTTACAAACACATATACATATACTCAGATATTTTACACATACATACTCGTGAGCTTACAATGTTCGTTTGTGGGCACCACAGATAAAGCAAAATAAAGCATGATCAGAAATAGGCGAAGTTGGTCAATAACTAACACATACCTATGCGTACATAAGAATTATAGTAGGTTATGTGATTTTTGTCATATACAGTGGCTCAAATGCTTAAGCGTACTTACTCAGCGTTAAACTTTAAAACAGGTTTTCGAAATGGCATTTTTCAATTATTTTTATTGTATTTAACTTAAGGGGGAAGTCTACTGTGACAAGGGAAAAAACAGGCTTATTTTCCGGATTTTATTTCTAACAAAATATTGCTCGTACATAAAATCTATTTAAACTCTTATCTTTATTATATATTTAAGTTTTTGAAAAAAAAATGTTAAGTCAAAATATTCAAAATGGCCGCTGTGGCACTTCTGCAAGCGCATGTCCGCTTTTCTTAGGTGCCTAAACGGTGTACATGAAATCTTACGTTTCGGTGATCTAAAACAAAAAAACAAAATATTGTTATCATATACATAGTATTGACTCTCGTCTGACGTAGGATTATGTCGATAAAAAATTTTGGCGTTGAAAAAAAAATTCTTGAAATTTTTTTCTTTTTTTTTGCCTAAAATTGATGTTACTATTGTTTATAACAATTTAACAAATAACGATATCAAAAAAATCCTATGTCAGACGAGAGACACTATTACAGAGAATATATAATTAAATTTTTAAGCTGATTAATTTATCAGAACTCGAGATATCGTGTACACCGTATACAAAAACTTAGTTTCGAGAAAAATGCGTTTAAAGTTTCAGTATAGCAGGTACGCGCTTTGGAGCGCTTCGGGAAAAGGTCGAAATTTCAACGAAGAAAAATTTAGCCAGCTGTAACACATATTGTCCCTTATTTAAGAGGGTTCAAAGTATTTTTTAAGCTATTAAAAAAAAAATCGATTTTTTGAAAAATTCACAGTAGACTTCCCCCTTAATCACCTAAACAAGTTATAAATATTTATATTCAACATTTTTATACTGAGAAATAAAAGTAAAAAAATGCAGGCGTTATAATTCAAACGCGCTATCAATGTGCGCATTAAATTTCATAAAAATCACTACAGTTTAGTTTGCTAACAGGTTTGTTAAATTGCTTGAATAGGGAAAAATAAAAAAAAGAATAGTCAATTTAATTGAACTCATCCTACAGAGCAAAATATAACTAGGATAAAACAGTGGCTCTTCGATAAAAAATAAAAACCTATCCCAGGAAAGGAAGGCATGGTTTTAAGCGAAGTTAAAAAACTTCCCTTGCAGCAGCTCTAGAACTTAATAAAATGCGTAGGGAAACATCTTATAAAGTAGTTTTGATGAAACAATTCGAAGCGTGCTGAAATAACATAACTTATACGAGCAAATTGCGCGAGAGAAGCTTTTAATTAGTCTGAAAAATAATAGCGCTCACGTGAAATTTGCCACAGAATATTTACCCAATAACATAGGCGGACGGCGGCATTAATATGGTTTACCGGCACAGTTAATCTGATTAAAATTGTAGTGTGACGGATAAGTGAACAGCTAATTTATTTATTGAATAGTTTCGTCAGTAAAAAATTGACTACAGGCAACAAATAATAAAAAATAATTATTTATTTTAAAAAAATTGTAAATTGAAATTTCTCAAACTGTTCCGAAATAATTAGCAAAAGAACTAATGCAATTTCGAATATGTTAGTGCAAACTACCATTGCATTCTCCCCATCCCTTCCCTTCCTCCCCCCTCCTTGTCCTTCAATGGTATCACAAAGGACGAACCAAACTATTTCGTCCAAGTGGGCCCTATTGGGCAACCATTACAACCTAACCTAACCTAACCATTGCATTCAGTCTTTCCTGTTCTTCCTCTTAAAAGTTTGATTATTTTTTATTCACAATAAAACCTGTAGTTTTTCGGTTATGTTGGAATAGAAAATTCCACTAATCCGTTTAAATAATGGGAATTATGTCTAGTAGTTGATTTGGATTATCCCTGAGATAATTCCGAGTTAAGTCGTTAATCCCGATGAACACCACCGTCTTCGACTGCCTATGCTATAGGGATATATACTTCAGGAAAACGATAAAATATACCTCCTTTTCGTTCTTTTTCTATTCTTTGAGGTTATTATACACCGATGAAGGCTAATATTTATTATATATTTTAATAGGAGTGTGACGGATGGAAAATGATATGTCTGTAGCATTGAATTTGAACCGAAGAATACAAATACTTTGCAGAAAACAATATGGATAAATTTCAATATCTGAACATCCTTCAAGCTTATTTTAGGCAAGGTGCCGAACGGTTTTCGGGATATAGGGATTGCACAAATGTACTTTCTGCCAAGACGACGCCCCGCAGCACACATCCATGGTTGCTTAGATGCGGTTTACTGGTCAAACTACTCCAAACACCACACTATGGATAAAATTTCAAATTTTGTTGTCCAAAACTTTAAAAACAAATAAAATTCAATTCTTATTGAATCATGAAAGTTAATAAGGTAGAGCATTTGACGGTTTTCAAATTGACAGAACTCCAATCATTAGCTTAATCAATTTTACGCAATTTTTTTACGCAATAGAATCGCTGTTGTTCCAAAGAGAGTGGAATCAGTATAATTTCAGCTGGTTGACTCAGAAAAGTTTTTTTTATAACTCGCATGATCCCTCGAACTATGCCATCTATAACATTGTATTTATTGGCTCTATTTTTAAATGGGTTCATTATTTCTTTAAGGTTTTTTTGTCAGTAGTACAATTTGTACTCATGACGCAATGCTTAAGAATTGTGGCTAAATGTGCATATCTTTTATAATGCGCTGAAGTACTGTCTGCCAAAACTCCCAAATCATTATTCCTGCTAATTTGGTCACATAACTTCGCAGCTTCGCAGCCCCATTTGTGGAACAACATCTAGGCGCAAACCACAAATAAGAGTAGGAGTTCAACCAAACACCTAACTGAAATGCATGCGGCAATTATTCTTTTCTTTTAACTTTGCAGCTTCTCTTCTCTTTCCCCGAATACTCTTATTACCGAAAGGCACATGTGGGTGGTCAACCTTTCAATTTAAGGATGAGTTTGTGCGCCTAATAGTAATAATTATTATTACAGTCCAATCGTGATAGTCCGACACATACGGGACCCACTCGTTGTCGGATTATCAAATATTCCGGACTACCGAAGGTTCCACTCCGTAGATCCCACTTAGGTAAAGAGGTGTTTCACCACGCTCGTATCGCTGAATTATGGCCCATTTATCATTCAGCGTAAGTGTTGTATGTTTACGTTTGTTTGACGTCGATGCCATCACTAAGTAAAACCAAATCAGAAAATAAGGACACGAAAAGATAGAAAAAAATCACATCAACACCGTCAGAAATCGCGAGAGAACTGGCGTCGTTCAAATTTAATGACAAATACATTGTGACCGGGAAACAAAACACAATCCCCCTCTGCTGCTCTGCTACGACTGATCAAAATAAAATAATGCCAATTGAATCCATAGACGTTATGAGGTTGTCGGATTACCGAACGTGTCGGATTAAGAAATGTCGGACTATCACGATTGTACTGTATTATGTTTATTTGAGTAATAAATTATTCACTAAACTCAGTCATCAAATTTTTTCTTAAGCCTTTTCGAGTTTGTATGTAGTTTTTACATTAATATCTAATATATAAAATAAAGTCAACTTTTTGTGTGTGTTCGCTAACCGGCCGTGTCTTTGCACCGAATTAAACCAAACTTACTCACATTGTTAAGTAGGTACTGAAGATGGTTTCCGTATTGTTTGGATACCTATTGGTGAATAGGGTTCGAGATATAGGTCAAAACGTGGACCCGGGTAACCTTCGGATGTGTATGTACAATATGGGTATCAAATGGAAGCTGTTGGTGAATGCTTTAGTTCAGAGTATTTTTCATGCCGCTCCGTGACTAGGGTCTCGAAATATAGGTCAAAACGTGGACCCGGGTAACCTTCGGATGTGTATGTACAATATGGGTATCAAATGAAAGCTGTTGATAAGTTCTTTAATACGGGGAATTTTCATACTTATTGATGACTAGGGTCTCAAAATATATGCCAAAACGTGGACCCGATGTGTCTTTGCACCGAATTAAACCAAACTTATGCACATTGTTAAGTAAGTATTAAAAATGGGTTTCGTAAAGTGTAAACATTTTTTGTGAATTTTTTTGGAGTGGATTTTGGAACAGTGAATAATTTCTTACGACACTTGAGAATTTAATGTGAAATGCGAATGAAATTATGTGTTCGTGGAAAAAAAAATTTTTTTCGTTTTTTGTTTTTAAAAAATATAAATGGTTAATGGTTAAAAAAGCTCCAATGCTTAATAAAACATATAAATTGAAACGAAAAATTCATGGATGATCAGGAAAAAAGACGATTGTTTATTCATATGCCTTGATTTGAAATTTAAAAACAATCTTCTTTTTTCCTGATTTTCAATTTATATTTTTTATTTACTCAAAAACAAATGGAAAACCATAAAATATTGTCTATGTCAAAGCGCTTGAATAAAGAATAAAGAAATAAATAATATGAAAACCATATCTTTTCTGTTCTAAACCATATCTCTTCTATTTTAGTGTGCCCAGCGAAGCGGGCCGGGTTTGCTAGTTTTTTATATTATATTTTTTTATATGAACAAACGGTTGCGTTCTATGGATGCAATGAATGTTCTTGAAATGCTTCAGGTTGCTTTTCAGCCTAAATATGGCAATTTTGTTTATTGATGAAGCCATTAAGCCAACAATGGGCCTCATCGCTGAACATAAATGGACCTGACCACGTGATGATCACTTTTCAGAGATCGTCGATCTTCGTAGTGCAATTGAAAGATTTTTAAACCTTGTTGAGGCTTAAGCCTTTCCATGTTAAAATGCTATTAAATGCTGAAAAAAATTATTTATTTATATTAGCTTGGCAGAAGTCACACGTGCACTTTCAAAAAACCCTATTGGAAAAAGTACTTCCAATTTAGTCACCCTTTAGTACATATGCGTAGGTAAGCGCAGGAAAAAATGTGTTTGTAAATGCTTTCGTTCGATAGCAGAGTTTTTACTACATAAAATTTATGCATTTACTAATAAGAATAGCCCAAACTTGTGCTTTAGTACGTTTGCCGTTTATCTATTGTAAATAAAATAAATGCTTTCTATATTCGTATACAGGTTGATAAGGTCACAAAAGTAGAAGTGGGAATACACTTGCGTGCACATATTGGAGTATGTTTGCGCATATTGTACGTATGTACAAATGCGTACATGTATGTGTGTACATATTTTTGGTGTGTACACAATGAAGTTATTTCTATGAATGTATAGATTTAAAGATAATTGATGTAAGGATTTGTTAATTTCTCCATACAGTTACTTAATATTACCAAAACGAATAGCTTAATAATTGAAAGATATAAATGCAGCACGAAACTTACGTTATTGGAAAAATTGCTTCCAAATAACAATAATGGAATTAAGTGTTCAATTATCAAGTATCAAAAATATCCCATCATAAACATATAATAACATATGTGTACGTAAGTATATCCAACTCGATTCCTTTACGCAGTTACATAGCACCGTTATGTCAACAAAATTAAAATACATTTGTTTACAAGTGTGCGCGGGTATAAAAATAAATGTAACAAAAAAAGATGTGGGATAGAAAGGTTGGCCGCCGTAGGCGAATGGGTTATTGCATGACTTCCATTCGAAAGAGCATACGTTGGAACATGAAACTCCAACGCTTTTCTAATAGCGGTCTAATAGCAGGCAAATGAAAGCCTGCGAGTGTGCTTCTGCCATGAAAATGCTCCTCATGAAAAAACCGTCACCCGTTCCGAAGCGCCATAAAACTATAGGTCTCTTGATTTATGGAAAAACATTATTTTTACGATAGATGACTGTAGTGATCGATGTTTCGCAAAATATCGATCAAACAAAAAAACAAGTTTATGTTCGTTGTCAATGACCCTAAAAAATTATTTTGTTGTTTTTTGTATTCTCCATTCAGTCGTTAGGTACGGGATGTTAACAATTTACAGTTTTTCTTTAGTTAAGGGAAAGAGGCAAACCTGGTCGCTGATATTGTGAATGTTGTTTATGATGCCGATACTTTAACAACTAATTACGTGCAATTTTGATTTCGTCGTTACACTCAGGTGTTATGGAGGTTAAGAAAATTTTGATAATGTCCAAAATTTAGATAAAATCACAGAAATAGGCTTCTTAGTAGTCGTAACATCGCCCAGGAGCTAAAGATAAGGTTACAGAAATAAAAGTTGTGGTTTTAACAAAAGTCGCACCTCCACAGTTAATGACTAAACGCTTCCCATAAAAATCATCTTCCTTCGACCAAGTGTCTAATAAAAGATGTAAGCGCCAAATTTACATGTTATTCCAATAATTTTCAAAGATATACCCCCAAAATGCAGCGAGGCGCCAACCAGGCTCTCATGCACCTGACTGAATATGAAGGATGAATTTCCAACTTATGATTTTCACGAGTTTTTTCTTTTCAGTATTCTCTCTAGGCCAAAATTGAACCGGTTATCGCGCCAATTAAGAACAACATTTAATCTCCATGTATTTGAAATAAATAGAATTTTCAAACCACTTTTATAGTCATTTAAGGCAGATTTTTTAATGCAAAACTTTAACAACTTTCTTTTTCAAAATTTTCTTCGAATTTTGGCTTGAGACAAAAACACGTTCCCTATCTTTCACATCGTAACCACGTTGGATATGAAAGGCGCCACGGCCGCACAACGGCGGGGCATTGAGCTCACCAATTGCTCACACACTGCTTCGGAATCTTCAGTCACACTTTCAGTCACAATTTCCCAAAGCTGTTGACTTTTACTTGGTTTGGCATTCTGTATAGTTCTTTTTAAATCCCCCCACAGATTTTCTATAGTATTGAGGTAGGGGAACTGATATGGTCATTCCATAATCTGAAGTTTGTTGGCGCGAAACCAATCCTTGGTCCTCTGACTCGTGTTTTTAGGATCATTATCCCGCTCTTACACCCATTTTATTGGCATTTCCTCTTTGCAATAATGCAGAATTATGATCACGTAAATATTAGTGTCCATTACGCCATCAATTTTGAGTATGGGGCCTGCGCTATAATATGAGAAATATCCCCATAGCATTATTTTTGAAGCCCCATGTTTAATAGCTTTTGAAACGTTTTGTGGCTGATTTTCGGTGAATGTCTAACAAATTGTCGTGAACCCATGTCACCATACAAAACTATTTTAAACATGTCAGTCCATTAAATATAATATTTTTTCTTGCAAATTCCAAATGCTTCACCTTAAGTTTTGGTGTCAGGAGTGGCTTTTTTCGTGGGCTGCGAGCTGTTAGTCCAGCTTACCGTAGTTTTCTACGTACAATTTCTGATACTTCAGAAATTCATTTCTTTTTGAATTTGTATGGCTGACTACATGGGATTCTCTGTGGAGCACCTTACAATTCCGAGATCGTCTTGCATTGAAGTTTATGGTTTTTTTTCTCTATTTTCCGGCTTTTCCACAAGTTTGATTGCACTTGAAATCATTTGAAATTATTTTTGCTGGACATAAAATCATGTTTTGTGTTTCTGTGTAAGATCCTCCATCTTCTCTCAATTCTGCTTGCGTTGTTTTGTGGCATAGTGTTTCGGGCCACTATATTCAAAGCGTACGAAATATTTGTATGAGACTCACGAATTAAACAAAAAATGTAAATAAATAATAAAAACGTACTTTCGTCTAAATCTGTCCAAAGTTGTATTAATATTCCTTATATAACCATTAAAGGACTGAATTCATTGCTATTTTAATGTTTCACTTAAAACATAACATGACGTGCCAATAATTAATTACGTACTTGCATGATTTATTCAGATAAATTCGACACATCTGAAATCCCTAAACCCTTCGTATATGTTTTGTATTGAAATTTTATTTTGTATGATTTATGGGAAGATAACAAATGACTTCTACATAATATTTTAAGGCTACTGCTATTTTCATATTTCACAGCTGTATGTATAATTTTTCTGCAATCTCAGTAGACTAGATTCGCTATGGGCATATTTGCTTTCACATTTATTCCGCACATTAGCATGCAAAGGAGTTACGAAATTCCATCAGGACATTGATAAAAGACACTTTGAACATTTCAAACTTCTTTAATGTCCGCTTAAGTAGATGTGATAAATATGTTAACCTTTTAACCCGCAACAACAAGTCAAACTGATATTAATTCCCAACAAAATAAGCGTCGACTTGTTTACAAACTTTCTTTGCCAAGCACACACATTGGCACAATAATCCAAGCAATTTCTTTCACTTTTCCGAGAAATTACTTTTCTTGAGCGATGATATTTATTCTTTCCATACACACAACAAAAATAAAACAATAACAGTTCCGAACATTGATTTCTCCGAAGAATGTTGAAATTAGAATTTACCAAACAAACATGCGTACATATAGAAAATGAATGCTAGACACCAAACATATTTCAATATGTGGCATATATGTATACATATGTATATATTAGAAACTGAATGTAGTTAAGTGGATGTGCGTGTATGGAGCGATTTCCATGCATGTCGGCTAAAGCTTTAATGGCAAAACTTATTAACATTACGTATGGTAGTTATGTGCCCACGCGTATGCATGTCGGGTATGTTTATACAATACAAATACAATGGTTGCATGCTTACGAAAGACGCATGTAAATACGTCTGCCTGAGAAAGGCGCCCTCATGGTAGGTAGGTAGGTAGCTAAGATGGCAAGAGTACCCCAGGTACACTACAAGTAGCACTTACGTGCCGTTTTGATACCATAAAGTGGACCACTACCTGTGAAAGGATTAAGGGAGGAGATAAGCTCGTCTACAGCCATCCAGTGCTGTTGATGTAGCGGAGGAGAGAAAAGGGATCTAGGCTGGAGAATTTCATCAAGTCATCCCCAAAGGGGACGCTGAGGAATCTCAAGCGCCTAGCCGCCAAGGCCGGACATCTGCAGAGAAAGTGTTCCACAGTCTCTTTCTCTGCAGGATCCCCACAGCTCCTGCAATGGGGGTTGTACGGAATTCCAAGCTTCTCCGCGTGAGTGCCGATCACCCAGTGGCCAGTGATCACCGCAATGAGTTTGGAAATTGAATGGCGGGGAGTTCCCATCACCTTAAGCGTTCTGCTTATGTCATATTGAGGCCATAGTGCTTTTGAAATGGCACACGATGAGACAGACCTCCATCTGTCTTGCGCTTTTCTTAGAAAGAAGTTGTGTAGTTTCCCTTCAACGACGACCAAGGGGATACCGATGTCTGAGAAGAGGGCAGCTGGATTTGGTTCTGCCGCCCCCTTCCTGGCAAGCTCATCGGCTATTTGATTTCCCTCTATATTCCCGTGCAAAGGAACCCAGATGAGGGAAATGTTTCCAGCACGTTCGAGGCGTTTAAGCTCCTCCTTGCAGGAGTTCACGAGAAGAGAGCTGCAGTACGGCGACGACAGTGCCTTGATTGCAGCTTGGCTATCGGAAAAAATTTTAATGTCTCCCTCACAACAGCGATCCCGAAGCATTTTGCATGCCTGCAGGATCGCGAAAACCTCTGCTTGAAAGACGCTGCTTGTCTCCGGCAGTTTATAGGAGACCGAAATGCTGGCTGATTTGGAGTAGACCCTTGCCCCCACTCCAGACTCCATTTTGGATCCGTCAGTGAAAACAGAGGCATCTATATCCGTAACAACTCTCCCCTCTTTCCAATCTTGCCTGCTCGGAAAGATAGCCCTAGCACAACCCTCAAAGCACAGTTTGCGGATGGAGAGGTCGGTTCGAATATCAGAGAAGGAAGGGGAGATCTGCTTCAAGATGCTGCTATGCCCTACAGGGAGTTGTCTCCAAAGGCCAAACTCCTCCAGTCTAATAGCGCTCTGAGCAGCAATGAACTTAACCTGCAGATCCACAGGAATTAAGTGGAGAATAACGTTGAGCGCAGCGGTGGGACATGTCCTACAGGCACCAGTGATGCCTACACATGCAGTTCTCTGCACTATCTCTAATTTAGTGAAGTTGTAGCCCTTCTGAAGAGCTAACCACCAAACTAGGCAACCGTATGTCAAAATTGGCAGAACCACTAAGTTGTACATCCAAAGTACGACACGTGGCTTGAGACCCCATTTTTTGCCGAACATAGATTTACAGGCGTAGAAGGCTATATTAGCCTTCTTAACTCGATTTTCTATGTGCGGCTTCCAGTGGAGCTTGGGGTCAAGTATTACACCAAGATACTTGACTTCCGATGAAAGTGTAAGACACTGGTTGTTAAGTCTAGGAAGCTTAAAAGGTGGAGGCTTGTATTTTCTGGTGAATAGCATCAACTCTGTTTTGTCAGAGTTGACTCTGAGACCGCAACTGGCGGCCCATCTGCTGAGTGTAGCCAGGTGCTCCTTCCAGAATTTTAGCCATTACTGATGGGAAGGGACCTGAGACCATCAGGACCAAGTCATCGGCATATGCTACCACCCACCCTCGCCTGCAGATTCAGCCCACTCCCCGTTCTCTCTTTTGACAAGAGTGGTCCTACAGGAGTGGTCCTTGGATAGGATCCTGCTGAGTCTGGCCGAGTCTCTTACGGATTCGATGGATTCGCAGTACTCTTTCCAAGAGTTGCGCTTCGCTTCTCTAATGGCTTTCTTATAAGCTGGTGTGTCTGGCATTAGCATCGCATCCGATCAGGATGTTCTCCTTCTTGGGCTGGAGAGTATCCACTAGATGTTGCAACTCCTCAGGAGGCGCCGATCTGTCATGGGCCATGTAGGCAGACACCAAGCAGAAGCAACTGCCACTGGATGGTTCCACCCTGACCGCAGTCACATCCGGTGAACTGAAATTAGACAGCAAAAAGGCATTAATTGTGTTCCTTACTAGGATACAGGCCCTTGGCTTACCATCAGTTTGGACATAAAAAAGGTCATAGGATCTGTCCCTCAGTCCCATGATTTTTTGCTGCCAGATCCATGGCTCCTGAATCAGCCAGACATCGATGTCCTCCTCCCGGAGGGTGACTCGTAGGTTATCTGTGGCTAGTTTGGAATGACGAAGGTTAATTTGTAATACTTTTAACAACCTGTTCAAAAGTGTTACTTACCTTTTACGACTGCTCCCCCAGTTCAGAGTCTGCGTCCGTCCCAGACAGCCGTAGATCGTCGAGCAGCTTCTTGGTGTCATCCCCCAATTTCTCCAAGTCGTCGTCCAGGGCGACAGAGGCGGGGAAGACCTTCACTTTGGCCAACCTGAGGCTAAAGCGAAGTTTAAACTGCTGTTTTTCGAGTGCCTCCAGCGACTCGTTGTTGATCAGCAGTAATATGGCTGAGCTATGCTGCTGAGGTTCTTCTACTTTGATGACAGACCAGTCATCCATAGGAACCTCAGGATTCTGTAGCTTGAGACACGGGGCAATTTCCGAACTGTCCAACTCCATTTTCGGCAACCAGATTCTGGCTCGTGGTCGCCTGGGAATTTCTGAGGCAGGGATGAGCTTTAGCGAAAGCCCTTCCCAGGCGTTGCTAACCGTAGCAAGGCTCTTCTCCAGAAACTCCTTCGAGTACTGATTGGCACATTTTATCACCCTACAGCCTCGACAGATTTCGCCCGAGTCAAAGAGCGGAGCTGGCCCTTTTTTATCCATGAGGTGTCTGACGACCATGCCCGATAGCCGTCCCTCAATGGCATCCCAAAGGGGTAACACCGCTCTTCCACTATTGGTTTTGGCGTCCACGAGGGCAACTTGGAGATGATCTCTGGCCACCTCACTGTAAGCCGCCCTCGAGGCCGCGCCTGCCGCACTGGTTGAAGGGCCCTCAGCCCCCTGGGTTGAGGAGTATTTGCTCCTTTTGGCCACACGTCCACTCACATCCTGTGAGCGGTTGCGTTTAGCAGAGCTCCGTGCCGGTTTTGGCTGTTGTTGTGGTTGTTGTTGTGGCTGGTTTAATTTTGCTGCGGACGCGACCTCGTACTCTCTGATCACGGCCTCGTACTTCACACGGTCCTCAGCGTCCCGCTCGTGCGCTTTACCGGCTTGTTCATTCTTGGCAATCTTTGCCAGAATGAATTTCACCCTCAGGTAGCGCGCTTTGAGTAGGGTACCGGACGACTTCTTGTTCTTTTTCTTTTTGGTGACCTTCGCAGTGGTCACCGGGGCATCATTGCCAGGGGTCACCTTGGCGGCCTTACCAGAGACCCCCAAGGAGACCTTTCCAGAGGCCACCTTGATTACCTCACCAGAGGTCGTCTTTGTAGCCGACTGGAGAAGGCTTGGTCTTAGAAGCGGGGTGCTGTGTTTTGCACCGCTCGAACATGGCTCGACGATCGTTTCCTGGCTGGAAGCCAGAAGATCGTCCTCGGAGAGAGTGCCCAGCACACTCTCCGTTAACTCCTTTACTTCTTCTTTTGTTTTTCTGTTTGTTTTAGAATCCATTAGCTTTTTGGTCGCACGAGTAGGCACGGAAGGGGTGGTCCGCCACGGCAGAGCCGGCATGCCGTGGTAAGGCACTTAATACAACCGACCTAGCCTGGGCGTCGGAGGGGACCGTTAAAGACTGGTTATTTAGACACTACCAGCCATGCAGCTCTCGGCACGGGTACCTCGACACCTTAGCTTAAAGTGCTGACAAGGTTATACCGCCTTGTCACCGGTCGACAGAGCCTCGTTAGCGAAAACAGGGAGTACCAAGTCCAGGGCATCAGGTCCTGGACAGTGGGTAGAGGTTGCCAATTGGAGAGGAGTGGCTATATTGTACGCATCACTTTCCCATCTAACCCCCCGCGCCCTCATAGAAAAGTGAATGAAAATCCTGTTAAGGAAATTAATATGTCTTAATATTTAGCGTGAAATTGTATTCCATATCGATGTAAATATTGAACCCAAATTCATATACTGCTTGTTTCGGATTGAGTCGGAAAAATCAATTCAGTTTACTTGCAGCTTTCATCTCTCGATCTGTATATGAAAATCCTATAAAGTATGTTTGAGGGTGCACCAAAGCTATTACACTTGAGCAACAATTCGTAGCCTAGTCAATACAGTTTGTCGATTAAGTGTTGTGGCATCAACTAATCTAGCGAAATTCAGAAATACTGATTAAGAAAATATATACTTTTTCATGATTTTCTACCAATATTCACATTTTTTTGATTTCTTCCAAAGGCAGAAAATAAAGTTATTTCGTTTAACAATAACACAAAAATAAAAAGCAAAAACAATATACTTTTACAACTCAAATATAACAGTCAAGTCAATACAGTCTTTTCACTTTAGCAGCTCATAATTTTAAGTTATATGTTTTAAAAAATGAATTGAAAATCAATATTTTTTATGAGTACCCCGAGCATCCATAAAACTTTATAGTTTGCTTCTCATAAAATGAATCAATTCTTGAGCACTATAGTCCTGGGGTATCTTGTGTCACTCCTCTGAAATAATGGTTTTGAGCTATGTAGAGTTTTTTTTTTTTTTTTGATTTTTTTCTTTAAATATAAATCCTTTCTTTAAATAAGTATTCAATACTTCATGGTTTCAAGTGCTTTATGTTTTGTTTCGTGGTCCTAGTAGAATTTAAACTGAGACTTGTAGTCAACAATGTAGCCAAATTTTTTTTTGCACTATTTGTAAATTCGCATTGTAGAATATTTAAAAACTGTCGTGCATCCATCTTATCTTCTGTAAGCACCAAATCATCAACTCTTTTCCTGGATATACATTCCACATCACTACATACTGAAAGTTTGCCAATGTGATTTTAATGGCTGTCCCACACTCTATTGGACGCATCGTTATAACACAAGATGATTTTAGTTGAGTTAGGTTGAGGTAGAAACGTTCTAGTGACAGATAATCGCTTTTCAATATGCTCTGCAGAGCAAAGTCTTCTTTCCAAACACTTGTGAAGCATAATATGGGGTTTTGCAAAACTTGGTGGACTGTTTTATGAGAAACTTCGACCCCACACACATCCCTAGCTCCTCTAGGAAGACTTCTTATCAAAATTTGACGATTTGCGGCTACTTTTATCAACAAAATACGTTCGGAGAGGTCAAATATTTTCCGTGGTCTTCCGATTTTGGCTCCAGCCTATTTTAATTTTTTGCACGATTTATTATGTTATAAATAGTTGTTGGGTTAAATAAAACATTTCTGGCAACTACTTTTTCTATTGTATAATTATAATAATTCGACTGCGTAACCTCAAACGATGTCTGTTTTGTAAGCATTTTTAGGTTATTTATAATTTACGTACGATGCGATATTTAGATCAACAAATCACTCTAACTATCATTTTATGAGTGATTGATGACTTACGTGGGTGTTACAACTCAATTAGATTACGGTATATCAAATTCTCTTAGCAAACGCTGCCGAAAATATAAAAATAAAAATACTTCCTTGACAGCTGAGAGAAACATTAGTTTTATTTTTGTACTTTTGTTTTTGCTTCCTTTAGAAGACTCAAAAAGTTTGCAGTTGCTAAGTTCTGGGAACTATGTAAGTTAATGAACTAATTTTGGAAGACTCTCCAAATTCAATAATAAAAGATTTTTTTTAGTTCACGAAGTGCAAATAACTTAAATATTTCAGTGTGTCAATATATTAGAGTATATTATGCATGTAGAAAAATTTATTTCAATAGGAGACGCCATAGTCCAGATAACTTTATAAAAATTTTATTCGTGATCTATTTTTGCTCAATTCGCTCTAGTTTGTTTCATATATGCATTATTATTGTAACTCATCCAAGCTGACTCGACATGTAGAGTTTTGGTCAAATACTTCTAAAATTAATTAACTCCGCAACTTTGACCTAGCGTGGAGGTTATTGAAACTGACTTGTAAAAAAGTGTTAAATAATCTGTTGGCGCATAAATCCTTTGCTCGATGTTTAACCGAGCTCCTCTTTCGATTGTGAAGTTCGCTTTGATGTTGTTCCACAAATGCAGGGATCTGCAGTTATATGTCGACCCCGAAATACCGACAATTTTTTTGAGGAGCTTTTTTACAGCAGAAATACACTCGGAATTATTGCCCTAGCCTTCTCAGCGGCGACCGCTACTACGTAAAAAACCCTTTTTTATCGTTTGATATTTGTATTGGAAATGTATCATTTCATATTTTGTTGACATTGGCGATGGCAAGCAATACAGTATGTCAAAGCGATACTGGGTCGATTACAGAAATCTAATTGATTATCAGTTCACCTAATTTTCAGCATTTTTGCTAAAATTTATTTATTGGTTGGATTTGTTGTTGAAATTTGTTTGGTTTCAAGTTTTACCTTGAATTCACAGAACTTGAATACTCTTGAAGGTCGCGCAGCGCAAGTAAAGTTAAAGAGATTTTATGTATATCACTCTTAAAAGGTGGCGCAAAATTAATCATCAAGTTCGTCAATTTTACGTTTGAATGACTTGTTTACTTAATAAAAATAATGTTTTGGAGTAATGGAAATCTTCATTTTGTCCTTTAAGCGTGCATATTGCTTGCCTGCTTATATACTTTCAATAAAATGACGGCGAAAATATTTTTCAAATAATACTCACTTTACTATAAATAGCGTTTCCAAGTGAAAATTTTCAAAATCTCGATTAAGAACTACACTTTTTTATGTTTTTTCATTCACGTTAAGCCCTTCACTACATCGGCTTAAACAAACATAGCAGTTATAGAGAAATGCCTCAAGAGAAATGCGATTACACCTACAGCTTCCTTCTCATTTTCAGAAGTAAAAAATAAACTAAATAATTACAATGTTTGAGGTAACCGTTTGAAAGTTAACCAAAAAAATGAGTTTTTGTGATGTAAAATTCACACCAAATGACGACACATGCCTGCAACCCAAAGGGGACTTTTTGCAAGAAACTGTGAAATTTAGTTTTCTAAAGCGGCAAAATAAAGATAAAGGGTCAGAAATTCATTGCTTCTGTGCATCCTAGCCATATTTCTTGCGCGCAAGAACTTGTGCACAAGGATATCACAACTTTGTTTGCATAACAGTTGCTTGTTATTGCACAAAGGAATCGAGATAGATATGGGCGTATGAATACCAAAATGCTCAGAATGATCAAATAACTTAATTTAGCATTAATTACAACTATGTGATCCAAAATTAATATATTTCAATAAAATTTGGTACAGATATTTATCTTTGTCCAAGGAAGTTTGGTATGGAAAATGACCGAAATCGCGCAATAAGCACGTCCACCTTTCATATAATAGATATGAAAAAAGGAAGGAAAACTTATAAAAACAATAAAAGTAGAAGTGATAAGCCCATGTCAATGTCAAACTTGCTCATTCATCTCATTATTTTTTCCATCCTGATTGCAACTTAGTGGAATGAAATTCGGAATATTCTCTGACAGTTATCGTAAATAAACACTGCAAATATCTTAATTCACTGATTTTAAAATATTTAAGGGAAACCTGGTAAATATTATTCAACAGGTGCTTTGAGAATTGTCAATATGATCTTCTAAGACCCCGAATAAAATTTAATAGCTGACTAATACAAGGAAATAATAATTAATCCATAAACTGAAAGAAGTAAAGGAAAATATTTCTTCATATTTGCAGTACCTTACTATGAAATTGCGAGTTCTATACGAATAGTGTGTTTCTTCTCCTTAGCAGTATTGTAGGCTAATTTTTGTTTGAGAACTCTCTTTGCTGGCTTAGACGCTAACGCGCAACTTTTTGTTTCCCCCTTCATTGCTTATTTAGGAAGTAAAGTGGGACTCATCTTTAACGGACAGGCATGAGGAGTAATCGTAAACTTACATGGAGTACTTTGACAGTAATCTAACTCTGACCCCAAGTTCTACTGGGATAAAGATGCAATTTTAAATTTAATGTTATATTCATATACTACCCTTGGCATCTCTGGCTAATTTAATGAAGAATATAGCGATTTTTGAAAAGCCTGGTTTTTGGTACCGAGCAGTTCCATTTAATTTTGTTTGAGAAATAAAATTTATGTTGGAAAAACATTAAAAATATTGAGGGAGCACTTCGGTGAATAGTACACGAGGTGACCAGTTTATGTTATAAAAAAGTATTGTCGTTGAAAACGAAACTCTCTCTGGATGGCCATTAACACCACATGACTAATTCTTAGTTTTGGTATCACAAAACTGTCGGTTGACAGTTAAAAACCTCGCATATGCTATTAAAATTTCACTTGAATCATGTCGAACTGTTTCGAAAGATGTTTTGTGCCTGAAAAGTGAAGTGTCGCCTTTGGGGAGGCGCAGATTTATCGAAAGCATTTCTTTAACGATTAGGTAAATATGATTCCAAAATCAATGTGCATATACGTCGTAGCTCCGTAGGGTTTCAGTGTTGCACTTAGTCGAGAGAACGCGTAAACTTGAATTGCGGCACTCTTTTAAACCCATTTTGTAAGTCGACTTCAAAAATTATTTTCGAGTACTAGAAAAAGTGCATGCAAAAATGAATGTATTATATTAAGAATAGTGTATTTTGAAAGTGACAAAAGATGTTTAGAGAAATAAATAAAGATTTAGAAAAAATTAGAAATTACACCCTACTTTTTGTTCACATTGCATATTTTCCTCATCAAGTGCAAATCTATTGGCTTAAAAAATAACTTTAAATTTAATGGAAAATCATCAATCACTAGTTAAAAAGAATAAATATTGCATACATATTTTACAGTCACTTATTTGGTAATTTACTTTGAACTTACTTTTATTTTAAAAATTCTGGGTGTGCCCGCCAAAATAAGGAAGATAAATATCTCTCTATTTATGTATGATCCATTTTTGGCAAAAAACTATTCGTAATAAACCACAGGAGTCAAATAGAATTTTATGACTTTTTCGTAACAAAATTAATTTTTTTTTGTCATACCAACACAATTGACCTGCATTTAGTTTCAACCAAACACATTTTGCTATAAAACAGGAATTTCCAAGACAAAAATGTAAACAGAAATATTCAATGCACTAATACAACGAGATCTACCTGTGCAGCATTTTAGGGAATTGTAATAAACATCTAATTTGCGATAATTCCAATTTTTTCAAATTTTAGAACTGAATTTTTAATTATTTAGATATTTATTTATGAGTATATACAAATTAAATGCCGGTTTGTAATTTTAGTTCAGAATCGGCATATGAGAGCTCTGCCATGCTTGTACTACTTGCATCTTATGTTGGAACAGGACGATATCGGTCAATAACTACAGCCACCTTCCAACTAACAGTAAAACACAATAATATCTTTTATAAATAAATATCTTTTGTAGAAATACATTGGAAGGATATATTTGGAAAATGGGTGGTGCCACACAAATTTTTGGATTAATTTGTGTAACTCATCTTAAATTCTTAGTTAAGTTATCGGCTTGGAAATTCTTATTTCATATATACATTTCTGTAAAAAAATTGTGTTGGAATTGTATTGGAATAAATCTATATACATATTATTTTTCTAATTACATTGCTTCCACAACATGAACACCCAATACATACTTATTTGCAATTTTCAAAATTGGCTTGGGGAATTTATATTTGTTTTTTGTTTCCTATTTGCTTTTAGTATGGAAAAGTCATAAAATTCGATTTGATGACAGTAGTTTAATGTGAAAAAATGGTCGAAAAATATAATACATTTCTTTGTCACAGTGAAATATCTACAAGCCATGTTGCGCATACGGCAAAATGGATCATACATAAATAGTTAATTATTTATGTTGTTTATTTCTGTAGCACACCTAGGATTTTAAAACCAAAAATAGTTCTAAAATAAATTACCAAATAATTGACTGTAAAATATGTATGCAATATTTTTAGTAGTGCCTGTATACATATGCATGAATTTTTCCATTAAATTGTAAGTTATTTTTGAAGCCAATAGATTTGCACTTGATGAGGAAAATATGCACAGTGATCAAACGTGTGTAATTTCATATATTTTTCGAAATCTTTATTTATTCTTCTAAATATATTTTATCACTCTCAAAATACACTCCCTACAATACACTAATTCTTACATGCACTTTTTCTAGTACTCAAAAATAATTGTTGAAGTCGACTTACAAAATGAGTTTCAAAGAGTGCCGGAACTCGAGTTTTGCCCTCTCTCTGAACAAAGTGTAACACAAAAACCATACGGAGCTAAGTCACAGGAATATGTACATTGATTTTGGAATCATATTTACCTAATCATTAACGAAATGCTGTCGATGAACCTATGCCTCTCCAAAGGCGACATTTCACTTTTCAGGCACAAAATATCTTTCGAAACAGTTCGCCATGATTCATGCGAGGTTTCTAACTGTCAACGGATAGTTTTTTGATACCAAAACTAAGAATTATTTATGTAATGTTGATGCCCATCGAGAGAGAGTTTCGTTTTCAACGACATCTGTACCTTCTTGGTTAAGGCCAACTTCATAACATTTTTTATGACATGAACTGATCACCAAAACCCTCCTGTAATATTCTTAATGTTTTTCGAACAGAAATTTTATTTCTCAAGCAAAATTGAATGGAGTTGCTCGGCTCCAAAAACTAGGCTTTGCAAAAACCGCTAAATTTGTATATCATTCTTCATTAAATTAGCCAAAGTTGCCAATGATAGTACTACCAACCTAAATGAAAATATCTTTTTATTAAATTTACAATTTCATTCTGATCCCAGTAGATCTTGGGATCATAGTTGGATTAATGTCAGAGTACTCAGTTGTAAGCTTACGATTACTTCTCATGCATGCCCGTTGAAGACATCTGCCGACTTACTTCCTAAATATGCAACGAAGGGGGAACTAAAAGTTTCATTTTAGCTCCTAACCCAGCAAAGTGGGAGTTCTCAAAGAGCATCCTGTAAACCTGCTGAAAGATAGAATGCATCCTATAAAACTCGCTATTTGACAGTAAACTACTACAAATATGAAGAAATATTTTCCTTTACTTCTTTTAATTTATGCATTAATTATTATTCTGAATGTAGAGTTTTCTTTATAAAACTCCTAATTTGCATGCCTTAACCAGTTTTAAAATTTTATTCGTGATTGTAGAAGGTTCATATTGACAATTCCCAAAGCACTTGCAAAATCATATTTGATTAAAGCGCAAACATTCAACAAGGTGTATTGATAAACAGTGAGGAAAAGTTTTTGAAAGGTACTTTTCATCTGAGTACATCTCAGGTCATTTCCACCACCCACTTTATTTATCATATTTCTCTTAAATATTTTTAAATTCTTTATTTCTTCTTTTACACTACGTCTCTGCAACAGCCCCCAAAAAAATATTCCTCATTTGATATTTCCCCAAAAATCATAGTGGAGACAATTTACGCCAGAATTGGGGTTTGTTCTGATGTTTTTATACAAAAGATAAACCCAAGAATACCGAAAATAATTTTTTATCACCTGTTCTTTTCCCTAAAGAGCGAATATTTAGCAAGAAATCTCGCTTGTTGCCGAAAATTATTTGGAAAATAATATCAACTACAAATACATATTTTATGTGTGGCTTTGGGAGATGTATTTGTTTTGGTCTATAATTCCTGCATTAAACACACCCAATTTCAAACGTTTTGTTTTTGTTATATTTATTTCTTTTTATTAATTTAACTAAATTTTAGCTGATTTCCTTTCACCTTTTAATGAAAGCATAGTGAAGTAAAATTGAAAATGTTTTTGTTGTTTCTTAAATTATTCTACTTGGAAATCAATTCAATTCAGCATTCGCGTAACCGAATGTTCAAAGCACTTATGCCGCTGAGAAAGAGATACCTTCAAAGCGAGCTGTTCAAAGGCTTCAACAGTTTCTTCAGACTGTGAAAAAGTCAGAACCCGCACTTTACTTTCGATCTTTGGGAGCAAAAAGAAATCATTAAGTGCAAAATCAGGGCTGTACGATGGACGACCCATTAATTCGCTCGTTTAATAGTCTAGAAACTCACTTGTGTAAGCCGATATATGAGAACTCGCACTGTATTGGTGAAGAATGAATTGTTTCTTGGGTTTGCTTTCCTTAGTTCTCTGATAATTTCTGGTAAACAAATGTTTGCATATCGCTCAGAATGGACTGTTTAAAGTTTATATAGTCTTGCAGTTGCAATATGAAAAAACAGGCTACTATTTGCTTCGACGTTCTTCTTTCGCGAAGAAATTTTGTTGTCGATTACTATTTTGTTTCCAGGATTCGATACCTATGGACATGCTTGGAACCACCGCGGCTGAATTTCTTCAACATATCTTTACAGAAATCGACACGAGGCCTTTTTGGGGACTTGCCAAGCTCTGCTATATCCAGTGAGAACAAATCTGTTCAATATTGAATATGTTTTAGTCCCACTAATGCCCAGGAATGACACGATAAAATGACACATGACGATCCTGCGTTATCAATTGAGGCACAGCATCGATTGTTTCTGGCACAACAAATCTTTCTGGACGGCCTTCACAAAACTCATTCTGCAAGGAGCTACGGCCACATTTGTACTCGTTGTATCAGCATTTCACAGTTGTTGAATGTGGTTTTTTAACGCCAAAATTCAAATCAGGTTGATCAATGCACTCCTCTCTCGATAATCCGTTCCGAAAATCGTAATACACGAAAATGTTCACGAGTTAATTCAATGAAGTTATATGAAGTTTTCAACTCAAAGAACATAAAACAGGAAGAAAGAAAAGCTCATAATTAATTCGTTTCTTTTTAATTATGTTTTGTCTTCGATGCGATAACGACAGTTTTGGGCAACATTTTGTAGATCAACTGGTGGACCCGAAAATTTCCATATATAAGTAAAAGTTTTAGTTGTATGGTTACTTCGCCTGCTGTGGGCGCACCCACCATTAATCCGGCTAATTAATTGGGTCGGTGTGCGCACCTACACCTACACCGTTCAAAGAGTTGGCCAACAAAGCGTCTGCGTACCTGCATAGTTGTTTACTGTTTCCCATATGATGTAACGCAATTGTTGAATATTTTATGAAATTGCAGTCGACAAAGTGTCCCAACAATACCAGCGTATGCATACATATGTATGTGGATCATATACCTACTTCAGCTTTATTATAAACACCTACAGCGAATTAAATTTTGCAAAAGCAAACAAAGAGCTGCACAGAATGAAACTCACACACACACACACAAACACACAGAGCTACTAACAATACCAGTTCGACAATACTCACAATGAGCATTTTTCATATCATAACTCAAAAACTCATTGTTTCCAACAAGTTGTAATAAATAAAAATATCCAACATTTTCGTTCCGTACATAGTAAATAACATCGTAACGCCTCTAGCCATTTTCATGGGACGACATGCTATGCTTGCACTTCTACTCGTTTTGACTGCCATTTGCCATTTTTCCTTACACATTTACTCGTATTTGGTTTTTCTTCTTTGTTTTCTGCTGGTATTGAAAGACCTTACGCAAGTTGTATTCACACCATATCCGTACATATATAAAGGGTGTTTTTTTAGCCGGATGAGAACTATCGACATCGATAACTGGGGATTGACAGCTGAGATGGCAAACTGTGTAAAAATTTCTGTTCAGAAATGTTTGGCGGCCGCCGTAGCCGAGTGGGTTGGTGCGTGACTAACATTCGAAATTCACAGAGAGAACGTAGGTTCGAATCTCGCTGAAACACCAAAGTTAAGAAAAAGTTTTTTCTAATAGCGGTCGCTCCTCAGCAGACAATGGCAAACCTCCGAGTGTATTTCTGTCATCAAAAAGCTCCTCATAAAAATATCTGCTGTTGGGAGTCGGCTGGGAACTGTAGGTCCCTCCATTTGTGGAACAACATCAAGTCGAATGCCACAAAAAGGAGGAGGAGCTGGGCCAAACACCCAAAAAGGGTGTTCGCGCCCATTATATATATATGTAAGGTTTGTCATGTCATCACGAATCATTTAAAGACAGAACAACACACACTTTTAAAATTTGAAAATTTACTTTGTAAAAACTGAATTTGATCACGAAGTTCATAGAGCACTGGCGGCATCATTGGTCCTTATTTCTTCGAAATGAGGAAGAATGAGAAAATGGACGTTAGCCATTGGCTATGGCTCGGACTGAATTTTTGATCTCAAAAATCAAACAGCTAAACATCGACGACATTTTGTTCCAAAACGGCGGAACTTGAATCGTTTAAAACAATCGATTTATAGCAATGCTCAAGCTCAATAGTGGTTGGGCGCCTTAGCCCAGATTTGTTCGAAAAAGTATTCAAAAATTATCCACCAATTTATAATGAAAAAATGTCATTCCAACCACGTTTCAGTTTTGTATTATCATTTTAAATTATTAGGCTCTTCAAAAAAGCACCCGAGCAAACAAAATTTTTTTTTTCTCTACATTCATTTAAACTCAACCACATTCATATTGGAAATGTCACAGTTGTGGGTGCATATACATATATACATAAATATACATACACTCATATATGCATGGTATGTATGTATATATGTATTTATATGCTTACAACGCGCAATCAAACAAAAGCATTGCAAACGAGTTAGAGCGATGGGAGAGCAAAAGAATATTTTAATGCCAATATTGTTGTTGGCTCTAGAATTTTTTTTCCCATAACATATTGATAAGTTGCAAATAAATTTTTATTGTGCATTGGAGAAGGAAAATCAAAATGTTGGGATACAAACGTTAATAAAAACGAAAAAATCCAGAATAAAATAAAAGTTGAAAAGGTATTATGAAAATTGTGTTAGATTTTGAGTTTTGCTACGCTATCAAATGCAAAATTTATTGCCAATTTATGTATATGTACATCTTTACTTGTGCACACATAATTATGTCACTTTATTTTCTCACAAAATGTATTATTTTTTCGCAAGATTTGTATGCACATACATTTTAAAGGCAGTTTTATAGTTCCTACAATTTTATTATAATTATTGGTAAGTTTGAAGTCAGCCAAAAATTGTGTTGATTTCTGACAATTTTTTATGCAAGCGATGTTGAACATTTTCCTCCATATAAAAGGCTTTTGCACTTATGCTTTATATGGAAGAGAGTTTTCAGCGAAAAAAGAAAAAATTGCATGCAAGATATTGCGATTATTGTAAAAACTAAAATTACTTATTCATGTAAGCTCAAGTGTATTTAAATAAGTAGCATAAAAAAATTCACTGCGTACGTCTGTGGATTTCTATACCTACATCTGAACTATGCATGTGTGTGTGAATATATCCACCCTGTTTGTGTTCATAAAATAAGTCACTGAACTCTTTCACTTGCTTTTTGTTGTATTTGTAATCAGTTTTTCCATCGCTGTAAACTTATTTACTCGTAAGAAGAAAATGCGTTTGCATTCCATTTTATGCACTAAACAGTAATTCCAGTTTAGCGCATTTTACATAGACAGGTTTAGGCAGAGCTTATCTCAGAATTTATAGTGTGCGTCTTGGTTTTTGCTTACACATCGCAGGACTTTGAATTATACTTTTTTGTGTGCAGAACTTAGAAAGCTACCCAGTCATACAATTTTACATTCATTCAAAAATTTTAAGAATTAGATAAAAAAGAGTGGCTGTAGCAAAAACAAAAGGAATACCTACATATTAACCTATTTACGACAAAAAACGATAATTAACCTTTCACGGTTAGATAGATACATTTTTATTAGTTATACCACTTATAAATGTAGTAAAATACAAAAAATGTATTACATTTAAAATGATCAAAATTATTCCTCCAATATACTTTTACAAAGCTCCTGAGATATTTCCAATTTGGATCATCAAAGTGTACGTATTTGTATAATACAATTTCAAATTGCACTAGAAAAAGTTTTCTCAAAAGCTACGTGTCGATAAAATGCTGGACTGTTTCAATTTCATTTAAGTTACAGAGCGAGCAGTTTTTCTTATACAGCCGTTTAGTATGCCCCGATTCCTAGCTTTAAAAATGAACGAAATCCTGTTTCTAGTCAAATCATTCGTAAAGGAATTATGTCCTAGATTATGATCTAAAAACTTATATACCCTGTCAGTACTGCTCGTTACACGTTGTCACATTTTTCCTTTGTTATATGTTTCAAAGTTTCTTCTTCTTCTTTCATAGCGTTACAATGCGAGGTGCGTCAAAGCTTCCTTCAAAATGCTCCTCCAAAGCGGTCTATCTTCAGCTCTTGCTTCGTAGTTACGTATTCCCAGCCTCTTAAGATTGTGTTCCACTGCGCCTATCCAACGGTTCCTCGGTCTGCCTTTGGCCTTCACGCCCATTAACTTTCCTGTCAAGGCTTTCTTCACGGTACAGTCGATAGACATACAGATCACATGACCTAGCCATCTCATGCTTTGTTAAAGCCCACAGCTGTCTCGTTCTGCGTTAGATCGTTCAGTTCAGAGTTCAATCGGATTCTATAGGTACCATCATCCATTCTTAACGGGCCAAAGAAGTTTCGTAAAATTTTTTCTTTCCATGCGAGCAATCTGAGTACAATCATCAACCTTGAGAGTCCATACCTCACAACCATATGCTAGGATTGGTCAAATAAGGGTCTTGTACATAGTGAACTTTGTAGCTTTTGACAAAAGTCGGGACTTGAACAAGATAAGATGGGCGTAATACGCTTTGTTGGCGGCGTTGATGCGATCCCTGACAGCGGAAGTTGAATCACCGCTACATGCGAACATACTGCGAACACTGCTTCAAAAATATAGGCCCCACACGCAAATTTCAGATTGCAGGCCGCCTCGATTTTAACAGATATTTGGTTTTGCCCTCGTTTACAAAAAGGCCAATATCGTTCGGAATTTTGTTAATTTTTAAGAAAATTTCTTTTAAGTCATTCCTATTTCTTGAGAGAATAGCGATGTCATCTGCATAAGCACACATTTGAGTTGTTTTAGTTATCAAGGTATCACCTTTGTTGACTTCCCTTACGGCAAAGTGCAGCATCAAATTGAATATGACTGTTGATAAGGCATCACCTTGTTTTACACCTGTTTCAATAGGGAACGACTCTGTGAGCTTCCCTTGAATGATCCCTTTTGCTTGTGTATTTGTGAGCGTTGCGCTAACGAGCAATAGCAATATGTGCTGGATCCTATCTCTTTTAACACTGTGGAAGGTTTGTTTGAAATCAATGAACAGGCAGTGAACATCTAGCCCGTATTCATAGTGTTTTTCAAACATTTGGCTAAGAACAAAACATTGGTCGATTGTAAACTTGCCTCTACGAAATCTGCATTGGTAGTCTTCAATTATTCTTTCAGCATTATTTCACATTTAGCATTCTAATTTCTTGTGTCATTTTCCATGTCCTCGCATCTTAGACCATAAGCATTTCTTATTTTTTTGAGTTGTCTAGCCAAGAAAACTTTTCGTTTTAAAACCGCAAAATGGTAGTCTTTCATTCTTGCATTTGAATAATGTCTTATGTATATACGAGGTTTGTTCAAAATATTTATAAGATTAATCTTCAAATTTCGCGAGCTACGCACATTCGACTTTCACTTATTATTCGTTTATTATGTTGGTGCACTTGGTAAAATGTTTTCATGTTCCAATTACACTAATACCGTTTCAAGTTCGATTTAGCTCTCACATAAATTTATGTTTGACTGTTACAGATATTAGAAATGTAAACAATAATGCTTACTTAATAACATTTCACTGTGATAATAATTTTAATATCGAACCGTGAACGTCGCTATGACAAGGACCAGTTCAAAATAAGAGGGTTACTCGTGTGAGAATAAATCACTCTTAGTAAAATATAAATTTAAGAAGGTCAGGAAAGTTTTCCAAAAAAATTCAAAAGTTTATCCTTTTCAAAACATTTTTTATTTTTCACTTCTTGTCTGGAATTCCTAAACAGGATGTTTTAACGTATCAAACTCACGATACTCCGGAAATTAGCTGGCTGTCATTTAAAAAAGTAAACAGCTTAAGTTTTTTAAGCACCTGGATAACAAATTCTAGCGTCCTAATTAAAAAATATTTCAGAACGTCTCTTTTGAGGCTCTCTAACTCCTCACTAATTAATCGTCACCACGCTTGTATTTCTAAATTAACGACGTATTCATCAATTTTTTTCAAAAGTGACGCCTAGGTTTCTGTAGTGAATAATTTCCCCACCTTTTTTAAATCATTTTTAATATTTTTTAAGAAGACAGCTGTGCATTTGCATTAAAAGTTTTGAAATTTTTTTATGAAAATTGTCGATCATTAAGAGCAACATTGCGCAAAATTCGTGAGATTTTTAGTGAAAATAATCATCCGAATGAGTCGATAATTCAATGGTTGATGAACAAATTTCAAGAAATTGTTTCTGCCGAGTACAGAAAAAAGACTGGCAGTCCAAAAACTAGCCGTTGTCTTAAAAATAGTGCTGCGCAAAACAACCTTTCAACATCGATAGTTGGACGTTCTCAACAATTAGACAGTCATGAAGCGGCTGTTCGACTGTTTGGCGGATTTTACCTGTAGGTAAGATACATTCGAGCCTAAAAGGATTTTGAAAAATTTTCAAAATTGAGTCATCTACGCCATGTTGAAAACCGGGACCGTGTTTTTTTCAAAAATCAATATTTCTTGAACCGTTGGATGGATTTCAATGCAATTTACAGACAATATAGAAACAAATAAGTAGTTTAAATTAGTATTATGTTAAAAAAAAAATTTCGAAATTTTGACCAAAAAAAAGTCAAAAAAATTTTTTCAATCAATTTTTAGTTGATTTGGCCAGTTTTTTAGATTTTCTGTTATACACGTAACGATTCCTTATGATTTAACCTTTATTTTGAAAAAAAAAATTGTATGGTGTCTATAATAGTTCTCGAGATATTGCGATTTTAGTGGAAGCGCGCTCCGTGAAGTTCGCGGTTACGCAGCGCGGGAGTAGAAAAACGCGCACAGACCTGCAGCAGTCTGCTCCAGTCACTTCATACAGGAACACATAACGCAGCGCACATTGCACACCTGTTACCTAAACCGTGCGTGCGCGCTTCCACTAAAATCGCAATATCTCGAGAACTATTATAGACACCATACAATTTTTTTTTTTCAAAATTTAAGGTTAAATCATAAGGAATCGTTACGTGTATAACAGAAAATCTAAAAAACTGGCCAAATCAACTAAAAATTTATTGAAAAAATTTTTTTGACTTTTTTTTGGTCAAAATTTCGAATTTTTTTTTTTTAACATAATACTAATTTAAACTACTTATTTGTTTCTATATTGTCTGTAAATTGCATTGAAATCCATCCAACGGTTCAAGAAATATTGATTTTTGAAAAAAACACGGTCCCGATTTTCAACATGACTCAATTTTGAAAATTTTTCAAAATCCTTTTAGGCTCGAATGAATCTTACCTAGAACTAATATTTCCCAAAGTTTCAAAGAAATCGAAAGGCCACTTGCAAATCTCATATTTTCTGACGGAGTCTTACCCTTATAGAAGTCAATCGACCACTAATCATTATTTATTTTTTCAAGCGTTGCGTTGCATATTTAGTTTGTATATCTACTAGGGTATAATAATTTTTTCACAGAAGAAGCGGCCACTAGACCTACTGCTTGCAGTAGAAGGATTGCAATAAGAAAAATTGCAAAAATAATTTTTTTTTTTATATTACAAAAAAGTGCGATTAAGCCCACAACTTACGGACTCACAAACAAGAATGCCGCAAACAAGAATACTCAGCGTCAACAGCGACATGCACTTCCGGGCTGAATTTCTGATGTTGCTTTTCGAATTCATTATTTGTTAAGCGGCCTGCTTTTAATTTATTTATTATTTATTATGCACAAATATACATGCGAAATTTCTCAGTTCTTTTCGGCGCCATTTTATTAAACATATCGATGCATATCTATATTTGCACTCGTATATCAAAATCATTTTCTGCATCAAACTATTACTGTGGTGATAAAATAAATATTTGCGTTGTGTTTCTAATCAGATTTGATTTGAAAATCTACAAAAATAAGAGATGATATATTGGTAATCATACCAATACTGGACGGCAAATGTTTTGCTATACCTAATAGAAATTCAGCTGCACTGATTTTGGGTAGTTTTAAGAGTTGTATTTTGAACTACATCAAATTTGGCTAATGACGTTTAATGTTAGTTTAAAGTGTTACTTACGAAGTACAACTTCGAATTTATCGTTTGCAGTCCATATAAGACCATATCTGATTGAATAACACTTTTTCTTATACCAGAGGTGCAATTATTTTCTTCACATATTTCAAAAAGTTTATATTTGCATACGGGAAAAGAATTTTAAGTAATAAATTTTGAAAATAAATCATGGTTTTTCGTCTAAACGAATTTCATCAAAATAATAAATATTTTAAAACAACTTTTGCCTCCACTTAAGTAATCTTGTACTTCACAGAAAACATATGTATGTCATAGGTATATGTTACTAGACGAAAAAAAATTAATATTTGATTTTTATTTTTCTCTCTTTCATTTGCAGGCGACGGACGATGCCAGTGGATTTCCATTACAAACACCGCCCCCGTATTCACACGAAAGACGTAAGTAACTAATTTAAGTAAACTGGAAAATAATTAGGAAGTGATATCATTGATTGTAAAAAATAGTTTACTTCGCTATACCACTGCACCACTTTAATGCAACAGGCTAATCTCGGTAGTATCATCACTGTAACTCACAAATACAGATTTTCGTTTTTTTTATAAAGTTGGATGTCCTCATTTAGTCTTACATACTGCAGACATTTTTTTGTAGAAGGCGGACATATGCCTAAAGTGTCGAATTTTTGGAAACACATTTCAACACTTCCTTCGGCTGAAGCATTGGTAATTTTACGTTAGATATTGTTGCCGAGCTCCTTCAATAAAGTTTTGAGGCTTTAAATTACTTTATTTAGTTTTAACTTGTTTTTATTTATTGTATTTATTTTATTTAGTTTTTACTTGTAAAATTGTAGGCTAAGACCTTTACGCAAATTTCGTGGCGGTGTGGAATGGCATATTGTAAATTCCAGTGAACGGCTTTTGAATAAAGAAAGAATTCTAGACTCTTACGATTTTCGCCAATGATTCTTAATAAGTTCCGCAAATTGCTCGCTAATGAATTTCACCATGAAGAACTTTACTAAATTATACATACTCGTAGCAAGTAAGAAAGGCTAAATTCGATCCGGACTGAACTTTATATATCCGTGGAAATTTTAGTAAAATTTAGTTTAGGCCGACTGTTAAATACTCTTGGCAGTTGTAGCTTGTAATATCAGATGACCTGACGGAAAAATTCAGATACATATAAAATATAAAATAAAATTTATGTAAAATTTTTCTTATCCGACCTCATTGACAATTACGTCGGACCTAAGCAATGTGTACCTAGTTTAGGCGATTTTTATGAAATCGTTATCAAGACACACCAATTTAACCAAGAGTGGGCACAGCCCATTTTTTTAATTGGCTTTGTTTAATTTCCAAGTAATTTTTCGTTATTTATAACAGATATTTCACGTTTCTTCTTTTTCTCGATTACCGTTGTATGGCAGGGGGGCGTAGCTATGGAGCGATCTCGCCCATTTAAAATACCAATCTACCTTGGTCAAAGAATAATATTTGTAAACGGTTTCATTGAAAGATATTAATTTTTGCTCGAGGTTTTAGTGCGCACAGACTGACGGGAAAGCATCACTAAACCGACCCCTCTTAAAAATCTGCCCATTTTGCATATAAATGTCTATATCCATCTCGATCACTTTATATATTTAACCCAAAACCTTGAAAAATACTCTCGCATTTAAGTGTTAAAAATACAA
This sequence comes from Anastrepha ludens, assembly GCF_028408465.1. NCBI lineage: Eukaryota > Metazoa > Arthropoda > Insecta > Diptera > Tephritidae > Anastrepha > Anastrepha ludens. The sequence continues at coordinate 47,576,159 of NC_071500.1, read as the reverse complement.
AAATTATTAGCTGCGAATGATTGTACCCAAAATTCTATGCTCCCCTCAAAAAGTCAGTTATAAGGTTTTCAAGTACTGGTATTTCAGCCAGTACAAATTTGGCTCAATTTTTCCGTGCATGTATTCCTTAGTTTATTTCTCAGAATAATTTCTAATGTTAACAAAGATTCACCTCAAAGTATAAATCAGAAGAAGTTTTGTATATTAACTATTTCATATCCACAAAACGGCAATAAGCAATCACTTTCTCTTTGGACATCTGGTTATCTATTTTGCAACAAAAGTTGATACTTTCATTAATACAAAATTATTGCTAGTACTTTTATTTGATCCATCGCAGGATGTATATACTCGTATGCAACTGAAATATTGTAGTATTCCGATTTCTCTTACTCTGGCATCTGACACCTACTACATAAGATTTGACTGCATAGCAGTGAAAGCAAAATATGAGCAAAACGTAAATATTGCAATTTTTGCTCCGTAACCCTCTGCTCTGGAGATTATGTTGACATAGCAAGAAATGCTGCTCAATTAGGCATTGTGTTCTATTTTTACCACTTTGTTAGATATTACTTCCATGTTTGCTTCAACTCGATTTTAGTAGAAACTTGTCATTCTATTTTTAAGCATCTGGCCGATGAGGAGACAGAAAACTTTGAGCAGTAGTAAGGAGCTTGGAATCGGCTTGTGAATTCTTTTAAATGTTGTTAATATTTTTATGAAGAAGAGTATGGAATATTCGGGTGCCACTGTGAGCTTAAATATCTTACAGGTAACAAAACAACGAGACAGATCTAACAAACACACTGTAAAACTGTGATTTACTTACATACAGTAGTGCTATGCGTAATATACATTGAGAAAATATAGGAGCTCTGATTGAATGCATGCGAAAGGGGCATTCGTAGTGATTTCTTGAATTGCTTCTCGTCTCTTTCAAGCTTATGCAAGGCACTTTCGAACATTCCATATTTTTGTCGATCTGTCATAAATATAATTCGCGCGCCTAAATCTTTCGTCGTTGGCATTATTGGCGTATTATCTTGTAAATGTTTACCGTTAAAAAAAAAACTCAAACATTTTTTTCACAGCTTCTACTTAACATAATGATTTCAAAATGTATTATGAATTATTGAATATGGTTACTCTCTCTCCTTCCCTTTTCCTTTTACGAATCATCTGCTTGTCATGACAGCGTTTAAAGCTCTCATTCGGTCATACAAGTTTTCTAAGCCAACCAAAACAAGTACAGCATCAAAAGGCAGTCAGCATTGCACTAACACCTTGAGAATCGCAAACTGTGTTAGCATTTTTATTCAGTAACCAGAATCGTTTAACATTAGAACAACTTCTACAAAATGCGGAAATTTACTTCGAAAAAAAAATCTATTCGCGAAGTTCACAGAGTAAAACAGCATATGGTCATACATCGCGCTTAACAATCGATTTAATGCAATATCGAAGCCACAAGCCACCCTTGACGCCATACGGCCAGATGTTTTGGAAAAAGTAGTAAAAAAAAATTACAAATTACGTCGTTGCTCGAACCAAAGATTGTTTGAGACTCTGCAATTTTCTTTGAGGTCTTCGACAGGCAATGTTCTCCAATTCTGACCACAAACTGTAGGCTAAGGGATTCAGATATGGATTTCCAGACGGCAAATCTTTTGCGACTATGAACCCCGGATATTGTTTTTTAGCTACTGCTGGGTGGTTTTTGCCTTATGGGCAGGAGCGGAATCTTGCTGGAAGATCCAACGCTCTCCATCGAAAAGAGAGTACTGCTCATCTGCTTCACCACACCTTTTAAGACATCCTCCTGGTACACTTTTGCCCTGGTCTTAACATTTTTTCGCAGAAATGAAGAGATGTTACGCCTTTACAAGACACTTCCTACCAAATCATTACGGAGGCTGGATGGTGGCCACACTGAACACTTGGAACAACATTTTTTGCCTCTTTAGAAGTTTTAGCTAGATTTCGTTGTTTTGCTTTTTACTAGAAACTTCTTCAATAGTGAACATTTTCTCATCTGTGAAAAGAATATTTTCATGACCGTTGACCGCGTGCCACCGAAGAAGCTGCTTGCATCTGTCGAGTCTAACTTTCTTAAAGCGCGTTGTTAAAAGATGACCAGTTGAGCAACAATATGCTTTCATGTGGAGATCATCTCTAATAGCCTTGACATGGATCTGATCGATACATTAATTTCTCTGGACACGATTTTCTGCTTTTTAAGGGCTTACATGGGTTTCGTTGGTTCAAAAAATCGATTTATTTTTTTTTTGCTTATTAATTTCTACAACTTCTCAGGAATATTATCCTAAATTTTAAAGTCGATCCGAATAATAAATTCGGAGATACAGCCTTTGGAATGTGTGCGCTCCAAGCCACTTTTATTGTTACTCAAAACTTAAAACGCGTTTTTCTCGGAACCGTGTTTTCAAAGTCGGTTGTCAAATGTTCTCGAAAACTACTCAATCGATGTTGATGAAATTTTACACAGGTGTTCGAAATACAATTTACTCGTGCCTGAACGAAGGATTTTGTTTTTTTTTTTTCAATTACACCTATTTAAAAAAAGCAAAATGTCAAGCAAATTTGACCGAAATTTTCATTTTTTTGCAAAAATGTCGGCCAAAATTCCAATTTTTACTTTTTTTTTCTTTAATTCGTTCAAGCACGAGTTTATGGTCTTAACTAAAGCACTTATTTTTGTTTTTTCATTTTGATGAGCCTGTCAGGAGTTATGCTGACAACGCGGGCGCACCTTTTTTTCGAGTGGTCACCGAAAACCACGTCACAATGGAGGAGTTTTAATTTTTGTGTTTTTGAAAATTTCACAAATTATTCTTTAAATATGTATCTATAAGACAGAAAAAAGTTTGATTTAAAGAAATAATTTTTTACATAGAAAAAAAAATATTGAAAATTGTCCTTTTTTACCCGACGAAACCCATGTAACCCCTTAAGTGGATTTCTGCGAACTCTTTCCCGAACGGCATTAATAGCTGCACTGATTCGCAGCACACGAGGACGACCACTTTTTGTTTTGTCTGTCTCTTCAGAAAACGATTGCTCTTACGGTAAAGAAACATTATCGATATATTACGTTTTTTCAGCAATTCGTCAATCTCACTTGCACTTTTACCCCACTTATGCAATGAAATCACTGCAATGTGATTTTATTTAGCTCCCCACTGCATTGTTAACCAGTGTAATTTGCCACGAAACTGAGTACAAGTTACGAGTAGTCTATGCATGCAAAAAAAAGAAACGGAACTTTTTCAGAGAATTTGTTCTCGCCGTATGCATTGTAAAATTTGTCAATTTGAATTTACGGCAAGACTGAGTATATTGCCCACTTAGACTTAAGAGGTCTCAGTGGTCTAGAGCTCGAAAATTTAGAGTATTTTGTGGATTTTTTTCTATTTACAATAAAAAAATTAAAAACGATACATACATTTTTCAGGCTTTTTATTTGACCTCTTTTAGATACAAAAAAAAAAAAGAATTTTTTTTTTAATTTTAATAGTTTTAAAAATGGCACTGAAGTTGACCCTCCCAAAAAAATTAGACCTGGTCGGTGTTGTCCATTTTGGCCTTCTTTTTATCTGAAACACAAAAACCAAAAAAAAAATATTTATCAGTAGGATTGTAGCTATATCCCGTACTAGAATAAAAAAAAATTGACAAAATGATGCGGCTTTGAATTTCACACTCTAAAAATCGGCCTTTCTTTTCAGTTTTTTAATCAAAACATACGAAATAATTGAAATAATAATATGATTCTAGTACAGGAAATAGCCATATTATAATTTCAGACAATTCGGTTGAACATTTTTTTTGTTTCGAGATAAATGAGCTTAAAATTTTGAGAGTGGATATTTTTCATTGATGCGGCCGCGTGACGAGTCTGACTCTACCTACTAAAATGGCTGTAAAATCAAAAATACTGGAAATATCCTTCCAAAAATTTGACAGCATATTTTTAAGAGCCTAGGCTTTCGAAATATAAAAAAATGATTTTTTGACAATTCTAGTCCACTGGCACCCCATAAGATTTCTACTGCGCAACTGCCAAGTTGAGTTCCATTTGAAGCGATCGGTATTGAGTATAAGAATTTTTTTTTTAATTGCTCATAACTTAGTCAAAAATAAGCCGATTTGAATGATTCTGGGTTCAAAATAATTGTAATTAATTACTTACACGAGCGACTTCATTTAGAAATAGTTGCAAAAAAGTAGTTGAAAATTTTTTATTTTGCAAAAAACAAAAAGTGCGAAACAGGGTGTTTACTCAAAAATTCATTACTCAAAAACAACTCATTTTAGCTACTAGGCATGCAGCTCAATTAAAGTTTGAGATGTTTTTTTGATTTGGAAAACGTTATAAAAAAAAAAAATACACTTTTTGAAATATTGAATTTTGAAAAAATTTCAATTTTTTTTCTTTTTTGCTAAGTAAAAAATTTTCAACTACTTTTTTGCAATTGTTTCTACATGAAGTCGCTTGTGTTAGTAATTACGATCATTTTGAACCCCGAATTATTAAAATCGGTTCATTTTTGACTATGTTATGGGAATTTAAAAAAAAATTTTCTTATATAATTAAAAAAAATCGAGTTTGAGGCGAAAAACAAAATTGCCGATAACTCTTGAAAAAAATTGTTTTCGGGCGAACAAAAAAATACGTGTCTCATTATTTTGACCAGAGAGCAACATATTGAAGTTACATCGAAATCGAAGAACATGACCCGAATAGCCCGGTTGAATTGAAATGGAAAGCATCAGTAATTTGAGCAGGTCTTTCTGTACGCATACATACTTACGAGTATGTATAACTGAAATACCAACAACGGCGATTTATATTGCACTCGCTTGTGCATAGCTGTAGCGTATTTTTCTTCATAATTTCTATGTACCTTTGTATTTGCAGTTATGTGCGAACTGCGTGTTGTTAAGCTACAAAAAAAATTAAATAAACATAGTCGAATGCCAAAAAAAGAGAAGAGGATCAATCTATGCAAATGAAGCAGAGCTGCAAAAAGCTACTCAGTATGACGCCAAGCGTTGAAAGCTGAAAAGCGTGGGTGGTACTGGTTTTTGGCTCACCGCATTAGATACCCACCACTGTACTATTTTCCTAGAATTACCCCAGAATTACCCTCTGAATTTGCAAGTTATATGTTTGTACGTGCCATATGCACTTTTATTAAAATTTAAATGCTACAATTTTTGTTTTTGCTTTTCCCCAATAGGAATGCCCTTCTAAATTTATTTTACCATACATATGATCGATGCAAAATATAAATAAATATGTATATACATAAATATAAACAAAGGATAATATGTAAATATCTGCAGCACGTACTCGTATGTGTGCGTGTATACGCAAATTAGAGGAATGGCAAACAAAATCATAAATTTCTTGCTATTACGTTTTTCAAAAATTTTCATTTACAAGCAAACTATCCGCCAATGCCAGTCCGTGGTCGGTATTAACGGATCGTCAACGGATCAAAAGCGAGAAAATAAATCCCGAATTTTTTCGATTCATTCAAATTATCAAACTTTCTAATATTATTTTTCTAACAGGCAACTTATGGAAAAAAGATGTATTTACATTTTCCACTGAAACCTGATTTCGTCGGCGGCGGCAGGGGCAAAATTAAAAATAAATCTATTCAGTTCCCCATCGCTTTGATTGCGTACAAACCGGTGTATTGCAGTGTATATTAATTTTGACAGCGACGTTTCGCCCTATGAAGTTCGCTCAGCTAACACATGAGCTGAAAAGCCCCTGGCCTAACATCAAACTCTGCAACGTAATTTCCTTCAAGAACAACGAAATCATTCCATCGTGTAGAACGATTTATCTTTTGCCTCTAAATAGGCCTCAAAATAGGCCTCAGATTCAACGATAACCTCGCCATTCGACCAAAATGTCTTATAAGCGAGCATTTTTGAGGTCTGTGAAGAGCCAGTAGTATCTGGGAGCCAAATCTCTTGGTGACTGACTTTGTTTGCTCAACAGTGAAAACACCCACTTTGAACAGAGTTTTCTGATAATCAAATGCTCATGTAATAAAAGCCAATATCGTTTTTTGTTTGAATTTTGTTTGATGTTTTCTGGTGTCTCATTTGGACATCCACTGCGTTGTACATCATCGGTACCTCCACGACCACGTTTGAAATCAGCACACCAGCGTTTTCTTGTTGCTTCTGATGGAGCGGAGTCGCCATAACGCTTTACAAGTCATTTATTTGCTTCAATGGTATTTTTTCCAATTAACAAACAGTCTAAAATTAAAGTACAAAATTCTATTTGATCCATTGTTTTGAAAATAATAAAAGTAACGCCACAATAACTCATAAACTCATGAATATAATATCATGAATACTAAAAGCTGTATATTTAAGGTTAGTACCAACTGAAGGAGATCTGAATGCAATAAAACTAGTGCCATCTATGTGTTAGGTCCAAGAGTTTTCAGCCCTTGCGTTTATATCATAATCCTACGGTGGCAATAGCTTACTGCCTAGAGCATGCCAATTTTGAATACGTTTGTGGAAAGCGCTGCGAATATATATGTGAAGAGAGGTGGTACTATGTACTAGTGTATGCCTTAATATATATCATATTTAATCCGCCGTAGCCGAATGGGTTGGTGCGTAACTACCACTCGAAATTCACAGAGAGAACGTAGGTTCGAATCTCGGTGAAAAACCAAAATGAAGAAAAATATTATTGGATATTTTTTTTTTATTTTTTGTTTATTATGTATTTTATCTGATTGTGTTTATGGGAAACAGTGCACTGAATACTAACCAAAGTGATGTTGTAGAAGCTGATAATTCCCAGTTTTTGTTTAAAAACTACCCAATTAATGTTTCTTTCTGTGTGGCATTATTGACGAATGTTATAAATAATTTACATTTTGACAGTGCTCCCATGAGAAAAAGAGCTTCGCGTCTAATCCTCTATGGCTCAGACGTCAACGCAGTAGCATGAGGGAGGTTCCGTTGATTTTCTCCATCTATCAGCAACACAATTCCAGTTTTTCGTAAATAAAATGCTGTCATAACCCCTGTTACCTGTGACCCCGGTATAAATCAGCTGATTCCTTCAAATTTGCTGAGAGCTGGTTAACGGATTGATGTTGTCTACACCTTTACACTTGGTGTCGTGATGTTTACACAAGCACAAAAGAAAACGCAAGTTACTGCGCACTGCTTTTCACTATTCGTAAAGTAAATATATATATTTTTTTTTTGCCTTTCAATCGTCTCCTGCCTTTCGTACAGAAAGAAGCAAAAAGCGACTGAAAGAAAGAAAAATGTGAGCCTTAGCAAATATTTCGTTACTTACAAAAAAATTTTGCCTAACCAGAAAATACATTGTATTCTACTTATAATTACGAATTCTTCTTTTTATTCTTATTTTTATTTTTAGTAACAATTCAAAGACATTTTGTTGAAGCATTGTAAAATTGTAACTAGTATATCTAAAAGGATCCTTGCTTTAAGAAGCATTTTAGAATATAATCGTTATTCGCTCTCAACAAGATTTGCAAACGTTGTGCGTTTTAAACGTCTTCGAGAAAAATTCAGCCGAAGTAAGCTGGATGCTGCATCGTTGACACTATTTTTTAACCGTATTTGTGAGCTACATATGGCAATTTGATTCAGCCACATTCACGAAGATACTCTTTATATAGGATGGCATGTTTACTATTAGTCCGCGAGCCAGGGGTCATTTTGACCTCATCATTTCATGCCGATATAAGAATGTATCATTGCGTTCATACATCTCAGCGCGCGTGGAATTTTCAACGCTTCGGCTGACGGTCTTCCCACCGCTATAAGCGCACTTGACCATCATTATTATATTTTCATATGTATCCAAAATTATGTAAAAAAATTTCAATCGGCATAAAGTAGTTTTACTTTTTAATTTATTTTACAAGTTCGCCTGTTCAGCTGACGTATTTTCCTCCCTCTACGGCGCAGGTGACTATTTTTTTTATTCTACTAAATGTCAACAATACACAAAAAAAACTTCAGCCGGTATTAAATGAGTTGTTAGAAATTTTTTTTCGACACGTTTCGCAGCATCCCACGCACGTACCCACCGCTACTGGACCAGCTGACGGTATAAAAACGCAGTCCAAAATCGACCCCTGGCTCCCAGGCTGTATGCTCCGCAGTATTTTGTTTTGCAGACGTTGGATAGAGGGAATGTACTTTTAACTGGCGTGTCAAGTGTAATGCCAGCTCTGCATATTTACATATAAGCTCCTTATTAATTGAAGATGTTCACAGCCGCATTGGCGTATGTTAAATAATTTATATTGCATGAAAACAGTAGTTGCGTATACGCACCGTGGTGCTAAAATACTTAATTTTCAACATACTAAATTATATATTTGTATTCTGCTTGCAGCTTATCGTACAATTAAAGGTGAAAAGGGTGAACGTGGACCAAAAGGACCACCCGGTGATAGTATACGGGGTCCTCCGGGACCTCCGGGTCCACCGGGACCAAAAGGTGAATCGGCAACTTTTCCCGCCTTCGTTGATTTTCCCACCGGTCCTGATGCGGTAAGTATCAATTAAGATTATATAAATACCAAAAGCATTATACTTTATACGCATTTCATACTTCGAGTAGGCATAATTATATTATACAACGGCGCACCCTTTTTGCTAAGCATTACGCTTTAAAAAATTCAAGTATCGACTCATTGAGCTTGAGTGGAAAAAAAATTTGGGTGGTGCAGGCACAGGTATCATTATTCCTCAATTAATCCTATTAATCCCAGTCGTGCGAAATGCTACTTTACTGTGTCCATACCGGCAAACTACAACATACACATGCATTCGCCTTGGTCACATTATTATCACAACCATTCTTACTCTCCCAGGCGTTACACCTAGTTGCTGCCCGTCTTGTAACTTTTCACTCGGCATAAATCATTTCCTTTTGTGCTGCCGGAATCTTGGAATCCAAACACGGCCTTAGTTTAGCGACGAAGCACAACAGTTTCAGCAGAATATATCAGTCCCTCAAAGAATCTGTTTCTCATCGACACATTTGTTCGCATCCCAATCAAAATGCCGGCCGAAAGCCTCCGAAGTTTATATAATAATTTTATCGCTATGTAAGCTTTTGTAGATTAAAAAAAACTAAGTTTATCTATAAATCTTCTATTTCACTAAATATGGCTCTTTGTCATTCCTGATGTAGGTAATAAATCATTCGCAAGAACCGCCATTAGTGACAGTAATTATTGGCGTTTATATACTTAACAGAAGTGTTTATCTATTATCGCGCATGTGCGTTTAAGTGTGCGTGCGTATGCTTACTTGCTTGTCCACCATTGGTTTATAGTTTGTCTACATTAATAAACATTGATCCCGAATTCCACATAAATTTTGCAATTATCGGCTGATACTAGTAATTGTACAATAATTAGTACATAATCAACACAAATGTGGAAGTAAATGCATGAACAATAACGTACAAATACAAGCACAGAAAGTACTCATAAACGAGTGTGTTCATAATTGCAGTGGCGACAATACGTTAGTTCTATTGAGCGGAAGCAGCAATAAAACATATATTTACAGTTATTGCGGTTACCTATTTCCAGTTGGCAATTGATTTGCTAACACACACAAGCCAAACACACACCAGCGCATATGTTCGCTGTACCTGTAAATTTGTGTATATGTAAAAGTGCACTAATAAATGCTAACGAAGTAAGCGCAAATTAACTGCAAATACTGAACTAAATCTACTCTACATAAACTGAATGGGCATGCACGTACGCTGACTTAGCGATTTATGTGTGTATTTACGATTGCAGCAATACCAACACAAATATGCAAAACCTGATAATTGTCTACTTAGTGGTTTTAACGTGAATGTTGAAGGGCTTTTATTTGTTATACTTCATTTCTAAGTGCACACTTAGGCTTTTACATAAGTGGTATGTGGGCAGGTGAACAACAGTCCACATGCATACTTGTGTGTGCTAATATGGGCTCGTATTGTTTATGCATTATTAAGTGGTCAAGCAATTGAGTAAGACCGCTACTAATTATGGTTTAAACTTCAATTTTTACAAAACTCATTCAAGTATTCCTTAATCCGAAATACACAAATGCAAAGAGTTTTAGCTGCCGGATTAGCATAGGGTGATTAGCAGGCAAGGGTGGAGGGCAGAGTAAGAGCATACACTAGAGGCGTGGGGTATGAGAAGTTACATTTTAATATTAATTGCTGCTGCCTGATAGGCAGATAGCAGCCACATTATTTGAAGCCACCACAAGAATATGCGACATGGGGGCTACCCGGCAGAGAGTTGGCATGAGCTTAAATTGTTTGCTAGCGTACCAGTATGAGAGTAACTAACTACTATTTCATTGCAGAGAATTCAACTCTGGGAACTACGTAAACCGTTGTTCTCTTTTAGAGAAATTAATATAGTGCACTGAGCAGTTTGCAAACCTTCGATAAACTATGAAAGATGAAATAGAGAATTGTGTAATCGCAGATGATGCAAAGCTGGTTTAAACATGTGCTGTTGTTGCTCTTGTTGTTGTTGTTGAAGTGTTAAAGTATTTCTATTGAAATAATCTTAATTAGCGACTAGCGCCGTTTTACTACCACTGATCTCGTGTGATGTCTTGTGTCATACTTTTAATCAGATTCATTTAACGAGATCCAAGTATAGCAGCAAACTTTTTATATCTATGCCTGAGACTTCTTTAATTTGCTGTAGGAAAGGCTTACTGAAAGAGTGAAGTCTTCCTCTAGCTAGACCTGAACATTCGCATAAATAGTGGAAAGTACTTTCTTACACCTCCTCCGCCTGACAGCTTCTGTGGATGGGCTTGAAAAGAAGGTTAAATCTGGTTGCATGATCCCCTACTTTCCAGTGGCCTGTAAGGGATGCAGTAGTACTTGAGATGCTTGGACGAGAGCATTCTAAAAAGTAATTCGTCCTCTAGGTGTTGTACGATAGCCATGTTTTTCTTATACTTTTTTTCGCAATTTCTATGCGAATCTTGTCGAATAGCTCTTCTCGACCGAGAAAAGAAAGTATTTAATAGACCTTTACAGACTATGCCAAACTTCAAACAAATCCTTCTCGGAAAGCAAAATCAAGCAAATTTTAATGTATGTACTTGTTACACGATGTATGTCGAGCACGCCGACCCAATAATTACGCTCAAGTGACGAAAGGAAGAGAAAATGTGCGCCATCAATGTTTTGAAATTGATACCACAAACGGTGTCCATGCCTTGTCACCAGACTCGCTACTCTTGGGAGCAAAAAATTCACACAAGAGTACTGTAAAAATGCAAATTTGTACAAAGTGCTTTCAAAAAATAGGCAGAGGTATTCAACATCCCTGTGCCATTCGTCGCAATGTATTAAATAGCCCTGAGTCCAATTATTGGAGAAATAACCGGAAAAACAGCAAGATCAAGTCATTACCTCTACTTCCAAAATGAAACTTGCATTACAAATCAAGAAATAATGAACTCAAATTGAGTACAGGTGGTTCTAAATCAACTTTTTTTTTTAACCGAAAATTCATTTTATAAGTAAAGGATTAAATAATTTCACGCATCGCCAAACGTCATAGAAAAGGTGGCCAGTTGCAGCAGAAATGTAGCAAAAAACAATAATAAATACGAGTATTCGGCATTTTTGGTTTCTTCACAAAAATTTAACTACCCTGAGTTCAGAGTCGCGTAGAATTTCCAACTAAACTGATTACGATTATATGAGTAGCCCATAACGCATCACTGTTGGCTGTTATGTATGCAACTTTTGTCAGATCTATCTCATGTTCAAGTTCACCGGGAGAAATATAGTTTCTCAACAAATTTTTATTAAGTATGTTTTTTATAGCACAAAAAAAAACTATAAAAAATATACAAATCCAAGTTTTTGTCACTGTTGCCGACCGAGGTTGTATGTGATTAGGTTAGGTTAGGTTAGGTTGAAGCGGTTGTCCATTGTGGACACACTCAGGCTCGTAGCCCATTGTGATGCCGCATGGGGAAACTAGCCCTTATCCCTCCTGAAACCACAGTGTACTATTCAAAAATTTTGCTAGATCCTTAATTTCGACAGAGCCGAGATCTTCTAATTCATTAAAGAAATGTTTGCCCAAATTGGCGAGTCTACGTCTGGATAGAGCAGGACAATGGCACAGAAGGTGCGGAATCGTCTCTTCCTCTTCCTCGTCTAGACAACTTCTGCAGAAGTCATGTGTTTGCACACCCATTCTCTGGGCGTGCCTACCAATTAGGCAGTGCCCCGTTATGACTGAAGTCAGTATGTTGAGACTATGTTTGTCTCTCCTTAGTAGAAGTTCTGTGCGTTTAGCATTGAGAGTCGGCCACATCTGTCGGGCTATATTGCAAGTGGCTTCGTTTCGCCATCTTTCATTCGCTATTCTTACAATTTCCTCATGGATATGTAGTCTACATGTTTGTAAGGGTATACCTATATCAGTGTCTATGTGCTCATTAGTCAGTTTGGTGCCGATTTTCGCGAGTTCATCAGCTCTGCAGTTCCCCTCTATGTCGCAATGGCCAGGAACCCATGCTATCGTTAGGTGAAATGACTCAGCCATCTCGTTAAGAGATTTGCGGCATTTCATGGCTACCTTAGAGGTTGTCGACTGTTTAGTGAGGGATTTTATCGCCGCCTGGCTATCAGTGAAAATGTAGATATCATCACCAGATATCGCATCACACTGTACCAGTGTCACGGCTTTCATTATTGCCATCAGTTCAGCCTGAAAGACACTACAGTAGTTGGGGAGCCGAAAACTGAAGGAAATCCCCAGATGCTCGGAATACACACCCCCGCCCACCCTGCCATCGAGCTTTGAGCTATCTGTGTATACATGGATGGACTCGCCCTGTCTTACCACGTCACGCTCCCACTCTTCCCTCGTGGGTAGGAGGGTCACGAACGTTGTAGTGGCAAGTATAGGCGGAATTGTGTAGTCCACCTGTCTGGGAAGTCCCAACGTGCCATCCAGGATTTTGCCGTGGCCATAAATTGTGTTTGACCACTTACTTAAAGTGCTCAGCCTTATTGCTGCACTGCGCGCCATGTACTTTGCCTGCAGGTCTACCGGAAGGAAGTTTAGTATCACATTTAGTGCTGATTACATGTGATTACAATTCGATTAATTTCGGCTTCAATGACTTTGTGCGTATGAAATCTTTAATGTTAAATAAAAGTACTATATTTTGTCATGTGCCATGAAAAAGCTGCTCCTAAAACCGGCAGCCATTTGGGGGCGGAATATAATTATTTATACCCACATTAAAATACACGTCACATATTGAAAGATGCCCTATTTAACGCTTTTAGTACTTACTTATGTTCCCAATTTCGTTATATAGCTGTGCATTTTTCTTCATCAGTTTTTAAAGTTCACCTGACCTGAGTAAAGCGCAGCTTTTGTACGGTAAATTTATATAAAATATCTTTTTATGTTCAAAGCGAAAATAATAAGCAAATTCTGCTTAGAATGTTGCACATATGTCAACTACAATGTACGAGACCAACAACAAAGGCTCCTGCTACATGGATAGTCATTTTGGAGGTGAATGGCTAACCTGCGAACAAGGCAGCCTGCGTAGGCAAAATAAAAATGCCTATGCAATGCAGCGCACATAATTGCAACGTACAACAATGTGTGATAAACCACGCAAATCCACCGCGTAGCTATCTGGGGAAATTAGGTATTTATTTCCATTGTCGCTTATTCGCTTATGCACTAATGCGCCTTTGCATGCACACTCGTGCGTGTATATGTGATACAGGGAAGGTCCGTTTTGTATCGAATTCTATATAATTTTGAATGCCAAAATTCGTTCGCACAATTTTAGGTCATGGACATGCAATAGTTATGCTGAGCTTTTACTCGAATTTATGGTACACGTATTGGTCTTAACCTGCTCTACACTTATATTTCGCCTGGCGGTGCTGGTATATTGAGCAATTTTTCTTTGATTTTATGTAGCTTTGGGAGGATTTGGGATTACATTTAATATTCTCTTCCAATTTACGAATAAATTCTGGTACAAAGTTTTATTGAGCTGGTTAAGTTTAGCTCTGTAAAATATTACGCAATATATCTATTGGAAAGTAAGTTTTTGAGGGCGTAGAGAGTTTTAAGTACCTGTGGATACTACTAAAAAATTACCATGGCGTTCAGGACTGCAACCAAAATCGACTTCATACAGCAAACTACTAAAATCCAGACTACTCTCGCGCAGCTGTAAATACACTATTTACAAAAAAATAATAACACCAGATTTGACGTATGACTCTAAGTCATGAGTAATCCCAATCAATAGTAAAAAAATTTCCGAACTTCTGGAAGTGTATGGTCCAGGTTGGGGATGGTTGTTATAGAATCAGATACAATGAGGAGCTGCTGCGGATTTGCAAAGGAAAATTCGTTAAACTTGTTAAATCGTAACTACTCAAATGTAAAGAACGTCCCAAAAAATCCTTTTAAATTACAATACGCTGGCCATCAGATGTAAAAGAGGGTCTAGAAACTGAAAATGCATAACTGGTGGTCTGCTGTCTTGAATCGTGTAACTTGGAGAGGGCTAGTTGATTAAGCTAAACCTTACCTCAAGCTAAGACGCTGCCTAATGGCAGTGATGAAAATACGTAAAGCTCATAAAAATTAGCATCGTTAGAATGTTTTTGCTTCTCGTAGAACTTATTCTTCAGATTCCTTAGATGTTTGAGTTATTTAAAGAACCACAGACGCTCAACGGTATTGGGATACGACTTACAGAGGGTGGCCAAATAGTTATACTCAAACAAAATTTTCTGTAATTTTATTCGATTTCTTAGCGTCCAATTTTTTCTTAATATTTCGAAGCTGGACTGCGAAACATTTAGTAACTCAGCTATTTGACGCTGGATATTTGTTTGACGCTGGGTATGTGTTGTTATTGTGAATGTTCCAACATTGTGGACATTTTTGCTTTTTTAGTTGGTGTGAGGTCAGCACACTTTCCCATCTCTACGAGGCAAAATTTTCAATTTATTTCTATAAAAACCCAATTAGTAAATAAGAAAACTAGAAATCATAAAAAAAATATGAGTACATATTAAGCCGGGTCGATTTGTGGGGAGGCAAAAAAATCGCCCTTTGCTCTGTGAAAATCATATTCTAGGGATCAAAATAAGAAACCGTGCCAAAGGAACCATACCTCTAAAACGAATTCTGATGTCCCCCAATTTGGGTTTAGTTTCTTTTTTATAACTCAATTAAATTATTTTTTTCATTTACATATGTTCTGACTAAATAAATTTCTAAGAGAAAAATTAGATATTATTATAACTAAATAATAAATATTATTATAAATAAATAAAAATAAAGAAAAAACATAGCCATTTAGCTAATTTTTTTCATGTAAAGGCCAAACATGGTCATATTTTGAAATTGGGGGACATCAGAATTCGTTTTAGAGGTATGGTTCCTTCGGCAAAGTTTCTTATTTTGATCCCTAGAATACGATTTTCACAGAGTAATGAGCGATTTTGAAATCGACCCGCCCTAATATATATATATACTGTAGATCTGCCTCTCCATCTGTTTTCCACAACAAAGTTCATCGCTTCTTCAACATCATACACATCCGCTTGAAACACAGATGCATGCATTCCAAGAGCAAAGTGCAGTTTTTTCCCACTGGATCTCACGTAGACCCAAGAGTCGGAGCCGTGCTCGGTCCTGGAGCCATCCATGAAAACAGTGTTTGCCGTTTTCTGCCAGAGGCTAATTTTCTGAGTTTGACCACAAATGAGCCTCTGGCAGCACCACACTGTATCTCTTGTCAAATACGATTCTGGATGGCATGGAGTCCAGCGGCATGGCGAGGATTGTTGGATCGAAGTGCACGCCTACTCTGTTGTCCAATGCCGGGTGGGGGCCCTACCAATGCCCTTTGTGTTTCAGCCTGCAAATGGCCTTCAAGGACTTTCCTTGGATGAAAACATCAAGTGATGGTAGACTAGCCAGAGCATCCAATGCCGGGCCTGAAGTAGTCGGAAAAACTCCGGTGCAACAGATGGCCACAGTGCGTTGTACTCTCGGTAAGGTCCTCCTGACTCCCACGAGAGAAAGTCTATTAATCCAGACCACTGATGCATAGGTGATAAGAGATCAGCCGTGTAGATCCCTAAGATCTTGCTAGGAGAAAGACTCCACGTTTTCCCAAAAACACCCTTGCCTGCCAGAAGACTATCAGTTCTTTGGATGGCTTTGTTTGAACGTGTGACTTCCAAAAGAGTTTACTATCGACGATTAGCTAAACTTTCAAAACACTTCGCCTGCTATGAGCTGCGCATGACCTTCCATTTCAACATTCAAACAATTTCACATTGAATTGTTACTATAGAAGCGAGTGTGGTTAAATTTATCAGTTAAAACTTTTTTCTGTATACCTGCCCACTGATCCACGAAAACGAGAATTTAAAATATTGCACCATCGCTAGAGTCTTATGCCGGATGCATGAGCTAATTTTCCATGAAATTGTGGGTTTGAAAATACCCTTCCAATGAAATCTTAAAAGTTTAAACCGGTTATGATTTGGCTTAGGTATGCAAAGAGCATATAAATTCTGATTATCTTGATTCCGTTCAAAAAATGTTCACACATTTTTACACAATTCTTTTAACCTTCAATTGTTCTATTATCTTAAGCATTTTGACGGAAGCCTTAAAATATAATAAATTTAAAATGTTTACTGTTTGTGTTTTTGTATACGGAGTCCAGCACTCGAAGTGTAACCAATTTCAGACTGCTCGCGCAGCTGTCTGCAGGGGTATTAGATGTCTGTTAGTTGGCTAAATGGCAGTGCAGAGTATTGTTTACAAGCGCGCGGAAGCATTTTGCCGAGAGTAAGCGCGAAAAAAGAATATCAGTAATGGACTTCAAAGGTAATAGTGTGATTGCATTATATTTGGCTGGAAAATCACAACCAGCGATTGTTCGTGAGCTCGAACACCTTAATGTAAATAACGTTTTCGTTTATCGCACCATTACTCGTTCAATGATAGCATCGCCAAAGGCCATGAAGGTAGTTATCAAAAGACTGAAACGTCACGTGAAATGGTTCAAAAAGTGAAGAAGCGACTTGAGCAAAATCCCCGACGAAGTGCCAATCAAATGGCGAAAGAACTGAACTAGAAAATATTTGACCGTAGCATACGCCGATCTAAAGTCAAGCCTTACAAGATCCAAAAGGCGCATGATCTCACACTAAAGTAGCGCAGCATCAAATCAGATTTGAGAGAGCGAAGGAGTTCTTCTTCTTACTAGCTATTTCTAATGGATTTGCACCTGCCGAATCCTTCTTATACCTCGACAAAAATGGCTTTATACAAAACGAAAACCACACGCCAATAATATATCACATATTCAGAAGAGCGAACAATAAAATAATCACATCAAAAACACTTAATGCAAAAACAAAACGTTTTGATACATATATTTCAAGCTGCGACAAAATCGAATCCACCCTTACCATTAAAAACTGCTGGTGGTTAACAACACTAACTCATACCACCTTACTAGTCTGACTACCTTCTTTTACTACTTTTAAGCCTTTTATTATAAACAATAATCTATGCATCGTTTTTGTTCCCTTTTTCCCTGCATCACAGTTACAAAATATTGTAATAACCTCTCAGTTAAAACCAAATTAATTTCAATACTAAGGAAAAGTTACTCGACGTCAGATAATATACGTACTTGAGAGCTCGTCTAGAGACATTGTACGACACATCATTACTATACTAATACTATTGTTTATTGTAGTACTTAATAAAATTAGTTGAAAATAAATAAACAAAAAGCAAAAAAAAGGTGTTCTTCGTTTAGCAGAAAGCGATCAATTTCCGAACATTGTGTTTTTTGACAAGAAAATTTTTCAAATTGAGCAATTCGTAAACGCCCAAAATGATAGAGTTTATTTGACCGACGATACGATGATACGAGAACTTTAGTCATCGACTGGCCACCAGGAACCAGCACCCGCCACAGGTAATGATTTGGGCCGCTGTAACCGGGCGCTCTTCAATCGTTTTCATTGAGCCTGGCAACAAGGTAAATGCGATTTGTTATCGGGAATGTATTCTGGAAGTTGCTTTGAACATTTGGACAAACATTTCGGTAGCAGACCATGGACGTTTCAACAGGACTCCTCACCGTCTCACAAAGCTCAAGTGAACCAAGAATTGCAATAAAACAACATTTCGAACTTCATAACGTCCACACAATGGCTCTCAAATTCACCAGCCACCCTACATTTTCTTCTTTGAATAAAAGTAACTTTCCAAACTAAATTTATGACCTTCTTAATTGGTGCCGGAAGGTGTAGAATGAAAAAGTTGTTTCTTTAATTCTTCAGTTTTTTAAGATTTTTTGTAAACAAATTAGTTTATGTATACAATCAGTAAGAAGGGAAAGGTTTTTGCAAAAGATTTCAAGTCAATTGACAAGAAAGACTTCAAAGCACACAGATACACTTTCATTATAAACGATTGAGGTCCACACTATAAGTATATGCGAGATTTCAGACTATAACGAGTTGAGTTCTCCGCTATGAAAATCGAAAGACTTGCTTTTATTTTCAAAGGCAGGCATCAAATCAAAAACTCTAGCTGGTGGTGCATTTCCGATTTACAGATTGGGAAGTTCTATTTATCAGTGGGTACACTAATAACAATAAGATTTAATATGTTGCCAAGCTTATTAAAAAAATAATTAACTTGATAAAGGTTTATAATTCATTTACTATGTACTTATGTATTGTATAAAAAGCACTAATGCACTTCGTTTTAAAAATTTTCATGTAATATAGTATTTGGCGCAAGTAAATATTTATCTTTATAACCAAAATTTGAATCCAATTTGTATTTGTGTTTCCTAACAACAAACACACACCTACATAAATATTTTCTACTAAATAAATAAAACTGCTTCAAGCTGAAATAGAGTGATGAACAAGCAAAAAGTATGCGTTCTGTTGGAATTAATCTTCCTACCCACTTGCATACCTAGCGCACGTTTTAATTGTAAGGCAATATATAACATGCATGTGTATAAGTATATAAAACTGGATGTGCATATGTGTGAGTGTACGCTCGTTCGGTCATAAGTGTTGTGAATATGGCGAGGATGGTTTAAAAGCTTACTTGAATATACTAAGATATTGTCGAGATACTACAAAAAACCAAAGGATACTTTATATGAGTGATGTGAATATTAATAACTTTAATTTTTTATATTTTAATTTAGAGAAGGGTGTATGCTCTATAAGATAATATAAAAATGGTTCAATTGAGGGAAATCATTTTAGAGTTTTGGCAGATGTATGATAAATATCTGCTGCAAAGTATTGAAAAAATGTAAATATTCCGAAAGGAGCGAAAGAAGCAAGAAAGTTCCGAGGAGTCTTTTCTGAAACATTTATTTCCAATTATCACCTTACTATTTATATTGAAACAGACAAACAAAGCAAAAACAAAAAGTTAATATACATAAGATATATGTCACATCTTTGTCCGAAAGATATTCGAACTATTTATAAAACCCCCTCGGTGGCTCGAATTTGTTCGCATTTTTGGTTAATTCACAGCTGTAATGTTGTTTCTAAAGAAATATATATCTACAGCATTTTAATCACTCGTACTAGGTTCCGTTCATCTACGTGTAAACGCTCTCTAAGCCAGTCGAAAATTGAGCTGGGGCATCGTCATGCTGATATTTCCCGTGGATAAAGGGAATGATGTTCAGAAGATCAACCTTTTTGTTATGCTAAAAGCTAAGATAAACAGCGCCGGTTAATCGATTTATGAGAACAACAGAACTATGATATTCTAATAAATAGCCTACAATTCCATGCAAATGTTTAGAAACACCTGTCTGATGGGTAAATTCCATTAGCGCTTGCCATTAGCGTTGGCCCTAACATGCGCATTATGAAAGCTTATAACTCTACGAGTATTTCGTGCGAACACAGCCTCATTAATAAAACATAAATGTAGTCACCCACAATTTATTTGGTACATATACGATTTTTTGTAAAGTGTTCTATATTTCATAATATTTTGCAAAATTAGAAAAACAGAGTAGGCAGATATTTTATTTATTTTTTTTTTTTTTCATTTTTCAATATAAAAAGCAAAAAAGTGTTTGTAATGCAAAAAACAAAAGAACAAACATACAGCGAACGCACTCCGAAGCTGAAATGATGCAATTTAAAAAAGAGCAACTATTTGTTTCTAATTTTAAAAATCTTAAGGTACTTAATACTTTATCTCCAAAATTATCTAACTACTTTCCCTCTTTAAAAAAAAAAAAGAAAAAAAATGTTTACTCTCCACCCCAAAAACTTATCCTTTCTATACTTACTCCCGCAAAATTGTCAGTACAAAGATGGCGCTCCAAGCTATGTTCCTGAGGCATTTCCACCACTTAGGACTGGTAGCGGCAGGCCTGCCAGAAATCAAAAAGGTTAACGAAACCAACCCAAGACAAGTCTTGTCAAGGCCTTATGCTCCCGAGAGTAGGGAACAAGAAAAAAAAACAAATACTTTCTTGGATACTCTTTTATATCAGTTACATTTTAGATTCAACAAATTTTTGTGTGTAGTCCAAACTAATTTGCCACCGCCTTGCTTTATAGTAGCTCGCAAATTATGGAGTTTGAGCTCCGTATTGGCCTCGCGCTACATAAAAGGTCGGCCATCTGCTCCAAATAAGTGCTGCGGTTCTATTCAGATGGTCACGCGCAAAATGCAAACTCTTACTTCTATTCTTTGCACTTACGAAAGGTTTAGTACGGGCTATTTTACAATTTAAATTTGCTTCCCTCAGTACTATTCGAACAGTTTCTAAATAGCAAGTCTTACCTTAATCCCTTTTGGTAATTCCAGTTAACTTTGGAGTGCTTGTTGCTGGCTTTTTCTTCACTTGGCGCACTAACCACAGAAACTCTTTCTCTGTGAAAGTTTTATTTGACTCATGTCGTTTCTCAAAGATTGTTCAAGAACAAAATAGGAAGCTTATTTATGTTCCAAGAGAGAATAAGCTGGTACTTATTTTGGTTCCAGAACACTGCAGTATTTAAAGGAATTGAATTGCCGATAAATTTGCCAATTGTGGACTAGCATTGACCCCACAGGCACGAGAGCCAATAATCGAAATTAGTTCTGCAGGAATCATGAAGAGGATCAACGATTACGTATGCAATTTATATAAGAAGCGATGGTCCGGCCTTGAACACTGAAGAATTGCAAAGTGTCTACTAACTATCGGACTTTCTTCTAAGCTAAAAAAGGCACAATTAGAACAAAGGTGCCATTTTAGTATATCACTGGTAGAACGCCTGCCATTATTTAGTCAATCTTGATTTGACTATAAATCTGCCTATGTTGTCAATTTTCTTTCCTGCAATTTTTACCAAGTTGTTCATTGGGAACTTCCTCACCATTGTATTGTATGTCGTAGAGAACCTAACCTTGGGCACTCACACAGATAGTGGAAGACTGTCTCCCTCGATTCGTCTTGGTATCTCGTTATCTAGCATGGTCTGCGATAGGCCAATGGCCGGTTATTGTTAACGTAATTCTATAGATGTCTGTTCATGGCTTTCGTAACAGCTCGTCAGTTCTTAGCTCGTTTTACTATGGACACGTTTTCTTCGTTGGTGTTGGTGCAACTGTTAATAGGCTTCTTCTGGAATTGCAAAAAGATCTCCCTTTTGTAGACGCATCAGGGGCAGTCCACTGCTAACACTTCCGATACTCTAGAGATAGCCCCCTCTATTACCAGCTCATCAAGTTTGTCATTTCGTTCTATGCTTCTATGGCCAGTTACCCAAATGAGAGTGATGTATGTAATGCGTGCTAAGGCATTTAATTCTTCTTTGCATCGTCTGACAATTCTAGAATTGGTTGTTGGTGACTTTATGGCTAAGGTGGCTACTTGACTGTTCGTAAAAATACGTATTTCTGATAGTTGTTGTGGATAATTATCTTGCAAGCTTCCTGCTATTCCAATTCGCTAGGCGAAAGATTTTGGAAGCTTCGAGACCTTTCGAATATACACCCGCGCCAACGCCGCAATCCATCTAGGATCCATCGGTTTAAAGTGCGGTGGTATCTTCCTTGACCAATAAATTTAATTCCCATTCCTTGCACGTGGGAAAAATATTAAATTCTAGTCTGAAGTCTAGGGTATCGGTAATATAGTCTGATGGGTTGCCGTTTAGCCTCCGACTATCAAGAAATGTACTATGACCAAACACCTCAAATACGCTTCTACTTCTCAGAGCTTTAAATACAGTAGCTTTTTTAGCGAGGCTTAGAAGTTACTACATTTCTTGGTGCTTATTGGCTAGAATTTATCAAATTTCTATAGAAAATACCAAACACAAGAAATTATATACACACACACACGCTCTTGCCACGGCGTCATCTGCATAAAAACTGCATTTGGGGACATTTCTGTAATTCTTGCTTTCACAATTTAACACGCGGCACTTCGTTTTCATTAGTTTGTTTAGTTTAAATTTCACAAATCTCAATATTGCCTAGTCATTCATTGAATATTTACAAACAAATAATTTCATTTCTTTTTGTTTGTTTGTTCTTATTATTAAGTTGCCTGATGTCAGAATTTTCAAAATCCCGAAAAATAAAGTAGCGGTTTTCCGAAAGTGCCGCCTTCTGTGCTCTATTGGCCTTGCTTATGTCGTTGTTCACTAAATTTTTCAATAGCCTTTCCTAAACGAAGGGTACCTCATATGCCCAACTTCATTAAGGTATATACATTTCTACTGAAATTATCGTCTGCTCCCATACATCCGTCATATCTCTACATTCTGAAAATGTTTGTATGCCAACATCAATCCTAATTTCGTTAAATGAATGAAATGCATTATTCTTTACCGAGTTTTCAAATATTTATAACTTTTTCGCATATTTCACATATTTTGAGGTTTCTCAATTTTGTTCCCGTGTATGAATGAATTCTGAAAACCTAAGCAAATGATAATTTTAATTTATTACTGGAAAGGCATAAGGCTTAAAATGCATACATTCATATATGCATACATATGTGTCTGTAACTTCCCACAGAATGAATAAATGGTTCCTAAAATCAATGAAGATGTAGATGGGTGTACTGCGTCTCGGCACACCTATAATGTCAAATGAAATGTGCAAGCGTACGCAAACAAAATGTGATAAAAACATATACATAAATACATATGGTTCATGAAAGTGAGCGCATATGCGTGCATATGCTAATGAATGTATCAGCATACGCATAGCGAAAA
Organism: Anastrepha ludens; assembly: GCF_028408465.1. Lineage (NCBI taxonomy): Eukaryota > Metazoa > Arthropoda > Insecta > Diptera > Tephritidae > Anastrepha > Anastrepha ludens. Next base: position 47,552,737 of record NC_071500.1, on the reverse strand, counting down.
ACAGCTGTAAGCCTTTTCACTATTCATTGGTATCGAATATTTTTTGCGCTATTTTTGGCTGCTGCCACTCAATAGATAGTCCAATGCATGAACTGGAACACCCCCGCAAGAAAAAGTTCTAATACCGGACTGATTCGCTACTTCTGAATTTATTTAATTATCTTTTCCATATAAACTATTGAATTGTGAAAGTGTAAATAGTCCCTCGAAAGTTTGGAGTTAGTAATTCGGCAGATGATAGATGAAGTACACTCTCTACAGATTTTTTTCATATTTAGTCTCGGACCAGTCAGCGGCACCCAAGATTGTATTAGAAACTCAAATTCAAAATTTCGTTGTAGTTGAAAACACCACATCATTTTTGGCCCTTACCAAAACAAAAACTTACTGGGTCAGAAACTATACAAGGTGAAGTCCGAAATAAACAAGACTGACATAAAATAGAAACAAAAAGAGCTTTGTTCAGATAACACAGGCCGACAAAATTTAACCAACATTCAGACCCAGAAACCAGACTATATATTTCCGAAGGTTTATGATGCGCTGAATCCAAATCTGGCCTCAGAATTGCTCTATTAGTTTGAGTTTTCGAGATATCCTAACCTAAAAGTGCAAAAAACCCCATTTTTGCCCATATTTGAGGTTATGTAGCCTTGCAGATGTTTTCTTTCACCAAAATTAAAGGATGGCATCTTTAAATACAATCCTTCTTTTTTCAAATGGCGTTTTGTTTGCTCAAATATCTTTTTTTTTCGCAGAGATATCGCATTTTGAAATTTTCATGTTTCGAAATTTTCCTACACCTGAAAATCGATTAAGATAACATAGACATGATATATTCGATTACTAATTTTCTTGAATTGAGTCTTATTTTTCTTAAAATTTTGTCTCACACCATAAGTGTGCTGACTCACCACATCCCTACACTATCTAACCTTTGGGTACCGAGTCACACACAGCCCTAACCCCTAGAAACCACCCCTATCATACCGCGAGCAGGCTAACCCACATAACCGCAAGCAGGCTTTCCCACAAACTCCAAATTTACATACTATTAATCCATATATTTCAGGCCCTCAAACCCAAGAAAATTAGTAAGCGACTATATCATGTCTATGTTATCTTAATCGATTTTCAGGTGTAGGAAAATTTCGAAACATGAAAATTTCAAAATGCGATATCTCTGCGAAAAAAAATGATATTTGAGCAAACAAAACGCCATTTGAAAAAAGAAGGATTGTATTTAAAGATGCCATCCTTTAATTTTGGTGAAAGAAAACATCTGCAAGGCTACATAACCTCAAATATGGGCAAAAATGGGGTTTTTTGCACTTTTAGGTTAGGATATCTCGAAAACTCAAACTAATAAATTAATTTTAGTTATCAATCCGAATTTTGCATGGACAGAGAAGCAGATATTAATAGGACTATGAATAAGTTGCGGTTTTACAACAGATGGCGTAACTTGATTATTATTCCATCGATCCACATTTCCAAACATTCATTGGAGAGCTACTGTCGTAAGGCACAAACGTCAGTATAAGTTTTTTATTTGAAGCGTAAACAACAATATTTTTACCACACTTGAAAATGTCGAATTTCGTGCCAAATAATGTGTTTTTGCGGGGAATTCTTCTTCATTATTTTAATATGAAGAAAAAAGCAGCCGAAAGTCATCGTATCTTGGTGGAAGTTTATGGTGAGCATGCTCTATCTGAGCGAACGTGCCAGAAGTGGTTTGCACGCTTTAAAAGTGGTGATTTTGGCTTGGAAGACGAAGAACGCGAGGGTGCGCCGCCAAAGTTCATGGATACCGAATTGGAGGAATTGCTCGATCAAGATCCGGCTCAAACGCAAGAAGAGGTTGCAAAAACTTTGGGAGTTGATCAATCAACCATTTCCAAACGTTTAAAAGCCATGGGAATGATCCGAAAGGTAGGCCATTGGGTGCCGTATGAATTGAAGCCAAGAGACGTTGAACGCCGTTTTATGGCATGCGAACAACTGCTTCAACGGCACAAAAGAAAGGGTTTTTTGCATCGAATTGTGACTGGCGATGAAAAGTGGGTCCATTACGACAATCCAAAACGTCGGGCAACGTATGGATACCCTGGCCATGCTTCAACATCGACGTCGGCGCAGAATATTCATGGCCTGAAGGTTATGCTGTGTATCTGGTGGGACCAGCTGGGTGTTGTGTATTATGAGCTACTGAAACCGAATGAAACGATTACGGGGGATGTCTACCGACGACAATTGATGCGTTTGAGCCGAGCACTGCGAGAAAAACGGCCGCAATACGCCGATAGACACGACAAAGTTATTTTGCAACATGACAATGCTCGGCCACATGTTGCACAAGTGGTCAAAACATACTTAGAAACGCTCAAATGGGATGTCCTACCCCACCCGCCGTATAGTCCAGACCTTGCGCCATCCGATTACTATCTCTTCCGATCGATGCAACATGGCCTGGCTGACCAGCACTTCCGTAATTACGATGAAGTCAAAAAATGGATCGATTCGTGGATTGCGGCAAAACCGACCGAATTTTTCACAAAGGGAATCCGTGAATTGCCAGAAAGATGGGAAAAAGTAGTAGTAAGCGATGGACAATATTTTGAATATTAAATTTGTAACCATTTTACGTCAATAAAGTTTCAAATTTCGAAAAAAAACCGCACGAACTTATTCATAGTCCTATTAGTTTAAATTATTTCGGATACTTTTCCTTGTAGACTAGTGTAATTCGAGTTCATTTATTCAATATAGTCCGCTCTGGCCTCGATGCAGTGTTTTGCGTTATCTGAAAGCTTTTCGAAAGAATGTTTCAGGTTACTGACCGAAATGTCCTTCAGGATGTCGGTACAAGCCTTTGGTTGGCCTCTACGGACTTAAAACGTTTTCCTTTCATGGTCAAATGCAATTTTCCGAATAGGTAAAAGTCACAGGAGCCATATCAGGTGAATACGGTGAGTGATTGATAGTTAAAATGCGATTTCTAGTCAAAAAATCAGTCACTCGAGTGGATCGATCATGCAATAAGCGCCAGCTTCCTCCTTCGCGTTATTCAGGGCGAATTCGACAAAAGCGATGCAACAAACGCTTCAAACCGGCACGATAAAAAATTGCATTGACAGTTTGAGCTGTCCGCACGATTTCCTTGAGGATAATTCCTTTGGAATCGTAAAACCAATTGAGTATCGACTTGATTTTTGACTTTTCCAACCGCAAGTTTTTGGGTGGTGGCCGAATGGGGCTTTCTATTCAGCTCCTTAAGTTTCAGGTTCATGTTGGAAACACCACGTTTCATCACCAGTTAAAATGTTGGGAAGGAAATTCTCGTATTTTCCCGCCTCTTTAATGAGGTCTTTCGAATGTTGAATTCTGAGCAGCTTTTGGTGCTCAATTAACTTGTGCGTAATGAAACGTGCACAGACCTTTCGTAAGCCCAAATGATCAGTTAAAATGCGATAAATTGATGTTTTTGAAATACTATATTCAACTCCGATTCCATGATTTCAACGATGATTTCGGTTCATTTTTGATAAATTTACGAACAATTTCGATGGAGTTTTCGGTGATTACTGATTTTACCGTATGTTCATTGTCATTTATGTCCTCATAACCATCTCTGAAATGTGTAAACCACTCATGAACTCTGGCACGAGATAGACAATCATCGCCATAAACTTTTCTCATCAAATACAGAGCTGGGCTGAGCATATATATGCCTCTCCTCTGAAAGTATCACATTTAATAAACCAATGTTTTCTTCCTCTTTTCAAAATTGCATCATATTCGAGGAGCAGGTAAATTGTGGTCTCTGGAGACAACTCAAATGACTTCGCCCAGTAAGGATATCAAGGATGCCTAGGGATGTCATTACCGGCCGTTTTAATGCTTTGAAAATACCAAGATAAAACATATACAGTGAAGACAGAAAAATCGCTTTTTATAGCAAAAAAAATCGTCATTCGCTTTAGTTGCATAGCAAATACGAATATAAAATATTTATAAAAAAAGCAGTACATATATATTATATATACATATATATATAGTCATACATATATATTCTAAGAAGTTGTACTGGCGTGCTTAATTCTCTATCCTAACATTAATGAATATATTACAGCCTACTACTTTCCGCTTATTCCACTTAAATTATACGAGATTAAAATTAACACATGAGTTGAAAAGTCCCGGGCCTAACATATAGATGCCATTAGTTTTATTGTATTCACCTCTTTCAGTTAGCACTAGTCTTTAAAAGACAGCTGTTAGATTTCATGATATTCTATTCATTAGTTCTTGAGTTATTGCCCTAAGAGTGACGCTACTTCTAATATTTTCAAATCAATGGATCAAAAATAGTTACATGTTTTAATTTTACATTGATGAAAAAAATATCGCTCAAGTGAAACAACGGCTTGAAAAGTATTATGGGGACTCTGCTTCATCAGAAACAATAATAAAACGATGGTTCGCTGACTTCAAACGTAGTCATAGAGACACTGATGATGCACAACGCATTGAACAATGGATGGAACATGGATTCCCACTTCACTCCGAAATCAAAGCGATCGTCATCTGAGTGGACAGTAAATGGTGAACCTCGTTCAAAGCGCCCAACAGCACAACAATTTGCAAAAAAGGTTACGGCCTCTGTATTTTGGGATGCGCGCGGTGTAATATTCATCGACTCTCGTGGGAAGGGGAATAATGAATACTATATAGCGTTATTTGAGCATTTTAAGACTGAAATTGTATAGAAATGTCCGCATATGGCAAAGAAAAAAATTGCTTCACCAAGACAACGCACCGTGTCACAAGTCAAATAAAACAAAGGCAAAACTACATGAATTGAACTTCGAATTGCTCCCACATCCACCGTATTCGCCAGGTGTGGCTGTCAGCGACTACTGGCGATGCAGGCCTAAAAAATGGTCGCCGGTAAGAAATTTCGCTCGAATGAAGAGATTATCGCTGAACCTGAAGCCTATTTTAAGGTAAAAGATAAATCGTTGTACAAAAGTGGTATTCAAATTTTTCAATATCGCTTTATGTACATAGCTAAGTTGTTACAAAATAATATGTATCTCAATTTCGAGACTAATCTCAAGATGTTTGAACTACAATAGAGATTCCGGAAAATACCGGGATGGTAAAATTCGAAAAAAACTGAAATATCACGATGTTATACCAATTTAAGTGGTTCACAATTGGCGCAATCATACAAACTACAATATTTTTTTACCAAAAATTTGTTTGACTAGTTCAGGTTTTCCCTGTCAGGACACTTTGGCTTTGCCATAAATTTTCATATTTTAAGTGAATTGAGTATTCCCAATTTATGGAATGACTCTGTCGATACATACCTATATTCGTGCATACGTACTGTGCATGTGAATCTACGCATGTATTGCGTGGAATTGAAATTCCGGTTATTGTGAGGCACACGCACATTCTATAATTTTGAAACAATTATGGAAATTGAAGCGTTTGCATACAATATGGCTACAGCGAATTGCCACATGGGCTGACAGAATTCCTATTGTTATGATGTTTGTTGATAGACTGAAAGAGAGTACGGGTGAAGTAGAATTTGCTGGAATGCTCTTAAAAGGCAACTCGATTGCGTACAGCGTGGAAATGTGGCATCGCTTAAACAATTTCAGTCGGCTATAAATTATGTGGAAATGATAAAAACATTTGCAAGTGTGCATATGTAATTTGAAATTCATGTTGGCAGAGTGGGCGTAATGCAAACAATTGCATGCTTGCATAGACAATTAACACATACACGATCGAAGCGGATTTAGCGGAGTTTCCCTTTAAAATTCTGGCATGTGTCTGGATTTTGTTCTACAAATTGAAGAACCCGCAGTTATATACTACCTCCGAATAGCAAACAGTTTCAATGAAAAGCGTCTTTAATGCTGAAATCCACTAAACGGTTTTCTATTGCCTGCCGAGAAGTGGCCGCTAGAAGAAAATAACTCTTTGAATCGTATGAAGTCTCATATTTACGGTAGGTATCGAACTACGGATCAACTGAATAATAGATATGCACAAGTCATTGTTTTACATATATATGTGTATGCATATAGTAAAACGAATAAACAATTTACGACGTGGGTTATCGATCCAGGAGTGCATTGGTCAGTTTATTTCTACTTTTGGCATTAAAGCACCACACTTAGCCACTGTGAGACGCGGGCACAATGAGTACAAATATTGCCGTGGATTCTTGCGGAATGAATTTCGTTAAGGCCGTCCATAAACGGTTGTTGTACCAGAAACCATCGATGATCTGTGTCTATTGATAACACCGGATCGTTATGTGACATATCACCAGATAGAGGCAAACCTAAGGATTAGTGGGACTACCATATATATTTGTTCTCACTGGGTGCCATATAATTTGACAATCGCCCAACAAAGGGCTCGTGTCGATTGGTGTAAAGAAATGTTGAAGATATTCAGTACAAAGCATGTCTATAGTACCGTTATTGGTAAAAAATGTTGGATCTGTTACCTGCTTTCAAAATCTGGTCATCTATACCACTAGATAAACTTAAAACACTCAATTCTGAGTGACAGACAACCTTTTGTTTGCCAAAATTGAAGGATTATTAAGAAAAACCACCCACTGAAATTAATCATCATTCACCAAGACAATGCGAGCTCTCATGTATCGGCGCACACAAGAGCACTCAAAAGAGCGAATTAATGGGACATCCCACCTAATGATTTTTTTCATTTCTCGAACAACAAAAGTAAAATGCGCTCTCAAGGTTTTTCAACGCTTTATGATGCCATTGAACAGCTTGGTTTAAAGGTATACTCTTCTGATGGCTTTAGAATGGAATCCATAAAGGCATAGACGCAGGGGAAGACCAAGAGAACGATAGAAAATGTGGAAATCATTAACTTTGGCACTATGCGCCACATAACCGGCGCTTAAGCAAATATGAATACTCTTCTGAATGGCAAAAGTTGGTAATTTTGAAAAACAGTAAAACCAGTTTTATAGTTATTTAACTATGTTTTCATTATTGGGTGCAAAATATAAAAGGCGACTCTCGTATGTCACATGCATAAAGTATATATGAACACGTTTACTGATAAAGGATGCTTTTTAAGAGCTTTACACCTTAAAATGATAATGCAAAACGGAAATATTTTTCGAATGATTTGCATTATAATCAGGAACAGTTTGCCATTTTCAGCTGTCTAAACCTAGTCATCGATATCGATAATTCTCTTGCAGCTAAAGCTAAAAAACACCCGATGCAATTTGAGTTCTCGAATCGGAACACTCTACCCTGACAAAAATATAAAAAATTAGTTTCACCTTAAACAGCAACAAAATATATTTGATTTAGACTTTCGACCTACATGCATTACTGCTTTTTTGCTACACAACTACCTTTAATTAAATTCAATTAGGCTACAGGCAAAATGCAACACTGTGCATGACTGCAGTTTGCATACTCTTTTCGTTGCAGGAAAATTATTTTGCATTTAAACTGTAATAATTGAGCTGCGAACTAAAAACACTAATAATTAAAAAACTCCTGAAATATATACATTCTGTCAAAAAAGTACCGGGAATTGTTCAATAAAACGCAAAGTAATTATTTAATTATCAAAATTTATTTAGTCGCCTTCAAAATAGGCTCCATTCGAAGCAATACACATATGCCATCAAAGCATCTTTTAAGCGCGTTTGAAGAGATCTTCTTGAGCTCCTTCAGCGAACTCTTCTTAATGGCCGTCCAGGGAGTGGCAATTTATGTTTTGCGAAAAGGTAAAAAGTCACGGGGGGGCTAAATCCGATGCATAAGGTGGTTGTTCGATGACATTTGTCGAGTTTTTGGTCAAAAAAGTGTTCACAATATGAGCCTTGTGAGACAGTGCGTTACCGTGGTACAAGATCCATGAGTTTTCTTTCCACAAATTGGGCCGTTTCCTAAGCACATTCTCTCAGAAATGTCGCATAACTTCCAAATAGTATTCTTTATTTACCATAGTACCATTGGGAAGGAATCCCGAGTGCATAACACCATGTCAATAAAAAAAAAAAACGAGTAGCATGACTTTTACTTTTGACCGATTTTGACGTGGCTTTCTGGGTTTCGGCTCATGTGGGTAGCGCCATTCAGCCACCGGTAGACTGGGTTGCATGTCAAACTGATATAATCACGCCTCATCACCTGTTATGATGTGCCGGATGCACGTTGGGTCCGAATTCATTTGCTCAAGCATGTCTTCGGCCACCTTCTTCCGAGAATTTTTGAGACACGTAAACGTCACAAGCTACCCCCTCAAACTTAAATGATGGTTTTCCAGCACCATTTCCTTGACTTCGTCGATGTTTTCATCCGTTAAAGACGTTGATGGGCGACCAGGTCGGCGGGTTGACTGATATAATTAAATGCCAAAAACAAGCTAATTGACAGATCAGGATCAAACTCTGCGACAATGTAGAGGACAGTTGTACCAACATCCCAGCAAAAAAAATTTAAACATATGTGTAAGCGCGCTTTTTAAATGAACAATTCCCGTTATTTTTTTGACAGAATGTAATACAGGAAAGAAAATACACAAATTGAATCACAAGCTTTTAATATTTACACTAATTGTTTGCCAAAATCAGATATTTGATTAGCTGCCACTAGGTTACCCGCTGCGTTGGTAAACTGTTCAACCATTTTATGTACTACTAAACAAATCCACCAGACTAAGTGCCTTGATTCCCCAATGGTTAATATGTGCTATTTAAAGCTAAAATAACATTTATGCACAGTAAGCATAAGCAAACATATGTATGTTTGTGTTTAACTTTAGCTTTCTGATAACGTTAGCCTCCTGGAAATGTTGATTGAAATAATGCTAAGGTATTTACAAATATATAAATACAATACGCCTACTGGGGTTGGAGGTTATTGAAGAAAGTATTTATGAGTTTGATTCAAGCGCAAGAAGCGCTTTCGAAATTATACTTGTTGCTCTCTCCCGAATGATTTGGGTAATATTTGGCTTAGGGGTTCAATATCTTCCTACATCAACTATAAATATATAATATCGGTTTGTATAAATGACGTAAATGTTCTAAAACAAAATTAATAAAAAAAAAAACAAAAAAAAATTATTTTACTGAAAACAAATTAAATCCAAATCACAATGAAACCAGTGAAGGCATTTAGTCGCATCCAGAGTTACTACTGAGAAGTACTCGTTAGAACCTTCCAGCCATCGGGTATCATTTATCGCGTGTTGTGCAATTTTTGTATGAGTGTTCACAGTCAATGGCGGACTTTTCTTTTCTGCATCCAAAATTGTTTTCAGATTGGTCTAAACCCAGACGACTCGGGAAAGTCGATGCTGTTCGTACAAATACCTATTTAAGTACCTGAATAGGCATCCCATCTGGGCCAGGAGACTTATGATCTACAAGCCTCTTTGCACCTTGAAGAACCTCGTCTGCTGTGATGCGCGGAAACTGATGTGCGGTCGACCTCGAAATTTAGGAAACCAATTTGTTTTGTTTGAGGAAGAGTGTGTTCCATGGTGCCCCGTGCTGTGTATGTGCGATTGTACTGACATGTTGAGACCGCTTGTCTACCAAGCCCCGGTTAACCAATTCCAACTTCCGGCAGTAGGAAGTCATTGTTCATTGAAATATTTCATGTATATATTTCGACACAAAATCGTCCTCTTAGTTGTTGAGATTGAGGATAGCTTGATAGTAATTTACACGCGTCTGACCGTCAGCAGGCATTAACTGCAGCACTTTTTGCACAGTTCACCTGTGTAAGTCTTTCGCTCAAATTCGCTGTAGGATCCGTTTGGTGATGCCCAATTGCGTGGTCCGTCGTCTGATTAATTTTTGTTTCAACTATCAAATATGACTAACGTACGATGCAATTTGGAAACATTATAACACCTTCCAATAGGGTGATTAATTTGTATCGCCTTTTTTTGTTTGTTGAAAATTACCGCTACGTGAAAGCTGGACGTGGTTATGATAACAACCTATCTTGGAGTTGTACCAGAGTTATGTATGTACCAACTTTTAATGCAATATAAGCATTTTTATTCGTGTTATCGTGCGCATGGACGAACGAACGAATGGAGAGATATCACTCACTCATTCCTACGACAGTCAGTTCTACATTACCGGAGTGACTCGGATATATCCTTCGAAAGACTTGCCACTCCAGCATCATTCCGGGTATAGGGAATGTTTATGCTGCTACAACAACATCAGATAACACTAAATCGACACCTTTTGAGGATTTTGATATATACAAGCATCTCAATATATATCTCGATTCCTTTGTATGTACATACAAGTACAACCGTTTTGTGAAGAAATTTTTAAGTTTTGAGCACAAGCGCACGTATATAAGAAATGGAGAAATGCTTCTGATTAGCCGCTAATTTAAAGATTGAGCACTTGTACTCTTTAGTTTTATTGCATCATTTCCGAACTTTTATAATTGTATTTGTATTTTAGTATTTTTCTACGGATATTTATCTTCCGACTACCCACTATTAATATTTTATGTTTTATTTCCTTTTTCATTATTGCAGAAATACACTGGCAAATGTACGTGCAATGCGTCTGATATCCTAGAAGCAATCAAAGATAACGATATATTACGTGAAACAATACGCGGCCCACCTGGTCTGCCAGGTAAGGAGGGAAAAACTGGTGCGCCTGGACTCACGGTAAGTACTCGATTGTTGTACATACATACATACCATATATGTACTTATATACTCGCCTATTCGTAAGCACATAAATGTGGTCACACTTGCACACATAGTGGATCATAAATATATTGAATTCAGCCGCACTCGAAGTTGAGCAATCCCGTGGCGAGCTCCAATAGAACAACTCAATCAATTTTACAACGCGCCGTATGCAGCTTGCAGATTGCTCAGAATCAGAAATGTATGAGCATACTTACTATATGTACGATTATGTTCGATAGCTGAATATGAATATGTATGAGTATATACATATATATACATCCGTGTACATTTCCACTTAATTTTGCTTATTTATGCTTAACTTACCTCAGCGCAAATGTTCAATAATGTTTATGCACACTTATGCAGTCAAAAAAAGTAAAGTGTGTACGAGTACATGCTTATAAAAGGTGACGCAAAACTAATTATCCACTTTTGTTTCGAATAACTTTTTTTTCTAAAAAGGAATTATTTTGATAGAAATCTTTATGTTGTCCTTTATGCGATCCATTTCTTGCTGCAGCCAAAAATTTCAAATATCGGGTTATTCCCCAGTTCGTAGCATTTTTATATATTATATATTTTTTTATTTTACAACGTTTTGTTTGCTGTTTGGCTAAGGGTATTCATTTGATAAAACTCTTTGTGCTCTACAAAACTATGCTAATTCTATTTTTAAGTTATTTGTTTTTTTAATAGTTTTGAGGCTCAAAAATTGAATACGCAGGAGGCAGGAGGAAGAACGTCTCAAATCACATTGAACGGTCGCCAAACCAGTCTTTAATTGGCAGAAAAAATGAACTGAGATCATAAAATGATTCTCAGCCACCTTCATCTAATACGATTTACCGAAAATTTGGGAACCTGGGTGACTCACGAACTCAATGAGCATTGAGCAACACGCGGCATTAAACAGCGCTTTTTGTACCGGATGTTAACGGGATATGAAAAATGGTGCCTAAAGATCAACATGGAACAAAGAAAGGAGTGGGTCGCTCCAGGAGCTACGCAACAGCTGAGAGTCAAGCCAGATCCTCATCCAAAAAAGATCATAATATGTGTTTGGTGGGACTGAGAGGGTATGGTGCACTGGAAAATGCTCGAAAAGAATTATACGCTCAACAATAAGCCCCACATTGGCCAATTACACCGCGTGAATGAGGCTATTCGACTGAACAGACCTGATCGACACGATCAAACCGTACTCCTTCATGGACAACGCCAGGTCCCACGTTGCACAAGACGTCAAAGCCGCACTCCAATAACACGAATGGGAGGTCCTTCAGCATTCGCCGTATTCTCCGAATCTTGCACCGACCAATTACCATCTTTTTCGCTCTCTGTGAAACCATACCTTCGATAACAAAGAGGTCCTTAAAAACTGGCTCAACAACTTCTTAGACACCAGACCAGGCGATTTTAAGCGGAACGGCATCAACAAATTGGTCAAGAGGTGGGAAGAGGTTGTAAGCAGCAACGGCGAATATAGAATTGATTAACTTATTGATATTATATAATTATTGTTCTTCGTTTAAATAAAAGTCTTGGGTAAAAACGGTACGAACTTATACCCTAACCCAATATTATTAACGTACGGCACCATTTGCAAAACTTATAAATACTCCGACAGGGTAAATAATTTTGCGTCACCTTGTACAATCACAAATAGTCAAGTTTGTATGAGTTTATATGTACAAATAAATGCGTGTTAAAGGTGTATGTGCCATATAAAGTATTTTTATTTGCCCGCGTGATCTCAATAACAGCTGCAAAAGGAAAGCAACTGCATAGTACGTACGAGTATACATATATGAAAGTTTTAAAGTGCATTCATATGCAGTTCAACTGCGGAAACCCTCGTACAAATAAATAATTAGCGCGTAATTGATAGGAACGAGAAACGGTTCTTAAATGGTCGAAGTCGAAAGCCACTCTTAAATTATGAGAAAAAATTGCAACATACGAGTAAAAGAGGAAATGTTTAGTAATTAATTTCAAGATATCGCTTGTTGGAATACAGGAGTTTAGGAACCCATCTTTGATCTTCATTTTAACTTTAGCTTCTTGTTTTTCTATAAATTGTGTCAAACATACCCGGTAAAATTCAGGTTTGTTGAAAAATAGTCCACTCGATACCTATCTACTAGACTAAAGGAATTCAAATTTATACACTGCTTTTATATATCTGAAAAAAATCTAGTAAGCTAGAGCCGTTGAGAGGCTCTTATAAAATGATCGACTCTTGCAATTAATTTAGTCTCAAGCAAAGCTTAATGATACATTTTGGTCTCACAATCTTATTTCAATTGTTTATGTTGGCTTGTCCCTTCATTCAAACAAATCATCATCATCATCATCATCATAGTAATTAAGTTAGGGGTGAGCCAGTGCTTCCTCACAAACGCGTTCCATACGACTTGTTTCACTGCGTTCTTTCTCCAAGCATTTATAGTACAAGGTGTAAGTCTGCATCAGCACCCTCTGCTCATCTTTTTGGCGCTTTTCCACGCTTTAAACTGCCTATAATAAGCCGGCAGTCGTAGTCGAATGCGTTGGTGCGTGACTACCATTCGGAATTTAGAGAGAACGTAGGCTCAAATCTCGGTGAAAAAACAAAAATAAGAGAAACATTTTTTTAACAGCACCAACACGCCAATATAATATAGGTATATCAAACTATCACCGATAGTTTTGATAGTGGGTATTATTTTATATATATATATATATAATACATTAACGGTATTATCGGTTTTAAGCTTCACGCTTGACTGCCGATAATATATAATAAAACCCACCATACCCGAAATTCGTTCAGACTCAACTGAAGGCGGGGGTATGGAGAAAATATTCTAGGGACTGCAATGGAACTCACGGCACATTCAATAAAAATGTAAGCAAATTTGAATTAATATATTTCATATTCACTAGAATTTCTATCTTGAGAACAATGCATTCAAAATTGTTGTCAATGTAAATGTTGTCAATGAAAAAACAAAAGCATCGATTTCTGATAAAATTACACCTACTATCTAAACTATCGGTGTTAGTTTGGCAACTCAAATATAGTATATAAGTAGGGTGATGCAGAACTTTTATTTTTCAAAATGAACTTATGATATGGTGCCCAAAGGCAGGCATTTGTTTTAACTAAATCATTGGATATTGAATAAATTTGAATCTCTTCGTCTGATAAGAGTCTTCCTCCTTGCACAATTACTACCGAATGCGAACCCTTAACTGCTACTCTCTGCCTTCAAAGAACATTCAACGGAAATGCTTCTAAGCTACTTCAATGCCTACATGATGCTTAAACTCGCTACATACACAAAGCATTAAAATCCTATTAAGTGCAACAACAATTGTTGCAAGTATACAAGAAGAAAATTGCATTTTTACGCTCATAGCTACTTCAAACTGCCTGATTTTCATTCCTTGCATTGCGCACCTTCTTTTCATCAATCTTCAATGCCTGTGAACATAACTATCAAAATGTCTGAATTGCAAAATAAGCAATATAAGAGCATGTAATATCTAGTTGCATGATGCACTTGTGGCAACAATAGCACATTTTCACAGTGAGTTACGCTTTTCTCAATTGCAAGTGTACTCGTATAGGATGAAATGTTAATATATGTCAGTGTATGCTAATGTGACTGCATGCGTCCGCACAAAAGTATACTATGTAAATGGTGTGTATATGTGTGTGATTGCATGTAGCTGAGGGCATAAAAATATTTGCTTTGTTAGGAGATAGCAAATTTCTTGCCTTTAACCGGCATATTCAAAAAAGAAGCTATGTTACAGTAAGGTTGCTAAACCACTCACACATACCGCCTTGTGTTTGCCTTTGTTGATTCTATTACATACATGAGCTTGTGTTACTGCTGCTTGCTCTTCTCTTAAAGATAGTGCAAGGACATAGTGGCCACCCAGCGGCGATAATTTTGAATTCTCGGTTGTATGCATTGTAGTTGTAGTAGGTGGCAAGAGTTTGCATTTGGGTTTCTTAAGTCGTAAAATATTGGTGCTGAGGATAAATGGGAGCAAAAAATTTAAAACTGTTAAAATAGGAGCGGTTAAGTAATTTGAGGGTAAAGTTTATAGTAACTCTCTACCAATTCAGTGCTCCAATAGCTGCGAACTACTTGTCAATCCTCTCGTCTTTTTTACGTTAAATTGTAAGATACCTAAAGCTCAACTCTCCCTCAATAGGAGCACCCCTCCGCTGATACTTTCTGACAGGCTAAAGTTCCTGGGTTTTATCTTACAAAGAACTAACGAGGGAGCTCAATATTTACGTAAGGATTAAAAAGCTTCAGTTGCTTTGCATGGCTGAATTGGCGCTGTTAGTAAAACATGGGTTATATCGTCTACGGTAATCTATTGCCTCTAAGATACTATTATGAAGCTGATTTTGTGATAAGGTGTCCTCACCTTATGGTACTCATTGGAGTAGACGACGTTGGTTAAGCAGTCAGTGAGAGTCAAAGTATTGCCTTCATTGGAATCAATGGTGTGCTTCGGACAACACTTGCGCTGTTGTTTAACGCAATGCTAAATGTGGTTCCCGTATACATTGCACATAAAATATGATGAAGCGCGTAGTACAAACAGACTGAAACAGGACCTTTTATATCCACAGCCCCTCAGTGGAGGAATGAGCTGGATGCAGCGTTTGAAGTCGTGTTAAGTGAACCAGTACTTGGGTAGCTTAAAGTTGGACGGCAAGGTTTTGCTGAGGTTATTTTGAGCTGAACTTTTCCTCAAGTTCAAGTGCAGTTTGTCATGTCTACCGTTCATTCCGGCCGCTTTTCGTAGAGAGCTCCATTCAGATCGTTTAAGGATTTCATGATAGATGGCATCCTTCGGATCCCAGAAGATGCACAACATAACCTTTGAAGCATGAATAATTCTTTTCGCTGTCGATGGACCTGGTTATCTGGCAGGCTTCATCATTTTCGATGCTTAGAATTATCATAATAGATCCCGTTTTTATCGGCAAAGATGATGCGATGCAGAAAACATTTTCTTTTCTGCCGTTCAAGAAGCATCTCACACGTCACCAAACGTCTCTCGATATCCCTCGCCTTCAATTGATGTGGCATCCAATCACGTGCTTACCTTTGAGTATCTTCGAATTTTTTCGGTGCCCCTTCGCGATCTTTATCACTCATGTCGAAATTGCCACTTTGGGAGGGCCGAAACCACTCTTTAGAAGTAGTATTTGATGGAGCATGATTACTGTAAATATTGATCAATATACGACACGTTTTAGCTGCACTTTTCTTTAAAAAGTTCTCATTTTTTCTTGTGACTTCCCGCAAATGCTGTTTTCTCGGGAAGAACGTAGACATTTTTGACATCAGATAAAAACGATCTTTACACTTCAATCGAATGTGAACTACTGCGATAGAGACCTCACATATACACCTACAAAGCACCAGTATAGTACTAGAGCGAAAACAAAAATACTATCAGCAGTGACACCTCTTTTACGAAAGTGACAACTTATTCCCATGCGCAATATATGATATGTTATTCTTCTTTATTGCCGCGATAACCGGTTACGCGATTTTGGCCGAGCTAAAGAAGCGTGCCAGTTGTTTCTTTCTCGTGTTAAGCGACGTCAGTCGGAAACACCAAGTGAAGAAAAGTCCTACTCCACGTTTCTCTTCCTCTTCTACCACCAATTGATACCGCATCGAATACTTTCAGAGCCAGAGTGTTTGTATCCATTCGGCCGACATGACCCGTTGGATCTTTATTCACTGCACTATGTCTATGGCATTGTAAAGCTCATACAGTTCATTATTTTATCGCCTGCGATATTCGCAGTCGCTAACGAGCAAAAGTCTAAAAATGCTCTACAGAATCTTTCTCTCAAATACTCCAAGTGACGTCTCATCGGATATTGTCATCGTCCAACCTTTTACGCCATACGTTAGAATAGGCATTAAATGGCAGCCTTATAGAGTGTAAGTATTGTTCGTCGAGATAGGACTTATATACACAGACAAAATTATGGAAACAACAACCAATTTTTCATTTAATAAGCTGTATCTTGAGCTGAAATGAATATAAGGAATAAACATAACGAAAAATATTATTGTAAGAAAAATCTAGAAATTTATTGTACTTATATCTTTAAAATTAAAATAAACGTAACAAAACTTTACTTCATGAATAAAAAATTAACAAAAGGCATACAATAGACTTCTTAATTTTAAGTTCAAACAAATTTTAGTATTTAGTAGGCATTCCTTTTTGCTTGATGAATTCATTGCCTTAATGGTTCACTGTACGCTCTGTATTAATTTTTTCGAATTCCGTATTGGGTTTTCTCCAAATTCGAATCCTTCTATCCGATTGAAAAATGTTGAATTTATTCTCGTTGTTAAAAAAACGTTGCTCCAGAATCAAGTGACTTATTTTTATCTTGTTTTGCAAATACCAGCGTTTTATTTTTATTGAACTTGTTGATGAGTGGTTTTCTTCGCACCATTCGCGAGGTATATCGTGCACATTTCAAGGCCCTGCGAATTGATCTCGGATGGACTTCTTTACCTATGATGTATGAATTGCGAAAGCAAGACTTGTAATTACCACGCAAGTTGAATTGCGAATGATCATAGTAATAACGGGCTAGCCATACCTTCAAAAATTGCTTTGTTAGAAAAAGAAAAAAATCAGTTAAAATTTTAAATTCATACTTTAAGTGAATAATTTTGTCCCTTAAAATATAAGGCAATATATAATAAATATGTGGATTTTTATTACAGCAACATTCTTAATTATATTCATTTATTCTTTAGATACAGCATATTGAATGAAAAAGTGGTTGTTCTGTGAATAATTTTATCCATGTGTGTAGGTCTTTGTTGGAAAATTATACAACAGGATTTTAGTCAATAGTTGTTTGTATTTCTCTAGATCGTTTATGGCTGGTAAAAAGGCAAAAGGAACTCATTCGGGACTAATTCGCCACTATTGTGATTCCAAGTGATACTTGTATGAAAAATATTCGTGTATAAGCAGTTCAGTATATCTAAAAGCACCTACCGTCGCTCGGGGCGTATGCGCAACCTCCGCGACATAGTACGATGCCCATCAAACTGCTTCCTTTTTCCTCTTTTGCTTGTATGTTGTAGGAATTTTATATGAGTTGTAGATATGAAAAAAGGTGTTAAAATTTGCTTTTCATCTGCATGACACACATGATTTGTCGCCGCTTTGGCCTGTCGACATAGTTTCTTTCCATTACTTGTATGTGGGCGTTTAAAAGTATGCTTGATGTGGTTCGTCGTAGTTGAATTAAAAATTAAAATGTGCAGCAGCATGAAAAATATAGTAAATAGCTATGATATTTTTTACTGTTTATTGTTGATGAGGTTTTTCCGTTATATGCACGTGCTTTCCTCTCCTTCGTACGAGACACAATTTCTTTTATAATACGCTGCGAATTTTCTTACATGGAGGTATAAACTTTCTTACCTCATTCGCAATGCTGATGGGTATTTTGTACCTCCAAAATATCCTAACTCACATACTAAAATTCTAGCAGAAACGTAACTGTACACGAAAGTAACTATTTTGCATAAATAGTTAAATGTATATCTATGTGTTCTTGTACATGCATCTAAATAGCGACAGCATGACATACTGCAACTACAGAAAGCAAGACGAAAAAATGTATACAAATTATTGTTCGAGTACATATATACATATACCCATATATGTTTACAGGGATACGTCTCAACTAAAAGGCTACTACTTTCATTTAGGTACTTTTATGCATATGTCCATAAGTTACAGCTAACAGCAAAAACCTGCCTTGCCAGCATCACTGGGTCTAAGTCATAGACACTTTAGACGGAATATGAAATATGACCATAATGAAATGTGCATATTATAGTATGTATGTACGTATGAGCATATGGCTTTCGGTCACACTAATGCAATTTGTACTAAAAAAAGCTTTTGTAAATATTATCTTATTTATATATTAAATACATAAATGGAATACAAATATAAAGCATATTCCATTAAGAGTAGAGAGGCAAGGATGGAATTATTATTTTTATTTTTTATTCGGAATTCCCATGCATGCTATTATGTGAGTAATCCACGATACCAGCTACGAAATGTACAACTATAAGGTGGTCGTGTAGCAACTCCCGCTCATTAATATCTGCTGGTACGATTAAGAGTGCCATGCCGCTACTGCAGAAAAATACCACGTTGATCAAAAAGTTCCCGGAATATATTCAGAAAATACATAATAAAAAAAATAAATAAATAATTGGCGCGTACACTTCTGTTAGGTGTTTGGCCGAGCTCCTCCTCCGATTTGTGGTGTGCGTCTTGAATATTATAGCCTTCAACGTTCACCCTATTAACATCAATGCATTATGCCAGTATTTGACTCAGCTCTCGAACCATTTCTCGAACTCCATTTTTTTGATATAGTCAACAGAGCCGTCTTCGATTTTACTTCCTTTCGGTTGTTAAAACACGTAGTGCCTTTTTGATTCGACAAAACAGAAAAAAATCGCAATGAGCCATAACAGGCGGATTGGCTGGCTCTGGGATAGCATTCGTTTTGTTCATGGTCAAAAATTAACGATTAATGATAGCACTGTGCGACGGTGCGTTATCATGGCGCAAAATTCACTAGTTGTTTTTTCAATAAATCCTTCCTTTATGGTGAATTTCATCACGTAAGCGTCTCGTAACGCCAAAATAATAGTTCTTATTAACTTGCCATTCTTCTGGAAAAAATTTGTGGCATACAATAGCGTTGCAATTCATCCATAAACACCGTGAGCATCGTTTTTTTTTTTTTTAACTACAAACGACGTGATTTTTTGGTATTGGTTCATTCGGAGCTCACCACTCACTCGCCTAATGTCGTACTCGAAGCCAACGTCTCGTCTCCAGTAATGATAGATTTGACGAATGTTGAATCGAATTCAGCCTCAAACATCATGCCTTTGGCGATATCAACGCAGTCTCTCTTTTGCGTAAAATTCAGGTGCTTTGGGAACAACTTTGCAGCAACACAGCTCACACCCGAATAATTGACTACAATGTTTTGAATGGATCCAAAAGCAATGTCCAGGTCCTTAATCAGCTCTCTGATGGGTAATTTGCGGTTACTGATCTACTTTTCACTTTATTGATGTTTTCAGCAGTTTATGATGTCGCCGGCCTGAAGCGTTCATACTACTCGTTAATGGCTATTATTTTAGGATATTATTACCGAGGGATTAAACAAGGCGTAACTTTTTCGATCTTCACTTGATCGACTTCTTCAATCTCGTGTTCATGACACAGAACATAGTTGGCCTAAACAGATACTTGACTTATCGGTTAATGAGAGCAAGAAAAAGTACCATGTACCTCTCTATGAAATGCAAAGTGCTTCGGTGTATGAATTAAAAATCATCTTTTCTGTTGAAATTTTCTAGCGGAATTAAAAACACGCATTGTTTTATAATATAATATTTGGAAGCCAACGTGATGTCTGGTTTCCACCGATTCCACGATCCCACCGAATAAAAATACATAGTTGCCGTGGGATTTTAAATGTAATCAAATGTTTCAAATGTAAAGCAAACGAATAAATCGTCACGAAATTAGTGTCATAAATTTAATGCTTCTAGCGTTTTTTTAATTGTAGCTTTATACCGTTGATCTTTTGCGCAACTAAATGGGTATTTTTTAACCGAATTTATTACAAATTCAGTGAAAACTTATTTTATAATTCTATCAAATTCCTGACTTCACAATAACACATCAACTTATAAAATCTTGTGCATAATTTATTTAGTTTCGAATTAATCTTACTGAATTTTTATTTTATTTATTTAGCATCCCGTGGAACGAAGTCTCATGCAATATGTCAAACGAAAAACGGTTGGTTTTCAAAACTTCTACAACCGTTCTTACAATAGATGCTATTGTTTTTGGTATGGCTTAAAAATAAAAGTGATGCATATAAAACTCCTACAATAGCACCATTTAAAGGGTTACATGGGCTTAAAAACATTTTTTTTCTTATATTATGCTTTTCAACTGTATAATATATCCAGAATGCTTTCCCGTAGCTCTGCATCAATTAGAGTACAAATTTACGAGATAGAGCCTTAGAAAATTGCGCTAACTAGGTCAGATCAGCGTGGTGAAAGCTTGTACATATTACAATTTTCTGAAAGATCTATTTGTGAAGTCTACTTTGAAAAAAATAATAACAGATTTTGCTGAAATTGTACACATTTTTTTTAAGATAAATTTAACAAATACTTAACGATTTCCAGCCAAATCGCCATTCATCAAGATAAAAACAAAATTTATATTGCGAACTCTAAAAGAATTTATTCACGACATATATTAAATGAAAAAATAAAAAAAAAACTTTAAACTTTTTTTTTGTTAAAATATTTTAAATAAACAAATGAGGAGTGTGATTATAAAGGGTGGTTAAGTTCTAAGGGCCGGTATTGATTTAGAATCAAATACAATTTTTTTAGGAAATTATTGTCATATCAATAAAATATCAGCCAAATAGTCGATAACGCTGAGGCATAATTGAAGTTCTATGCCGTTAATGTGCCGAACTATCTCATCCTTTAGCTCTTGAATTGTTGCTGTTGTTTCTTTATAACCCCAAAGTCAAAGAAGTCCATCGGTGTCAAATCACATGATCTTATCAGCCAATTGACATCGCCGCGACGCTGTGGGAAAAGTGGCACCGTCCTGTTGAAACCACATATCGTTCACATCCATATCGGGCCATAAAAAGTTCGTTATCATCTCACGATAGCGAACATTATTCACAGTAACTGCCTGACCGGCCTCATTTTGAAAAAAATACGGCGCAATGATGCCGCCGGCCCATAAGCCGCACCAAACAGTCACTCTTTGTGCGTGTATTGGGTTTTCGGCAATCACTCTTGGATTATCATTCGCCCAAATGCGGCAATTCTGCTGACGAATCCACTGAGATGAAAATGTGCCTCATCACTGAAGATGATTTACTTCGAAAATTGGTCATTCACTGTTGCCATTTCCTGCCATCATTCTGACCATTGACGACGCTTGAAATGGTCAAGAGGCTTTAGTTCTTGGGTCAATTTCACCTTGTAAGCGTGTAAATGCAAGTCTTTATGCATAATGTTCATCAATAACGAGCGTGAGAGGTGCAATTGTTGGACACGTCGACTAGTTGAGGTGGACGGCTTTTCAACCACACCATCGTGAACAGTAGCAATATTTTCTGCAGTACGAGCTGTACGAGCATGCATTGGTGTTTTCATATCTCCTACAGACCCGGTTTGCTCAAACTTTTGCAGAAGTTTTTACCGAAAAAATCACGAAGTGCGCGATATGCATTTTGATTTGAACGCCCGTTTTCATAATAAGCATGAATAACTTTAACGCGTTCCTCGATTGTGTATCTTTCCATGGTTCAAATTGAATTAGTTTCAAATTGGAAAATGTCAAATGAAATGCAGAAAAAAGCTTGACGTTTAGCTGTGTTGAAATTTTTATATTTTCCATGATTTTCTTGCTCACAATCACTGCCACTTGTTCTACAGGGGAATCTAAAACAATAACTGTCTGCCAAAATACCCGTGCAAAAGTATGGAAAACGTTTTCTAATGCTAATTTTTGCACATCCTGCAAATGGCTTATTTTATTATGGAGTTATGTAGCTTTTTGCCAGTAATTTTTATTAGTAAGTAGAAGCTGCATCGTTTTTTTTTTAATTTTTACGATGAATTGTATAATTTTCCGGAAAGCGTTCGCAACTCTGCGAAATATTCCAATTTAATGTTTTCCGTTTGTTCATCTAAATTCGAGGTATTTATAAATACAAACATACATCGGCTAATGAAAATAGGAATTTTTTTAATTTTAAAGGAATTTATCATAGCGCAAGCGAAACTGTCATACGAACTGAGGTCCTAAAAGCCAAACTTTTTAAAATTT
This sequence comes from Anastrepha ludens, assembly GCF_028408465.1. Taxonomy (NCBI): domain Eukaryota; kingdom Metazoa; phylum Arthropoda; class Insecta; order Diptera; family Tephritidae; genus Anastrepha; species Anastrepha ludens. The sequence continues at coordinate 47,529,982 of NC_071500.1, read as the reverse complement.
GCAGCCAAATATAACAAAATATTTCTCAATTAGTTAGCTTTGATATACTGAAAAATTGTTTCATATATTAGACAGAGTTTTTCTAGAATATGCTGTTTTGGCATTCGGGTTTCCAAAATAAATAATAATAACTCAGACGCAGGAAAAAAATATTTAACCTTTTACTGCATGAATTAATAAAGCGTTAAAAAAATAGTAACACGCTGAAAATAGCTTCATTTTGTTATCAATAAGATATAATAAAAGAGAAATAATGAAAAAGATTTTTTTTTATATTATGGTTTTTTTAAGGTCCCTTATATAAAAACTAATTGTAAAGTATAGCAAACAGTTGAAAAGCGGAAAAATTATTATCCATCGAGAAAGATGTGTATTTCGGTTTATGATAATATTTTTCTTTGTCAAAAAATACATACAATTTATTCTGTTATCGTTTTTTTAATGAATGAAGTGAGGTTACTTTGAAATGTCACAAATATAATAGAAGTTTGTGTATCCGTTTTATTATTGCTAAATATATTTTTGATGTATTAAAGTAGTTTGAACTATTTTATAATACTTAATTTCGAAATAAAATTGAATCAATACTGCAATACCATATATGGGCTCTTATGTGGTAGACGGTCAGATGCTCGTCATTACAAACTGCACCCCACAATAAACGATACCACATCAATACTTTTAACAGTTTGTCATTTTTTTTTTTTTCATTTACTGTTCATTATTTTTGTCTAGAAAAAAAAACAAATAAATCCAATTTTATATCAGAATTTGAAAAACTTGAAAATTTTCACAAACTTTCTAACCCTATTCTATGTTTTCATTACAATTTCTAAGAAGGTTTTTAGTATGTATTGTAGTTTTCTAGCTTATTAAATAATTAAATAAAGTGCGAGTTAGAAATTGTTACAGAGTCCCTTTGGCCTTTTATATTTTTCCCCCCTATACAAAAAATGGTGATTACGCAACATTATTTATTCAAACAAAATTTCAGAATTGAATTCATTTGGTTTTTATTAGACAAGGAGCTATATTTTTATATTGTACAAATATAATGAACATTAAAAAAAAGAAAGAAAAAAGGTCAAATCTGTTCAAAATATTGATGTGGTCTCATTTATTCTGGGCTGTAAATTTCAGTTCATATTAGCGCTCAGAAAATGTTTAGAAATAAATACGTGAAATACATTTGGAAGCAATTTTAATAGATATTGTTGTTAAATGTCGCCTAAACCAAGATAAGCTTGGCACTTCCTTGACAATTCATGTTACACAATTATAAATTAGTTAACAAATAGCATTGAAATTAGGCACTTAAAAGAAAAAAAATCACAAAAAAATAATTAGTGTAAAATAATGTAAGGAAGAGTTGCAAATCTTTAGTAATAAAAAATCACTTTGCTCTCAAAACAAGCGTACCAAGAACGACATTACTTTTTGCTGCGAGCGTATCCTTTTTTATTTTTTATTATATATTTCGCTAATGACTTCTCACTTTTTTATCTTGCTCCTTAACAAATGCTTCTGTAGGTCTAGTTGTTATTTTGCATATCGTTTGGGCGATAAAATATGTCGAAATACCGGAAATTCCGGTACTGACTTGTTCTAACCCAAACGCCGTTGCGAGCTGCCAGTCTAATCCCTTTACTTAGGGCAATTAATTAAATCTGATAAAGCAAACAACAAAAACATTTGCAACACAAACGCAAACAATAGTAAAACATGCACGACATTAAGAACGACATGACGAACATTAAGGAAAAATGCAAGAAAAATAAAACGAAACCCATATAAACGTCGCCGAAACCCGAAAGGGGTGCGTCAGCGATAGATAGATACGGTCAAGCGAATTCTTCAAAAATGGTAAGGCCAAGCCAATCAACTTGTGCATATGTATGCATGTATGTATAATGTAAAAGCAATGTGCGAAAAGGGACTGCAAACAAAGTAACGAACAAAGTGAGAGAAAAAGAAGGGCGAAATTTGCATAGCGTGCGCCCCTTAAAAGCATGTAATAAAGGAGTGTCAAATGGGTGAACATTTATTAAGTTTTTTTATTGCCACATTCCCTGGGTAAAGGTTATTTGAGAATTTTTCTGCAAATAAAAAGGGTAGTCCAAATACAAGTATTCCATTTATTTTTAACTCATATGTTAACTCATTAAAAGCGGGATTCGTAGTACTACGATTTATCTCGACTGTCTTATCATTGACAAAAAAACCGAAGATGTGGGATAGATGGACATTGAAGAGCCACGACCTGGTATATCAAACACGACACTACGGATTCCACAATATAAAATTGATCCGCCTGGACGTCTTTTGCTAGACATTAAAAAGCACGAATGAATTCGGATAGAAAATAAAGCCAAACGCTATATGCCCAACGAAACTACGTAGTTTGTGGGGCACATAAAAAATGAAACTTAACTTGTTTCAAATGCGAGCTTTGTAAAGTACCTCTTCACCTTGGCGAGTGTTATCATCATTATCACACTCATAAAAAATACTAGATTCTTCTCATAAATATGTACGTTAAAACACTTTTTGTAATTAGTGTTTAATTCATTTACAATATTTCTTATAGTTTTAAGAGTTTAATAAACTTTTCTAAGTTAAAATTTTTGTTATGATTATACAAAATCTAGCCCGCTCTAGGACGAAAAACGAAGCGGGGCGGTCGCCGTGTTAACTAGCATACTTTAGTCAAGATCCCCCGCCTTCAAAGTGTTAAAATTACCAGGGTCAAAAGTCTCTTTCCCCGGGCACTCCAAAAAGTTGAATGGGGGTTAACTCGCAGCTCAGAGCTGTAAATCAATGAAAGGGCTATTCTTCTAAGTAAAGGACTATTTTCCAAGTGTAAATTAAAACATCCAAGATAGCTAATGACAAGATTTCCAAGCTTAGGGTGCAAAGTATCGATTTCCCGTTAGGCTATGTAAAAGAAAGCGCTTTGCTTCCAAGTATGTACACATCTTCAGGCTCTTTCTGATGGGACAAATATTGTTTCTAGTAGTATTTTCAGCATAATGTTCGCTCCCTACACAGAAAGGGACTACTTATCCAGAGTTTTTATTTGTTAATATAAAATGTTTGCTGATACCAAAATGTAACTTGGTAGACAAGATCACAAAGCTATAATATGAAAGGTTAATGGGCTTTTGCTTTCAATTGCTGTGTTTCTGACTTTAGTTTCTGAGATTGATGGGTGTTGGGCCAAGCTCCTATTTTTAGTGCCCGCCTTGATGTTTTTCCCTACTGTAGAGGGTTTTTTTAAGGAGGAGCTCATGGCATAATTACATGCGGAAGTCATTGCCTGCCGAAGAGCGAGATTGTTAGAAAAAAAAGTCCTATCACAAAATTAAGGCTGCTAACTCCTACTTTGGGACATATTCATTTCATAACGAGGAATTATCGTATAAAAAGGAATTATCGTACAAAAAGGCAGTCGCGATTTGGACCGAGGAGGAAATCTAAATCTGGGAGATCCAAATCTAAATAATTAATAATTAAAATTGAAACTAGTTTTTGAGTTACCCTTTACACACTTTCACTTTTAAGCTTGCCCTTAAATATAATAAACGAGAATTATTTGCAGAAAGAATAGGAAAAAAATATTCATGAACACACTCCTCGCAGTGGTAGTCCCAAAAACGCAAAGTATATTTTACCCAACGCTGGCATACGCAGGATTGTTAAAATTTTTTCTGATAACACTAAGTTTTTACCAGACGTAGCAGAAGGTGTACTCGTTTTAAGAAAAGTTATAATAAAAGAATGTAAAATATTAAAATAGGTAATAGAATGGGTTGCCGTAGCCAAATGGTTTCTGCGCTGACTACCATTCGTTAGACCCCGGGTCCGAAATCTAACAAGAGCTGCCTCCCGTCGACAGACAATGGCAAAGTACCGAGAATATTTCTGCCTTGAAGAAATCTCCACATAAAAAATTACTTTCCTTTTTTGTTTTCTTACTTCGACGTTACTTGGATGTTCTTATCGCAGTTAGCTGATGCTGTATGAAATCATTTGAGTTGATTTTGCCAGGTGCAATCGAGAATAAGACACACCAACTATAAACAAGCATGCAGTGATATTAACTTTTTTTATTCACCACCCGAAACACAATTTCAAATTCCATAATTTGTTAGGTTGGTCAATCCTACCTAAAGAAACTCATAAAAATCCAACGAATCTCATGAAGATCGCCCCTCAGGCGGCGCTGGCATCAGGCGGCTTCCACATATTCTACCCATTGATATACATGTTAAAGGTATAGCAAATCTGCTTCCAGAATTAAAGCAGCAGGCCTGCTAAAAGAAAACAGGCATGGTCACGTATCAGTTGTACTATCTGTGGAATACTTGTAAGACGCATCGAAAATAGACCATCTGGTGCTTAAGATAGAACAGAACAAAGACTATGAAATACGAAAATACCCGACAGGAAGGATTGACAGACCAGAGCCATATCAGATCATAGTGAACACCACACATATACTGACGGTTCAATGATGGACAATGGCACTGGATTGGGAGTGTAGTCGGAACAATGACACTCCCAGACCAGTGTAGCGTCTTCAAAGCTGAATCCTACGCTATAGACAAGGCAGTAAAAACGAATAACACTAATGGACTTTCCTACGGCAAACCTTAGCATTTTTTTTGATAATCAAGCAGCGATCAACGCGTATTATGATAATTCAATATGTGTTAAAGAATGCAAGAGGTTGCTCTCGCTTATTCAACAACACAACACCACACTTCGTTGGGTCCACGGCCACTCTGGAGTGGAGGGAAATGAAAAAGCGGATGAGTGTGCAAGGTAAAGGCTCTGAGCTTGTCCTTCAGGGAATGGAAGAGGGCATTAGTATTCCTCCAAACGAACTGTATACTGCCATTGACTTGAAAAGAACAAAATGTATGCCTGGACTCAACAGATTAACAGCATCCTCACAGGTGTTACAACGGGTCACTGCACTATTGGTACCTTAGCCAATAAAATTGATGTACTTAACAATGAGGAGATGAAGAATAAATTCTCTTGATACAATACCACCTCTGTGAATGACTTGCACTTCAAAAAAGCCGTGATAAATATCTTAGCGATTATTTCTTTCAAGGACTGGGATACTTACAAAATGTCTCACTGGTGGGACTAGTTATATTTTTAAAATGATCCAAGTTAGTAAGCAACTTAGTTAGGGGATGAAAATCAAATTCAGGTATCAATTAGTGGAAATGGGCCTCAGGGCCACCTATCGTCTTGTCATAGACAAGCGACCGGGCTAGCCCAACCCAACCTTTGAAATATCCTTTAGACTACATAAAGGCAATATGGTGATCCGCACTTTTTCGATTTCAGTTAGGGAGCTTTTACACCAAACTTTTCTAAAAAGATGGACAGAAATAAGTTGTCATATCTCAAGTAGTTTGTGACCCTATGTTTCTTAAGATTTATTGCTTCTATTAGTCGATACTATTACATCCTTAATTATTTGACATTCTTTTTTTAACATCCTGTATATATCAATACCATTCCGAGTTCACAGAGAGACCGTAGGTTCGAACCTCGAGGAAACACCAAAATTAAGAAAAGCACTTTTCCAATAGCGGTTGCCCCTCGACAGGCAATGGCAAACCTCCGAGTGTATTTCTGCCATGAAAAAGCTTCTCATAAAATATCTGCCGTTCGGAGTCGGCTTGAAACTGTAGGTTCCTCCATTTGTGGGACAACACCAAGACGCAAGCTCCACATAGGAGGAGGAATTCGGCCAAACACCCAAAAAGGGTGTACGCGTATATATAATATGTATGAATATACCTCTTCAAACCTTCTCCGTTCGCTCAAAGTTCTATCCTATAATACAATAACTGGTAAAAATTTTGTGTATTTCAACTAAAAGCGGTATACTTAAAATTAGTTAGGCAAGGAGTCCCACCTTCCTTCCTTTTAGCGAGTTAGAGTTTTTATGAATTTTTCTTCGGTTTTTATGAAATTCGCGACAACTAAAATAAGCTGCCTTATAGTTTCAATATATGTGTAGAACCTATGCTAGGCTACAATACACAACTTCATTTTCCTGACAACTGTTCCTCAATCGATTTCACCCCGTCGTGTCAGAGTAGTGCTTTCAAATTTTGCTTTCCATTATGAAATTTTTTTCCTCCAAAAAAATTCATTATCGTTTGAAATTAAAAAAAAATTAAAAAAGTTTTAAATAAATTTATGAAAAAAAATTTTAAATCTGATATTTTTATCAAAAATTTATTCGAATTTATTAATTTTCTAATATTTTTTCTGAAAGTAGGGAAAAAGTTCGGTAATAAACGTTAATTTCCTTATCTCTTAGAACGACTATTATTTGACTTTTAATACAAAGAAAGAGGACTTGCACAAATTTCATCCAAATTTTGCAGCCCATATCGCGCCAACCACTCAATGTTTGTTTACTAAAATTAAATCGCCTTTTGTTTACTAAAATTAAAGAAGATTGCCAGAAAAAGTTGCCGAAAACTCGTGAAAATGCACTTAAAAATTGTGTCGACGGAATGGGATATCATAAAGCTCTCATTTTAATGGAGCTGTGTTCTGTTTTCAATAACGATGAAAATCATTCAAAAATTATGAGGCGTTTTTTATTTAAAACCAAATTAAATTTAAATCCAAACGCTAGATGGACCACCTTATATATACCCAAATACGTGTTTTGCTCAAAAAGTGTTATTATAACTATTTTCAGCTTTACGTACTTATTTTGATTACACTTATAGCCGTAGTCCACCGACTTTGTTAGATTTTGCTCGACTTTGTACCATATTTATAGTTCTTTATCTATGAACTTTTGGCAAAACAGTATATATAGACTTAGCACTTTCTAATGATCAACCATGATGATGATCTGGGTTTGAATACGGCATCTAAAAGCAGAATAAGTTGCTAAAGCACAGTACCTTTTTTGGAAAAAGTTCACAGACACGTATGAAAGCTACACACACATTCGTTTACTCATACTTATATATATACAAATGAATGGAATTAACTACAATATTCATTAACACAACTGTTTTTTTTATTTTCCATATACAGGGTGCTACAGGGAAACCAGGTGAACGTGGTGCCCCCGGTCCCAAAGGTGACCGCGGCGATAGGGGCGATCCTGGCTCCCGTGGGCCCGAGGGTCTGCAAGGCCATAAAGGCGAGCCTGGCGTCGACGGCATGCCCGGCGTGCTGGGACCACCTGGCCCGCCGGGACCGCCAGGCTTGCCCGAGAATTACGATGTAAGTATACATTTGTGGTGATATATCTTTAAAAAATTATATTTATTTTGTACCGTACATCGCTTAAAAATTGCTTGGCTATTTAAATATAACTTTATTAGTTACTTTAAGTTTCTGTTCCAAAAATTTCTTATTTTCAACTACATACTACAAACGCACCCTCAAAATGATAAGCTTAATGACTTATATATTATGGAATTCGAATACTAATTAAACCACTGTCTTTGGTGTTTAGTTCACACTCAAAAGTTATTGAAGGCGATTACTTAAGTGAAAAATTGTAATAGAGAAAATTTGTACAAATGGCGCACCTTAAAAAAATTGTGTGTTTATAGTGAACTAAGTACTGCACTTTAAATACCCTACCAGCTATTACTTCCCTGTTAAGGAAATTTTCTATTTAAGCGTATATATACTTATACTTGTACTTAAAGAGACTTAGATTAGATAGGATTAAATTTGTGGGCAATTGGACAAGTCCAAGCACTCTGTCAGGAGACCATTGTACTACACCCGGATAAATTTAGGTAGAAAGAATAGAGATAGGAAAGATAAAAAGTGGGTGGTAAGACGGATAAATTAGTCTGAGGTCACTCTTCCACAAATATCTTGGTTTCATTGATGAATCTTAAGAGATCCGGAGGAGGAAGAGTATGAACTTTATCCATATTCAGTATATCGCAACCCAATATCCTAAGTCTGATTCTGGAAAACGCCGGAGAGCTACGGAGAAAATGTTCTGCAGTGTTGTCATTCTCAAGACAGGATAGGCATATCGGGCTGTCCACGACCTCCGTGGCAGCCATATGCTGACCACAGACATTATGCCCTGTAATTACATCCACCAGTACTCTCAGGTCCTTTCCTGTTTTTTTCCTGTTTGGTTCTTTCACAAAGCACTGGGCCACTCTGCACGAGTACAACTCAGACCAACGTCCTCTATGGGTAGACCTTATTAAGTCGTCAATTCATAATTGAATCGATGCGGAATTGAGACCTAGAAAGAGTCCAGGACCTAGTGGTATACTTGCAGAGCCTTCATTAGCCAATTTATCAGCTAACTCGTTCCTTGTAATACCACAATGTCCGGGCATCCAAATAAGACTAACTTTGTTCTGTTTTGCAACACTGTTCAGTTTTGTCTTACATTCACCGACTAACTTCGAAAAACAGCGTGGGTTAGCAATGGCTTTCAGTGCAGCTTGACTGCCACTACAAAGTTCAAACCTACTACCCACCACTTTTTCTCAATTAGCCGGTACGCTACATTCAAGATGGCATAGACTTCCGTAAGAAATACCGTGGCCATCTGTCCCGTGGCATAGGAGTACTTAGTGTCCTCGTCTAAGTACAATACCTTCCAGATCCGCTACCATCGCTGGTTTTGGGTCCGTTGGCTGCCGTTAATAGGATCTCTGGGCTTAACCATTTATCTCTATCTATGATCGAAACATCATACTTCCTCAAAAAGACTTGAAAGCGAGGAAAAATTAAGTAAACAAGCTGGTACTTTCTTTTGAGAAGAAGCTGATATTTCGGCTGGAAAACTTTTTTTCTTCAATTTAAAAACTTACAAGCAGGAAATCTTTACCAATTTCATTTGGTCTCGAAATGTCTCGAAAATTTTAGTGTAGTCGTTTTAAAGTCCGAAACTTCTGGACTTAAAATATACTCTCAAAATGAACAGCACATTTACACAGCTCAATTATCAACCTTACTCAATTATGATATTAATCACTCTCAATAATAATTTAGATATCAGAATGGACCCATATAATAATAATATTCATCATTCTATAAATAGGTTATGTTAGGTTGCAGCGGTTGTCCACTATGCGACACCCTGAGGTAAAAGGTGGTTAAATTTCAAGGGCCGATGTTGAATGTGAACCACACCTGAACGTCAACGACACGGTGGACTTCTTTCTTTGGGGTTATTTGAAAGAAAAGGTGTACGCCGATAAGCCAGCAACAATTCAAGGATGAGTAAATTCGGCACATTAATGGCATAGAACCTCGATTATGCCTCAGCGTCTTCGAAAATTTGGACCATCGGAAGGAGGTATGCCGCCGAGGCCGCGGCGGTCATTTGGCCGATATTTTATTTCATACGTAATTGAGCCACACCAGTATTATCATAATAAATAGAAATGACAATAATTTCCTAAAAAAATTGTATTTGATTCAAAATCAACACCGGCCCTTGCAGCTTAACCACCCCTTATATGGCCCATTATGATGCCGCGTGTCAAGTTTGCCCTTATTTATTCTTTAAGTAAGTATTATCTTATTTTCGTCCATACGTATTTGGTTATTCGAACTCAATGCACGCGAACTCGTCCAATTTTCCATCACTGAACTTCAATGTACATGAGCAATCCTTTACGCGAACGACGTTGGGTTTCAACTCTCACATATTGCATATTCAGTTGTTCGAAGTATGGATCGAATGTAAATGATATTTTATTACCTCTGCAACATCCCAGCCAAGCTGAAGAAAATTAAAAAAATTTTCAGGGAAATGCTGGCCAGCGTAGGAAAGTGTACTTTCTAACGCGGCGAAGCGGAAAATAACAAGACAAATCAGGTGTGTGATAATACGGACTTTTATCGTTCCCTCAAAGAGCTTTGGCAATAGGTGAAGGAAAATAGTATTAAATTACACTAGAGCCCGATACTGTGCTCTAGGGATTTAACCAACGGTATGCCAAACAAAATAAATGTGATTCTAAAAGCGAATGGTGGCTAGCTAGAAGAAGACATTCGGAATCAAAAACAAACAAAAAAGTATTGAATTTTAAAAAAATTACTTTTTTATAAGCGCGCGTATTTGTGCAAAATATAGATAATAAGTAAGTGATAAATTCGGACATAACTTTAAACTCTTAGTTAGTAGCCATGTTCCTATCGTCAATTATTGTAAATTCTTTTTAATTCATTTAAGAGTAGAAAAACACATATATGGAATACACCCAGCGGAGCAACCATTTAACACTTTTATGATTAATTGATTATCATATGAGGTCTTTTGTAGACTTTGTCTTGAGTCTGGTGAAGGTTATGACATTTGCAATTATTTCTGTGACAAAAGGGTTTGAGTGCGATTGAAGTCGTGTGTTGCGTGAAGTGGCGTATTTTCGTATTTTTTCAGTTATTGTGGATACTTTGAGATCACGATGAATTCGTGCATTTGTGCTATAATAAGGGGTGTATGAGATCACGCTGAGGGTTTTCGACAGGAATCTTTAAAGTAGTTTGATATTGGAATTAGCTGCAGTGTCCCAAAATAGAATGACATATGCCCATTTATTCCTAGAGTCTTCCGTTTAATGAAAATATAGATATTCTATGTAAGTTTGCTATCAAGATGCATGCGGATATATCTTGTGACGTTAGTTTCGGGGGTTTCGGGGATTATTATATAAGTAGTATTGAACTTAACGGGTGGGCAAGTTTTTCGATTTAGTGTAAGAGGGACTTAGGAACGCTTTGTCTCTTCCAACTATGGTTTCTTCAGAAGATGGCAGATCGCATGTGTATACCAAGTAAAAGGATTGGCGCATAATACGGCCTTAGGGCACAACAACTGAACTTTCACAATGTTCAGACTGTTCGTTGCCTTGTTTGACAATAAATAATAAAAAACAACAATAAACAAAAATAATAAAATGTCTATTTTCGAGGTAAGATAACCTTAATTTTGTATCACTAGAACAAAAGTAAAATCTCACAACTTAAAAGATCACAATTCAATTATCTCTTTCACCCAACTTGGAAAGTTGAAAACTTATTGTCCCCCGAGACATCCTCGCACTCGCTTATTTTCTACTTATGACATTTTTTTGCTGAAAAAAACAGTATTGCAATATAATAAAGTAACAGTATTCCACTAATAATAGTGCAAAGCATAAACCTTGAACTAACTTTAATATTTAATAGCTGCTGTACACCGAAAAACATTTATTTTTATTTATTTATTTAGCTGTGGGACACAATATCTTCCGCAGAATCGTTCCCTCAAACACTCTAAAGGACGACTTATCGGATATTGTCAATTGTCAATAATATCAATTTGCCTTCGACATTATTGAGTTCAATTAAAATTCGCGCAAAGGGGAAATTCTTAGTAAAATTGAATTTGTTCAATTGCAGATGAAAGACGTCAAAATAGTGTAAAATCGTGGCCGGTATATTGAAAAGTAATATTCTAATTAAAACGCATTTTATATATGGAGAAAATGATCTGTTTTGATCTATAAAAATTTAACCTACATCTACATATCTCGGCATCTTATTTAATGTAGTTTATGGGGTTATGTTATTTATCGACAAGAAAGTATTTTCTTTTCGTTGCTATTTAGTTAAAATATGTATTATAAAATTTACTACGAAACAGGATAAAGTTTTTTAGTAGTTTTTGTTTTTTTAGTAAACTCATAGCTTAGACGATTTTCAGTTTCGTTTTTCAGGTTCCAATCTTTCCACAACTCATTATTGGTCATCACGCTACTACTTTATAAATATATGCAGTTGTATGTATGCATAGTAAGCAAGTACACATCTTAGACGACATTTGTGTACTGTAATAGTCACTTGGTTGGCTCCACAGTATGCCCAACAAAGATTTATTGAGCATTAGGTCACCTGCCGTGGCCAAGAAAAATGTATATCTGTTTGTATATTTACATTTAACTACTTGAAACAAACCGGAACCCCAACAAGCTCTGTCGTAGACACCAACTGGCTGCACCTCAGGCAACCAAGCATTCGTGTAAACATGCCACAAAGTGCGAATATGTGAAAGCACTTGGTATGTACTACGTGATTTGAGCAAACACTTGTTCCTGCAGCGATGCAGGCGTTCGCTTTGCGCGGCAGTAAATCGGACTGTGCTCAAATTAGCGCAGAACAAATTTGTGTATTTAAGGTCGGCACCAGTTTACACTCAATTGCCGTTAAATATCTACAACTGGGTAATAATGTTTTACACTTCGCCTACCTTGAAATTAATTTAGTGACAGTTTCAATACATGAGCAGCTACATATACACAAGATTTGTATTGCGAAACCAAGTAGCTAATATTCCAATCCATTGCCGTTTTGCAAAAACAGGAGGCCAATCGTGAAATGGGTAATATAAAACTAGTTCTTTTTTAATACTTTCAAATATGGGATGCTACTGCAAGGTACATGAGTGCAAGATTAAATGGCTGTAGAGACTTTGGAAAACCAAACTGCTAACTAAAATGAAACGTTTGTGGAGCCAGGCAGTGTAGGTTCAAGTGCGCTTTTCGGTGGCTTTTGCATTTAAACTTGAGGTTTTAGCAATTATTATTATCAACCTGATGGCATGTTACCAACTACGCTCTCGTTATTCGCAGAAGTACACAACAGAGTAAACAGCGGAGTAAGCAACCAAGATAACCGCGACATAACTGTAATTTCCTTGTGTTGGTGAGTTTAAGGCTTGCGTGCAGAGCGCGCTTAAGGCGTTTCCTATTGTTTCTTTTTTTTTGGTTTTTATTTTGTTGTTTAGTAAGCAGTGTTAACCAAGTTGGCGTGAGTAAACAATGCAACAAACATTTACATTCAATTTAAATTTGTCAGTTGCTTGACATCGTCGCTCCCTAGTCAAAGGCAACAAACTTAAGCTACCAGCAAGTAGGTTGCCGTGGTGTAGGGCACGGTTTGTAATTTTGTTTGTTTGCATGCGCCTTCTTTATGGCAACGAGCTTAACGCATAGGAAGTTACTTACAAAGTTGCTACATTTCTGGTTTGGTTGCCGCTGGTTGAAGTCGCTACAAATTTGCGCCCTAAAATGGCAAGATTGCAATTAAATATTCTGTGCAGTTTACCCCTGCACTGATCTTATTTACTTAAATCCTTTTTCGACATGTTTAGTCTACCCTTTTTTTACTAGCTCATGCGTCCCATTTTTCGCTTAAAATTCCATTTGTTTTTACATTTTTTTCTTACCTATTTAAATAATTTTTGTCCCTTGTCAAACCGTAACTAAAGCTACAATGAGGTCAACACAAGTGCTGTCAGTTCATCTTAAAATTCTTTGTCCGTCATTTGAGTCTAAGGTAGCGCTTACACAATATTTGCTTTTCCTTTCATAAATTTGTTTGCTTGCTTAAAGAAGAAATAATAAAAGGCGGCTACTAAGAATGAAGAAAAAGGCTACTAACTTTTTTTCTGGCATATGGAAAGTTAATTGTGCGACAGCGCAAAATTCGCCCAGTTTTTCCCTCTCAGTGATTTAATTTCTTTTTAAACGAAAACTACGTTTTCTCCTAATTTTATTTCGTTGTTGTTTCCGCCAAATTCCTTTTTAGATACCTGCATTCATTAACTCTGTTGGATATATATTTGCATATTCTTGGCACTTGGTTCATTATCAGTGGCCGGCGTTACACGTAGTATATCTGCATATATCAGGGGTGGAGAATGGAGTGAGTTGCAAAATTAGTAAGTTACCTCTCTAATTTTGCTCACCGAATAATGAAACGAGTGCCGATAGTTCAGATATAAAAAGCTACATTAAAAATTATTTCCTAATGATAAAAATTTATTCCATAACTATTAGAGAGGGCAAGTGCGATTTTATCTTCTAAAAATTATTTCCTATAAATGTTAACCGTTACGCCGGATGCACTCTTAGAATCGGTTCTCGGGTTGTCGGAATGCCAGTAACCTCACGGACGATACTTTTTTTTAGTGCTAAGATGATTGCTGCTTTTGCTTCCTGCGCTTTTCTTTTAAGAAAAAAATTCACAGGAGTGTTCAAGTGACTCGGGAGTCCAAGATATATCCACGAAACGTTTTATCAATCTTCTCTCTCGCTCTCTCTTTCTCTGATCATGTGTGGTATGGCGCCGTTGTTGACAGAAAAAATAAATGGTCTAGAAAAATCGCCTGACCTCAAGGATTCCAAAAAATAAGATCCAATTATTCCATTGCGTGGCAATGCACACCAAACCGTCACTTTCGGACTGTGAAGTGGCTGTTGTTATATATATAATTATATATTAATACTGGATTTTGTCCTTTAGTATCCAATAATAGCAATTTTGTTCATTTACACTTCCATTTCAATGATATGATTTCAATGGGCTTCAGCACCCCTAAATATAGTATTACAAACCGTACCAATATTATCTTAACGAAATGTGTAAGCAAATTGTTATCGCTAGGCGTAAGGGCTTTTACCATTTCAATTTTGAATGTGTGAAGTCCAAGATCCTTCCCCAATATTTCATGTACAATAGTTTTTGAAAGTCCTAGGTCAGCCGCTCTCTTGCACTTGAACTGAATATCTCGCCAATACGGTAGATGTAGTAGCAATTCGAAGTTAACTTCATGTAGTTTTCCCTTGTTTTGATTGACTTGAGTCCACAGTGGATGTTCATGCATTATAAAGCCAACAAGTTTTTTTGATATCTTTACGATGTCAGTTAACTCACACATCCCCACTTTTCGATCCCTCAAAACGATTTTGTGTACTTTTTTGATGTTGGCTGGTATGCATATTCGGTGTCTTTACTACCGCTTACTAGCCGAATGGCTTGGTGGGTGACTACTATTCGGAATTCAGGGAGAACGTCGGTTCGAATCTCGGTGAAAGACCAAAGTGAAGAAAAAGTTATTTCTCAAGTGGTTGCCCCTCGGCAGGCAATGGCAAACCTCTGAGAGTATTTCTGCCATGAAAAAGCTCCATTTGGAGTAGGCTTGAAACTGTAGGTCCCTCCATTTGTACAACAACATCAAGACGCACACCACAAATACAAGTAGGGCCTCGACTAAACACCAAAAAAAGTGTACGTTGCAATTATATATATGTAATGGTCTCTGGAATCGTAATTGGACTGGAGCAGCGAAATTTTACTTCATTGATGCATTAACGATATTCGAGCTTTCAGAGATCTGTAAAAAATTTTTGTACTTTATAATTTCCTAGGAAGTTTGAATGAAAAAAGTTTGAATAATTTTCGCAGAGGATCTATTTTTATTTTTACAGAAATCACCCTCTTTTTGCATGTTTTCTGACAATTACAGAGGTCTGCATTGGTTATCCCCTTAAAAGCGAATTAACTAAAACTAAAACATAAAGTGGGTTTCAAACACTTTTGCTCGATAATGCCTCGAGTCTTGACAATAGTACGGCTTGACTTAGAAACAAATTTTAAGAAAGTGCGGATGGAATAAGTCTTTGGTCAAAAATAATAATAATTTGCAAAAGAAGTCTAAGGAAAGACCAAATATAAATGTCAAAGCCATTGAACTGCGTTAAAATGACGAATGAATGAATGATGAGTCCTAAATAAATGGATTATATATATTAATTTATTGATTTCGAGTTTTTCTCCCGTTTTGCCGATCACTTTCAAATATCTTTGGATAAAAAGGGAAAACTTTTATTTGATTATATTACTTGCGGTATCTCAGCATGATTTTACTATTAGAACCTAACTTTAAAAACAACATTAATAAATCATAATTCATTTAGTTTAATTTTTTTTTTTTTTTGTGAAACAGAAAAATACCGCATTTTAGAAATGCAATGGCAACTAGCTGTGCTGCATTATAACACCTGCGCCTATGGCCACGAGCAAATTAACAATTAAGCAAGAGGCCAATAGGGCATGGAGGGAGGCCGCAAATAGATAAGCAGAAGACAAGGGAACTGCTTAGGCTCTCAAAAGAGGATATCTCGAAGGTCGTGGTTGTATAACCAGCCATTGGCTACCTGGCACGCATTTCTTTAGATTCGAATTTTTCTCCCATGAATATTGTACAAGTTTCAGAGATGAGGAAGAGGAAGGGAAGAAACAGTTGAGCACCTCCTTTGCAATTGTTCAACCTTAGCTAAAATCAGAGAAGGTTTTCTAGGTAGATACTTTTTCAATTCTCTTGCAGAACTCTCTGGCATGTGCATGGGACCCATCCTACACTAGAACTATAAAAGGGTTCCACGAAGAAAAATAAATGAAGTTGCCGTGCCCCACAGTGGTATCACAACAGATCTGTAAGGTCTAAGAGAGGTGATCGGACAGACCGACTACCATCATAACCTAACCTACCGCTTTCTGCATCCCTATGCTGACTTATTTCTTGAGAATCTTGGTGCTGCAAGTGATGAACAATATGAGTGATTTTAACTACACGTAGATATTAAGGTTGAGTATAGCAGATACCAGGAAGGGTCGTGTGCAGGTATAATGTCAGACTATTGCTGGCTGCATGATGAAAGCATACGAAAAAGATTGAATAGAAGTTTTGAATTTGGTACAGAAATTACCACAAGTCTTGTTTAATTAACTTAGTCTCCTTAGGGGTACTTTAAAAAACTAATAATAACAATTAGCTCTCACACCCTTTGTTTTGTGTTTAGTCGAGCTACTCCTTCAATTTATTATGTTCGTCTTGATATTATGAGGATATTATGAGGAGCTTTTTCATGGCTGTTTGTCATTGCTTGCCAAGAGTCGATATCTATAAAACAAACACTTTTTCTATCATTAACTATTTCATGTTCCGAGTTTCGAATCACGTACCCAGCCACTCAATACGGCCTCCTAAAATACTTAAATATAATTACAATAACTTTTGAATAGAAAAAACTTCTGCATAAACTAGCTTTCGTGTACAGAAATTTAAAATGATCGGTACATCAACCGGTATATAATCTTACAAACAAAGAAAAACATCCAGAAGATATATTTGAATCAATATCCGTTCTCTTAAACTCTTAACTCTATACTTAATTTAATTTTCCAAAATATTTCATACACACAAAGTGGGACTACTCGAATAAAAAATTTCCCAAGAATTTGTGCCTTCGACTTTTTTTACATTCCTCAGCAATATTTCCATTTCATACAACATAAAAGAGATTTTCGTATTTTTCCCCACAGTTATCCCATTGCTTTTTTTACACCAACGACAAAAAATCCTTTTAAAAAAATACATTTGTTACGTTAATTAAACGCCACAGCTTTGACCAAGCATCGGGTCAATGCACTCATTTTCAGCAACTAACGCCACTTTGCTAACCGGTTGCGGGCAATGAATGGCTGTCACCGCAGCTGTTACCATATCGGGACAAAGAAGGAAGCCAAAATTGCAAAAAATTTGCAACTAATCTATTTTTTTCTATTCTATTCGCTATATTCGGCCTCCGCCCTAATTGCAAAAATTTTAGTGCTGCAACAGCAGTTTAGGTGTAATTTCGCAGATTTCAACTTGCCTCCAAAACTCTAAGATAAAAATATTCTGTGGTCGAAAATTATATTTGTACATACATATATATGACTATTTAATATATTTTACACTCGTTTTTGTTTCCCCTTCGTAAAACTCATTGGAATAAGTGTAGAAGCAAAGTGTGTCAAAAGAGTTTAAGTTGAATATTCTGAGCGTTACTATATTCAGCAAATTTTAAAAACGTCATTGCAAAAGCGTTGTTCAGACTTGTAAAATGATTGCCAGACTTAATAAAGTAACTAGTGAAAAATAAATCCATTCTTATAGCAAATGCACTTTAAATCTGTCTAGATACTTGATCACATAAAATATATTGTACAAAGGTAATTAAAAATTAATAAACCACCAGATTCGAACACCATTTATTCACTGCATTAAAGAGTGCTGATTTTTTTTTATACTTATAATCGAAATACTACGTTTTTATACCCGCATGGACTTGTACCTAAGGGTATTTTAATTTTGTTCACGTACAGGTGTTATGTAACAGCATAAAGAGATTGAGATATAGACATATACTAGTAGCGGAATGTCTGTAATGGGGTGGGGCATCGATGTAGCCATGAAATTATTATAATATATTATATTTCAATAAAATCTGCTACACATATTATACATTTTCCGAGGATGGTTAGTATTGAAAATCGTCAAAATCGGTCAATAGCCATAATTCAAGGCTATTGACTAGGTCAATAACGGTAATTTACAGAAAGCAAAAAAAACGTGATATATCTATTTCTATTAACTGACAAACCAAAATCAAAAAATCAGACCGTTGGATTAACATTTAAAAGAAGTTGACAAATACATATTTTTTAATAATCTTTGAAATCGGATATCTCGAAAATATTAAAATTGTTGGCATAATGTCATCTATATTAATCAGAAAATTCTTAAATAAAAATGTCCTTAAGTATCTTGGACGACCTTCCCGGTAGTCTGCATAAAGTTCGGTCCAAAGCATGGTTTTTGCGGTAGTCGGGTTAGAGTAGCCAACTCACTTAAACCAAGTAGGTCTGTACCACTGTGTAACACGGGAACCTTAGTATTCCTTTTTTCATGGAACCAGTTAGATTCTCCTATGAAGCGTAGGGTAGATTTTATTCTAACACCGGATTGTTCTGTAAAAGAGTCAAAATAGTATTATCCTAACAACATTGCGAAATGACATATACTCAAGCCTAGAAGAGTGCCTATCTAATATAACCATAGAAATCCCAATATTGCTTCTGTTTTCAAGCAGTGGAAGATTAGTACCCTTTCTAGCTAGCCCATCGTCCCTGAAATTTCCTTCAGTATCTCTATATCTCAGAACCCAAATAAGGCTGAACTGGAACACGATGCTAATATCATTTACAGCAAGCAGGCTTTTTTGAGCAACCTTTGATCTTAGTATAACTGCCTCAATTGGTTTAATGGCCGCCTGGTTGTCCGAAAAGTTAGACGCTATAGTAGTCCGGTAGTCAGTCAGATAACTCGTATCCTAATTCTTTTGAAAAAACTCCATAGCCTACTTTATTTTCTAGCTTGCATCCATGCGTGTAAAAAGTGATTTCCCCCTTGTCCATGCTCTTTGAGTTTTCCACTCTCTTCTTGACGGGATGCTAGTCTTGAAGAGGCTGTTTAAGGTGGTTTTAGGGAAAAAGTAGTCGATTTCTTGATTATAACTACTCGTAATATGATATGTAGTAATAGAAGCGTGGTCAAACCGCCGGGACTTCCATAGTCAGCCCTGAAGCGCCGGTGATGCATAAAAACGCAGTTGATGGCCATACAGTTAAATAGGCCGAACTGTCGAGGTGTGAAGCTAGTGTGTGATTTGAGGTATTAATTTCCATTTGATTTCGACCGCTTTTTTGCATGTGTGCAATGCAATGTTGGGCTTTTGAACCCTATTCTCAATATTAGATACAAACGTAAGTGTCCTGTCCTGCGCTGCCCTAATATGAGTCCTAAATAAATATTAAACATTTCCTTTCAAAGGAATCTCCACAACCTTGAAAATTATCGGGGAGACTGTTGGCGGTCTATGTTTCCTTTTAAAGATACTTAGTTCAGTTTTATCGGGGGGTATTCCGAGTCCTCTACTCTCTGTTAGAGCGCAGAACATCCATGATCGTATTTGGATACTTGTCTTTAACTGCGATTGCCAAATCGTCAGCGTAAGCTGTGGCATGGCAACTGCCTCTCTTTAGGGGCCTCTCTTTAGCAGCAAGGAGTTCAGTCTTTACTTGTTACTCTTAATGTATAATTTTAGAGTTCGTGACACTGCTACATTGTAAATTTGTTATTTTACTTGCGTTATTTTTTTATCACAGCTTGCGCAGACGTAAGTATGTATGTATAGATGGTACAACAGATTATTTGTCTCTTCGCTCTGAGCAATGCCGTCAAACCTCTATTAGCAAAATTTCTCACACCCTTTTCACATTCCTTGCTTTCACTCGACTAAAAAAAAAATAAATAATTGGCGCGTACACTTCTGTTAGGTGTTTGGCCGAGCTCCTCCTCCTATTTGTGGTGTGCGTCTTGATGTTGTTATTTTTATGAGGAGCTTTTTCATGGCAGAAATACACTCGGAGGTTTGCCATTGCCTGCCGAGGGGCGACCGCTATTAGAAAAATGTTTTTATTAATTTTGCCTTCACCGAGATTCGAACTAACGACCTCTCGGTGAGTTCCGAATGGTAATCACGCACCAACCCATTCGGCTACGGCGGCCGCTCGACTGGTTTTGCCTTATTTTCCTTTTTCAGTTTTTTTCTGTGCTTATTACATTGTAATGCTCCCTATTTTTCAATTTCTGCGTCCATTCTTTGATTCAATTCCCTTGTGGAAGATTCCTACATTGCAGCTAATACGAAAAGGAAATTGTCGAATTGCTAATAAGTACATACATTTAAGCCAAATTGTGGGCTTTGCCTAGGGTAGGAAATAGATAGCTGGCAGACCGGTTGGCCGAAAAATTGTGATAGAAGCAAGCGCAAATCTTTACAGCAATAACGGTACGGACGGGTGGCCAAACGCTATTTAAAATCTCAAACGAAACTGAAAGAAGAAGGAAAACAACTAAAAAACGATCGAAACATTGTTTGCAAAACAAAAACAAAAGAACAGGTAAAAACAATCAAAAGCATTGCTTTAAATTAATTCGAATTTTTTCCCTCGGAAAGTGTTCAAGCAGAGAAAACGTGTATTTTTACACGGTACCGAAAACATTTTTCAAAGTAATATTTTCACTTTTATTGTGATGTTTAAAGTTCAGTGCGAACGAAGCACTCCCTGGCCTATTACTATTGGATCAAAGTATCAGCGTGTTCTCCAAATAAATATGTATTATGAGGGAGGGTAAGGAATGGAGGAGTAGCAAACGCGAGAGGCATTTTTTTGGATTATTGCCTAGAAACAAAAATTATTTATAAGCGACAGTCAGGCAAAGAAAACGATTAAGTGAAAACAATTAGCGGACAGGCAGACTGATTATGTTGCTATCCCAAAAAACATTTTTGAAAAAGTCCATAAACTTCTTCCTACTGATGAACGCTTGAAAAATTAACAAACAGCACAGGTGAAATGGAATATTACCCCTCATCATTTTGGATATTACCCAAGAACATTTCGGAATGTCTGCGGCCTGCGCTAGATGGGTGTCAGGAATGTTCACACCACACCAGAATATTCACACTACTCAACAAAACCCATGCAGGGAAAATCCGATCTAATATAATAGAATTCTAGTACAGAAACTGGTACTTAATAGACCAGTTGGTCATTGACTGTATTAAAAACAGTAGCAAAATTGTCAATCTGTCTACAAATTAGTTGACAAATTAGGTAAAAAAATTTGAAACTCGCGATGTTTAGAGGATTATTTAAGAGTATGGAAAATAACGAATGCAGGTATTCTAAAAACACTATTTCAAAGTGCATCATTTGCCTGCAATTTAGGCACTTTATATTGTATGTAGCGTCGCATCATAAGTCAGCAAAGTTAGAGGAACAGATTTCTAAGAAGTTAAGTTGAAACTTTCAAACGCCAAAAGAAATAATTATTTCACGCCATTTGCGCATGGAATGCGAAGCTTTTTCGCAAACACTCACAACTTATTTACAGAAAAATCCTCGCAGCACGGAATCCATAAAATATTAATCCGAAATTTACATAGCATTAATTATATTTATGTTCCTAAAAGAAATACCTTAAACTTTATTTATTTACAATAGTTTTTTTTAAGATTTGTTTAAGATTACTTATAGTGTAAGTAACCAATAGAAAGGCCTCTCAACTATTTTAGAAGTAAACTTTAGCAAGACGCTTGGTTTTGTAATAGAACAGAAGAAGGGCTTAGAATACAGTTACCACGCATATAATTTCTTTAAAGATAGATCCAAAATGACGAAAGGGATAGAATCACCTGTCTTTTGCGCGCAGTTTAATGTGCAAGAGTCTTTGGCTTCCCAATCACTCTAGCATATTTCAAGCTGAGATCTATGATGAAACCAAAGCAACTGAGTTAGCGTTGAAATTTTTTTCTCTGGACATTCGCACAAACATCTTCACCGATAGTCAAGCTGCTATTAAAGCAGTAATAGCTGTAATGACTATCAGGAATCCGTGCAATACTGTAAACTCAATCTGAATGAGCTCTGCGGGAATAAACAGGTCACAATTTACTGGGTAGCAGTGCACAAGGGAATAGAGTGAAAAAAAAGAGTTTGCGAGTTTGTTTACTTAGGATGAGTAACTCGAACATATATAATTCACTCTTCATTTTGAAGACGGAACTAGACAAAGAACAAGGAACTCTGAAAGCACAGTCTATATGGGAAGCCTAGACCTCCTACAGGATTGCCAAAATAATGCTACGAACTTTCAACACGAAAACAACCAACTGTATTCCATCACTCCTAAGGAAGCAATGTAAAATACTGATTGGAATATTGATAGGACAATGTCGCACTTCATATCACGCAGCTAAAATGAAATTGGTCTAGAGCGAAGCATGTAAGTGATGCGAAAAAAAGGGTACATTACAACGCCTCATTTGTCACTGCCCTGCTCTAAGCAGAACTCGTTACAACTGCCTTGGATCGGTAAATTTTTCATCTCTGAAGGATATTGTTGACAAAAGTTTACATTGTTTATTAAAGCTCGCCAAGCCATGTATCTACTATATATATAACTATGTTTAACACGACTCAACAACAACAACTGGTCACAATACGGACCCTTGTGCTCTATGTGAGATCTATTGGGATCAGCGGGATATACCTAACCTAACCAACTTATAGTTTACATAAGCTCGAAACGGTTTTTGAATGTGGAATGCGGAATCAATTTTCGTGCCTGAAGGAAGTTTATATATATATATTAACTCGTCTAAAACTAGTTATTTTAGCTACATAACCGACTCAATTTTTTTGTATGCATGATCGGATAATTGGCAATTCGAGGGAGTTCGCTGTGTCGCAATTACCACTTACTAGCATGGAAAATAAATGTTCAAACACGAATTAGTTGAGCTAAGATTAGTTGATAGTATTTTAGTTAACAACTAATATTTTTCCCTGAGGAGGCGTCGTATGTTCATGCGAGTTCTTAAATCTGTGTAGCGGGAACAGAAATGATTTTATCAATCAATCTGAAACAGAAGACTAAATGAGGATTCATCACTATGAACCCACGTCTAAGCAAGAGCCTTACTACACCAAAAATGCCGCCCCCCTTAAGGAATTCAAAGGGACGCAATCGACTAGGAATATGATGGCCACTGTTTATAGTATGAAAATTAGCCGAAAGGGTTGGTGCGTAACTACCATTCGGAGAACGTATCTCCGGTCCGAATATCCGTGAAACACAAAAATAAAGAAAAAGTTGTTTTTCTAATAGCGGTCGCCCCTCGGCAGGCAATGGCACACCACCGAGTGTATTTCTGCCATGAAATAATATCTCCCATTCGAAGTCGACTTAAAGTTGTAGGTCCCTCCATTTGTGGAACAACATCAAGACGCACACCCCAAATAGGAGGAAGACCTCGGCCAAACACCTAACCGAAGTAAGCGAGCCAATTGTTTATTTATTTTATTTTATTATGTATATTTTGAAAAAGGAAGAACCAATTTATTAGTATACAAAAATTCATATTTAACTTTTAACTAACCTTTTAACCAACCTTTTGTATATATGTAAATGTATCCCCTACACTGAATTTTGCTAATTTATTTTTTTCACGGTCATTGATTTTACTGAAGAGATTTTAGATAATTTTCTTTTCATTTAATATGATTTCATTTCCTCTTTCCACTTGCAACATCAATTCACTGCTCACGTAATCAGCGTAAATGTGTTGGTGCATATCGTATACATACATACATATATTTATATATTTCAGAGAAAAGAAAAGAGTAAATATTTTGTTAGATAATGAGTGGGTTCAAAGTTTTTGCAGATATGACGGGGAGTGTTATTTGCTTTTCTCCATTTGAATGAACTGAATTTGTTGGTTGATTAGTATGCGCCCGCCCAGAAAATTGGTAGTCAATCGCACTTCGAGTTCGCAATTTACTTTCACCCCAGCTGGATGTTCGTCCCTTTGTTGTTGTTTTTGCACTTTCGGGTCGAATGCGTTAGAAGTGTTTTCATTGGCATGTCTTTTGCATTTTTATTGAAAAGAAATTTCCACTTTCATTGCGTGTCATTGCAGATGTAGGATTTTATTACGATTGTTGTTTTATTGTGCTTAATGAGCATTACCGTTAAATTATGCAAAGCCGAAAAAGGTCAGCCATCCGTGGGTGTATTTTAATAGTTTCAGTTCTCGGTGAAGGAAAAAACAAAACAAAACAATTTTTTTGCAATTTGGGATTTTATTATAGTAATACGTATCAGATTTAATGGTGTAAACTCAAAGAAAGGCAATTGACGTGCACAGTCTAATTGGAAAATATACGTGCATATGTCTGCAGCGTAATGTTTTTACACATAAGTATATGTATAAGTATGTGTGCATGCAAATATTCTGTACAGAGTCGGTGATGAAAACTGAAAGTTGTATGAGTATATGTGAAGGAGATTTTTGATAACTAAATAATTCAGGCGCTTCTAGAACGTAAGTATTCCCACATTTGTTTATTCAGATAATGCAGAATACTTTCTTTCAAATGGAATATCTCTATATGTGCTCTCGATATACCATCGATTAATATATCATCGGTCTTCCAAATAAATATTTAACGAGATCGGGTGGCTTGTTGCCACTTCCCAAAGAAACAACAGTTTAGATAGCGTTGTTGTCTTATGGCAACAGCTGTGCAGTGGCAAATGAAGTATTCAGCGCTCTCCACCTCCACCTCGTTCCTGCTGCGACAAAAGTGATTTAAGTGAAACCGCATACGTTTCTCTCGTGTTTTCAATTAGGCAGTGCTCGCTAATGATATCAACATCTGTACTAATGAAAGGTGATCTAGATTGATGGGGACCCAGTTCTGTCACAGTTATGTTTGTCTAGTTCTCCCACCAATGGGATCCGTGGTCCATCTACTGTTGCAGCTTGCTTGAGGATGAAGCGATGCCTACATATTATGCAAGATTGACTGATTTAGGTTCGGTTAGGTTAGGTTGGTATGGTTGCTCAGGGTATGAGCACACTTGAACGAAGAAAGATTCGTCCTTTGTGAAACCATTATGAAGGAGGTGAGGTGAAGGGGAAAGACGGATGGGGTGCAGAGAGAGGGCGGGGAGAGTTGATGCTAGGATGGTTAAGAGCATGCAGATTACGAACGGTGACTATGTTTGCGTCAACCGCTTTGTGCTGCTGATGAAATTTATCAGATTTTTAATGTCAGCGCCAGCTATATCAGCATGCGTGGCAAAGAAGTAAGAGCCAAGATGCCTGGATCTTAGCCCCGCCAGAGCAGGGCAGCTAAGGAGAAGGTGCTGAGATGATTCCACCTCATACTCTATACATCCAGCGCAAAAAGGACTCGAGGTGATTCCAAGTCTCACAGCATGCATTAATCGCGCATTGTGTCCTGTGAGAGGACCCACTATATTAGAGAGCTGATATTTTGTCAGCCCCCGAAGCTCGCCCGAGCGCCTCCGGTCCATACGTGGCCAGAAGGATTTCGTGACCTTACACGTTTGAGTTGGCGCGATGCCCATCTTTTCAGGAGCATACCGCAGGTAGTCAGGGGGATCCCAATTCTCTCCCTTCGCGAGGGAATCACCTCACATGTCGAATCACCTCACCTTGTCTGGCCAGCTCATCCGCCTCACAGTTTCCCGCAATTTCGCTGTGACCAGGAACCCAGATGAGGCTGATATCAAAGAATTCGGACGCAGTCGAAAGTGAGGCCAAGCATTCCTTGACCAATTCCGAATGTACCGTCATAGACCCGAGGGCCCTTATTGCCGCTTGGCTGTCGGAGTAAATATTTACTCTCTTGAACGTTACTACGCATTTGAGCAGCCAGTCAGCTGCCTCCTTGATTGCGGTTACCTCTACCTGGAATTCACTGCAGTGGTCTGGTAACCTGAATTTGAGTCTGATACGAAGCTCGTCGCAAAATATTCTTCCGCCAACCTTTCCTTCCAACTTCGATCCATCCGTGAACAAGTTCACCAGACCCTGCCCCCAAGTTTAGCCCTACGTCCACTTTTCCCTTGACGGAATATGAGTAGAGAATGTTCCGGTTGGACTAAACGAGGGTATACACTGATCTTTGACAAAGGGATGAACTCGAAGTTTTTAAGAATGCTTGAGTGCCCATAAGTGAGGTTGAGCTTACAGCTCCAGCCCCTGATTGATTGATTTAAGTTCAGTTTTCCTCTTGGCCAGCTCATCCGCGGTGCAGTTTCAAGGAATGTCTCTGTGTTCAGGAACGCAGACACCGTTCGCGGTGCACCGCTCAGCCAGCTTCTTTGGAATAGTTCTGCATTCAACTGCTACTTTAAATCAAGTATTTGGGTATTCCCGTTCATATCCTTCTGGGATTCCGGTTTAAAAATAATTTCCAAAGCAGAATTATGGAGCATTCGTAAGTTAGCCTCCTGTATATTTCCGGTAGAGTTCCGAGAGTTTTCAAGTCTGAAATCTTAGATATTTATGCTCCCAATGTCCAATAAAGTCTCAAGACCCATGATGTGGATAGAAGACAGCGCTCCTATTATAAACATGGATGTTACCCTTTTTACTCTTTCGAGCTTCGAGATCTAAAATTGTCCAGCTACAGTAAAAATAAATTACCTGTTTAAGTTTTGAAGTGTGATACTATTAGAGGGGATTGAAAGAGGTCAAAATTGTTCTGTTCACAGTTAAAAGCAAACCCTATATCTCAAAAATGGCATAAGGATCGAAATAGTTTCTTATGGGTTTAATTTTTATGCATACATGGATTTCAAAAAGGAGCCCTAAAGTGATTTGATACTCAAGAAGAAGTATTAAGGACCTACTTGAATACTTTAGGTTATTTATACGTTTGGCAATTTTAAGATGAAAGATGACTTAAGTAATTTTTATAAAAGTATACTTTAAGTTATTTAGAAGGAATATTACCATGCGTCTCTATAAATAGTTACTGAGAACTATCGAAGTCCAAAATTAAAAAAAATAAAAAGAAATGATTAATAAGCCTATATTTTGAGGGTGATGTTTCCCTTGTGTTTTCTTTGTTTTCTTTTCTTTTATATGTAGCTAAACAAAGGTTTCAAATAATGTTAAATTTGCATATATTTTTTAAACCTTAACTCTTCATTTTGTGCGTATGGCTAAGCACTCTATTATATTTATATACACTTGATTACTAAGCAACTAATTTTCTTATACAAGTGATTTTATTGAAATATTTTTATTCAGATTAATTGAACTTATTAACTTTAAACTAAATCTTTCCAACGTCACAATATTTTAAATATCCAAATTTTCTTCGAATCTCTATAAAAAAAAACAATTCCATAAAAATCACATATAACAGATTAATTGGAACCCCACCAGGACTTTCAAGGTATACATAAATTAACAATAAGTCATTCATGTACCGTAAGACTATTTATCAAAAGGAACAGAAAATTAACTTAATAAAATCCTTGCTCATCTAGAAATAAGATTACAATTTATGCAAAAACCGAAAATAAGCAAATCTGTACACTCGATGCCACTACAACTACTTGAGAAATTAGTGAAGCTATGAAAAGAGTTAATATTTATAGTTTATTAAGAATTTTTCTTTCGTTTGCAGATGAGTGGTTTTTAAGTGATATTAAGTGAAATTAAAACTGACGGGGAGAATATCTAAAAGTACACATTCATATTTTTGGTAAACCTACAAGCCTGCGTCAATAGAAACACTACAAATAAGTTAGTGCTTACTTGCCCACTTACGCTAGCTCTAAGAGCTCATTTGCGAGCAACAGCAAAAGTTATAAAAAGATATCAGACATGCATACACATTTTTAAATAAATTTTAAGACGTCAAAATAACAGCAAAATTGTATATTTAATATATATGTATATGTATACTCGTCTACCCAATTTTTTTAATTTATTTTTAAATCGCACACTTCGTGCTGAGCTGTTTTGAACCAGTAATCTCTTAATGCACAAGGCTCCTAACTTCCACACGGATAGCTTGAATACAGGCACAACTAATACGAGCAAATACTTATCAGCAGTAACAAGTAGATACCAGATCATGTAGCAGGCATGGGGAAAAGTTCTGATTAACGCATGAACTAAGGAAGCACAAGATTTCTCATGATGCCCACAGACCTGTTATGATTAAAATTAAACATCAGATCATCAAATTTGTATACGGTGCCTTGTAAAAGAACAGTTAGATAGCTAATTATTAAACAAACAAAAAATATATTTCTTCAGTGTATTGGGAAATTTTTCGTCCATGTAGACCTGTTTGATGCTCCATAATGCAATTGGCGTAATTGGATGCAGTCGTCTGCTATCTACTCTTCACACGTGCACATCAATCAAATATATGGGATGTTCAAAAATATTTTTTTCTTATCACTATCTTCGTAAAATAAATGAAAATGTTAAAAGGCAGTCAGCTTACAGTAGCCAACTCACTTAGAGTATGTAGACCGCTGTGTAACACATGAACCTTACTATCCATTTTCTTCACGGAACCAGTGAGACTCTCTTATAGTATGAAGCGTAGCATAGGTTTTACCCCAATACTGGATAGTTCCGTAAAATAGTCAAAATAAATGGTATGAAATAATAGTATAAATAATTAATAAATAGTATAGTATTTTCCTAAAAACCTTGCTCTACTCGTAGCTAAGACTGCACAATTACAGAATAAACGTTGTACTGTTTCTTTTTCTCCCTCGTCTCTACAGTTATTCTGCAGTTTTCAAATGAAACTACTTCTAGATTAGAAGAGTCCCCATCTATCCCTATCAGCCCATGACCGGTGACAAAAGCGACCTTCCAGATTTTCTCACTTGAGAGGTTGAAGAATTCTCCTGATATTTCTTATCTATTTACGGCCAAATTAGCCTGGTTGTAACGAAAGTATTTTCTTCTGTCTATGGCCTATTGGCCTCTTGGGAATATTTTTTATCTTTAGTTTGTAAGTTGCCACAGAAAACCCAATATTGTCTTTGTATTAAAGCAGTGGCAAATTAGTACCCATTCTAGCTAGCTCATCGTGATATAAGACTGCCCTTGAAGACGATGATAATATTACTTAGAGCTGCCAGGCAGTTAAGAGAACAAATGGACACACAAACGGACATGGTTAAATCGACGAAGATAGTCGTTCAGATCATTTTGGTAAACATTTGTATGGGTCCATCTGTTTTTCCTCTTGTATTTGGAAACAACGAAGGAATATTATCATTTTCCATTAATGAAAGATACAAAAGGTAAAATTTTGTTTAACTTTAGAATCAAATGTAATCTATGAAAATGTATCTTTTCTTCTAAATCTATTCACATTTAAAAGTTTATTGAAAGATGTGTTCTGACCTATTATTAACTTATTTTACTATAAATTATTATAAATACTATAAAACTGCATACTCAATTTCTTTAAAAATTCTGATTCAGAAATGTGAAATTGTAATAATAACACAGGCCAAAAACCAAAAAACTTTTTCGATAATTTTAACTAAGGTTTTAAAGTCTTTTTATGCTGAAAACGAATATGACCTTGAAAATGCTCAAGCACGTCAGGATTTTTGGCAATTTGAGGTTAAAAAGTCAAAAAATGCAGATTTTGGCCATTTTTTAAATTTTTTTTTGGGCAAGGTAAAATTTTTTTTTAATTTTCCACAACGGCATCGCAAAGTACTAGTATTCAGCTTTAAAATACATTTTTTTAAATATTTTTACGATTAATATAAAAAAAGTTATTCTATTTTGAATTGGAGACTTTTAGATATGCAAATTCAACCTTTCTAACTCTCTAACGCCC